>NC_134108.1:16030781-16631250 GCF_040939455.1 Microcebus murinus | reverse complement strand
CAAGAAGCAGATATCTTTTCATGGCCTTGCCTTAGTCAGAGGCCCTTTTCTCTGTCCTGACCCAAGGAGTGGGTGACATTGGAAATTACTAGTCTAGGTGGAAATCAGTTCCTGATACAGTAAAGTTTGCTTTCATAACTGCAGCAAAAGAGGTCATCTCGCCAAGTCACTGCTGCATGTGTGTACTGTGTTATTTTCAGAAAAAAATTTAATAGTCTGAGTCCAAGTTATCTTGATTTTAAATTGATAGAGAAAAGAAACTGTCAAGCAAGTTATATAACAACTAACAACATTGCACTTTCTGTATATGAAATCAATATTTAAATAACTTATTTTTCTCCATTGCTGTTCTTAAACATTGTAAGTAGCTGTAATATACCAGTACCAATATGTTCTCACAATTGCTTCAGCCCAAGAAAGCTGTGTATTGTTTTAAAAATTGTAAAAAATTATTGTGATGATTCATTTAGCAAAAAGAAAGGTGGACAGAGGGTTTCCCTGTGTATCAAAACTTGTCTATAATTATGTCATCTATGTACCTAGAAAAAAAAAGTAAATAAATTCCTTCAGTTGAATATGCTTCTTTTGTTATTCCTTGAGTAGAAGACCAAAGATAAATGGAGTAGAAATTAAAGGGAATTTATAACGTGTGGTCAAAGAATGAAATATATTGTGGAAATAGTTGTGGACAATTATTTCTGCCACATCACCAACACTCACTCTCCTGACATGCACCTAGATTCTCTTTGCCAATTTATTGCATTTTTTCAGATATGCAAAATTGAGTCATATGATTACAGCATCTTAGACCAGAATAAGCTTTTTGGTAGTCATCCTTAGTCTAAGCTTAGCGTTTTCAAATGAAGAATCTGAGCCCACACAGGTGGTTGACGTGCTCACTATCATACAGTTAAATGGTAACACAACCCACATCTTCCACTGAGAGAGAGAGAAGGAAAAAATAGATAGGTTTGGATATTCTAGAAATTAATCAACTTGACAAAATGCGTTTTCAACATTGTTTTACCACAATTAATACAAAAATGTGGGTTTTTTTTATTGCGGGAGGAGGATGTTTGTAATAATATTGAGCAGATAATATATGCACTTGAGACAATAACAAAAAAATCACCCTCTCTTCCCAGCCACCTCATTCTTCTCAATACAGGCAACTATTATAACCAGCACTGGCCTCTTTTCAGAAAGACTCTATTTATAAATATAATTGTGTATGTATTTTTCCATACAGAAATGCTAGCATGTTCTTCACACTTATTCAACTCTGCTTATAAATTAATATATCTTAGAGATCCTTCCATGTCAACATCCTTCTATTCTCTCAAGGGCTGGGTAGTATTCCTATTATGCAGGTCATGTATTTAATCTGTATTCTATGAAAAGTATAACCTTTTGCTGTTATAAAAAAAAAACTTATGAATATCCTTATGCCTGCATCACTTAAGATGGGGAATAGCTGTATTAAAGTTACATGTGTTTTAAATTTTGATATAGACTGTTTTAAACCCACCTTTGGGTTTCATTAAAGGACACTTCACTACAGTAGGGTTCACTTTTAAATCCCCACTCCTCCAATCCGTTTTGTAAATGGGGGTATTTTATGTATTCTTACAGTGGGGACTCATCCGAAATGATCCATTATTTTAAAGAACTAACCATAAATCTCGTCTAATTTATCCCAAGCTAATCCCTAAGATTAAAGAGACCAAAGAAGAGATTTTTTTTTTTCTTAATGATTTCTAAGAAACCTTGAGCACTGTTTATTCTAACCTCTCTTCATATATGGATATTGACGTTGCATTCACTTAGAAGTTATAAAGAACATAAATTTGATTAAGGAAAGGAGAAAAAAGAAGAAGGTTGGTAGTCATTCTTTAACCACACAACTCATTTTGGAGCCCTTAGAATGATAACTATTCTCACTCTCACCTATGAGGACCCTCTCAGCAAACTGTATACAGTACTTCTTTGGACTTTGAGCGCGCATTCATGCACGCGCACTTGTGTGTGTGTGTGTGTGTGTGTGTGCACGCACGCGCGCTCGTGAGCTCGCATGAGAGAGGAAGAGGAAGAGAAGGGAGGGTACAGACCTACATTCATTCAGAATATAGGTCTGTACCTCTCATCCGGGGACCACAAGCAACCTTACTTGGAAGCATTCCAATCCCTGCTACCTCACCCCCATCCAATGCTAATTCAGAGAGGAACACTGAAAAGAGAATTTAGATGTTACCTTTTGTACACTTAACAGCTGAAGATCTTAATCTAACTGGGTTTGTGTTTGATATGGTAGGATCCCAGGTTACTTGTGTAGGAGCCACAGTAGTTAAGGCTAATCTGATTGGAAATTACCAACATCCCCATCCACCCTCAATGGACTCTCCCCAAAACATGGGTAATGAATATGGTTGGAACCATAGAAGAGGCCTGTACAAAAGGCTGTGGGAACTAGAGGGAAAACCAACTCAGTCTGGGGAGAGAAAAGGCCAGAAAAGGTAGTTGTATGAATTATAATGGAGTGCCATGTGCTAAGAACGGTAGACTCTGTTAAAAACATAACAGTCTTAAAAAGTACAAGATAATAATTGATCAATCTTATTTTCTGTGCTCCCAAACTCCTGATCCACCTGCCCTTCACCCTGAGTGATTTTCTTCCTCACTTAGTAGAATGATGGGAACCATCCGCTGGGCCTTACTTGCAACCCCTGCCCCGCAGCCTCATCTAGTCTTTCCTCTCTGCTTCTGCCATGACAAGGGAGATGTCCCTCGGTCTGAGCTCAGGATCCTGTCCTGGGACCCCCACACCATCATTTATTCCATCACTGCTCTGTAGCTTCCCCTTGGACATATCTACAGTGGATGGGCGGATGCTGTTCTTTCCCAGCCAGTCCATATTCCTCTATTATGATATTTACACTCTGCATTTCCTTTGGAAGAACTTCACTTTCCACATTTTGAGTGGTTCTGGCACAAATTTCCATCGTGGTGTCCCGCATCCTCCTCTGAGCAGAGAACAACTCATGCCAGGCCATTCAGGCTCCCTTTCCTTGGAGCTGGGCTTGGTTTGGAACTGAATCATGTGGGTGGTGGTGCCAACAGAGTCCATGGAGTCCAGCAATAAGGCACCATCTGTCTTTCTGGCCTTTCCGATACTTGTTCAGCCTGTCCTTTAATTCCTTATACCAAAGGTCATCAACTATTTTTGCTGGTGTACTCCTAAAATAATATTCAAAAACTAACAACTCCAGAGGAAGGAAATAGCAGAGGATATAACAGGTGGAAAACCATACCATGCTCGTGGGTCAGCAGAATCAACATTGTTAAAATGTCTATACTACCCAAAGTGATGTACAGATTTAATGCAATCTCTATTAAAATACCATCATTTTTCACAGATATAGAAAAAATAATTTTACACTTTGTATGGAACCAGAGAAGACCCTGTATAGCAAAAGCAATCCTCGGCAATAAAAACAAAATGGGAAGTATCAATTTACCAGACTTCAAACTATATCACAAGGCTATAGTAATTGAAACAGCATGGTACTGGGACATTGACCAGTGGAACAGAACAGAGAACCCAGATATAAAACCATCCTCATATAGCCATCTAATCCTTGACAAAACAGACAAAACATATACTGAGGGAAAGAATCCTTATTCAATAAATGGTGCTGGGAAAACTGGATAGCCACATGTAGAAGACTGAAACAGGATCCACACCTTCACCTCTCACAAAAATCAACTCATGCTGGGTCACAGACTTAAACCTAAGGTGTGAAACTATTAGAATTCTAGAGGAAAACGTTGGAAATACTCTTCTAGACATTGGCCTAGGCAAATAATTTATGAAGAAGACCCCAAAGGCAATCACAGCAATAACAAAAATAAATAAATGAGACCTGATTAAATTTAAAAGCTTCTGCATAGCCAAAGAAACTGTCAAGAGAGCAAACAGACAACCTACAGAATGGGAGATTTTCACAAACTACTCATCTGATGAAGGGCTGAAAACTAAATCTATTTAGAACTCAGAAAAAGCAGCAAGAAAAAATCAAACAACCCTATCAAAAAGCAACATGAACAGACACTTTTCAAAAGAAGACAGAATAATGGCCAACAAACATATGAAAAAATGCTCAACATTTCTAATCATCAGGGAAATGCAAATCAAAATCACAATGAGATATCACTTATCTTCAGTGAGAATGGCCTTTATCAAAAAGCCCCAAAAGAATAAATGTTGGCGTGGATGCAGAGAGACAGGAACACTCCTACACTGCTGGTGGGACTGCAAACTAGTGCAACCTCTGTGGAAAGCAATATGGAGATACCTTAAAGCAATACAGGTAGATCTACCATTTGATCCAGCAATCTCATTACTGGGCATCTACCCAAAAGAACAAAAAATACTCTATAAAAAAGATACCTGCACTCAAATGTTTATAGCAGCACAATTCACAATTGCAAAGATGTGGAAACAACCCAAATGCCCATCATTACATGAGTGGATTAATAAAATGTGGTATATGTATACCATGGAGTATTATTCAGCTATAAGAAACAATGGTAATATAGTACCTCTTGTATTTTCCTGGATGGAGCTGGAACCCATTTTACTAAGTGAAGTATCCCAAGAATGAAAAAATAAGCACCACATGTACTCACCAGCAAATTGGTATTAACTGATCAACACCTAAGTGGACATATAGAAATAACATTCATCAGGCATCGGGCAGATGGGAGGGGGGAGGAGGGGATGGGTATATACATACATAGTGAGTGTGATGTACACCATCTGGGGGATGGACATGTTTGAAGCTCTGACTCTGGGGGGGGAGGGGAGGGTAACACACATAACCTAAACATTTGTACCACCATAATATGCTGAAATAATCATTAAAAAAACTAAGTAAACACACACACACACAATACACACACACAAACTAAGGACTCCCTGGCATATTTTTAAACTGCCATCTAAAAGTTCTTAATTGTAAGTTTAAATAGTTCCAAAACTATAAATTTCTGGCTTACTATACATATTTGCATTTTAAAATAAAACTGCAAGATCACTTTAAAACATATATCCAGTGGAAAATAAATACGATAGCAGTTTGATACTTATCGTTGCCCATTTAAAGCACACAAGAACAAGCAATTTAAAAATGTTATTCATCTTCTCTTTTCTCTTTGAGACCTTGTATCCCTTCTACTTCCTCCACAAATTTTATCCTTAATGCAATAGATTTTTATATGTAAGAGTTTTAAATCATCTGATCATATTTCCCTATAGTAAAAATGTATATGAATTGAAATTTAATTTCCTTGCATTTCTTTGGATCATTTGGCTCTACCTGTGAAAAATTCTCCCAATTGAGTTATCCATATCGTTATTATTATCAAATAATTTATCAATATATAGCAGTATTATAATTTTTAATAAATCATGATGAATTGTAGAAACTAAAGCATTTTTGGAAATGTCTCCCACTGGATGGCTGGTGAAAGGTAGGGAGCAATGTATGGTGTTATGATTATAGGTGTCGCAGCACCAGTTATATCAGATTTGCCTAATCATGTGGCACCCCAGACATTTTCACAACCTGTTGAGATGCAGGTATTTTGTGTGTGTGTGTGTGATGTGAGAAAAGGATGTTTATGAGAGAAGAGATGGGAAAGGAGCACAAGTAGGATAACCAGGCAGATGAATTTTAGGACTGTATGGATCTAGAAACAAATTCCCTCATTAAAGCTGCCCGAAGCAGTTTTGGAAAGAATACCAGACTGAACACCTTTTGGATAGCTGCATGGGATTCTTCCCAAACATCCCTTTCCTGCTCGGGAGCCAAAGTTGTGTATTGGTTTTGCCTGTGAAGAAAGATCTGTCAACTAGAGCAGTGTTAACCATTATTTCCTTGCAAGATTTCTCTCTCAAGCCCACATCCCCCTTGTCTAGAAAATCCCACCCCCCCTTGCTTTTCTCAGCCAAATGTGTTGAAAGACTTTCCCATCCACTGTGACTTCTTCCTTAGCCTCCATATATCCCCTGCCCACTGCTCCCTGGATGCAACCCAGACCACCAATGGAAGCAATGTTTCTGTTCGCTAAATCCCTGCCTTCCACCGCCATGCCCTCTCGGCAGCATTGGATGGTGCTGGCCTTCGCTCCCACCTCCCCTTCCTGAGCTCCACACCCCCAACCCTCTCTTACCCGCCCCTGTCTTGATAGCCGCTGCCTCTCTGCATCCTTGGCGGCCTCTTCTTCCTCTGCCCACCCTTTGAATGTTTGGGAACCTCAGACTTGCATGCCAGGGCCTCTTCTCACCCTTGGGGATCTCCCCTCTGTGGTTTACTTTCCATCTCAAAGGGTCAGCTTCCAGTGAAAGAAATAATCCCAGACATCTATCACCTGACAGCAAACATAGCACTTTTAAGAGGATGCTGATTATAACAAGAACAAACCACTTGTTACTATGCTGTCCCAGCTGTTTGCTTGTTGGACCACCCATACCTCCTCAAGTACCATCTCAATTTTTCCCATTGTGCTGGGTTAATAGCTGGGCTCTGGAATAAAGCCAAAGAAGTAAAATCAGGGGCTGTATTTGGCTGGGGAGGCAGAATATCATCATTCATATATATATATATATATATATATATTTTTTTTTTTTTTTTTTTTTTAAGACAGAGTCTTGCTCTGTTGCCCTGGCTAGAGTGCAGTGGCATCATCACAGCTCACAGCAACCTCAAACTCCTGGGCTCAAGAGATCCGCCTGCCTCAGCCTCCTGAGTAGCTGGGACTACAGGCACTCACCACCATGTCCAGACAAAGCACTATGTTGCATGCTTGAGGCCATTTACCCACTTTATTCATTCAGTGAACACTAAGTGGCCATTTATTATCTGTGATGTACCAGAGTGTAGACTCCATGAGAGCAGGGACTTTGTTTATTCCTGTGTTCCCAGCACCCAGAACAGGGCCTGTCACCTGGAAGTGCTGAAATAACACATATTGGATAACAAGGTTCAGAGAAGTTAAGACACTTTTCCAGCCTGACACAGCCAGTAATTACAGGACCCAGATTTGAACACAAATAGAATCCATGCTCATCCATGAACAGTATAATTATCTCCAGCAATGACTCTCCCCTGAATTCCCTGAACTTTGCACATTCAATTCTTTTCACAAATAGACATTTTAAACTTAACATGTTTCAAATGGGATGCCAGTTCCTCCCCTCAAACCTCTGCCCACCCACTTCAGTTCCCATCTCAATTAATGGCAACTTCCAGATACTCTCTGTTTGCAACCCTTAGTCACCCTTGTCTTCTTTGTTCTCCCACATTCTACATTCAGTCTGTCAGGAAGTCCTGTTGCCCCTACTTTCAAAGTCTCTCCAGAATCTGACCCTTTCACACCACCTCATCTCTACCATGTATGCCCAAGCCACCGCCACCACCCTCTTCTGGATTGTCCCATGGGCGCTGGCTTTCCCTGCCCTCATCCTACCTCCCCTTGCGGTTCAGCACATACAGTCGCCTGGGTGCCCCTAGTATGGACCAAACGTTTGTGTCTCCCTCAAATTCACATGTTGAAGCCCCAACCCCTGGTATGGTGGTTTTAGGAGGTGGGGCTTTTGGGAGGTGATTAGACTTGGAGGAGTCACGAAGGTGGGGCCCCAATGGTGGGATTAGTGCCCTTATAAGAAGAGGAAGAGACACCAGAGCTTGCTCTCTCTCCCTCCACCATGTGGAGAAGCAGCCAGGAAGAGGCCCTCACCAGGAACCGAATCTGTTCGCACCCTGATCTTGGACTTCCCAGCCTCCAGAACTGTGATAAAATAAATGTTTGTGGTATAAGTCACCCAGACCATGGTGCTTTGTTATGTAAGGCAGTTCCAGCAGACTAAGACACAATCTATAAAAAAAAATTAGGAAAATCATTCCATTTCACTGCTCAAAACTTTCCTGTGGCCACATTTCTTTCAGGGTCAAGGATAACACCTTGGCAGTAGCCTAGCAGACTCTGTGGAACTGTTTCCCCTTACCTAGTGGCCTCGTGGCCACACTATGCCCTTCGGTCACTCTGAGTCAGCCCTACAGGCTTTCTCATTGGTCCTCTAGTTTATCAGACAGCTGTCACCTCCCATCGTTGCTCAAAGGCGGCCTCCTCGGAGTCAGCCTGGCCGACTCCATGGTCTGACACTGCCCCTCCCTCACCCTTCCCAGGCCTCGGGTCTCCAGCTGCTACTTGCCCCGTAGCTTTATCACCTTCTAACGTACTACGTAGTTTATTTCTTCATGTTTATTGTTTATTATCCATCTCCCCTGCTACAGGGTGAGATCCTGGGACGCACAGGTTTGCTCTCCGGTGAACCTGAACCCTCTCCACTTGGCACACGGTATTTGTTGCATGAATGGCCTTCCCAGACTCACAAGGCCTTGGTTCCTAAATGCTAACGCCGGGGGGGATCTAGTTAACCTTCTCGTTTTGTAGGTGAGGTAACAGAGACCCAAGGAGGTGAGAGGAGCAGCTGAGGCCATACACGGCCGGCTAGGGGCAGGATAAAGAGGCAGCTCCTCTCTGCCCATCAAAGCCTTAAGTGGAGCACGTGGGCTGCCGCGGCTTGGAAAGAAAGCAGAGCAACCAGCGCAAACCCGGAGCTGGTTTCAGCCGGCGAGCTCTCGCAGAGGGAGCTGCTATGCAGCGTGCGGCCACCGGGGGGCACTGCTCCGCCGGACTGAAGGCTGAACTTGACCGCGGGAGGAGGAACTTCCCGGAGGAAAGTGTCCGCGCTGCAGAGCGGGCGCGGTGAAACGAAATGCGGCGGCGGGAGGGGGAGCACGACCGCCACGGCCCTCCGGGGTGATCGGCGAGACCTGAGAGCTGACACCAAAACACCTATAAAAACGCCCTAGGACAATGACGCTGGGTGACTGATGGACCTCATCAGTGCTTTAATACCCGAGCCCGGTGGTGGCCCAACTCCGTGGCCTGCACCTGGGGCAGCTCAGTGTGCGTCTCATGCTGGCGGGAGCCCTGCTTCCTATTGGAGGAGCAAGGTGAGGGAAAGCAGTGTTTAGGTGACTCTGAACCGAAGTCCTAAGCGTCGGGTGTCAGGCAATGGGAGGAAACACCAGAACACCGGGCTCTTGTTTGTCTGCATGGCATTTCGTTGCTACTGGCCGAGAATAGCTTGATAGCACAGTAAGAGCAGCCAGCTGCCACCATTCAACCCCGATGCGCAGTGACCTTGCACATACCTGAACAGCGTCCGTGCAGTAGACGCTGTGATTCCCGTCGACAGCTGAGGCAATCGGAGTCATGGAGGTCACGGGTAGAAGAGATGAGACTTGACCTTGGGTTATTTTACTGTGAAATAACCGCTTTGGTGTAACCACTACTGAATAATCCCCTGGTTGTCAGCCTGAGCTGCGTATTAAAATTACCTGGTGTAGCAGACAGGGGTCAGTCAGAGACACAGAACCAGTGGGAGATATATATTTAGAGCTCCATTGCCCGGAATTTGGCTTATGCCGGTGTGAGGTCTGGGTAGGCGAGTCTGAGATCCATGGGGCAGCCATCAGGAAGGGCGGGCTGGAACCCTCGGTCACCCGCGCCAGCTGCTGTCCACAGTGAGTGGACGTTCGTCACCCGGGAAGCCTCAGCTTTGCTTTTAAGGCCTTTTAACTGGTTGATTCAGGCCCACCCAGACTGGGATAATCTCCCTTAATTAAAGTCAACTGATTATTCACAGATTTAATCACAGAGTTCATCACATCTACAAATGCCTTCGCAGCGACACCTAAGTTAGTGTTTCACTGAGTGACTGAGACGGTAGCCATGTTGACACATCAAAAACACCGTTTCATTTGGGAAGCTTCTGAAAAGAAGGCTGCTGGGTCCCGTGCCAGACCAGCTGAATCCGAACCTCAAGGGATGGAGGCCGGCAGTCGTGGGTTTTTTTCCCCAAGAACGCCAGGGTTTTCTGGTGCATAGTGAGGGTCAAGAACGAACTATGAGCGTCCTCAGTGGAGGCGTCCCTGGGCCTTGGAATCTGACTTGAGCCCCCAGCGCTCGGCTGACTGCGGCAGGATCTTGGCTCTGTGCTTCTTGCTCTGCGACCCCAGGCAGGTCCCTTCAGCTCAGCCTCCATGTCATCATCTATGCAAATAGGTGCTGAGGGGAAAGGGCCCCACCCACCTTTATCCGGCAGCTGTCCTTGCTGTCTGATGACAGAACTTCGGTGTCCTTTGGTCTTTTTATTCCCAGCCGGAGGGCATGAATCGCGATTGGCCCAAACCCGTCCTAGCAGTGTTGGTCTCTTCCTCGGTAATCCCCTTCACCTGTTCCCCTTGTGGCCTGCAGCGGGTGCAGGACCTGGTTCTAGCCAACAAGGCGCAGGGGAAGTCGGCTAAGGTCTTTGGGGTGACATTTCCTTCACCGACAGAGAGACTCTCCCGCCACCTGGCAGGCAGCGGTGAGGATGGGAGTGGAATGGCAGCCGAGTGGGACCATGAGCTGAGGGACAGAAATCCACCTGCCAGGATGGAAAATGAGAAACCAGACAGAGCTTGGGTCTTCGATGGCACTGTGGGGCCAGGGCACCATTTCCCACCTGTGGTTATGAGGTAGTTGCTCAGAACACGTGCCCGGATCAGCAGCGTCAGAGCAGGGAGCCGGACAACGAGCTGCAGCCGTCTCTCCACAGCGGCGTGGCGTGTGGCTGGGGCCTGCACAGGAATTTTGGAGATGGAAGATTCTCAACTCGATGATGAACTGAACATGGATTCCACCTGGTCTGTGCCTCCACATAGAGAAAAACCTCCTATTCACCACAGGCTCTGCCAGGAACTAGTAATTAATCCCGAAAGGAGCACTCAAGGCCCTCCACAATACAGCCATTCCCCATCCCAGTCAGACGTGCCCTGTCTCCTCAATGTCTCTGGAATCTTCTGCGGTGATTCCTATTTTCGTCTTTGCACGAATTTCTTTCCAAGCCTAGAGTCCTCTCCCCATCCTTCCATCTGAGCCCCGAGGTCTGAAGCCAAGCGTCCTGCCCCAGCAGGCCTCACATAGCTTCCGTCAACACCAACCCTCCCGACAGCCCACAGCTGGCTCATGGTGCCCTTGGCCTCGGAGTCACAGAAGAGCCTGTGGGCGGGGTCTCAATACCAGCCCAAGCCTGCAGAGCATCTCATTTCTTCCTCTGTTTCTTCCTAAAAAAGCAATTTAAAACCATGTTTGAAAGTATCACAAATTGGCTGAAATTGTGTTCAATGACATTTTGCTATCTCTCCTACATGCGCCTCGGTTTCCTTAAATATGTCTGTCGTTCATCGAAAGGACCAATAATAGAAGTAAGAGAATACTAACAGCTTCAAGTTTGTTCCGTCTCTGAAAATAACTAACCATTTGATCCGCTTTCCCAATGCGAGGTAGACTTTTTCTATTTAATTCAGTTGTCTCAGTCCTCACGTGCCCAAATTACAAGGCGTCTCGTGTCTCTCCCTCTGGTGCCCCTGCAAGAAATTGCCTGAGAATCCCAGGATTTGCTTAACTCGAAGAGGCCTATCTTGCTTCCAAACAACAGGCTGAGATAAAAGCCAGAGAAGGCTGTCCACTATTGACGGGCGCCCATTTTCCACCATAGTAATTTCTTTTGCCATGGAGTCACTGTTGGAAACTGTGTCCCTGTGGTTAGTGTGCCGTTGCTGTCATCACTCCAGATAAACTCAAAACCATAGTGGTATTTTATTTTAAGGCAGGGCAAAGGACAATCCCAGTCTCTCCAGTTATGTCTGTTTGGGGATTAAAGTCCCTAAAGGGGATTTGCCCTCAGCCTCACAGAATGCTCTCTTTGCCTGGGTAGTTTGTTGTTGTTGTTATTTTTAAAGATGAGGTCTTAATTTACTCTGTCATCCAGGCTGGAGTACCGTGGTACAATCACAGCTCACAGCAGCCTCAAACTCCTGGGCTCAAGCGATCCTCCTGCCTCAGCCTTCTCAGTAGCTGGGACTATAGGCATGTTCCCCCTGCCTGGCTAATTTTTTTTTCTCATTTTTTTGTAGAGACAGGGTCTTGCAGTGTTGCCCAGGCTGGTCTTGAACTCCTGGCCTCAGAGCTTGGGTAGTTTTATTGGAGGTACTTAAAGCCTCAGTTAAATAATCTGCCTAAACCAGCCCCAAACCTAACTTCAGGTGGGGCATTGAGCCCAGGTTGGTATCTCAACTCACACTTCCCTGGAATGCCTTCCTGATCGGGTGCCCGGGGCTACTGTCTGAACCATCTCAGTCCAAGAAGTTCTGATCACACTGCATTCTAGAGAGGAGAGAGTTAGGGGACTCGCACCCTTTCTTTCCCAGGTGGCAACTTGGTCCTTATTTAAGAATGTATTTACTTACATTCTTCCAAATGACCACTTTGTATAACAAGAGATATAGCGAAGACAATTTTTCTAGCCACAAACATCCCAGGGTAATTAATGACTACAGGTGCCATTGACGTTACTGCACAGGGGTGACTGGCATATCCATCTACACAGAGGACTGGCTGATGCTTTGTATTTGGCAGTTTCTTCAAGTCTTGCTTAGCCAGACTGGTCAGAGATTAGACTGTAAACTCGGAAGGGATCAAGCTCCCTGGCAGGGAGCTCTGGTCAGATTTCGGTGAAGCCACGTGGGACAAGTCAGGGACTTTTCACTGGCCCTGACCTCTCCCCTGGCTGTCCTTCCTTCCATCATGGCCTTGATGCATCTATCCCACGCAGCTATCTGGGAGGGCAGACCCGGGAAAGTCCCCCATCGGGAGGACAAGACCCCTTTCTGAAGGTCAAGTGGAGATGGGGCAGCCCCAGGACAGCTGAGAGCAGGCTGAAAGCTAACCCCTCTCTCCTCTTGACACATGGTAGGACAGGGCTTGGGGACTGTACACCACCACGGCATGTCAGACTACGACCACACTGCCCCCTGGCCCCTCGAATAGCTCTTCTGAGGTTAATTTCAACAACTTCTCCATTGGCTAATGCCAATCCCCTCCCAGCTCCAATAAGCCTCCTCTGGGCTCCTCTCTCTGTGCCAAGCTGAAAATCTGTTTCAAGGGATTGTTTGTGGAGCAGTGGGGAGTGGTAGGTTTAGAGGGAAGGAGAATAAAGAGGGAGACATTCGAGGTTGCCCCAGATCTCAGGATCTGAGACTTGGACCAAAAAAAGTCCCCCTTTCTCCTGGTTTGAGTTTATTGCCTCAGAATTGGACATTACTGCTGCATGGCCTAAGTGTCTGTTGAGGGCTTCCTTGGGACAGATGAAGGCTCTGCAGAGACCTGCAACTCCATAGATCTGCAGCTCCTGCAAAGCTCTGAAGTTGTTTGTAGACCTGATTCTGTGCCGTCGTGCTGCACACAGAGACAGTGTGTGCATTTCTTCCATCTTCCTAGGGAGGTTTCCAAAAGTTTTCCAAGAGCCCTTTCAGCTGTGGTCTAAATTCAGGGCCTTGGCACCACCCGAGGGAGGAGACTCATTTACTTTGGCACTTGGGCACTTCCTATTTAGTCCCAGGCTCTGAATGTATGGAATCGGGCTTTGCTGGGAGGCACCCCGTAGTAATTCTCCGTGCTGTCAAGGCAGATGGAGACCGCTGCTGCCCAAGCCATCGGGGACCTCCCATTCTTGCTCCTCAGAAGCCCTTCCCTGCTGGCTTTGAGGTTTAAGGGGGTTGCCCACAAGAACACATTTGATGAGGGGTTCATGCTGTTTGGATCGTGGAGGATGTTACAAATACTCAGATTTTTCTTGCAGATAATTTTCCCTCCAAAATCAGAAAAAATGCATCCCGTTCATTTGGAGAAGCTATTCAAAAAGGTGTATCAAGAGTGAGTTTCACAATTTTTTTCTTCAGGCACAGTCAGGTGAGGCCACATATACGCTTGATGCGGGACCGCTGGCATCGCTCTTCAGCTCTCTAAAAATGTACAGATTGGACAATTCATTTCCTCTGTTAGTTTTGGCAAGTTAAGGAGAGGTGAGCTCAACAGCACCCTTTACTTTTCAACAGCCACCCCCAGGAGTGTGTCAATTACTTGGGTGCCATGAAGGTCACCAATTTTGCTAGTGTCCAGCACTCGCTTGACTACTTGCTCCCATTTTTCTACCCAGGAAAACAGTGAGTCGTCAAGAAGAAGACACCTAAGAGGCTGTCCCTCCAACAACACTAGTAGAAG
The DNA here is from genome assembly GCF_040939455.1 of Microcebus murinus. Classification (NCBI taxonomy): domain Eukaryota; kingdom Metazoa; phylum Chordata; class Mammalia; order Primates; family Cheirogaleidae; genus Microcebus; species Microcebus murinus. Next base: position 16,617,015 of record NC_134108.1, on the reverse strand, counting down.
GCTACCATGTTTCACCCGAAGGCTGATGCTCAGCCCTGCGGTCTCACTGTCCCAGATTTCCCCAGGGAGTGGGGTGCTAAGCCACACGGGAGCTGGCCTCACTTCTAGCATTTGCTACACCACGCGGGCTGTGGCTGTGGCTGTGGCTGTGGTGGGTGGCATCTGAGGTCTGAGCTTCTGTCCTGATTCCCCTCACTCATCGCCGGGTGCTGACTTGCTCACTTTTCTCAAAGGGATGGCAACCAGAATCCGTCTTCACATTTAGTTGCTTTATGGAACTTTATAAACTGTATTATATTATCCTCATTTTTGACTTCTTGGCATTTTTATTGACTTTGGCAGGGGATGAGGCTGAGCAAAAAGGTGTCTTGGAAGTGGGAGGTAGGGGAAATTGAGTGCTTTCTCAAGGAGTGATGACAAGTAATTCAGTCTCTACTCTTTCTCCCTGACTTACTATTTGTTGCTTACTTTTCTGTATAGGATCAAATCCAAAAAAGGGAAAGTGGTCTAAAATTTAGAAGTTTTTATTTGAATAGTTCAAGTAAAGCACTTTGCACATCATTTTTTTAAGTGAAGTTCTTTTTTAATGGGTTGAACAGGCCTCCTGCTCCCACAGTGCTGAGGTAGACTTCAGAGCCTGCATAGGCATCGCACCAGACTATACTTATTTGCCCACTTATCTGTTCCCCTCCCTAGACCGGACTCCTAGAGACCAGGGACTTGGCTGCTGCACCATTATTCCCCCACCATGCAGCACAGTGCCGAGTCTATGCCAGGGCTCAACAGATACTTGTCAGATGAACAGTGCACACTCATAAAATATGCCAGTGCCTTTTTTTTTTCTTTTCTTTTTGGAGGCTACCCCAAGGGAGAGTGGAATTGAACAGAAAAAATAATGTGCAACCTCTGGACTTCAGTTCTGTGCTCCAGCCTGGGCTTGCCAGCCTTGGCTACTCTGCCCTATTTTCTGGTTCTGCCTTCTGGGACATTGGTTTACAAACTCTACAACACAGTTAAGCATCTCAGTCTTGTCCCTATCTTCACTGGCCAAGTGGTCAGTGGGTCAGTTATCCCGTCCAACACCACCCATGCAAATAAACAAGTATTTCCTCTTTACTGATTCATTTGACTAAGGCCTGGACAGAACCACACGACCCTTCCACCACAAGTCATGAAGTATGTCATTGTGTCCTCATGTGAGTAAGCATTGTGGGGCAGGAACTTTCCTCTTTCTCATGTTTAAAACTCATGCACTGGTGTTTTGTTTGCCTCCCCATGCAGGAGGCAGCAATGAAGGCAGGGGCAGGACAAGAGAAGCAGCAGGGGACTCTCAGTGGGTCACCCAGAGAGGCACCTAAAGCTTCCAGAACAGTATTTTATGTGCATATAAAGGGCATACAAATGGCTGACAGTTACATTTGTGTGATTAGTTTCCCCAATGTAAACCTCAAAAATACCTGACTGGTATGTAGAGAGATCTAGGTCAATCAACTCCAACCCTGAAATTAGCTTTTGCACAGAGCATTTTAACTCAGAGGGTCCACAAACTTTAATAGAAGAATTAGATTCTTCCCACTAAATTCTAAATGCAGTTTAGCATTTTCTTCAATTATGAATGCAAGCAACAATTGCCAGTATTAGCACCATCTGTGAAGTCACCAGTATAAAGCACAGCTATTTTCATATCACTTTACAGTAACTACAAGTACCCTGTGATGTCTTTTACACAAATCACTACTTAGAAATTACGTAGCTATTGGGCCCATTGCTAGATCTTTCTTTAGAGCACTGATAAAGAAGCACTCATATCATTTTATGTACTAGAGTTCTCCGGAGAAACAAAAATAATAGGAATATATATATGTATATTATATATATGTGTGTACGTATGTATACAAAATAAGGTATTGGCTATCACAATTATGGAGGCCAAGAAGTCCCACAATCTTCCATCTTCAAGCTAGAGACTCAGAAAATGTGATGGTATAGGTCTGAGAACCAGAAGATCAATGGTGTAAGTTCTAATCAAGAGCAGAAGACTGATGTCCCAGCTCAAGCAGTCAGGCAGAGACCATTCCCCCTTCCTCCACCTTTTTGTTCTATTCAGTCCCTCAATGGATTTCATCATGCCCACCCCCATTGGGAACAGCCATCTGCTATAAATGGCATTGAGTTTGTGATTTGATTCTCAGCTTGGTTGTTATTAGTATGTAGAAATGCTAGTGATCTGTGTACATTAATTTTGTAACCTTAGACTTTACTGCCTTTATCAATTCTAGGAGTCTTTTGGAGGGATTTTTAGGGTTTTCTAGATATAAGATCATATCATTGGCAAGGATAGTTTGACCTTCTCTTTTCCAATTTGGATGCCTTTCTTTCTTTCTCTTGCCTGATTGCTCTGGCAAGGACTTTCAGCACTATGTTGAATAGTACCAGTGAAAGTGAACATCCTTGTCTTATTCCAGTTCTTAAGGGAAATGCCTTCAACTTTTCCTCATTCAGTATGATGTTGGCTGTGGGTTTATCATATGATTTTTATTATTTTGAGGTATGTTCCTTCTGTGCCTAGTTTGTTAAGGGTTTTTATCATGAAGGTGTGCTGGATTTTATTGAATGCTTTTTCTGCATCTGTTGAGGTGATCACATGTTTTTGTTTTCAATTCTGTTTATGTGATGAATGACATTGATGAATTTGTGCATGTTGAACCATCCTTGCATCACTGGAATGAAACCCACTTGATGATGGTAAATTATATTTTTGATATGCCTTTGGATTTAGTTTGCTAGTATTTTACTGAGGATTATTGCATCCATGTTCATCAGAGATATTGGTCTGTTGTTTTCTTTTTTGTTGTGTCCTTTCCTGGCTTTGGTATCGGGTGATACTGGCTTTGTAGAATGAGTTAGGGAGGATTTCCTCCTTCTAGATATTTTGAAAAAATTTCAGTAGGATAGGTACCCATTCTTCTTTGTAGGTCTGGTAGAATTCAGCTGTGAATTGTCTTGTCCTGGGCTTTTGTTGTTGTTGTTATTAGGAGATTTTTTGGTTATGATTCAATCTTGCTACTCATTATTGTTCTGTTCAGGATTTCTATTTCTTCCCAATTCAAGCTTGGGAGGTTGTGTGTTTCCAAAAATGTATCCATTTCCTCTAGGTTTTCTAGTTGTGTGTGTAGAGGTTCTCAGAATGGTCACGAGTGATATATTTCTATGGTATCAGTTGTAATGTCTCATTTTTCATTTCTGATAGAGCTTTTTAAAATTATCTCTCTTCTTTTATTGGATAATCTTTTGGACATTGGCCTAGGAAAAGAATTTATGACTAAGATTCCAAAAGGAAATACAACAGAAACAAAGAAAAGGGACTTAATTAAACTAAAAAAACTTCTACATATCAAAAGAAATAAGCAACAGAGTAACTAGACAACCTACTGAATGAGAGAAAATATTTGTAAACTATACATCCAACAAAGGACTAAGATCTAGAATCTATAAGCAATTCAAACAAATCAGCAAGAAAAATAAATAAATAAATAACTCTATTAAAAGGTGGGCAAACACAAGAATAGACATTTTTCAAAAGAAGATGTACAAATGGCCAACAAACATATGAAAAATGCTCAAAATCACTATTCATCAGGGAAATGCAAATTAAAATCACAATGAGATACCACCTAACCCCTGTCAGAATGGCCATTGTTAAGAAGTCGAAAAACAGTAGATGCTGGCATGGATGGGGTGAAAAGAGAACACTTATACACTGTTGGTGGGAATGAAAATTAGTACAACCTCTATGGAAAAAAGTATGGCAATTCCTCAAAGAACTAAAGGTAGATCTACCATTCAATCCAGCAATCACACTGTTAAGTATCTACCCAAAGGAGACGAAGTCATTATATCAAAAAGACAGCTGCACTCAAATGTTTATTACTGCACAATTCACAGGTGCAAAGATATGGAATCAACCTAAGTGCCCATCAACTGATGAGTACATAAAGAAAACGTAGCATATATATACCATGGAGTACTATTCAGCCTTAAAGAAAAGAATGAAATAATGGCTTTTGCAGAAATCTGGATGGAACTGGAGGCAACTATCCTAAGTGAAGTATCTTAGAAATAGAAAAACAAATACCACATGTTCTACTTATAAGTGGGAGCTAAGCAATGGGTGTGCACGGTCATGCAAGTGGTACAATGGAAAATGGAGACTCAGAAGTGGGGAGGAGGTCTGAGGGATAAAAAATTGCTATTGGATACAATGTACACTATTCAGGTGACAGCACAATAAAAGCCCTGAACTGACCACTGTACAATTCATCCATGTAACGAAAAAGCATTTGTGCCTCTTAAACATATTGAAATAATTTTTTAAAAAATTGATTAATTTGAGAAGATATACACAGGTTTCACCAAAGGGGCTAATGGCACCAAAAAATGTTAAGAACTCTTGTAAGAACAACTCTGCCATGTAGCCACCCAGCCTTTGCTTAGCCATTTCTTTGGTGGGAACAAATTCTTCTCAAAGTTCTATTTTATCTTTTTTAAATACAATTAAGGGGCTAGACACAGTGGCTCACGCCTGTAATCCTAGCATTTTGGGAGGCTGGAGCAGGAAGATCACTTGATCCCAGGAGTTCAAGATCAGCCTGGGCAATATACTGAGAACACAAAAAACAACAAAAAAAAATTAGCTAGATGTAGCGGCACGCACCTGTAGTCCCAGCTACTTGGGAGGCTGAGGCGGGAGGATCTCTTGAGCCCAGGAATTTGAGGTTACAGTGAGCTATGATTGTGCTACTGCACTCCAGCTGGGGTGACAGAGCAAAACTCTGTCTCTTTAAAAAATGCAATTAATGGAAGGAGTATTCAGCAACTACCAATATATTGCCCCTCAGCTCTAAATTCATATTCCAGCACTTACTCCACCAGGAGCTGAGTATTATGAGTGTATCTCCTTTGCATGGTGGTGAACCCCATCAGCAGTGGGCACTGGAGAGCCCAGTGCAGGAAGAAAAGGCTTCTCTTCCTAGTACATAGCCCCTTCCTTTCTTCTCTTCTTGTTCCTCCTCCTGCATGGCTACCAGTGACAAGAGGGGTGGGAATCCACTGTGCTCCCCCCACTAAGCTTCAGTGGCACCCCACAATTTTTATTGAGTTCCATATTGTCCTTTTCTGCCCACCAGCTGCAGCCCACTGGCACCAGCAGGAGGTTTCAGGAAGCTTCCAGCTGCCAGGCTACAAGAGGCGGTGGCTGTCTCCTACAGCTCCACCCTGTGACTTGGATCAGTTCTGACCTATTAATCTATCATCCACTGGGCAATAACCACCCTTTCCCCAGTGAGGCCTGACATGCAGTTTGGGGGAGGAGGCCTTCTGTGACAGTTTGCTGGGGCTGTCATGACAAAATACCACAAACTGGGTGGGTTAAACAACAGAAATTTATTGTCATACAGTTCTGGAGGCGACATATCTAAGATGAAATCAAGTATTGGCAGCCTTAGTTTCTTCTGAAGGCTAGGAGAGAGACTCTGTTTTATGCTTCTGCTGGGTTGCTGGCAATCTGTTGCATAAAAGGCTGTGTGTCCTGCACTACACGGAGCTTGCTGCCACACTAATGACTCCTGTACCTGCAGCAGGCTGGTCCCAGCCCCGTAACGGTGGTCACAGTTTCCATGCAGTGGAAATATTGGCCTCAGCTCTCTTTTCCAATCTACTGTGAGAAGGAAAAGCATTCTCAGCAATCGGGCTGTTGACATTCCAGAGAATGGAGACAACACTTGGAAGGGATGCACAGTTGTTGTGAAGGGCCCCAGAGGAACCCGGCAGAGGGACTTCAATCACCTCAATGTAAAACTTGGTCTCTTTGGAGAGAAAAAGAAAGAGAAAGAAGAGGCTCTGGGTTGACAAATGGTGGAGAAATAGAAAGGAACTGGCTACCATTTGCACTGTCTGTAGTCACATGCAGAACACAATCAAGGGGGCTTCACTGGGCTTCCATTACAAGATGAGGTCTGTGTATGCTCACTTCCCCATAAACTAATCAATTAAGAGAGTTGGTCTTTTGTTGAAATCCAGTTTCTTTTTTTTTTTTTTTTTTTTTTTTGAGACAGAGTCTCACTTTGTTGCCTAGGCTAGAGTGAGTGCCATGGTGTCAGCCTAGCTCACAGCAACCTTAAACTCCTGGCTCAAGCAATCCTTCTGCCTCAGCCTCCCAAGTAGCTGGGACTACAGGCATACGCCACCATGCCCGGCTAATTTTTTCTATATATGTTAGTTGGCCAATTAATTTCTTTCTATTTATAGTAGAGACGGGGTCTCGCTCTTGCTCAGGCTGGTTTCGAACTCCTGACCTCGAGCAATCCGCCCGCCTCGGCCTCCCAGAGAGCTAGGATTACAGGCATGAGCCACCGCGCCCGGCCTGAAATCCAGTTTCTTAAGTGAAAAATATATCCACAGGGCTCAGATGAGGCCAGCGGTTGGATATTCAATATCTCAAGGCCAGAAAGATGAGTTAATCCTTGCAGGAATCCAACTCAGCAAGGTAACAAACTCCCAGGATGGACGCTGCCTGGCAACCAGATCAGATTGTGTGAAGAGGGTGGAGGACGCTGGGAGGGAAGTCTCCAGGAAAAATTAAAAATAATACAAAATAGACCATCGGATACTCTTAAGCATTTAAAAGTTGGTTGATGTATAAACAATAAGATGGTGGAAAATGAAGCAATCAATATTTAGAAAACCATAAAGAGAAAAAAAACAAGGCAATTGTAAGTCCAAGAAAACAAAACATTTTGCAAGAAAGAAAACATAATAATGGTGGATTATTTAGGTTTTGCAGTGAATATTATTTACACAAATCCTAATCTTGAAACCTTTATTGATTTAGCTAAAAATGGGAAACTATTGGGAGGATGGCAGGAGAGGAAGCAGGGGTGGGGAATATACGAGAACTAGATCTTCATTTAGCATAACAGAAAATCAGTACATAATGTCCAAGTTTAAAAACCTCAGATTAGCATACCATTTAGAAATCTAGAAATATCAAATGAAATAGCTAAAGAATTGAAAATAATCTCCTCTGAAGTAAGCACAGGGTTGAGGCAGGGGCACCTCTTTCTTATTATAAACCATGTAGTACCATTTAATTTTCTTTGTCATATAAAAAGGACTAATGCAAACAATATGTATAAAATAGGACTCCTAGGAACTAGCAGGTAGCATTTCCGAGTTCCAACATCATTCTTTTATTTTTTTGAGACAGAGTCTTGCTTTGTTGCCAGGCTAGAGTGAGTGCCATGGCGTCAGCCTAGCTCACAGCAACCTCAAACTCCTGAGCTCAAGCAATCCTGCTGCCTCAGCCTCCCGAGTAGCTGGGACTACAGGCATGCGCCACCATGCCCGGCTAATTTTTTTCTATATATATTAGTTGGCCAATTAATTTCTTTCTATTTATAGTAGAGACGGGGTCTCGCTCTTGCTCAGGCTGGTTTCGAACTCCTGACCTCAAGCAATCCACCCACCTCGGCCTCCCAGAGTGCTAGGATTACAGGCGTGAGCCACCGCTCACGGCCCCAACATCATGCTTTAAAACGACAACATTCATGGCTGCAAATATATTTCGAGAATAAACCACCACTGTGATTCAAATACAAATGTTTTTACCATATCACATGTAGTCAATTACAGGAGCTAAGAGGATTAGAAACATAAACAAATAAATGCCCATTTAAATTATCCATTAAAAAACACATATAGTCAACCCTTCCAGAAATCACCGTTTCCACCACTGGGCTGCAGTTTGTTCCCTTTCTGCCCTTTTCTGTATTTCTTAGTCCTATCTGCCAGGATCTTCAATAATTCCTCCCTCCAGATTTCAACACCTATTCTTTGCTCCTGCTTCTCTCTCCAAGTTAGGAGCAAGCTTTCTGTCTGCTGAACTCCTGTAGCACTTCGCTTAGGACGTTTTAAACTTTGCCTTGAATTATTTGTGTCTGTGTCTTGAAGACAAGGTCTGTATCCCATTAGCACTTTTATCCCACTAATGTCCTTCTAAAATGAGGTGCTCCAGCCACAAGATAAGATTAACGTAGTGCAGAATTGAAATGAAAACGACCTGAGCACGTCTGTGCTGTTCCCCCACAGACGGACACTGGGACTGCATGTTTTCGTCGCTGTGTATTTTATACTCCTTTTTTCAGTTGCTATGATACATTCTCATAAGCAGCCAACTGCCCTTGTCAAAGCTAAAGATGGCCCATAGTTATTGTGCAACCAAAAGAGTGGTTTTTAAAAAGTTATTTTTTAGAGTTCTCATCAATATTACTGGGAAGCTGGAGAATCCTGGGGAACGTTTGAAGGGACATTTTGGTCAAAAGCTGGCTTTCTTAATAATGACAAATTTAGGCGATTTCCTTTCTCCTAACTGATGTGCTTCAAAAACGAGGCACTCGAACAACAAGAGGGTCCCTGCCCTGGACTATCACTGTGAGTCACCTTCACCCAAGTCTGCTGCAAATGTGCTTGATTAAAGCACCCACAGGTGTCATGTTCTTAAATGGAAGACAAATGTGCATGACATTCTAGGTAGAGCAAAAAGAACCCAAGGAAATGCCTCCCTTGCTATGCACTGGCACAAGCTCCCCTTTCTTTTAGGGACCCCAGGGGCCCAGGCTCTGTCCCCTCTGCCTCATTTTGGGAAAGGCTCAGAAGTCAGGTTGTAAAGGTCAGTCCTTTGAGGACACACCTGAGTAGGGGGTGAGGGGCAATTCACCAGAATGAAGGCTAAAAATATAGAACTTCAGTGTGTATTTAATGTTTTTTTTTTTGGTTTTTTTTTGGTTTTTTTTTGAGATAGGTTCTCACCCTGTCACCCAGGCTAGAGTGCAGTGCCATCATCATAATTCACTGCAACCTCAAACTCCTGGGCTCAAGTGATCCTCCTGCCTCAGCCTCCCCAGTAGCTGGGACTACTGCCACCACACCCAGCTAAATTTTTAATTTTTTGTAGAGACGGGGTCTCAGTATGTTGCCAAAACTGGTCTTGAACTCCTGGCCTCAAGTGATCCTCCAGCCTTGGCCTCCCAAAGTACTAGCATTACAGGTGTGAGTTACCATGCCCAACCTTTAAACTTTATATTAAAAATAAATTAATCATTGCTAATGTTACAAATATGGGTCAGCACTGATACCATGATCAGGCCAGTTGCCTCAGGTCACTGAGAGCCCTGAAGAAAGAGTTCTACAACATCACGGCAGGTGGTTGGTGAAAATGCCTTTCATTCATTTATTCTTTGGAGAATTTCCAAGGGATTACTATTTCTATACAACCAGGGAAGTGCTTTTCAAGATTACATTACCAAATGTCACTGAAATCATCCTCTCAGTATAGACACAAATAACACAAGCCCAATGGACAACCAGCCAGAACGTGTACAGTGCACAAGTGGTCCCAGGGTGATGTGTCTACCCTATAATGATATGACAATAAATAGTGATCATCTAATTACATCTTACAAGAAGCTGGTCAAAAAATTCAAAATTATCAGGAAAAGACTCAAAATAGGGATTCACATCCATTTTCTGAAGCAATGAACCTTAATGTAAGTATGTATTATTTAATGTTGGCTGTAGAAATCTTGGAAAAGCAATACAATTTTCAAACTGAGCATCTAGGACATGAAAATAAACCTCGATAGTTGGTATATTAAAGGAGATAATATTTATTTCTAGATTTCTATATAGTATGGTTACAGAACTGTTTTTTTTTTAGAATGGGACATTATCTATTGATTTTCTGTTATGCTAGATGAATATTTAGTGTTCCTATGTTCCCTACCATGCTTCCTCTCTTGCCATCCTCCCAGTGGTTATAGGTCACTTTTAGCTAAATCAATAAAGGTACAGGTATTGACATTAGTATGTTCCTATAAATAATATTCACTGCAAAACCTAAGTAATCCAACATTATCATGTCTTTTTTCTTGCAAAATGCTTGGTTTTCCTGGAGTTATCACTGTTTTGCTTTCTATATACTGATATTTAGAAAAATGTTAATTTTTTTCTGTATCAGCTTATTTATATATCAACAGCACTGTTTTGCTAGTGCTCAAGCATATCAGATGGTCTGTCATTTTATTGTTTTTTCCCAGAGACCCCTCTTACATTGCCTATTCTCCACACGCAGCCTGGACTGTCTGCTCTCTAAGCCTGCTACATAGCGTGAGCTATGTCGTCCTCAGCTAATTGAGGGAACTGCATAGAAAAGTGGGTTGCAGCAAGATTGTCAGGAGGTTGGTTTGCCACAAGGAGTTTGGGTTTCACTAAGTCATTGGACAACTATAAGAAGTGACAAGAGGAGATTTTCTTTTGAGAGTGTCATTGTACCAGCGTCACCAGGGGTCAAAGAGACCATGTCTACCCCGAAGTTCAGGGCTTCCTGGGCTGCTTTTAGCTGCCTGAGGTCCTTCCTTGGGAATACCATAGATACACTTAGGCTGTGAAAACAGGGATGTGGAATAATGAAACAAACAAACGCCAATCCCAAATCGAACTTTGAGGCACTCCTAAGGAGAGGAAAACAATCTCTGATAAAAAGTTAAAGATAAGGAATTTCCAATTCCACAGGTATTCAAAGACCAGGCCGATGTAAATGTCTAAATTTCTTTATACATTTAACATTTTCAAAAGCATATGTCAGAACAGGCATTTATTTAAAAATGTAAACTTTGAAGTTGGACATAAAACCGATCAGGACCATTCAAAATATTACCAAGACAGCTTAACATTCAAAGGGGAGAACAAGCTAGAGGAGGTTTATTCCGATGGCCACGTTGCAGGCAGAGCCAAGAGAGCCACCGATCCCCATTCTTTGGACACCCCCCAATCTGCACTTGTCGTAGTTTATGCTTTTATCCATCTATATTATTAAAGCTGTGTCATTACAAATATCTTACTGTCTTATAGTACGTTATAATTTTCCAATGCTTTTGCTAAAATCCTACTAAGCCTTTGGCAGTATATAAGGTAGAGAAAGAGGCTTGGTGGTGTAATGCCCATTTTTACAGGTAAGGAAGCTGAAACTAACACAGGTTTAGTGGCTTGCTGGGAGTGCGACACCTAGTTGGCAGCCTCAACAGCTTGGATGAGTGGAGCTCGTCCACTGTCAACAGTGTTTTGTCTTTTTCTCCCGTAACTCCTTGTCTTTCTTTCCCATTTCACCTTAAATTCTTTTCTCTCCTCTTCTTCAACACAGTATCTATACAATGATTTATGTTATTATACAGAAGTATGTTATTTTTGATAGATATAAAGTTTGTTTTCTGGTGTTAAGTGACCATTTTAAATAATTAAACAATTTTATAACAATTATAAAATGGATATATTATAATCACACTCATTATATTTTAATAGAATTTAAATATAAATTGAGATATAATATAATTTTAATGTATATTTTAATAAATGTGTAGAATTTAATAATTTTAAATAGTAACTTTTGAAGTAAAATTATTTTTTCCTTAAAACATTTGTCTCTTTTATTTGTATACGGTTCTCAGCTTTCTCTCCCCAACTCTATCTACCCTGGGCTTATTGGTGAAAGGGATTCCCCCTCCTGAAGCAAGGTCCAAATGGCTCACCTAGGACCTCTCTCTCCCATGTTCTTGTTCTGGGTTCATGTGAGCCTTAATTTCAGAAAAACTGGTGCTCACAATTCTGAATGTCTACAAGAATTTAGGAGGGAGAAAGTGGAGCATAGTTATCTACTTTCCTAAAGATTCTTTGACTTACAAAAAGGGTTCCCCACGAGATTTGTGTAAGCGTTAAGCTAAGTGTATTTTTAGTTCAATTGTCGTCGATGCAACTTAAGAGAATCCCTTGAATTTCCGGGCTCCAGCTGCCACCGCGGGGCTGTCAAGGCCTGACCACACAGTGGTGCTGACGCCCTTCGGTGACACAGGGCACAGCTCCACGGCTCCTCAGGGCACGGTGAAGGAAGCAGGAGCCCTGGAAGCAAGGCATAGTTCTAAGGACATGAGGCAGGACTGTGAGCTCTGCTTGCCTTCGGAAACGACGGGGGTGAATATGAGTGCCAGCAGTAACGGAGCACCCCGTCATCTCCGTCTGTCTCGGTTAATGTCTATTGAGTTCCAGCACATCTTTCCTCCCAGCCCACAAATAAAGAATATCTGTACATGCGTGGAAAATTGTCCTGACTGACTGCTGGTTGACTCCTGGTTTGACAGAGACAGTTCTCTGTACGCGACTGTGCCATGCGGACCCAATCCTGACTCACACGGCTGTCTGCCTGGGGTCCCTTTGGTCCAGGCAAACATACGGTTTGTTTGGCTTCTAATATCTTTTAAATGTTGTACAATAAGTATAACAACGTTTTAGAATAAAAAAGAGTCTTCATTTTCCATTTCTTTTGAAAAATAGGTATATGTAGCAACAGTGGCCCTGAATTCTTGCAGGGCAGCTGTGGGACTGCACGGGGCATGTGCTCCTCAGTGTCCCGCAGGCCCCGCCAGGTCCTGCCAGCCTGGGGCACTCAGGCACTGCCTGGACACTGCAGGGTTGGCACGAGTGACTCTTCTCCCAGCATCTTCCTTTAGGGTCCTCATGCCCTTCTCAGTCCAGGCTGTGCGTTTTTGTCTGTTCTGGGGTGCCCGTGTGTGTTTTGGGGGGAAGAGTTCAGCCACTTCTCTGTGACTTCATTATCCTTTTTTTAAAAGATAAATTGTATTGTGCAAATTTAAGATATAGAGCATGATGTTGTGGGATACATATAGTGAAATGTTTAGCATAGTGAAGCAAATTAACATCTCTATCGTCTCACATAGTTACCATTTTTTTGTGTGATAAGAGCAGCTAAAAATCTACTTACTTAACAAAAATCGCAAATACAATTTTATTAACTATCATGCCCATGTTGTACAGTAGATCTGTGGAGTTTTTCATCCTTCACATCTGCTACTTTGTATCTTTTAACCTATATCTCCCCATTTCCTCCTCATTCCCTCATCCCAGTAACTACTATTTTGTTCTCTATCTCTATTTCTATTTCTGTATATTCCCCCCCGTTTTTTTTTAGATTCCACATATAAGTAAGATAATGTAATATTTTTCTTTCTGTGTCTGGCTTATTTCACTTAGTATATAGAATATCCTCCAGATCCATCTATGCATGGCAAACTGCAAGATCTCCTTTCAAAAGGCTGAATAATATTCCGCTATATATGTGTATATATACACACACACCATGTTTTCTTTACCCATTCATCTGTTGATAGACACATAGACGGTTGTTTTCATATCTTGGCTATTGTATATAAAGCTGCAATGAATATGGGAGTGCAGATATCTTTACGAGGTGGTGATTTCATTTCTTTTGGATATATACCCAGAAGAGGGATTTCTGGGTCATATGGTAGTTCTAGATTTAATTTCTTTAGGAACCTCCATTCTGTTTTCCGTGATGGCTGTGCCAACTTGCATTCTTACCAACGCTGTACAAGGGTTCCCTTTTCTCCACAGTCTTGCCAACAAAGGAAACAATCAACAAAATGAAAAGGCAACACTAGAAAAAATATTTATGAACTACATATCTGATAAGGGATTAATAGCCTAAATTTACAAAGAACAACTCAATAGCAGAAAAACAAGTAGCCTAATTAAAAAATAGGCAAAGGACCTGAACAGATATTTCTCCAAAGAAAACATACAAATGACCAACATGTATATGACAGGTGTATAACAAGATGTTCAGTATCACTAATCACCAGGAAAATGAAAATTAAAACTGTTTTTAAATGAAAGTTAAAAGCTGTTATCTTTTTGATAACAGCTATTCTAACAAGTATGAGTTTATGTCTCATAGTGGTTTTAATTTTCATTTTCCTGGTGATTAGTGATACTGAACATCTTGTTATACACCTGTCATATACATGTTGGTCATTTGTATGTTTTCTTTGGAGAAATATCTGTTCAGGTCCTTTGCCTATTTTTTAATTAGGCTACTTGCTTTTCTGCTATTGAGTTGTTCTTTATAAATTGAGGCTATTAATCCCTTATCAGATATGTAGTTCGTAAATATTTTTTCTAGTGTATAGGTTGCCTTTTCATTTTGTTGATTGTTTTCTTTGCTGTGTAGAAGCTTTTTAGTTTGATGTAGTACCATTTATTTAGTTTTGCTTTGGTAGTCTGAGCTTCTGGTGTGATATTTAAAAAATCATTGCCAAGGTCAATGTTCAGGAGCTTGTCCCCTATGTTTTCATCTGGGAATTTTATGATTTCAGGTCTTATATCTAAGTCTTTTATCCATTTTGAGTTGATTTTTCTGTATGCCATAAGATAAGGGTCCAATTTTAGTCTTTTGGGTGTGGAAATCCAGTTTTCCCAGCACTGTTTACTGAAGAGACCGTCCTTTCCTCATTGTGTCTTCTTGGTGCCCTGTGGAAGATTAGATCACCGTATGTGTGTGGATTGATGTCTGGGCCCTCTATTCTGTTCTACTGATTTATGCATCTGTTTTTATACCAGTATCACTAAGACTTGCTGATCCTTGAGTCCTCACTTTCTTCTGCCATCTCCCTGTGGTGCAGCCGACTCTTAAAAACCATGTATATTGTCCTTGGTTGTTATCCCCTAGTCCTCTGAATAGCTTGTATGCCTCCTCATGTTATTCCCTGACTAAGCTAGGAACCTCTCCCCTCAAACTTGATAAGATCATAAAGTACAGGCAAACCTCATTTTATTGCACTTTGCTTTATTGCACTTTGCAGATATTGCATATTTTACAAATTGAAGGTTGGCGGCAACCCTGTGTCTAGCAAGTCTATTGGCAGACACCATTTTTCCAACAGCACGTGATCACTTCGTGTCTCTGTGTCACACTTTGATAATTCTCATAGTATTGCAAACATTTTAATTATTATTATATCTATTATGGTAATCTATGGGTGGTGATCTTTGATGTTACTACTGTAATTGTTTTGAGGCACCATGAACCACAACAATATAAGATGGCAAACTTAATCAATAAATGTGTGTTCTGACTGATCCACTGACCAGCCATTCCCACATCTCTCTCTCTCTCCTTCTCCTCAGGCCTCTCTATTCCTGGCACAAAGCAATATTGAAATTAGGCCAATTGATAACTCTACCTCTAAGTGTACAAGTAAAATGAAGAGTTGCACCTCTCTCACTTTAAATCAAAAGTTAGAAATGGTCAACCTTAGTGAGGAAGGCATGTCAAAAGCTGAGATAGGGTGAAAGTTAGGCCTTTTGTGTCCATTAGCCAAGTCATGAATGCAAAGGAAAAGTTCCTGAAGAAAATTAAAAGTGCTATGACAATGAACAAACAAATGATAAGAAAGTGAAACAGCCTTATTGCTGATATGGAGAAAGTTTGAGTGGTCTGAATAGAAGATCAAGCCAGCCACAGCATTCCTTTATATCCAAGTCTAATCCAGAGCAAGGCCCTAACTCCCTTTAATTCCACAAAGGCTAAGAGAGATGAGGAGGCTTCAGAAGAAAAGTTGGAAGCTAGCAGAAATTGGTTCATGAGGTTTAAGGAAAGAAGCCATCACCATAAAATAAAAGTACAGAGTGAAACAGCCAGTGCTGATGGACAAACTTCAGCAACTTATCCAGAAGATCTAGCTAAGACAATTTGTGATGGTGGCTGCAATAAAAAACAGATTTTTAATATAGATGACACATTCTTCTCTTGGAAGAAGATGCCATTGAACACTTTCATAGCGAGGGAGGAGAAGTTGATGCCTGGTTTCAAAGCTTCAAAGGACAGGCTCATTCTGTTGTTAGGGGCTAATGCAGCTGGTGACTTGATGTTGAAGCCAATGCTTATCGACTGTTCCAAAAACTGTGAGGCCCACAAAAATTACGCTGAATCAATTCTGCCTGTGCTCTATAAATGGAACAAAAAAGCCTGGATGATAGCCACATCTGTTTATAGCATGGTTTACCGAATAGTTTAAGCCCACTGTTGTGACCTACTGCCAGAAAACTATTACTGCTCACTGACAATGCACCTGGTTACCTTATAGCACTGATGGAGATGTATAAGGAGATTCATGCTGTTCCACGCCTGCTAACACAACATCCACTCTGCAGCCCACGGATCGAGGAGTAATTTCAACTTTCAAGTCTTATTATCTAAGAAATATAGGCCAGGTGCTGTGGCTTATGCCTGTAATCCTAACACTCTGGGAGGCCAAGGCAGGAGGATCACTTGAGCTCAGGAGTTTGAGACCGGCCTGAGCAAGAGTGAGACCCCGTCTCTACCAAAAATAGAAGAATTAGCTGGGGGTCCTGGCGTGCCTGTAGTCCCAGCTACTCAGGAAGCTGAGGCAGGAGGATCGCTTGGGCCTAGGAGTTTGAGGTTGCTGTGAGGTATGACAATGCCACTGCACTCTACCCAGGGAAAGAGAGAGTGAGTTTGTCTCAAAAAAATAAAAAATAATAAAAGGAAATTGAACCTTATAAAAAGACAAAAAAAGAATTCACCATTCTAGATGGCATTAACAACATTTGTGATTCATGGAAGGAGGTCAAAATCCCAGCATTCATAAAAGTTTGGAAGAAGTTGATTACAACCTTCATGGATGACTTTGAGGGGTTCTAGACTGTAGTGGAGGAAGTAACTGCAGATTTGGTGGAAATAGCAAGAAAACTGGAATTAGAAGTAGAGCCTGAGTTGCTGCAATCTCATGATAAAACTTGAATGGATGAAGAGTTGCTTCTTACAAGCTAAGCCAAAAAGTCATTCCTTGAGGTAAAATCTACTCCTGTTGAAGATTCTGTGGACATTGTTGAAATGACAACAAAGGATTTAGAAAATTACATAAACTTAGTTAATAAAGCAGCAGCACGGTTTGAGAGGTTTGACTCCACTTTTGAAAGTTCTATTTCGAGTAAAATGCTATCAAACAGCCTTGCATGCTACAGAGAAATCTTTCTTGAAAGTAAGACTCCATCAATGAGGCAAACCGCACTGTTGTCTTATTTTAAGCAAAAGCCACAGTCACCCCAACCTAATCAGTCAGCCGCCATCAACATTGAGGCAAGACCCTTCACCTGCAAAAAGATTATGACTTGCTGAAATCTCAGATGATTATCAGCATTTTTAGCAATGAAGTATTTTTAATTAGCGTCCATACATTGTTTTAATAGACATAATGCTATTGCACACTTAGAGTACAGTATAGGGTAAACATAACTTTCATATGCACTGGGAAACCAAAAAATTCATGTGACTCACTTTTATTGTGATATTTGCCTTATTGTGGTGGTCTGGAACTAAACTTGCAGTATCTCGAAGGTGTTCCTGTGTAAACCTGCACCTTAACCAGTGGGGAAACTGATGTCCAACATGGTAAAGTTTTCCCAGGCCAACTGGAGCTGGAAAGTGTTGGGGCTGGGACAAGCTGGGTGCTGGCCTGCCTCCAGCTCTCTCTCTGCTCCAGTCGAAGGATTCTTTCTCCTGTGGCTCAAGGGCCACCAAAGTGAGGGGGGTTGGCTGTGCCTGTAGTGATCCTACCTGGCTTCACACAGAAAAATGGATCAGAGTAGAACTAAGTAACAATGAAAATGAAAGTGGTGGGAGAGGAGGGAATGAGGCTCAGGGGGAGGAATAGGGGTACACATAGGGAAAGATAAGAAGAAGGGGGAAGGGGAGCTTGTTTCTTGCACAGATTGCCTCACCACAGTGCAGGCACAAGCAGTCCATGCTGTGGATTTTGTCTTGGGACATGTGGCAACTCAGGAAATGCCATTTGCTAAATAAATTCACCACCTATTGTCATTTAGTCCTCTGAGATATGTAATTAAAAAAAAATAAGTGAAGAATTTCAATTTTTTTCCTCCAAATAAACTGAGTATATTTTATATCACTTATTGTGTCCTTCTCTGTAGTGGACCAGACAGCTAATTGTTCACCTAACTTTTTCCTTTTCCTCATGGACACATGGCTAGATTGCATTTCCCAGCCTCCCTTGCAGGTAGGTGTGGTCATGTGACTGAGTTCTAGCCAATGGAATGTGAGAGGAAGCCAGCTCTGGCCCACAGAACCTCTCACACTCGTTCCCCTTCCATAGTGACATCAGAAGCATGGATTGAAGAGGGCAGAGCCACAAGTCAGAAAGGAGCCCGATTCCCTGAGTTATAGTTGGCCCTTTGTATCATTGGGTTCCACATCCTTGGATGCTACCAACCTCATTTCAAAAATATTTGAAACCAAAAAAAATGCCAACATAGCAATAAAATAATACAAATAAAAACCTATACAGAATAACAACTATTTACATAGCATTTGAATTGTATTGTGTATTTAAGTAATCCAGACATGACTTAAAGGATATATGTAGGTTATGTGAAATACTATGCCATTTTATGTCAGAGACTTGAGCATTCATGGATTTTGGCATCCATAGGGTCCTGGAACCAACCCCCCACCGATACTGAGGAATGACTGTACTCTTCTGTGATGTGTTTGACAAGTTTACAGCCCTAATCACCACTGAGGGGTGAATCATTCAATTTTTCTGTGGCTCATGTCTCCTCATCTGAAAATTTGGGATATGACATCTTGGGGCTGTCGGAAGCATTAAATGAGTTAATATTTATAAAAACACTTATGTCAATGGAAAAGAGCCTGAACTCTGCAAAATAATTTAAAGAGGTTTATTCTGAGTTGAATATGTGTGACTATGGCCTAGAGAACCATGTCCAACAACCCTTAAGCAAGTGGTCTTGCCATGGTTGGGTTACAGCTTGCTTTTATACGTTTCAGGGAGACTGCAATTACATGCAAAGTCATAATTGGTTTGGCCCTGAAGAGCAAGGCATCTCGAAGTGGGAGGTTACAGGTTACAGGTGGATTTAAAGATTCTTTGATTTGTGATTGGTTAAAGAAACGAAGCTTTGTCTAAAGGCTTGGCATGTTTTAAGTTAAGATAAGGAAGTCTGTTAATCAGAGAACAGTCACTGGACATATACTGGACACATACCTAGACTCAAGTGATCTGTTAAGTATATTGATGACCTACCTATCAGTATGATTTAAGCTTCAGCTTGTACAACCTTAGGCCTATTTATGAGTTGCAGATGACATCTCCAAGAAGGGAGGGGGCATGATGAAGCATGTCTGACCTCCCTTCTCATGGGCAGCAACTCAGCTTTAGGGTTTTCTGGGATCCCTTTGGCCAAGAGGGGTCCATTCAATCAGCTGGGGGCAGATTAAGATTTCATTTTAGTTCACACTTAAAGTAAGCACTACATAAATGATGTGTTAAATAAAATATTGAAGGCTCTATAAATATTATAGCATATTAACCCCTATGGTTGTTATGGACTGAATGTTTGTGTGCCCCCAAAATTCACATTTTGAAGCCATAACCCTCAGTGTGACTACATTTGGAGATATAGCCTATGAGAAGGTAATAAAAGTTAAATGAGATCCTAGGGTGGGTGTCTGACAGAGCTGGTGTGTTTTAGAGAAGAGGAAGAAACACCAGAGATAGCTCTCTCTTCGTGCATACTCACCAAGAAAGGCCAAGTGCGGGTGTAGCAAGAAGGTGCCATCTGCAATCCAGGAAGAGAGCCCTCACCAGGAACCAAATTTGCCAGCACCTTGATCGTGGACTTTCCAACCTCCACAACTAGGAGAAAATAAATTTCTGTGTTTAAGCCACCCAGTCTGTGATGTTTTGTTATGGCAGCCCCAGCAGATAAATGCACTGGCTATTCTAAAATATTTTAAGAAATTTCTTTGAATGGTAATGAGAATAACCTTGGCTAATAGGTTTTCTTTTTTCTGGATAGCATAGAAGTTAGGAATCAAGGTTTAGCCATCAGGCGACTTGGCCTGGACTCAGATCTTGGCTTTGTTACTCGCTAGGTGTAAGACATGAACAATTTACTTAACCTCACTAAGTCTCAATTTTTTTCTTAATAGGGCCATAGTATCTGTTTCATAGGGTTACTGGAGGATTAATGAGAGAACGTTTGCAAAAAACTCAGTGGAGTGTCTGGCATGTAGTGAATCTTCATTAAATGATATCGCTCCTAGGCAATAAGTGATAAGAGGCCATGTTTAGGAAGGCCATGTTTGGACATATTCTGTTGCCCAGAACAGTTGTAATTAATCTCTGAACTTCTGTCTTTTTTTTCTTTCTATGTGTGCGTGCGTTTGTGTGTGCACGCCTACGTAACTCTTCCTTTAAGCCAAATCTTAGATAAATACCCCGTCTAACATAGATGGAAGTAGTGGGGAGGGAGGAGACCCTCTCTCCACCCACTGGCTTCCTCTAGCATCCCTTCTCCAGGGTGTCCCTGAGTCACCTCTGTGGAATTCTGGGGCTATGCAGCACAGTTTGATCATTTATGAGACTTGAAGTTCTCTAAACGATGTTGTTCCAGCTCTAAGATTTTATGACCACGAGAACTGGCATTTGGCCATGGAATAGAAGTTGAAATTGAAATTATACTAACGCAACCTGTCCCCTATGTTTGGGCCTCTTCTGACTTAGCAAATTGCTTCCATCGCTGCCTCTCACACTCACCAGGTAAGCCCCTCTCTCGGGGGGCAACCCCTCCCCTTCCCACCTGCTTCTGCTGGGCGGGGAGGGGCGGCAGGAAGCCGACATGATGCCACTGTCCTGCTGTCCGGGGCCCCATGTAGGGGTCTGGGCTCCAGACTAGGAGTGGGCGCACACCAGATTTCATCTGTACAGCCGGAAGCCAAGTTTCTGACAGATAAGGCCCTCGGCCAACTGCAGGGCATGGTTGTGAAACTAAATTATCTACAGAAAAAAAATGAGCTGTATTGATATTCCAATTTTTTCATCCATTAAGTTAATGATAACGCAACTCTTCATTCAAAGTTAAATTGTCGCTCAAATTTCCCTTCTCTGGCACTGCTTGTTTGTGTGAGTGTAAATTATATTATACACAAAAATCCAGTCAGTTCCACCTGGGCAGCGGCAGCTCATTTCTCTTGCATTCAGAGGAGGTCACTTTGCTGCTCAAACCCTCAGGGGACATCCACTCGCACTGGGATGAAATTCAAAGCCTTTACCATGCTCTCTGCCCTCGTCTCCCTCCTGGCCCTGGCTGCCCTGGTCACACTTGCCTACCGGCGTTCCTCCACTACAAGAAGCATCATCTCCTCTCTGAGCCTTTGCCCGTGTTGTTCCTATGACTTTCCTCCCAGAGAGCAACACGGCTCCATTCTTCAGCAACTGCCTTCCCAAGGAGGCCTTCCCTGACTGCCTTACCTAGGAGAGCACCCCAGTCCCTTTCTAAACGTGTGCACTGCCTCACTGTCATAGCTCTTACCTCCCTCCCACGTGGAGCATGGGCAATGCTGGCCGTTGTCTGTCTCCCATTCCCTTTGTGGGCACGGAGCAGAAACTTGGTCTCTTGAGCTCATTACTGTGTCCTCGGGTCCTGGGGCAGCTCATTACTGTGTCCTCGGGTCCTGGAGCAGCTCATTACTGTGTCCTCGGGTTCTGGAGCAGTGCTGGCACACAGGAGCTGCGTGCATGTAGAACGAATGACTAGGTGACTGCAGCTGTTACTTGAGCCTCTGCAGGGCATGCAGAGGAAGGCACCGGCTCTTGGCTGTTGGCACTGTGTCCAGGCTTTAAAATGCCTGGATTTGGGTGTCAGGATGGCTGAGTGATCTAAGGTGCCAGACTCAAAAATGCCTGGTTTCATTGGCATTTTTAAAACCCATGCAGGCCCAACAAAAGTCCAATTAAGTGTGAATTACCCTAGCAGGAAGCTCATTGAGAGGCCAGACCTGCATTAATTGTTTTGACCTTGGAATCGTGGTTATACCTCTGGTCCCCATCCCTGCCTAGGTCAGTAGTTCCCATTCTATTCCTATTTCTTAACCCCACATTTTCTTCTCATGGTAGAGCGGCTCTATACTGTGTTGGCTTGGCTCAGCCAGGATTACATTTTTTGCGGAATCCCCTTCCCAGGATGGTTCTGAGTCAGAGTTGGCCAGAAGAAAGTTAGCCAAAGCACATTCTGTGAAAAACAGATGCCGTGATGCCAGTTCCTGCCAGTTCGTTCTCACACTTTCTGCTCTGAGTCCAGCCCCTCTTCCTGACTGCTGGTCCTGCTACCCAGTGGGGACCCTGCCCAGCAGCAGGTGTAGGAGGAACAGCTGGCCGTGGATGTCCCCACCAGCTCTCTGTGGCAGGTCCTCTCCAGCGTCTGGACATGCTGCTCCCAGATTTCCTGCAACCTGTGCCTTGCCCACCTGTCCCAGCACTTCTGGGGGGCTGGCTAGGGGAGTTCCCCTGAGCCTCCAACTCCCTCATCAAGGTCTAATTCCTGTGATGAAGTCCTATTCCACAACACTCATTGTCCTTCCTCTTCCCTGGTAGTACTTTCACTCAAACCCACGAAAAGTATCACGTTTTCAGCCTGCCAATTAGTGATTGTTTCTCCAACATAATCAACACAACTGAGACAGAGCAGGGACCCCTCTTAGGGGCCTGCCAGGCCCCCAACCATAGAAATAAAGGAAAATCTTGAGTCCCTTCAGGTGAAGTTCCAGGCACCTGGCTAGCCTTGAAAAATGAATGGGCAACCTGTTGAGAATGAGGGCCCTCCAAGCCAGCCGGGGTCAGGAGGTGCTTTGGTTCCCTATGAAAACTGAAAGATGGCATCTCAACCTGGATCCTTGAGTTGTTTGCCAGAAACTCCCATGGATAGAAAATGCAGACAATGGGAAACTGAAGATTTGAACCCTGACTGCCAATTTGTGTTCTAAATTCCCCTAGAGGGGCCTGTCACACTCGCCTCAACATTCCTTTCCACTAATCCAAAGACCTCTGAATCCACCTCCACCCCCACCCCTGCCATTTCATGATATCCCATCTTCGGGGCCGGGCCAATGTATAACCTCCATGTATTGATTTGCAATTGTGCCTGCCTGAACTATACTCCTACCTTTAAAAACCCTGGCTTGTAAACTATTGAGGAGTTCAGTCTTGAGCATTAGCCAGTTGTTCTCCTTGCTTGGTGCCATGTGATAAAATCGTCTCTTTCTCCTGCTGTAACTCTCGGCTTCCGTGTCTGGCTGTTTTGCATTAAGCAAGGGGACCCCAATTTGGTTCAGTCTTCGGTCTATTTCTTTCCTCATACTTACTACCCCCTGTCTTCCTCTACTTTATAGCATGACTTCAATAATGATCTAATGGAATATATAATATATAATGTAATTTGTTATTTTCCAAAATACACTCTGATGCTTTTAGGTCGTGGGATATAGACTAACGCTTCTTAAAAATTATTTTAATAAGTACAGTCATGCATCACATAATGACATTGTGCATCACATAATGATGTTTTGGTCAATGATGGACCACATATTTGACAGTGGTCAGAGCAATAGCTGTAACAGGTAGCCTAGGTGTATAACAGGCTGTATCCTCCAGGTTTGTGTAAGTACAATCTATGGTGCTTGCACAATGACAAAGTCAAAGTCACCCAACAACACATTTCTTAGAACATATTTCTGTTGGTAAATGATGCATGACTATACCATGAAGTAGAAAATATAATTAACAAAGAAACTCATTATTTCATGGGTATTCTTAGTCAGGATGAAGCCCAATTTATTGAGCTAAAAGAAGTAAGTAAATTAGAGAGAGAGCACAAAGAAGCTATGAGAACGACTCACATTTGGGGAACTCAGGTCCAGTCACCAATGTGAGAAAAGCTCTGACTTGGGAGCCAGGAGACTGCCTGTGGCACCTCCTCCAGCGGGTGGAGTTACAGAGACAGATGGGTGCTCTATGCATTCAGTGCTGGGGAACCTTCTAGGGCACCTGGCCCATCCTTCCAGATGACCCATCCGGTCCCAGCCTGCCTCTGGATTCTCACCAACCCCTAACGTTTCAGCCTGCACACTCCCCAAGTACTCAACACTTCCTCAAATACCTGCAATTACTTACACCCTTATTAATATTTCCACCACTTCTCTCTCTTACTTTCCTCCTCCTCTACCATCCATAACTTGCATTGTCACAGTTACCTTCTCTTTTCATATCTTGACTTGTTGAATCATATCTGAACTGGTGATTAAGAAGAAAAATGTTCTTAATTGCAAAAGAAGTAGATGCTCATAGAAGAAATGTGAGCAATAAGCATAAAGTATAAAAGTTTATCCTTGCTCACCCATTACTTTCACTCAAATCTTATTCTCCAAGGGCAACTTCTTCCCTAGTTTGATGTATTATCTTCCGGAATTTGTTTTGCACTTTAGTAATTGCATATAGGACTTTTAAAAAATAAAATGAGGTATTCTACACTTGCTATTTAAGACTTTCCCTTATGCATTCATTCATAACGTGGATATTTTTCCATGTAATATACAAGCCCAGCTTATCTTTTTTAACAGATGCATAGAATTTCACAGTATGTGCTGTTTGGAAATGACTTGAGGACTGCTGAGCCACTTTCCATGTGACTTCCTCAAGTCCAAGACCTGCCTTAAGCCCCAGAACCCTGAGTCATTTGTAAAGGATTAGCTTCCTTCCTGAGTTGTTACAGCCTTACCAGGGTCATTGCCCACTCCTCAAGAGGAGGCCAATATACTGGAACAGCAGGGGTTACAGCAGAGAAAGGGTTCAATATTGCAGGCGCCATGCGGGGAGATTGGAGGAAGTTCTCAAATCCATCTCCTGGAGAATTGGGGAGAAATGGTTTTTAAAGGTAATTTGGCCAGCAAAGGGCTACTAGGCCATTGAGTCTGCTGATCAGCTGGGTTCAGGCTAGAATCATGGGGGAGTGTAGAAAGTGTCTTCTTGTGCTGAGTCATTTTCTGGATGGGGGTCACAAGACAAGTTCAGTCAGTTTCTTGGTATGGGCCACTGGTCTGGGTAAGTCTGCCATTCCCCCAGAATGCTCAGCCTGGAAGATATCTCAAAACCTAGCCTTAGGTTTCACAAAGCTGATGTTATCTATGGAAGCAATTAAGAAAGCTAAGAATCTTATGACCATCAGCTATAGGACACCTGAGTAGCAAGCAATTATAGGAAAGCAAGCTAGTTGAACAATGGCTGGTTATAAATGTATTTTAACTATGCCTATGCCTTGGCAGAGTTCAGGCCCCTACCACATATCTCACCTTGTGGCCCTTTATTAATTTTATAAAGGGCAGGTTCAGAGTCTCTAGAATGATACTAGAATGTAACATCCTTGGGAGAACTGAGAAAAGAGGCGTTCAGATCACTTCCTGTTGTCTGTGGTTCAGATGAGAAACCCCACTTGAGAAAGACTAGATCTCAGACACAGCTTTGGATTCTCCTCTGTCTCTGGCCAGAGGATTCCCCCAAAACCCCCAGTTCCTCCTATGCCTCCTAACCCTCATCTAGCATGAGCCATTAATCCTGTGACTTTTTTACTTCTTCCATAAAGACTTCCTGAATCAATAAGTGAGATCAATATCCCTCTGAATACACACAGCTATCACATACACATACACATATTATAGGGGAGGAAAATAACCTCTTCCTATGTCCTCTTAGGTTCTACAGCTGGGACCGTGGAAATTAAACTGACAAAAGACAGATTAACAAGAGAGAAGCAGTCTATTCACACATGCAGCATGCACACATGCAGGAGAAACTTAGTGGTCAGTATCCCAAAGAAGTGGTTAGAACTTGGGGCTAATATAGCAGCTTAACAAAGAACGATAAATGTATAGAAAAGTGACAAGACAAGGAAAGAGAGTTTAGGCTTCAGGAGTGGAAAGGTAAATATATGGGAGGAAGATAAGGGCTGTTTTAGTAAGCTTTGGTATGTAGATTCCATCTCTGAGCTGATGGGAGTTTGATTATTAAGAGTTTTTCTGCCCTTCCTGGTACAGGGAAGGGCACCTTGCTCATGGGAAATTTTATATCCTGCTTTTAGGTAGAAAGGGAAAGGTCAGAGAGTCCTTCCTGCATCTGCTGTTTCTCCAGTGTCTTCAGCTCAAAATAATCCTTATGCTGAAGTGGTATATTTTGAGGTGGCATATTCTGATCCCCTACAATAGCAGTCCCCAACCTTTTTGATATCAGGAACTGTTTTCATGGGACACAATTTTTCCACAGACCGGGTTGGGAGGGATGGTTTCAAGATGATCCAAACACATTACATTTATTATGCACTTTATTTCTATCATTATTACATTGCAATATATAATGAAATAATTATACAACTCACCATAGGTTGGGGCCCCTGCCCTGCAATACATATAAGATGGATTAAACTCTACCTCTAATATTATTGCTACCTCTACTATTGACTCTTACTGTTAACATTAGTAATTTTAGCTTATACTTATTGAACACATTTTATATGCCAGGCACTGTGCTAAGCATGTCATCTAATCTATTTCATTTCATTCTTTCAGCAACTTTATGATACTCCAAGGGGTGAAGTAAATCTGCCCACAGTCACACAACTCTCCGTGACTACAGATAACTTACAGTTCTCCCTAGCCTGACCACCGCTGTTGGGCTAAGCTCAGCCAGGAGCTGGAGTGAAATTATCTTTACTGCGTTTGTATTTTGCTGTGCCAAGCACCCACAAAGGCTAACAGACCTGCACTATCCATCTTAACTTGTTAGCCTTGAGACATGAAGAAGGTCTTTGCACACAATGGTCACTTAAATCCATTTGAATGATGACTCTGCCGCCTTATAACCTGACAGGGGTTTAGGACGAGACTCCAGCACTCTGGGCCCGCTGGATAAATCCCTGGCAGTGATTGCTGATGGCTTGTTTTCTTTCATTTGCTGGAGTATTTATAGGAGAACTTTTAGCAAGCTCCAACATGTAATATTCTCCAGAGATACTTTTTGGATCTTGAAACTATATCCTGTGATGAAAAAAAAATTCACTTGGATTTCAGATAAGGCTCAAATATTGATCTGTAAGTACCTCTCAGAATACTCAGCTATACTTAGTTGGATTTTGTGTTATTCCCATCCAATTCCACTAATATTTAGAAAAGGTATGAACATAGTTAAATAAATTCTGTCTAAAATAAAAATTTAAAATCATTTTAGTAATTTTAGTGTCAAAAATAAGTTGTTGAATTACTTCAAACTCTTCTCAGAATCCAAGAGTCAAACAGGAAATTTAGAAACCATGTAGTCCAATACTACCTTTTTAGAATAGGGCAGAGGTACAGTGAGGGGACTAAATTTGTCTGATGTCACAAAGCTAGTCTTTGTCTCAGTTATAAGTAAACAAATCAAACTCAATGAATATAATAGATGTTTTTGGATGTGGCTGTCCTTTTTCTGAATTTATTTTTATTTTTGTATCTTCAATGCCTGGCATAATACAAGCACAATCCAAGTGCTCAAGAAATGTTTACTGAGTTAGGTAATGTGTCAAAAACATGATCTATTTCCAGATAAAATATTTTCTTCTATCAGTTATTGATCCAAATATTTTTAAAAAATAAAAATGTACAAGCACAGTAAAATAAAAATTGCACCAGACAGAGTTAAACAGTCAAAGAAGACTTTATTCAAGACTATTGCATTAGGGGAAAGAAATTGCACTCGATTCCACTAAAAACAAAAGGGGGGAAAGTTTGTAAACACTGGAGTGAGCTAGTGGCAAAGTATTGGAGAGCATTAAGGGTGGAGGTCAGGGGTGGGGGACATTGGTCAGTGTGATTAGGCTTTTGTGCTTGCTCATCTGTGCTTATCAGAGTTAGGTTCACCCCACCACCACCTCCCAGACTGAGCAGTAGAGATACTGTCTTTCTTAAAGACTACATTTCAAAGGTACAGCTCCCAGGTCCTTGAGAAAGACATTCCTGGGTTGTAAAACTGACAAGAGTCTGAGAGAAGATTTGCTTCTCAAAGGGGCAAAGAAAGAATTTACAATTGCAAGTTTTCTAAAGTAAATGCTTTAAGAAAAGGGAGGTCGTGGGTATAATGAGGAAGAAGCCTACGTAAAGTTGAGTGTAGCTGGGAGAACATTAAGGCTGTCTTGGTCAGTGCCTCTTGGTAAAGATGGACAATGAAACACATATATTTACTTTCACTCTTTCCTAAAACCTCAATAAAACATTAGCAAAAATATTTTTGCTGAGGCTTAAAACCACAAGGACAAATTGAACAGGAGTGGAAACAATAGTAGCAAATTTTAGAGACTAAGAAGCAGATAGAAGAGTAGAAACTGACCCTTGGTGGACTGAGAAGCTTCATCATCAGATATCTGATAATGATTTGGTGCTTAAATTAAGGATAAGGTCACAGAAACCTAGAGACTGAATATATAATTGGACAATGGCCAGACCGTAGGTAAGAACAGAGTTCTGACTCACAACCTGCAGCCACCAGTCCTTGAAATCAACCCATTATCTTCAGTAACCAGCACAGGAAGCCAGCCAACGATGTATAAGTTAGACTTGTAGGAAGTCAGACTGCTCTCTCTAGCAAGTGGTCCAGGAAGGCAAACAATAGCCCCAACAGCAATGAGCCAACACAGCTGGGATTTGATTAATAACTGACAAACTAAGTTTTGTTCCTCTTTCCAACTTTGGACTAATCAGAGAAAACCAAGTATGCCCCTTTAACCAATCACATAGGATGCCCCGCTTCTAGTGAGCCCGCCTCCAGCTTTCGATGCTAACGGCTTCCAATCTGGGCACATCTGAAACCTCTTTCTTCCACTCTTTCCCACTCCTCTGTCCACCTTTGAGTTTCCGCCCAATTGCAAGTGATGGTGAGCAACTCCCTTGCTATTGCAAGCTTTGAATAAATAGCCTTCGTTTGTTTTCATTGGTTGGCTTTTGTTTATTTCCACAAACCCAAGCAGAAAAAAACATTTTTTTAAATGCTTGGAAAAGATAAAACAACAATAATCTACTATGTGACTTAGCTGTGAATAGCAAGTTCATAATCGCTATAATGCAAGCATTAAGTACTAGCCCATGTTTTTATTTTATTTATTTTATTTTCACTGAGTGGATTAAAAATTGTATCTAGCCCATTGTATTGCAGGAGATAGAAGCCTCTAAAGTCTTGTTGTTTTTTTTTTTAAATCTACATTATTGTCATGTAATTTGTATATAATAAAATGCATCCATTCAAGTGTAGAGTTTAATAATTTTGGTAAATGTATTCACCCATGTGACCACCACTGCAATCAAGAATGTTGCAGCACGCCCAATTGTTCCTTTGCACCCCATTGCAGTCAGACCCCCTCTATACACTCAGCCCCAGACAAGCAGTGATCTGCTCTCTGTCACTATGGATTAGATTCTCCTATGAAGGGATTTCATATAAACAAAAGTGCACAGAGTCATTGGCCTTCCCATTTATTAATACATCCTCACCAGTTACATCCGTGAGCAGCAGTTGCTTCACATCAACTCCAGTTAGTCTCGTCAGTCTTCTGAATGGTCACCAATCTGGTGAGTGATTAGAGGTATTTCTTTTGTTTTAGGGACACAGAACAAGCTTTTGTTTTCAAGGTGTTCCCTGTCACATAGACTTCCAACTATTTCCTTTCCTGAAATGGATGAGGAAGACCTGGCATGAGCAGACAATACATTTCAGGGTATTTTTTTTCCAAGTGTGGAAGTCACCATATACATTAAGTTACTATGGTTGGCTTAAACGGGGATCTTGTTTGATAGGAGCTTCTGGACTTGTTCAAATGTAAGATGAGAGATGATCAAAGCATGGTTTCCGTGGTAAAGATAATGTGAATCTTTGAAGCCCGGACAGCACTGCTCCTTACACCCTGGAGTAACCACTTTCCTTTTATTGTTTACTTTTTTTCAAGTCAGGTTTATTGAGACATAATTTACAAATAGTGATAATCATGCTTTTTAGGTATACAGTTCAATACGGTTTGACAAATGTATATAGTCCTATAACCACCACCGTAATCAAAATATAGACTATTTTTTTTCCAATTGTGTATGTTATTTTAATGAACCAATGTAAATACTTGTTAAACAACTTAAGAACTGCCCCCAATTTCTTTTTTTACTGCTTAAAAACCCACTTGCAACTGCTGCTAATCAGAGCATAATTCAGGGCAACTTGAGTCTATGACTGCCAGGCTGTAGAATATAGACTATTTTTAATCACCCCCAAAAAGTTCCCTTGTGGCCCTTTGTAGTCCATTCCCTCCCTCCACCTCCAGCTACTAGCAACCATTGATCTGATTTGCCTTTTCTGGAATGTCACATAAGTGGAAGTTTACCATATGTAGCCTTTTAAGATAGGTTTCTTTCACTTTGCAATATGCATTTGAGATTCATCCATGCTGTGTGTATCAGTAGTTTATTTCTTTTTATTGCTGAGTAGTACAGTATTCCAGTGTATGATGTACCACGATTTGTTTTTCCATTTATCTACTGATGGACATTTACATGACTTCTATTTTTGGAAATTATGAATAAAGCTGCTATAAAATTACATGCATGAATAAAGTTGTATACATGTCTCTCTGTGAATATATATACTTTCAGTTTTCTTAAGTAAATATCTAAAATGAGTTTGCTGGGTCAAATGGTATGTTGAATTTTCTAAAAAACTGCCAAACTGTCTTCTAAGGTGACTGTAAAATTTTGTATTCTCACCAGAAATGTATGAAATTCCATTTGCTCTGCATCTGGTCTACACTTCTTTTGTCAGTTTTTAAAATTTTAGCCATCCAGTAACTGTGTAATGATTTTCACTGTGGTCTTAATTTGCATTTTCCCATGACTAATGATGTTGAGCGTCTTTTTAAGTGCTTATTTTCTAACTATATCCCTTCAGTGAAGCATCTGTTAAAATTTTTGCCAATTTTTTGTTTTTGTTTTCATTGAGTTACAAGTGTTCTTTATATATTTGGGATACAAGTCATTTTATGAAGATGTGTTTTGCAAATATTTTCTCCTAGTTTGTTGCTTGTTTATAAATTTTCCTTAGGGTATCTTTTAAAGAACGTAAGTTTATAATTTTCCCATAGTATAATTTATCAATTTTTCTTTTATGGGTTGGGCTTCTTATGTCTTTAGAAACCTTTGCCTATGTCAATATCACAAGGATTTTCTCCTATGTTTTCCATTAGAAGTTATATAGTTTTGCATTTTACATTTAATACTATGACCCAATTCAAGTTATGTTTTGTACATGATATGAAGTAAGAGTGAAGGCTATTTATTTATTTCTGCATTTGTAAGTCCATATTTTCTAGCATCATTTTTTAAAAATGTCTTTCTCCATCAAATTACCTTGGCAGCTTATCAAGCAAATTGATTATATATGTGCATGGCTTTTTTTCTCTCTTGCAATATGTTTATTAGAGTACTGCTGGTCTCATAAAATGAATTGAAAAATAATCTCTTCCCTTCAATTTCTTGGAAGAGTTTGGGTAGAATTGGTATTCTTTCTTAAATGTTTGCTAAAATTCCTCAGTAAAGCCACATGGACCAGGACTTTTCTGCATGGGAAATTTTTTAACTACAATTCAATTTCTTTAATAGATGTAAGGGCTATTCAGGTTATCTATTTCTTCTTGGAAGAACTTTAGTGGTTTTATATTTCAAGGGATTTGTCCATTTAACCTAAGTTGTCAAATTTATTAGTATAGTATTTATTAGTATAAAGTAGTTCAAAATAATTCCTTACCCTTTCTAGTGGCTAGTTGCTTTAGTTGCACCTCACAGGTGTGGGAATATTGTGTTTTCACTTTCATTTGGTTCAAAATACTTTGTAATTTATCTTTTGATGTCTTCTTTGAACCATGAGTTACTTAAAATTGTGTTATTTAATTTCTAAACATTTGAAGATTTTTCCAGATCAGTTCTATTATGGAATTCTAATTTAATTACATTTTGGTCAGAAAATAAATTTTGTAAGACTTGAACCCTTTTCTATTTATTGTGACTTGCTTTCTGTCCCCATAATATGGTCTGTCTTAGAAAATGTTCTGTGTGCACTTGAGAAGAAAGAGCACTCTGCTGTTGTCCAGTGAAGTGTTCTATAATAGTCAATCAGGTCAATTTGGTTGATAGAGTTGTTTAAACTTTATAGACCCTACCTGATTTTATATCTATTTGTTTGAGCGACTATTGAGTAGGGATGTTGAACCGCAAATTATAATTGTAGATTTTCTATTTCTCCATGCCATATTTTCAGTTCTGTTTCATGTATTTTGAAGATCTATTATTAGTTACATAAACATTTAGCATTGTTATGTTGTTTTCATTAATTAACCTCTATCATTATGAAATAAACTTTTTGTCTCTAGTAATATTCTTAGTTGTAAAATCTATTTTGTTTGATATTAAAATAGAAATTTTTTTCTTATTTATTTATTTTTAGTGTTGGTATGATATATCTTGTTTTATCTTTTTTACTTCTAATCTATTTGTGTTTTTATGTGTGAAGTAAGTTTTTTGTAGGCATCATATAGTTGGGTCTTTCCTTTTTTATCAAATTTGACAATCTCTATCTTTTAATCAAATTATTTAAACCATTTACATTTAATATGATTATTGATATTTATGAAGTTTTCTGGAGCTCTCTCCATGCACTGCCCTACACCCTTCAGTACTCTGTCCCACAAGTTCTAGCCAGCTCAGCCTCCCTCGAATTTAATCTCTGTTTCCTCAAGTAAAGTGAGATTGCCACGCTCTATATGGGATCTTTCTAAGATTCATGATCCAGAATGAGCCTCCAAGAAGATAGCTGGGTTCACCTCATTTGTCTCCCTTCTCTTAGGGATTACAATCCTGTATTGGCTGTTGTCTAATATCCCAAAACTTTGTCTGGTTTTCTGGAAGTTTATGGTTGGAGGGTAAATCAAATCCCAGTTATTCAATCATGGCTACAGTGGACATCTCCCTCAAAATCTTTTTAAATTAATAAATCATGTAAAAACTCTTGACCTAGATGCTGCCAAATACTGGCTATAGAATTATATAAATTGATATACATATATCAGTTTAATACAAAATGATATAAATGTGGCATTATAATATTTACTTCACTATGACCCCTCATTTACTACCCATATCCTAGCATTGTATCCTCTCTCAATGTAGTGGGAGTTGGCCTACTCTTATCTTTTGCACCTTTCTGTAGTGAAAGTCATGATGCAGATGTGTATATCTCCAGATATCCCACTCTCAGGTCAAGCTTTTTCAATGTGACAGAAATGATTTTAATTATAAAAGTAAGAGGGCCAGATGGGGTGGCTCACCCCTGTAATCTCAGCACTTTGAGAGGCCAGAGGATCTGGCCTCTTGAAGCCAGGAGTTTGAGACCAGCCTAGGCAACATAGCAAGACCCAATCTATACAAAAGATTAAAAATATTAGCCAGGTATGGTGATGAGCACCTGTAGAACCAGCTACTTGAGAGGCTGAGACTAGAGCACCCCTTGAGTGCAGGAGTTTGAAGTTACAGTGAGCTATAATTGTGCCACTGCACTCCAGCCTGGGTGACAGAGCAAGATCCTAGCTCTAAAAATAAAAAACAAATTATAAAAGTAAGAGTAAACTGTTAAAAATCACAGTCCAGGACTTATAATGTCCCAACCCTGCAGATAATAGTTTTGCTTGAACTGCTTTAGTCAGATGTAGCTGTCTTCCCATGTCCACATTGTTTTGGGATTGGTGTCCTTTGTTGCTAGTTTCTGAGAAGTCTATATGCTCTTTCAATCTAGAAAGAGCCAGGAAAGATTTGTTTTTCACAGAGTGCAAGTGATTTCTGCTTTATGCACTTATTTGATATGTTTTTTCTTCCCCAACATCATTTTCTTCTTCCTCATTATCACTATCATTTTAATAGTAATTATTTTTTAAAATTAAAAATTGTTTAATCCTTATGATTTAGACACTACATTATATTTTTATATACTTATTATAATTAATACTATAAGTTTGTAAGGAAAGTAATTATTAACTCCTCCTTTATAAAAAATGAAATCGAACTACATAAATGTTATAAGATTTGCCCAAGATCAGGTAGATATTAATAGCAGAGCGAAGCCTAAATTCCAGATTTTCTGATACCAAATCCCACGTGGTTTTCGCACCA
Source organism: Microcebus murinus (assembly GCF_040939455.1). Classification (NCBI taxonomy): domain Eukaryota; kingdom Metazoa; phylum Chordata; class Mammalia; order Primates; family Cheirogaleidae; genus Microcebus; species Microcebus murinus. Next base: position 16,582,922 of record NC_134108.1, on the reverse strand, counting down.
AGCCACAATATCTTTCTTCCAGTTCTTCTCTTAATTGGGGGTCAAATTATTTTTTCTCAACTAGCTTGCCTTCCAAAGTTCATGTTTGATGTAACTTTTAAAAATTTTTTTCTGATGCTTTTAACAGTCCTGGAGTCACAGAATAGTAGCCCTTCTATGAACATGTTAGGAGAATCCCTTTCTGAAAAAGGTTCATGATGTAAATGTTGTCAACCCTTCTGCCTTGATGACAGGTAAGGCTTTTAAAAGCCATTTATAAGTCCATTTGTTTGTGAATCCAAAGCATTACTTTTGAGTCAATTAATGTATCCATATCTTTGTAAAGTTAGGTTTCTCTGGAGAACCTAACTGGGCATTGGTGGCATGAGTTCAGAATTTCTTACTTTCTTGGCTCTCTTCTTATGCCCCTCATCACTCTTCCTGCTTTGTACTTTTTGGACATGATGGAGTTAATAATGTTAGTAAACCAATTCAAAAAACACAAAATCTGGCCTGCAGATGTGCATGTGTTTCATCTGCACAGTGCTTTTATGAAATGTGAATTAGCTGCCAAATTAAAAAACCAAGAGTGTTCACATACAAGTCAGAAGTTTCACACGAATTTTTGCGCCATCTTGAAAAATCAGAATATCTTGCAACAGTGGGCCCCCAATCCCTCCTGAAGACAATGGTCTAGAGCTGAGATCTGGCTGCCCTCTTTTGATCAGCATGCACTCCACGGTCCACCGCAAGTTTTACCCCCTTTTGTCTTATGTGGGTCTCACTTCATTCATTTACTTTACCTGCCTGAGTTTGTGATTCTGGCCACAGACTAACGAAGGTAAGACTAAAATGTCTGTGCACAATCATGGTGCCACCTGTTGGTGAAGAGTAGAAATGGTGGGCTTTTGCTTTGAAATGGAGTTTTGTTTACATGTAGGAATGGGCTTGTGAGTTGAAAGCTTGTAAATAGAGAAGCACCTATTTTTATGAAGTATGAATTTGTAGCAGTATCATTATTCCTCATGTATCCCACACTTATGCACCTGCGATGGACTATAATTCATCTCCTGACCTTGGTAGCCCTTTCAGGAGATTTTTGTATGTGTACGTGTGTGTGTGTGTGTGTGTGTGTACATGCACATGCATGGTGGAATGCAAGAAGTGGAAAGAAATTAGCAGCCTGCTTCCCTTGAAAACTCTTCTTGGAGAACTAGCATTGTAGGCATTTGTTCATCTGGATTTTTGGAAGAGGCCCCATCTTTTCTGAAGCGCTGTTGAACATGACTTCTCATCACATAGCAGAAAGAACCAGAAAACCTTGGGAACGGCCTTGTTTTTTACCATATACTATTTGATGCGAAACAAGCTACCAAATTTCTGTTGCCTTTGATTTTCTTGTCTAAGAATCAGGAAAATAATAACTATGCAATTCGTCAAGGTAGTTGTGATATAATGTATGTCAGAGCTCCACATAAATCCCACTGTACTTAGTCATGGCATATTATTCTGGAAACAGAGATGGTGAAAGATGTGAGTTATGCCACACATCCTACTTTGATTCATCTAATGCTTCAGGCTGGGAGTTTGAAACACATTCTATTAATTCAAAATATTTATTTTTAAAATTTAACAGAAGTCAATGCATTTCAAATGGCTCATTTAAAAATGGCTCACAGAGTTTTAATACTAAAATGCAATTTGATCAAGTATGGTGAGATTATGTACACGGCTCTGTCATTGAACCATCTCTCAGCACCAGTCAGACCATCCGTGTGGAACATACCTGGTCTTGAAATCCAAGGGATAATAGCAGTAAAGCTTCACCCTGTGCCTCTGCTCTCCTCTCACTATAGAGCCTTTCTTTGATGCACTCAGCCACACATTGGGCTTCAGTGTTACATTCTTGCAGCTGATTCTTCTAATGACCTCTCCAGAGAGCTATGTACCTCATTGATTGTCTAAGAGATACTTTAATTTGGATTTCCCTTTATCATCTCACAATTTATTAATTCAAAACCAAACTCATTTTCTTTCCCAAATAGAGTATATTCTAAAGTCTCCTCTTTATCCATGGCATCAATATGCATTCAAGTCTATATAATGTAGAAATCAGTGATTCAGGCATCCAGGTATTCGGTCATTACCATCGGCACAGTTGCTAGGTTTGGAGTAACCCATGACCCATTCTTCTCCTTTATTCCATGCATCTCATCTTGATAGATCTTTTTCAATATCATTTACATCTCTCCTTCTTTTCCATTTCACTTATACCAAGTTATCCTAAGGTCTCCTTGCTATCACTTGAATCATAATGGAAGACCTTTAGTTTTCCAGGCTTCTCATCCAGCCTGAGCTTCCTGAAACTTAGCGCTTTGTCAAAACCTTTCAGTGGTTTCCCATGAACAACTCCACTAAGTCTGAATGCTTGCGCCTGTCATAAAGCTTTCCATAGTCCAACTTTATGTCTTCATTTTGTTGCATTCCCTACCAGTCAAACCCTCCACTACGCCAGGCTGACCTTGGTATACATGCCCACCACACCCTCTGCAATATTTTCCCTATGTGGATACTCTTCCCCTGTGTCCAACAAGACCTCAGAGGTCTAGTCATCTGCCATTTTCTTTATAAGGTTTTTCTGACTATTCCTTCCTATGTTTCCTTTCCCTGAACTTCTACAATAGTAGCAATTTTTGCCATGAAGTTATCACACCTGTTTGTCTATGCTTCTTGCTCACCATTATTCATGAGTTGTATTCATCTTCAACTAAACTGCAGACTCCTTGAGGAGAGATAGCATGTCATACTGAGCCTCTGTCACATCAAGTTCCCTGCATGTGGCAAATATTGATTGAAGGAAAAATTGAATGTCTTGTTGAGTTATTAAAAAGTGAGTTGAATATTAGATTTATTATCTTTTGGCAAGGCTTAATTTACTTTATATAATACTTCATATAATCTTATATTATACTTTATATAATTTATTTATATATATACACACACATATATATCCACACACACATATATTTATATATATGTGTGTATATATATATATATATATATATATCTCCTTCTTGGGCAGGTAACTTACATTCTTTAATAAGCTGAATAGAAGAAATGCTGTAACCTGCTTTTAAAGTAAAAATTGGGACTCAATATGATGAATACAGAATGTACTTTAAAAGGCAAGGGGATAGGATATTTGAAATGAGGCCTATTCTAGAAAAATCTAAGCTATTTGGAAAAAAATATATCATTAGATCCCCTGCATTCATCGTATTTCTATCACTTAAGTACTGCTAGCCCCAAGAAAGGAGAACAGGATGATATTGGCTATAGAAGCTGACAATGGGATTGATGGCCCAAAGAAAGTGACAGGAACCTTCCGCCCACACAAGCCCCATGTCATTTTTCCATGAACTGGGCCTGCAGTGATTAAGTATGTGTACTTGAGAATGCTTCCAAAGGTTTGAGCAATCCATCTGGCAAAGGCGTTTGACACTATGGGATTTGTTATTGTGGTGCTATGCCAGCACCAAGACTTACTTAATTGCCTTAGTCATCAGGCAGTGAGCAGTGCCACTAATCTTGGATCTTACTGAGTGGCGTCTGGCTTATGTGCTTGAAAGACCAAACAAACAAAACCAAACAACCACAAAATTCTCCCACATTTGAGTCTAAGTTCTGGAGGTTCCGACCCCAGCTCCCAACCAGAGCTGCAGTAAAACTTATCGGGGTCAACCACACGCAAAATACGCATAATTGAGGTCAAAATGACAAGTGTTGAAGGCTTCCAAAAGGCTTGTTCACTCGTAACGCAATTGCCTTTGTCACAAAATTGGAGTATTTTCTGTCGATTTGAGCAATGTCTCAAAGAACCCCCAGTTTAAATACAAATATATTACCTGGACTAGTTCCCTATTAACCCCTTAGTTCTCTGCTCACATCCATAAGAACCAGCTAGCTTCTTCGGATTGGACACTGAGGGAATTGAAGTCAATTGTTTTGATGAGTTCAAAAATGCAATGGCTATGACTATAGGACATTGTGGGCTAGGAACTGTATATTCAGAAAGATGTATCATGAGAAACTAGACATCATAATAAGGACAAGAGAAGATGGCAGAGGAGAACACTTCCTACTTAATGGTTTTGCCTAATCCGACCTGACATTCAAACCTTCATACACCAGAGATCATTAGACTAGAGCCCAGGGAGTGTTCTGTCAAGCCCTTCAACGTAGCCAGTCAACACATGAGAAACTTTCTCAAAACTTCCTCTCAACTCTAAAATTTCAGCCAAGAAAAAAAGAAGTTAAAAGGCAAGGCAGAGAAGATAAAAAAAAAAAACACAGACATTCTGTTTCCAAAAAAGTCAACTTCCTTCTTTCTTTTGAAAATCTCCCTTTCTGTAAAGTGTTCTACTATCATGGGAGATGTTGTCCTTCTGTCTTAATACCCCCTGGAGTCCTTCCTGCGCCCTTTCCTGATATCTCTAGGATAAAATAAGCCCAGGGCAACCAAACTTCATGTTGCCTATGGCAAGAGAAGTAGACAAGTATTTAGAAGTAACCAAGGACAGCTGTTGGGGGTGGGCAGCCTCTCACAGGAGGGAGAACTGTCCAGAAGCAATATGTGGGGCTCTGGTGGGAAAGTATGAGGTAGGGGACAGGACACACTGTGAGCACCATCAAGTAATTCTCCAGGAACACAGACCTCTGATTTAGGAACCATAGTTTCAATACCATTTGAGTATCATATTTTGGTTTACTCTAATGGGCACACAGTTGTTTGTTAAAATATCAGATATTGTAAAATTAATTGTGATATGAAATAAACACCACCACTCTCACACCCCTTTTAAACTGCCACTTTTCTATCTTACAAGAAAATTGACTTTTCTATTTTATTGACTCTGATAGGAAAGATATCACTGAATACGAATAGAAATATAATTCACATGCCTATAAATTTGTTTAAAAGTGGAAATCAAGGCAAACTTCATTTACTAGCAAAATAAACCGAGGAATTATTTCTTCACAAAAATAAACTTCTGGATGCCCAGATTACATTAATAGGGAAGGAGAAGGAGAAGACAACTTTTTCTAGCTTGTCTCTTCTAGAGCATTCTCTGTCCACAGTGATGCACTGATCTTTCACATCCAATCCAGGTTGGACCACCTTAGCCCTTCTGCAGAGCCCAGGAGACAGCAGATCAATTGCAGCTGGTACATGATGCAGTCACCGGCTCGTCTGGCCAGAGCTTATGAAAAACCTTAGTCTGGATCTCCAAGATTTTGTCCTCAAAATGATCCCATAGAGCTGCCACTCTGACAATACCAAAAGGTCTTGAAAAGGGCAGGGTTTGTGACACTATAGAATCCTATAAGTGTTTCCTTTGCAACTCATCCTTCGCCTTGGCAGGCACACAGCCTCAAGTTCAGTTCAGGACTTGCAACGACCAAGACACAAAGTAGATTTGGCTCCATTGACCTGGAGTGGATTCCTGGCTGAAAACCCAGGGCACTGACTTGAGTGGTCAGGTTTCCAAAACACAAAAGGAAACAGCAAGGGGAATGGAGAGAGAGAATGGTGTGTGTGTGTGTGTGTGTGTGTGTGTGTGTGTATGTGTGTGTGTGTGCACGTGCGTGTGAGCGTGCAGTTTCAGAGATGCGTGTGGGTGGGAAAGGAGAGTGAAAGAAAACAGGTTGGAACCCGTGCCTAGCCCCCCACATCGAATCCCCCCATCCCCTGTGCCAGATGTTTCTTGTTTGCCTCTCCAGGGCTGCGCTCCACCCATCCGTGACCGTGCCCTGGGACGCTGGCCTCTGTGGATCAGCAAGGAGTTTCCGTGGACTCGCTGGCCCTTCTGGAAGCTGGAAGAGAGTGAGGTTGTGGTTGGCAGGGGTTGCCTGTGCCCTTCTGTGAAAGCCACAGCTTGTACCAGGTGGCCTCTCCATGCAACTATCTCTGTGTTCTGATCACTCCGTTTCCATTTTGTCCTTTGGACCCAGGGATGGTGATGACGACAATGGATCCTTGCTGCTGCCAGGTTGAGCATCCTGCACTACTCTTTGCTGGTTCCCCCAGACCCTGCCCACATCTCAGTAACAAAGCCCTTTATTAAACTCTCCCCAAATCAAATTGTTGGAGCGTGCCATTGGTTTTCCGACAACACTTGGGCAGATATATTCCATGAATATAGTTTTTTCAAAGGGGGTGGTGGAGATAGAGCTTGGGAAAGGCAGGTTAAAATCACAATGACATCGGTCCCAATTCAAGGACTATGGATGGTATCGGAACAGGCTCATTCTTTATCTCTACACAGGAAAAAATGGAAAAAAAGCAGTGATGTAGGGGTCAGAAGACTTAGGATCTAGTCTGGAATTTACCCCACACTAGCTACGGGGCCTTGGTCAATTAATTTAACTTTTGCAGGACTCAGTTTTCTCATTTGTATAATGGGAATAATCTGCTCAACATACTTCCCAGCACTGTTAGGAGATTCAAGTATCATAATGCTTTGAAAAGGCTGCTCCATACTTACCTATTATGAAAATCCAGTATGTTTTCCCAGGCCTGGCAGTAATATCAGCTTCTTTGACGATTTCCCTGAGTCTCCCCCCAAAATTATTTCTCCTTCCTCTGTTTTCTCAAAATTTGAACTACTTTGCACAGAGGCTTATATCAGCCAATAGAGTTTAGAAGCAGGAAATTAGTGGAAACCTGGGACTGAGAGTGGATGTTTTGGAGACCATGAAATGCTGTCGAGGAAGCTGAGGAAGCATCCTGGAGAGGGACAGGGGTGGGGGAGGGACCCAGGGAGAAGTCTACACTGGAGAACAACAATTCTATTCTGGGGAGCTTTGTAGATGCAGCAAAGAAGGGTTTTATTTTGCTGCCAACCTTAGATTCTGTGGCACTTCTCAGAGTCCCTCTAAATCTCCTCTGTAGTTGAGCTAGCTTCAGTGGGTTTCCATTTCTTGGCACTCCAGTGAACTCTGATTGGAGAGCTGCTCTTGGTTACCTTGCCTGGTCCTGGCAGAGTTGCTGAGACGGGGAGTGAGTGAAGCGGCGAGATTTATGCCCACTCAGCTACTGGGGGTCTGCTATGGCCACTTTCCGGGTGTCAGATATGGTTTACAGCTTGACATATTTTTTGTATTCATGGACTTTCTTCTTGCTCACGAGGTTTCCACAGCTTGCAATGGATCGTCTTTCTTTCGTGTCTGCTGGGCAGATGTCCCCCTCCTCTGCCATCAAGTGTCACGATCATTTTATTGTTGGCCACTTTATTCCCATGTCATTGTTCCTTTTCTCCATAGGTTCTTGCATGCCATAGAACTTCTGATACCTCCTAAGTTTCCCAGAACAAAACAGAATAAGAAAAATAAATGAAAAATGAAGGCTTTAAGCAAAAATTAATGCAGGCCAGCCCTAAGCTTGGGGGACCTCCAGTCTCAATCTTGCCTCCCAGATCTGAGTTAGGGCCTGTCCTTGCTGGGGGCTCTTGATTGACAGTGGTTCCAATAGCCACTCCCTTATTGACTTGCCCCTGGGGTCTGATGAAGGGGACCCTTAAACCAGGTCCCAGGGCAATTGAAGACCCACCTGCATTTCTCCAATGCTCAGCACCACCCAGTTCTTTGCCAGTTCTTAGAATGGGAAAGTTTCCAAGGACTTTTCTAGCACCTGGAGATACTAAGCACACAACTCTAATTTGATCTCAGCTTTCCATAGTAGTTCTTTGAGAAGGCCTGGAGCAGAGAGGGGAAAGCAAGAATCTACAAGAGGAAGAGGAGAAAAATGGGGCTTAGAAGCAGATGTGCTACATTATTGTTGCGAAAAGTGTTACTTTTTAGAAACCGTCTTGTTTATAAAGCAGTTTCCAAGGGAAAAAAATTCACATCTTTGAATTACAGTTTAAGTGCTTGCATTCTGCTTTTAGGAACTTTATGCTAATGGATTTCATTAAATAGCTATCCATAATAATAGATTCATTTCATGTTTGATTAATTATTAAGGAAATGAAGTAACATCCACTTATAGAGTCCACTAATAGCCCTTATAAATATTGCAAGTTGCAAACTTTCTGGGAGATGTGGTCTTTTTAAATTTTTCTTTCTTTCTTTTTCTTTATAATGACTTTCACGATAAGAATGATAGTACAGAAGAAATATTGACGGTATGACCAACAACTTGGCTTTACTTCCAAGGATCATAACTGATCATCAGGGGTTATGCAATGGCACTTGAGAGAGGAGAAAACCAAAGTCGGAAATCTCAATTCTTCAGCCAGATGTTCCGTGTGCTCCCACCAGACCCTCTCACCACCTTGCGCCCCTGTCTGGGATCAGGATTCATTGCAGGCAGCTGTGTTGTCCTTCAGCACATGAGCAAGCAATTATTCCTTGACCCTCAGAGTGATGCATATCACCTCCGGTTACAAAGGGGTTTGCTCCTTGCTATAAAGTGAGAATCCAAACCTTGAAGTTTATTAAAAACTTTATTGCAAAAACAGTGAATGATAAAATACAGTTCAATGTCACAGTTCAAAAAAAACCAGAACACAAGCATCTTAAAAAGAGGTAATGATAAACACAGTTAACCTGTTGGTGCCTCTTGATCTATAAATCAAATCCTGAAATCTCAGAGTCCAGGGGTAACCGTTGGAGCTCTGGCAAGGATGCCTGGAATCACATTCTGGCTACATCACAAATTAAGCATTGACTTAAGGCGATTATTTAGAGTTTCTAAGCCTGTTCCCTTATCTGCAAAAAAAAAAAAAAAAAAGGAAAAAAAAAAGAGAGTGACAGTGTCATTTTGGGGGATTATTATGGAAATTAAAATAGATGTTTTGTAAGAATGAAAGTCTTTCTGCAAAAAGTGGCACACAGGAAACCAATGGTTTGCTGGCAGACATACTGCCACACACAGGGCCATATATTCCAGTTCATGTGAACCACTCTCAGCTCCCTAAGTTATGAAATCCAAATAACGAGATGTCCTACTTATTTTAACAGCTCATCTCCTCTCTGTCCTGAAGGCTACCTTACAGCAACCAAATCACAATCTGCCCTGGGCCTGGGCCAGTGGCCTGGAAAGGTGACGATTTGATCCACCCACTGGGGGGTGAGACAAGTTTTGTGCTTCTTGTTGCCAGTTTTTCCCTGCCCTTTGCAACACTGTAGTTCACTGCATTCCATCCAGGCCTATCAGCTTTATTTCTCTCTGTCTTCCCCCTTTCTATCTATTACCCTCCAATTTCCTAATCATGACTTGTAACCATAAGAACTGTACTAAGGATAGTTGTTTTAGAGAAAAATGGGATATTTTAGAGAAAAACACAATGCCATCATCTTATAAATTCTTTGAAAGGGCCAAGCTAAACCCTCTGAATGATTGCAAAAGTCTCCATCTCTCTTTATCCCCCTATCCCCAAGGTCTCTGTTTTTCCTTAATTAATAACCTTTTCTCTTCAGACATCAATATGCAAGATAAAATAAAACTTAAAACCTAATTCCTTAAAGAACTACTGGGTTTATTCTCTGTTTATTTATTCTCTATTTATTCTGCCACTTTAACCCTTTGATTCAATAAAAACATTGTGAGAACTAACAGGCCAAGGGAATGTCAATGTGTCCTGCATTCCCTGAGCCAAGCCACTTTAAGGAACTCACAATCTTGTTGGAAGGACAGACACTGGTGATTCAGAATGACAAGCTCTTTAGAAGTCAGTGCTGGAAACTAGTGAAGGGCTAGTGGACACCAGGTGCGGTGGTTATTAAAAAAGAAAAGTATTTTCAAAGTCTCCTTTGAGATAGTTTTATGGGTTAGAAACCATATGTGAAATGTGAACTGGATTAGAGAAATGTTAGATAGTTTTGCAGCTGACTGGCTAACTAGACCCAAAGGATATTAATGAATAGTAAGGTTAACCTGAATAGATTTCTAGTGGTGGGCCACAGGGCTCTGAGGCCTTGTCTTATTTAGCTTTTGTATTAATGCTTTAAATGAAGCCACAGAAGGCAAACTCATAAATGCATGCAGAAGATACACACCTGCCAGAAACAACTGATTCAAAAGATGTTGGAATCAGGATTTAAAGCGATTTCAATATGTTGAGACATTGCATCAGAATAAATCAGATCCAACTTAGAGGGAGGAAGTCTTCATTTATGATTGCACCCTTGTGTCCTTCCAGTGAACATTATTATTCATGCTAGGTATGTGAATTTCTTTTCCAGCAACCAAGGAATCCCAAACATTAACTTCTCAGGGGCCCAACCTTAGGGGAAGTGTGGAGCTACCAGGGAGAAACGAGGGGAGATTTTGGGACTCTAGGCCCTGGTCTGCTCTCACACAACACAGGCAAGAGAGATGTGCTAATTAATTTCAAGTTGAAAGTAACATAAATAAAACTCAAAAACAGAAAAGAACAGGCATTGGCTACCATACTTACAAATTCCGGAACTACACCAACCTCCAGCATAGCTGGAGCCAGGTGCTTAATGCAGGCAGGAATCTGCCTCTCTCAATCTCCTGACCTTTGTCTCCTGTGTGTTACGTTCATTCTCAGAGAGGCTCTCACCAAGTAACAGTAAATATAACCCTCACCTATGACTTCCATTCTGCTACTTTAGCAGAATGAGAACCCCATCAGAATGAAAACCCCTTTCCCACTGGTTCCAGCAGAGTCCTAGGGTGGGTTTGCATTCACCTGGCTCAGGGCACAGCCCCGAACCAATCAAGGTGGGGCCATAGGAAGGTCACATGCTCACTCCAGGTTTGGCAGGCGTGGTGACAGCAGATAAGATTATTTCTATCTAAGCCACATGAGATAGGTTCCTACACAAAAGAGGAATCCTATGAATAAAAGCAGAGAGAAATGGATACCAGACAGGCGAGTACAACAGATGCCCACCTGGAGGTAATATTTCCATTGTACTGTGCATGACAGTCATTGAGAAGACCGGATGGCAAATATTTAGAAGAGCTGGAGGTAAGAAAATGAAGGGGAGGTGCAAGAGCTTCTTTAAAACTTGTGAAGAGTAAAGAGTTTTCGTGGAAAAGAGGGCACCAACTTGGTTTCTTATGTTCAGAGTACAGAAACGAGAGCATTGGGTAGAAGATTCTGGAAGGCTGATTTTAGTTTAGTATGTGAAAAAATGTAATAATGACTTAAGTTGTCCGACAAGGGTGCCAGCAACAAAAAAATCTCTCCAAAAAAGAGAGGAACTGGACATGAACTCTTGCTGATGAAGAGCCTCTCTGGGTGAGAAGCTGAATTAGATGACCTTGAGATGTCTATTTTATCCTTAAGGTCCCCTCACTCTTCGATCTTTAAGCGATATGGCAAACATCCGACACACCACACAGACAGCCTCGCTGGCGTCTGCTGCAAACTACCAAGGCCCAGGGAAATTGGAGCCCTGTGACTGAGTTGCTTACGGGCACCTGTGCACATGGTGTGTGTCGACGTCGGTGTAAGTGTAATCTTTATGCAAGCACTTCTTGTCCCTGGAACGGACCAGGTCGCTGCTGGGTAGTCGTTTGTGTATTTCTTGACTTCAGTTTAAGCACGAAGAAGTCTCAGACATGCTCCCTATGACCTGACCTGGAGGTTTCTATTTACAAACACTCTGGTCACATTATGACCGAATGAAGTTGGTTAAGAGGAAGAAAGGTCAAGTTTATGTTCTGCTTAGAGCAGATCTGGCGAGCTTGGAAAAATTCCATGATGAATGTTTTTCTAACCCACTTTATAGTCTCTGGATGATGGCAAGGATGATGATGATAATGACTGCAACTTCAATTTATTGCGTACTCACTCCTATGACTAGCTAACGTTTATTGCTATTACTAAAAATTGCTGACAGCAAGTACCAGAATCAATTCTAACTATTTTATCAGTATTATCTCATTTAAAACTCATAAGCTCCCTCTGAAGCAGGTATTGTGATTACTGTCATATTACAGATGGGCAGATGGAGGCACAGAGTTTAATAACTTGCCCAAGAGCATACGGTTGTAAGTAGCAATACTGGGATGTGCCCAAATGTTTTCATATGTGTTATCTTCTTTAAATTATACAACAACCCTACGAAGTAAGTATAAATAGTTTCATTTTGTAAATGACAAAAATGGATATACTTGTCCAAGGCCACATCACCCAGCTGACAAGATGCAAATCAGAATTTGAGTCAGTCTGCCTCTAACACTTGTGTTTTACTGCCTCCCATATTCCCAAATTTAGAATATCCAATGCACCCTCTCTGGAGTGGTCTTGGCCCCTGGTGTGAACTACTCTTTTCTTTGGGGCAGGTCCTCCCACACTGGCCCCTGCTGGTCTGGAGCATGGCTGGTGGCACCAAGTGCACGTGGTGACATTACTCTAGGAAGTGTAAACAACATGCGGACGCCTGAGTTCTGTAGATAATACTGATTCTGTAGGTTGGGGAGAAGTCCAGAAATCTGCATGTTATACAATACTCCTGGGTTCCAGAGAGTAGCAAGAAAAATCCTCTGAGTTTCCTGCCTGCTCTGTCTCCAGGTTGAAGTTCCTTGGGGGATACACAGTTCTGTGACTCTTGGTCTCTGGCTTTTCGGAGCCTTTCACAAGAGTGGAGTTTCTTCACTTTTCTGCTGCCAGGGACCATTACAAGGAGCCAAGGGTCATTACTCAGGTGGCATGTCCCATTTTCCTGGAGCATATGTGTAAGTAGCAATTCATAAGGATTTAGAGAGAGGAATGAAAGGCCAGCAACCGTGACTTATCTTGGTAGAATGTCTTATGCCTTATGGCAAATCTCTTGCATTGTTAATCTTCTTCAGAAGAAAACGAAGCATCTGGCTACCCAGGGGCCCCTAGATCTTTGTAATTAATCTTTTGGTGGCTCTAAGGTGCTGAGAAATGTTATTTAGACCCAGAATTCAAGACACAAAATGACCTCCATAAATTGTCCTGAATGATGTATATAACATCAGAAAAAATGTACATATAGGACCTCTACTAAAGAATGTGTTTAGAATCTCCTTTTGCCTATTCTTTACAAGCCTTACTCTATGTTTTAATCTACATAAATATTATTGTGCTGAATATGATGACTTTTCCCAGTGATCATCCTGGGAACAGTTCGCAAATGGTGATCACGACCTAGCTTCTGGGCGAGAGGGTCATCCCTGAGCCAGTTCCAGGGGTGGCCGGTCCTAAGCCCCATCATCACAGGAAATGGCCCCATCAGTGTGGAGAATTGGACCAAGGTCATGACTGCGAAGACACCAAGCCAGGGGGCAAGAATAGAACAGAAATAGTTAGAAATAAGCTTAACAATAAGATTCCTGATAGATTTGCAAAAAACATATGACAGCTGCATTTTGCATTTGCATTTGTTTCTGTACCATAATTTTCATCCAAAGAGAAAAAACAAAGAAAACGTACAAGCTCTTTGTAGTGGCTTTTCCCTTGTGCATCTCCACTCAGATGGCATCATTCCTGCCCAGGCTTCGCTTCTTCTCCCAGTAAACAATTTTTCTCAAAATGAAACTCAGTTCAGAACTTCAAAATGATGGAATAAACAAATGCACAAAAATTTAGAGACTCAGGACTCTTGAGTGTTGCTATACAAAGCTGAACAGCATCTGTTGTTGCTATCGACTTCCTTAATCGCAGCTGTTGCCTTCACAGCGCGGCTGCCGCCCTGGTCTCAGAGGCATCACCCATTACCTTACTTCTGAGGACCAGCCAAGGACTTCAGAGAGCACAGAATGCTGGTTATTCGGTTCCTAGTGTCTAAAAAAGTGTGCCCCAGAATCATGAAGGAAGAGAGCTCAAAGACGCGCCTGGCGATTATTTATCTAGAATTCGTAACCAAGCCCAAAGAGCTTCATAGACCCAGCGATCCTATAGACAAGCTTGCCAAGTTAGCTGAGAGATGAACAATATTTTATTCATTTAATCTCACTTTAAGTAACTTGGTGCTTTGGTCAGTATACTTTGATACTTGTTTTTTTCAATATTTAATTCAGAGAGTCTAAAGCATCCTCTTTTTGCCTATAGGAGAAGTGAATATAATGGTGAAATAGCATAATGGAAATAAACCTGCCAGTCCACTATTCAAAAACAGGTAAGCTATTTGAGTAACATCGGCCTGAAACTCCTCATAAAGCTTCTTGCTTGCCTGTGTCCACCTGTGTGGTACACAGCTCCACTACGTAGGAGCAATTGCCACTCCCTTCGTGCTACGCCTCCACAATTAATTTCCTTGCCTCGTCTATGGCGAGGGTTAACTGCAGAGGGGGACGAGGCTTGAGCAGCAATAGAAACAAGGTGCTCAAGGCTGCGTTCCGTGCAATGCTCAGGACTTGCTTTGCCCCTGGAGAGCACTCTGTGGAACAGCACTCAATGGGACACGGTGGATCACAGAGTAACGGTGCATGTGCTGTGGATGAAAAGGAGAAATAAAAACGAGAAGTGTCAAAATGTAGTTACCCATGCTTGTTGCTCAGTGACTCCAAATGTACTCAAGTGCTGACGGAACGCTTATAGCCACGCTCAAACGTCAGCATGGCACATTTTTCTGGGGCGTTTAAACGATGCAAGGACTCTTGAGTCCTCCAGATAACTCTGATTACATAGGTCAGGGGAGAAGTCCAGAAATCTGCATTTTATACATCACCTATATAGCCCTGATGATGACAGTCAGTGAGACATTCCTCAAAATGCTGTTTTAGGCACCGTTTGAGGTTAGTCTTCACCGTCTTGGGTTTGGAATAGAAAAAATAATTTTATCATCCTATTTTTGTGTGTGTGACTTGGTAATTAAGTTTACTATTTAATAAGTGATTATCTTATAGTACTATTTCTTCTCTTTTTCATTTTTGCAATCATGACGAAAATATGACCAGGTAAATTGGTTGTAAAAATCATGGAAAATAAGTACTTTTACAGAAATTAACAAATTTGAAAATGCCTGGGAGAAAGATGGTGCTATACAGAGAATTCGTGAAGCCAGAATGAGGCAGGGGTAGGGAGTATTTAGTGAGCATTATGCCACATCTGCGCACAGAGAGGGCGTTAGCTGCTTAGGAGTGAATAGGCTCTGATTTATTCTGAGGCAAATCAGAAATCCCACCTCAAGAGCAACGGCAAAGAATGAGCTTCGACTAGTGGTCTGCCTGTTGCTACAGCTGACTTTTATTGGTTATTCAGTCACAATTGTGGGTGCTCTCACCCCAAGGAAAGGAAATAATTTTTGAATGTCTATTTAAGAAGAATTGTCACATAGATTATGAAGTTGAAGCCTCAAACAGTTCTGTAAAATGAGTCCCATTTCCCAATCATGTCAAAGAGTCTCAGTTGTGACAAGAAGTGCCCATTCAAGCTCGAGACACTACAAATTTAGTGTCTCTGGGAAATAGCTGAATATTAATTATTTAGGTCAATTTTAAAAACTGGGATGACCCACAGTAAGAGTTATTCTTAAGAGATTAGTGCAATAACCTGCTGGAATGAAAGTTTGCTTTGCAACAGAGATTGCTGATAATTTTAAAAATCAAGTTAACTGAGCCATTTGGATAATGTTAAAAAGTATTTACCTAAACATGTTTTAAAACTTCATTTCCTGGAATGCAAGTGTTTAAATAACTACACCGTGGTAAACATATGAATGTAATTTTACTCAAGAGTTTATTTTGTCCTGAAGCGATCAGATTGGTTAACTAGCAAAAGGATGATGTAGTCCTTGGGGAGAAAAATATTTAAATATGACACTTGAAAAACCATTTTAAACATTAATGTTAAGCCTTTAAAATATTTAGAGAGAAAAATTGCGGGGCTGTAACACTAGGGAAGTTGCATAACTTTCTTTATCTGTCTCAGTTCAAAATAATTATCATGGAATTCCTATAATTCATCCAGGTCTAAGTAAAATAATTAGTACGAAATAAATTCAGGGAATTTGATAAGTATAAAGTCCCTTTTAGGGGCAAAAGAATTTGTTTTGATAACATTTTTATTTGCACTGCTTGTTCTAATAAAGGTTAATTTTCACATTTCTTGAAATGATGAGGTTCTGACTTTTCTCTTTTATGGAATACATTTGTCAAATAAGATCATAAAAAAGACTGAGCTGTCCTAAATTGTGTCAAGAACCTGAGATTACTGTAATTATTGAGTGAAAATAAACTAATGTACTTGAAAGCTCCTGGCACATAGTTGAGCCTCAATAATCAAATATTAAATTCTTCATAGAGCTGGAAATTTACGGCAAAAGATCATTTCTTTGGAAATTTTACTGTTGAAAATCTTAAACTTTACTTAGTTCCAAACTTTGAACAAACATATATTGTGTCCTTACTCATTTGAAAAGAACTTGTGATGACATGCTATTTTCCGACAGCAATGTAGTTCATGTGCCAATGATTAACTGCAAGCATTGTTTATTTTGTCTTCATTAGTGAGAGCTGACAAGAGACCCAGTTTTCTTAGCCTCAGGAGGAATCAGCTTTGATTAACTTGCAATACTTACTTCAATTTCAGTCAAACAGTGGCATCGGAAACAACACATGAATCAACTGATGTTTCTAAATTCACACAGAGGTGGTAGCTAGATTGCACATGTACTCCATTTTTTTATATAAAAATGTCAGATAATTCTATTGTGTACAGACCTCTTAGCCCAGTTACTTTGTCCCATCCTTGACGCCTCAGAAAAGAAGTCTATATGGAAATGGACAATGATAACTGATGACTAGTTTACTGATTGTTTTAATGTCTTTAGCAAAAATTATGTTAGTTTTCATTTGAGAAGTCTGTTTAAAATACAAATAAGCATGCTTGAATGTGTATTGAGGAGAGACATCATTCTTAATGAACAGAAAAGGAATCCTAGCAACTTTTCTCTTTGCCTCTATGATTGACTTATAATCTGGATCAAAATCCTTGACTTTTGAGTTTTTCCAACTGTATCAAATGAATAATCATGATTAACATTTAAATAAGTTTAAGGTTTCTGCAGATTTCTTAATTTAAAAGATATTAACAGGGTACTGGGCAAGCAAAAATATTTAGTCCTCTAATTTCCGTCCTGTTAACTGCTATAAATGTTAAACTTAAATATCTCTTTGTAGTAAATCCATCCATCCACCCACCCACCCACCCACTCATAATGGGGCTAATCACAATGAAGAGGTTGAAGAAAAAAATTCTCAAGAACTTTGGCAATAAGAGACTTGAAAAATTAGAGATCATAGCTTGGTGCAAAAGGAATCAAACTAAATATAGATTCCAGCCTGGGTCTCCTCCTTTCTAGTTATGTCATTACAGAGGTGATTTTCTGACACCCAGGCATCTTGTCTAAGATGGAAGTGATAATACTGATCCCACCCACAAGGCTGTAAATAAGGACCAACTGAAAAATGTGCATGAGCCTTTTGTAAACTGTTAAGAACTTCACACATGTTGAGTATTGCATGTTCAGTGCACTGTGTGGTGTAGGCTCCAAGTTAGTTTTACTCAATTAAAAAAATTATATCTGGAGATTCTGATAAGTAGAAGGGTGGGGTGCACAAAAGGCTGCTTTTTACTGCCTCAAGAAGATTGATTCTTTTGCTTATCCCTAACAACAACAAATAATAGTTTTTCTTTTATATCAAAATATATCATAATATCCTTTTCTAATTACACCTAGGATTCTGATGTGTTCCCCTCCCCCAAGGCCCCTTCCCCTTGGACAATCTGCTCAAATGCAGTAAATGGTTCTTATGCAAGAACCATTTAGTGACAGCTAAAGTTTTAGGGGCAGGCCTCCTAAAAGAAATGGCACTTAAACTGGGCACTTTGGAAGAGAGAGAATGGTCTTCTAGAGTAAGTCAACAGCATAAGCAAAACCAGGGAATGGCCAAAAGAGAGAGTGCAGGGAAACCTAGCTGTGGATATATATATCCTCAGGCCACTTTAAAAATATAACCCAAAAGATACTTTAACATGAAAAATCGTTCTTAAAAAAGTCAGTTCAAGAACGATTTTTGTTCTTATGAATCCCAGCTATTTTATTTTACTCTTTTTTTTTTTTTCTGAAGAACACAATCTAATTAAAGCTATCACTTTGAAGGCCAAGATAAGAGTCCAAATGGCCACATATAAAGTCTTTTATAGGGATTCTATTCTTTCCTAACAGAAGGTAGCTTTAATTTGCCTGAATGTAATGGTAATTTTTTCTTTCAGTAAGAGCTTTGGATAAAAAATAGTTATTCAACTCTTCTTTTGAAAAATAGCTCAGCCAAACTTTTAGAATCAAATGAAAATGACCTTTTTGGATATAAGCAGCAGAGTAATTCATGAAGGTGCCTAGCTCTGTTTTAGCAGTGAACCAATAAGCTGTACTTTGACAGAGTTTATTTTCAAGTAGGTAGAAAGCAAAGGACAATGAGATGCTTTCCTTCTCTACTTCAAGCAGAGCAAATTTGTCATTCCACCTGGCTTGATAGCATGAGATGAACAAAGCCTTCCTAGTGACATTTGGGAAATAAACTATTATCACACATGCAGATAACATCCTTTAAATCTCTCTGTTCAATATAAATGCTAAATGTGTTCTTCTTCCTCTCTGGAAGATTCTGGGAGTGCCTGGCAAGAGGACGCTGCTGAGTTGAGTCCAGAAACGAGCTAATCAACTCTCCTAAGTCAAAACAATGCCTGAATGATGAGTCCCCAGGCAGATTTCTGGAATGTAGAACATTTGGTGAGTTTGCATATTGTACCAGGAGTCTCTTGTTTGCTCTGCAGGTTAAATCAAAGCTAAGAACTTCCAGGGCTGCCAGAAACTCTTGGGTCCTGCCGCAGCTCTTCGAGAAGTCCACTGCCCGTCATTGACTCAAAAGTGCATGTCAGAATCCTACTGCGTGTGGTCGGTCCATGGTGCTGGGGGCTGGGGAAGACAAATGAGTTTAAACACACAAATCCTTGTCCTAGAAGAGAGTTTAATTTGTAGGGGAGACAGGCATGCACACAAATAGATACGACGAAAGAAAAAAAAAATAGCAGTAACATAAGACACATTCATTCTATCTTTCAACAAATTTTATCCATCATTGTCTGCCAGACACTCTGCTTGCCTTGCTAAGGAGTTGAGACTTCATCTTGTGGGCACCGGAAGCCATTAAAATGTTTAAACAGGGACTAGCATGTTGAGACTGTGCTTTAGAACAGCCTGTCTGCTGTCAAGTAGCAAGATTAAAATCAAAGCAACCAAATAGAAGTTGTCAAGGCAAGAGACGATAGAAATGGAGAGAAGTCAACAGGTTTGAGGAAGCACCACTGGAGAAGTTGGCAGTTGATTAGATGGGAGGAAGGGGCAGAGGAGGGGAAAACCTTACCGCAGGAACTTCACGGAAGAAGCCATAGGAGCCCATGTTTGCAGGACGTCTGGGCACACCATTGGGAAATAGAACTAGTGTCCTGGTTCCAGTTAAGGTAAGACTTGAAGGGAATTGTCAGTGAGAAGTTTAGGATCCAGGGGAGTTTACTTACTATACATAGGCAATGTTTTCCACAATGGCTCATCAGTGGGTCAAGAAATCAATTTAGTGAGTTGTGACCAGCATTATTTTAAATTTCTTAAGCAGCTTTGTTGAGGTATCATGTACATATCACAATATTCACCCATCGTAAGTATGAGTCAGAGATTTTTAGTAAATTTAGTTATATAACCACTATCACAACCCAGTATTAGGACATTTCCAACACCCCCAAAATTCTCTTCATGCCCATTTGCAGTTTATCTATATTTCCATTCTCAGCCAGAGACAGCCAGTGACCTGCCTTCCATTGCTTTAAATTTACTCTTTCTGGACATTTTGTGTAAATGGAATCATACAATATGTAGTCTTTTGTGTCTGGCTTCTCTCACTTAGGATTTTTTTTTTTTTTTTTTTTTAGGTTCATTCATGTTGATCATGTATCAATAGTTTGCTCCTTTTTATTGCTAAATAGTCCACTGTGTGGATGTACCACATTATGTTATCCAGGCACAACTGACAGACATTTGGATTGTTTCAGTTTGGGGCTAATCTAAGTAATGTTACTATGAGCATTTATGTATAAGTGTTTGCATAGAAATATGTTTTTGTTTCTCTTAGATATATCCCTAGGAGTGAAATTGCTTTGTGTCATATGAAAAATTTATATTTAACATTTTAAGAATCTGCTAAATTATTTTTCAAAGTGGTCATACCATTTTACATTTCCACCACGAATGTGTGATTGTTTTAGCTACTCCACACCATCCAGTTGGTATTGTTAGACTGTCTGATTATAGCTCTTCTAGTGGGTGTGTAGTGGTATCTCATTCTGGTTCTAATTTCCATTGTGACTAATGTGGTTGAGCACATTTTCATGTGCTTATTACCATTCATATATCTTCAAATCTTTTGTGCATTTTGTAATTGAGTTATGTTGTTATTATTGAATTATCAGAGTCCTTGATCTATTTCCTTGTCAGATATATGATTAGCAAATATTATTGTCCAGTCTGTGGCATGTATTTTCATTTTATTAACAGTGTCTTTTGGAGCAAAGAAATTTTTTAATTTTGATGAAATCCAACTTATCAATTTTTCTTGTATGAAGTTAGTTTTTGGTATCTTATCTAAGAACTTTTTGCTCAATCCAAGGTCATAAAACTTTATATTTTCTTCAGGAATTTTTGTAGTTTTAGCTCATACATTTAGGTCTATAATTCATTTTGAGTTAAATGTTGTAAATGGTATGAGGTAAGAGTATAGCTTCATTTGTTTTGCATGTGGATATACAATTGTGCCATAGCCAGTACTGGTTTATTTTTTTAAAAAAGAGAATAGAAGATATTGAAATACATTGCACATGGTTTTACAAAACTTGTACTTATCCCATGTGTTTTCTTAAGGTGTGAAAAAGAAAAGGATTTGCTTTATTGGTTGATGATTAAAGTATCTTAAAGATATTTTAATGCTTTAGTGCTTAAAGCTACTGCAGTATGGCTTTCAGAGTATATGGTGCCAAGATTTGGGAAGGAAGAAAAGGAGAAGAAGGCAGGGAGCAATTGAGAGCAATGGTCGTGCAGGAGGAACCAGAGTTAGGTCTTACACGGAGAACGATGACCCAGCAGAGAAGGATATGAGTGACATGAGCTGGTGAGGGTCCTGTAATGTTGGGGGACTCAGGCTCTAAGTAAAAGCCAGCCAGGAGTGGAAGAAATCTGTAACAGCACAATGAAGGTAGGCCAGGTGCAGTGGCACGTGCCTATAATCCCAACTACTTGGGAAGGTGAGGCAAGAGAACTTCTACAATCTGGAGTTTGATACCAGCCTTACCAACATAGCAAGACCCCATCTCAAAAAGGAAAACAAATTTACTGCATCATGAGAAAGTAGAATACCAGGTCTCTCCCTTTGTGTAGCCCTTTTTCCCCTACCCAAATAATCTATGCCAATATTTAATCCCTGTTAGTAGTACCAGGACATTCTTCGCAAAGTTAGGCTAAGCTAATGGCACTTTCATGTAGGGTCTGTAACTACTCTAGTAATTTAAACTTTTTACTAAAAGTTAATTTCAAACATAGAAGGCAAAAAGTCAGAAGTGCATGCAGACACATACATTTTTACAGCTCACAAATATGTTTTTTGGAAAAAAAAAACCCCATTTGACTTCTATAGCAACTATAGAAGTCTGCTATTACCTTGCTTTTTAACCTTGAATGAATATAATTTCCTAGCCCTTGATCACCTTATTTGTAAATTAAGACACGTGGAACTTTCTAAGTTTCTTTGCTACAATAGAAACAGGACTATTTTGGGACATTCCCACAGACATCTTCAGGGTCACTTACATTCTCTAATACAAACCAATGTCCAAGAGCAACAGATAAGTCCGCCAACTGGACAAAAAAGTGTGATTAATGAGAATAATGGCCATCCACACATATTTATAAGAAATACACACCTTCTCTTATGCTAAATTTTTAAATTCTTAAGCACGTTGAATATATTGTATTTTCTTTTGCAACTAGTTTGTAACAGACGTAAATTTTTGTCTTAGGCAGCAAGCAGTTAGTCATTTATTTATTCAACGAATATTTCTGGGCCACGTGTTACATGCAGAGCCCTGCCCTGGGTCCTGCTATGGGCACAAACACCTGGAAATGGCCACATTTGATCTAATGAGAGAGACAGGACAGGAGCACATGCAAGCACAGTACTAGTCCGCGTGTGTGAGAGAAGCCACAGATAATAGCTCCTGTCACGACGCAAAGGGTTGGGGGGAGTAATCACTTCCAAATGTGTTGAGGAAGACCCCAGATGGCAGGATTTGAGAAAATCCCTTTTCATCCCAATAAGCACCTGCTCCCAGGAATGATATGGACCATCTGAAGGTTAGATCAACTTAGCAGAAGAACAGCAACATTATTTGCGTCAGTGTGACCCCGTGAAGCAAAACAGATTTAACTTGAGGTCCGTAATCCTTGACAGTGTTCCTCAGACTGTTGCAGGGCGTTTTCTGCAAATGACCCCGATTTTGGCACTGCATCCACTGCCTAGTATTTTCTTTTGCAGCTGTTAGTTTAGACTTAGAGCTACATCATAGAAGTACAGGAACTACACATAGAGGTTTAAAAATATTTACCGTAAATTGAAATAAAGCTTAGGAAATAGATGATATTTTAGTATGCCATTTTAAATATCACATTTCCTCTTTTCTAAGCTGGCATAAGCCATAACTTATGTGAATATCTTTAAAGCATAAGACATAGCTTTGTCCTCATTTATTTTTAGTCTGGAAAAAAAATGTTGTTTTTAAAATCCAATTTTGAAAGGAGGCACAGACAATTTATAACAAGCATATGTATGAACTTACATAAATGTTCACAGTGTATAGTAGGAAATAGTGCATTGGAAATGGAGAGGCCATTGGAGTGAATATCTAGTTCTGCTGTTAACTAATTGTGAAGCCTTAGATGAATCTCCTATTTTTACTAAACTTTAATTTTTTTTCAGCCACAAAATCAGGGGGTTGAAATAAATGACCTCTAAATCCCCTTCCAGTTCTAAAAATTTTTGTGTGTATTTATAATTTATTCTGTGTAGTGGCAAATGCCCAAGTTTTATAGATTAATATTTACTCTCTCGTGCAAATACTAAGAAAATTCTCCTTCAGTGGGAGCAGATGGGCCAGGGAGGGCAGACTGCATAAATAGAAATGTGAAATAATCTGTGTTTTTGCCTGGCAGAGCTGCAGGCTGGAGTCCAGTGACTCTCTTTTGGCCTTTGTGTCAGCATCAGTATTAATCAGATGGTTGGATTAGCTCTGAACCCTTTGCAAATCAACCTATTTCATCTGCAAATGGGGAACTTCTGAGGAAGCAATTGCTTGGCATTTAGTCTAAGAACTGTAAATAGACTATGTTAACTCTTCAATAATACAAAATAATTTTATCTCACAATAATACAGTAGAAAATCCACACAATTATGAAGCAAATTGAACCCCACAAAACACAAAAGTGGCACTGAGTGGGAGACAAAGTTCTTTAACCAAGGACATTTTCCCGAGTGTCCTGAAATCATCCCACGGGCAGCTGTCTTCTCTGCCTACGTTCAAGTCTGGGCCTACTTGTAGGTTTCAAAAGAAGCAATGCAAATGTTTCATCAATGCTTTTAGCCCTCAATAGGCCTCTGCTAAATGATTTTTTTTTTTTTTTTGCCATGAGCCCTAATTGAGAAAATGTAGGACACAGTGCCTAAGGATAACAGGCGTCCCCACAGCAACTGCCTCAGAACGTGGCACTGGATTCATGAGGACTGGTTTGCTTCAAGGGATGTCTGGAGCACCCCAGCTGGAAGAGCCATCAAGGGAAATTAACCAGGTAGATGCGCTGCTCAAGTTATTGAGTGTGTGCTGACCTAGAGGCTGTCAGGAAGGGCCGAGTCTTTGGGTTACACTAAGACAAGAGTCCATTACAGTTCTTTTTCTTAGGAATAAGAGAAAATAGAATTTTAATAGTGGGCACGTTAAGCCGTTTATACATAAAACCAGACAGTCTCAGAATTACATGGGAAGAGACTAAAGTACTTAGTTTTTGTGGCTATTATCATAACGATGACCAACAGTGCTAAAAGAAAACCTAAAATTCAGGTGTGTCACCGGGCGTGGTGGCTCACGCCTGTAATCCTAGCACTTTGGGAGGCCGAGGCGGGCGGATTGCTCAAGGTCAGGAGTTCGAAACCAGCCTGAGCGAGACTCCGTCTCTACCAAAAATAGAAATAAATTAATTGACCAACTAAAAAATATATATATACAAAACATTAGCCGGGCATGGTGGCGCATGCCTGTAGTCCCAGCTACTCGGGAGGCTGAGGCAGTAGGATCGCTGAGCCCCGGAGATTGAGGTTGCTGTGAGCCAGGCTGACGCCACGGCACTCACTCTAGCCTGGGCAACAAAGTGAGACTCTGTCTCAAAAAAAAAAAAAAAAAAAAAAATTCAGGTGTGTTGTTTTAATAAGGCACTTCAATTCGATCCCTGTGTAGACATGATTAGTCTACTTGGGGCCTTTTTCTATCAGTCTAACCCATTAAAAACTCTCATTAAACTTACTCACTACTTCCTGGAAGGCAGGCAGGTGAATAGGATGCACAGGGAATAGG
Source organism: Microcebus murinus (assembly GCF_040939455.1). Lineage (NCBI taxonomy): Eukaryota > Metazoa > Chordata > Mammalia > Primates > Cheirogaleidae > Microcebus > Microcebus murinus. The sequence continues at coordinate 16,558,268 of NC_134108.1, read as the reverse complement.
TTTCAAAGAAATATCTTCCCATGAAAGACACCTCAGTGTTAGATATTAAAATGCCTTAAATACCTTTCCAGTGTTTCAAGGGACCAGTGATGGCTTTGGAGGCCTGTGTGCTGATTTGTTATAGATCTTGTTATAGAAACTGAAGCCCGTTTTATTTTAATAATTGTGAAGTAAGGCTGGAGTGTAAATTCAGTTCTCAATCAACAGAAACTGCCTCCAAAGGAATGCCATCACCGTTGCCTGAATTTATGGAAATACAAATCATTGAGATTAGACAGATTGTTACTATTTTGCCATATTTGCTTTAGTATGAAAGAAAAAGGGAAAGAGGGAAGAATATGAGAAAGACAAAAATAAACAAACAAAAACCCAAAGAGATTTCCTGTTTCAGTTTCAGCATGTAAAACACTTGGGAGTCATCACTTCTATTCATGCAATAAGAAAAAAGTTGTAGAAACTGAAAATCAATCATCTTTCTTAGATCCATCAGAGAATTGAGGTCACAAGGTAAGCTACTGCCACAAAACCGGGGAGAGACGCACAAATTAAGGAAATCACAGACAAGAACAGTTTACCAGGAGCAGAAGCTGCTGAAGTCAGTAACCAGCATGAATACTTAAGTGGTTATTTTGACAAATTCCTAGAGGCTGAGTGTGGTTTAGCTTGAGAGTCAACAACTCCTGGGGTCCCAATCTTAATGGAGCCCCACACTTTCATGGGTTTCATGTCCAGCCGACCCACCAGGTTCTTTGGTGAAGATCAGAGAAAAATCCCCTTCCGTTTCAGGAAGGAAGAGGGGAAAGTAATCCTTCTGAAATATGCCCCAAAGAAAAGTAACCATTTTGAAATACACCCACAGTGTTCTCCTAAGTATTTCTGGGAAACTACCAGAGACTTATCTGACCCAGGGAAAGGACAATTAGAGAACTCCAGACCCCTCCAGCCTCCCTCCAGACTTCTTGTATCACATAAGGAGAGGGAAAAAAGGGCGAAGAAACACTTAAAGGTCAATGCCCAGGGATTGAGATTTAACCATAAGATTACAGAATGTTTCTCCACCTTGACATCTTAACAGCACATCAACAGGGCTCTAGTATAATAACAGTGGATTACAGTTGAAAGAGCTGTAAGACACAGACTCTATTTAAGAAGGAGTTCATAGGAAATCCAAAGACAACATCAGGGAGAAATAAACAAGGGAACTAGAGGGAAGTGCAGCCTCTGACACCTGCAGCTACAGCAAACATTAAACACAGTCCAGCTTCTAGCCAGATTAACACAGAACCTCACACTAAAAGCCTAATGACTTCGGTTCTCATTACCCAATGCATCATATCTGGCTTTCAACAAAAAAATTACAAGTCATGCTAGAAGCCTAGAAAAAATATAGTCTGTAAAGAAAAGGCAAGCATCAGAACCAGATACAGATGTGACACAGATTTTTGGAATTATCAGATAAAGAATTTAAAATAAATATGACTATTTTAAGGGCTCTAATGGAAAAAGTAGACAACATGCAAGAACAGATATATGGGCAATATAAGCAGACAGATGGAAACTTATTCTATGAAGTCAGAATTATTCTAATACCAAAATCAGATAAAACATTATAAGAAAGGAAAACAACATAGATACAGAAATCTTCAACTCAATGTTAGCAAACTGAATCTAGTATAGACCCAAATGTTAAATGCAAAAGCTATAAAACTTCTAGAAGATAACAGAAGAAAATCTAGATGACTTTGGATTTGGTGGTGGAGTTTTAGGTAAAATATCAAAAGCACAATGGATGAAAGAAAAATTGATTAAGTTGGACCTTATTGAAATTAAAAGCTTCTACATGGTAAAAAGCACTGTCATGAGAATGAAAAAACAACCCACAGACTAGAATAAAGTATTTGCAAAACATATTTGATAAAGGACTTGTATCCAAAATATATAAAAAATTCTTAAAACTCATTAATAAGAAAACAAACAACCCAATTTAAAAATGGGCAAAATATCTGAATAGACATCTTACCAAAGAAGATAAACAGATGGCAAATAAGCATATGAAAAGACTCTCACCACCAGTTTTCATCAGGGAATTGAAAATTAAAACAACAATGAGATATACCACTGCATGATAAAATGGCTAAAATCCCAAACACCAACAACACCAAATGCTGACAAGGCTGTGGAGCAACAGGAACTCTCATTCATTGCCTGTGGGAATCTATAATGGCACAACCACTTTGGAAGACAGTTTGGAAGTTTCTTACAAAGCCAAACACAGTCTTACCATACAATCTAGCAATCACACTCCTAGATATTTACACAACTGAGTTGAAAACTATGTCAACACAAAAAATCTGCACATGTATGTTTATAGCAGCTTTATTCATAATCACTAAAAAGTGTAAACAACCAAGATGTCTTTCAAAAGTCAAATGGATAAACAAACTGTGGTACATTCAGACAATGGAATATTATTCAGTAATAAAAATAAATGACTTATCAAGCCACAAAAAGACATGGAGGAAACGTAAACGCATATTTCTAAGTGAAACCAATCTAAAAGAAGACTTCATACTATATGATTCCAACTATATGACATTCTGGAAAAGGTAAAACTATAAAGATAGTAAAAAGTGGTTGTCATGGGTTTTGGGAAAGGATGGAAGTGATGAATAGTTGGAATACAGGAGTTTTTAGGGCAATGAAACTATTCTGTATGATATTTTAATACAAGACATTATTTTTCAAATCCCATAGAACTGTACAACACAAAAAAATAAGCCTTCATGTAAACTATGGACTTCAGATAATAATGTATCAATATCAGTTCATTAATTGTAACAAGTGTACCACAGTAGTGCAAGATGTTAATAGCAGGGGAAACCATAATGGAGATTATGTTCTATGAAAACTATCTGTGCTATCTGCCCAAATTTTTCTATCAATCTAAAACTGTTCTACTTTGTAAAGGCCCTATAAAAAAAGAAGGAAGGAAGGAAAGAAGGTAGGAAGGAAAGAAGGAAGGAAGAAAGGAAGGAAGGGAGGGAGAGGAGGGAGGGAGAAACAAAGCATTACAGATACAAATAAAGTTCCCAAAGTCCATCCTTTCTTCCTCAATCCCTCCCAAGAGGTAACCATGGCCCTAAAATCGGTGCATTTCTCCATGCATCATTTTACATTTGTACCACACACACACACACACACACACACACACATATGCATGCACCCCTTTATGAACAATATATAGTATGATTTGGGTGTTTTATAATTTTATATAAATGACATACTAAACATATTCATTCTTATCAACTATATTAATGTATAATTTCCATACAAAATAAAATCGATCCATTTTAAGTGAAGGATCTCATGAGTGTTGATAAATGTATGCAGCTGTGTGGCGGCAACAATTATGATATAAAGCATATCCATTACCCCCTAAATCGCCATGAAACCCCATTACAGTCAAGTCCCTCCACCATCACTTGGCCCTTGGAAATCACTGAAATGCTTTCTATTATTCAGTTTTGCCTTTTAAATAATTTTATATAAATGAAATGATACAGTGTATAGGTTTTTGTTTCTGGTTGCTTTCACCTAGCATAATACTTACAACCCTTACTCATTTGCATGCATCAGTAGTTCATTCCTTTTTATTTCTGAGTGTTTCTTTGTATTTCTACTCCACAATTTATTTATTCATTCACCTGCTGATGGACATTTGGGTTCTGTCCAGTTTTGCATTACTATGAGCTATGAACATCATGTACAAGTCCTTGTATGGGCATATGCTTTCATTTCTCTTAGGTAAATACCAAGGAATGGAATGGCAAGGTGGTAGAGCAGGTTTATGTTTTTAAGAAACTGATAGTCTTCCAGTAGTGTTCCATAATACATTCCCACAAACAGTAGATAATTCCAATTGCTTTGCTTCCTTGCTAACACTTGATATGACCAGCCTTTTTAAGGATAACCATTTTCATAGATGTGTCATCGTATCTTATTGTGGTTTGGGTTTACATTTTCTTAATGACCAGTAACATTGAGAATCTTTTCATGTGCCTATTTTCTATCTGTATCTCTTCTCTGATGGAAGTGTCTGTTCAAATCTTTTGCCCATTTTTATTCAGGCTATTTATCTTATTGACTTGTGTGAGTTCTCCATACATTTCAGATACAAATTCTTTATCAGAAAATGTCTGCTAACACTTTCTCCGAGTATGTGACTTGCCTTTTCACTTCCTTAAGTTTGGAAGACTAAGAGTTTCTACTAATTTTTATAAAATCCAATTTATCTATTTTTTCTTTCATGTTCTAATTATGAAAATTGTTTCTAACTTGAAATTACTTGGATTTTCTCTTATGTTTTCTTCTAGAAATGTTATAGTGTTAGCTTTTACTTTTAAGGCTATAATCCGTTTTGAATTAAGTTTTATAGGTGGTGTAAGGTAAGGAACAAAGGTAATATTTTTGCATTTGCATATCAAATTGTTCCAGCACTGTTTTGTGAAACAATTATGCTTTCTCTCATGAAATCCCCCTGGTCCCTTTGTCAAAACATCTATTGACAGTGACGAACAATGAACTTTCAGAATGGGGAAGTGAGAGCAGTAGCAGCCTTCCCAGCAAAACACTCATTTAACTGGAGAAAATTATAAATAAAAAATTTTTTTTGAAGTTTCTACAGATTATCCTAAGGGCATTCAGCAAATGAAGAAATAGTTATTCGAGGAAATCTACTAAATCTTGGTAGAAGCAGGGTCTGTGGCCTCTGAGCCATGACCTGCTTACTCCCTCCCCACCTCTAATCTCTGTCCCACAGAAACACTGCTCAGAAAGTGGTTTCCCTCTCCTCACCATGTCCCAGAATAGGACCCCAGCTTCATCCCAGGAAGGCGGGTTGCTGGAGTTTCTTCTCTGCCCTGGGATGAAAAGCTCTGGTCTCATCATACCTGGCCTGTGTTGCAGAAGCTCTGTTCCTATCACACAAAGGACTGAGGCTCCCTTCTTAGACCTTACCAGTAAGGTGGAAATGCTGTTCCAGGACCAGTGGGGCTGAGAGTGCTGGGTGACATAGTTTGGATATGTGTCCCCTCCAGATCCCATGTTGAAATCCCTAGTATTGGAGGTGGGAGGTGTTTAGATCATGGGGGTGGATCCCTCATTAATGGCTTGGTGCCCTCCCTCTGGTAATGAGTGAGTGCATGTTTTACTAGTTCACATGAGAACTGGTGGCTTAAAAGAGTGTGGGCAATCTCTTGCTCCTTCTCTCGGCCTGTGACATACCTGCTCCCTCTTCACCTTCTGCCTTGATTGGAAGCTCCCGGAAGCCCTCACCAGAAGCAGATGCTGGTGGGATGTTTCTTGTACAGCCTGCAGAACCATGAGCCAATTAAGCTTCTTTTCTTTATGAATTACCCAGCCTCAGGCATTCCTTTATAGCAACGTGAAATAGACTAACACAATGGGGTTGCTTTTGCCCCCTTCCTAGTCACTCCCAGGGCAGAGGTTCCACAGGAGAAGGCAAGCTGAGAAGGCAAGAGGTTACCATCCTCCCTCCCTCCAGCATCTAGTAGAGCAGGGATGGCACTCCAGGGTAAGGAGGCCATTGTATGCACCCAAGCTCCCGTGCAGTGGTGTGGAGGTCCTGCCCTACAAGAGAGGTCGGCCTTAAGGACAAAGCTCTGCAGCTCTGCCTGAGGGAGCTGACTCTGTTTGGAAAAGGATGTGGAGAATTCCATGGCTAAGGGTGTTGCCCAAAACAATGGAGATCTTTAATCTTGGTGAACAGCAATTAAGAGGGCACTTAGATCCAGCAATCCCACTTCTAGGTATACAGCCAAAGGAACTGAAATCAGTGTGTCAAATAGATCTCTGCACTTCGATGTTCTTTGCAGCATTATTATAATAACCAAGATATGAAATCAACCTGAGTGTTCATCAGTGGACAAATGGGAAAAATGTGGTATATAGACACAAACGGAATATTATTAAGCCTTAAAAAAGAATGACATTTTGTCATTTGTGACAATGTGGATAAATCTAGAGGACATTGTGTTAAGTGAAATAATTCAGGCACAGAAATACTAATATCATATGATCTCACTTATATGTGGAATCTAAAAAAGTCAAACTCATAGACATAGACAGCAAAATGGTGGTTTCTAGAAATGGAGTGAAAGAGTGGTCGTCAGGAAAAGGAGAAATGTTGGCCAAAGGGTACGAAGTTTCAGTTAGACAGGAAGAATAAATTCTGGTTATTTACTGCATGGCAGGTGAGAATACTTAATAATAATGTATTATATATTTCAAAATTACTAAAAGAGTGGATTTTAAATGTTATTACCACAAAGAACTGTGATATGTATATGAGGTGAAAGGTGTATCAGCCTGATTTTCTCATTCCACAATGTATACATGCATCAAAACATCACATTGGTATTATATAATATAGACAATTATTCTTTGTCAATTAAAAAACTTTTTTAAAAAGAGGGCACTTATAGATTCCTGACATGAGTAGCCACAAGCAAAATGGCAACACAAGCAGAAGTTTAATAGAAAAAAGAAAACAGGCAAAGAGACAGCTAACAAGGGCCCTGATGGGACAATAATCAGCTCTAAGTGTCAGGAAGGCTGTGCATACAGTCTATGCTTAACTCACTCAGAAGCAATCAGAGAAATGCATGAGATAGACTTGAGAACATTTCCCAAGCAACATACAGATGCGCCAACAAAATGCAAAGCCTCAAGGACACCAGAGGTTTAAGCACAACCCCTGACCAACCCCTGACAGAATGATAAATTACTGCGACCCAAGGGCAACTCATAGGAAGTCAGGCTTAAAAATAAAGCATCACTGGCAATCTGGAAGACTGTGCCTGCCAAGTTGCACACTCAGGAGATATCAGAGAAAGAAAATCCAAGCTACTCATTTCTGGTTGAATGGGGGGTACACACACATCCAATGGCAAAGAGTGAAAATTCAACTGATTAAGGGAGCTTAAGTACAACCTTTGACCCATAAGTGGCTTATACAGACCCAGGGGCAACTCATAGATAGTCAGATGAAAATATAAAACAAGAAAAAATATCAGAGAAGAGACATCAAAGGCTGCACATTTCAGAAGAAATAGACTACACATAATTGTGTTAGCCAAGTCACTGAACAAATAAACAACCAAAACAGTAATGTCATTAACTTGGAGAAAATGGAAGATCACTACTGAGAGTTTCTATACTATATTATTAAATATATAAAGTGTTCAGTTTTTTTTTTAAAGTATTCAGTTTTCAACTACAAAATTAGAAGATGTGGAAAGAAGCAGGAAATTGTGGCTCATTTATAGAAAAAACAAAAACAGTCAATAGAAACTACTTTTGATAAGGCCCAGATGTCAAACTTAGAGAATAAAGATATCAAAACAGCTATGGTACCTATGTTCAAAGAACTAAAGGAAATCATATCTAAAAAAATTAAAGGAAGGTATGAAAATGTCTCACCATGTAGAGTATATCAATAAAGAGATATAAATTATTGAAACACAACCAAATAGAAATTCTGGAGTTAAAAAATACTGTAACAAATGAAAAATTCACTAGAGGGATTTAAACTAGTAGATTTAAACTAGCAGCAGAAAGATTCAGTGAACTTGAAGATAGATAAACAGAGCTTATACAATATGAAGAATACAGGGGAAAAAAAGAACAAAGGAAAATGAACAGTGGCTCAGAGAAATGTGAGAAACCATTAAGTGTACAAATGTATGTGTAATGAGAATAGAAGAAGTATGGAAACAAACACAGAGAAAACTATCTAAAGAAACAATTTAATAAGTTGAATTTATTAATAGTTTAATAAATAATGGATAATGAACCCAAAGGCACAAGTAAATTAAAAATGAGCAAATGTGAGTATATTAAACTAAAAAGCTTCTACACAAGCAACGGAAGCAATCAAGGGAGTGAAGAGATAACCTATGGAATGGAAGAAAATATTTGCAAACTATACATTTGATAAGGGGTTAATATTTAAATTACATAAGAAATACAAACAACTCAATAGTAAGAAAACAACTCAATTTAAAAAGAGGCAACAGATCTGAATAGACATGTCTTAAAGGAAGACAAATAAGTGGCTAACAGGTATATAAAAAAATGCTCAAAATCACTAGTCAGCAGAGAAATGCAAATTAAAAACCCAATGAGATCTCACCTCATGCTGGGAGTTATCTACTCTCCCAGAAAAACAGGTTCCAAGACAGGATTATTGCAAGAGATTTGAAATAATAGGAATAGAGGAATAATATCTATGTAGAAATAATTGAGAGGGAGACAAAGTGCAATTTAAAGTGCTGGGGGAGTCAGGGGTCCTTCAGTATTCTTGTGAGCTGTGAGGCCCCAAGTAAAATCCCACATCAGTATCTACTGTTACAGCAAATAGTTGTCATTTTTTTTAAAAAGAATCATGTGTACAGCTCATTCTTTGAGGTTTCCAGAGGAACCTTACCTAATTTTGTCTACATGAATAGACGTTTACAAAATTTTTCTAAAATAAGCATGTTAAGCCCTAAATTAGAAACAGATCTAGCTGAGCATACAAATTAAAGATAAAATGTATAAAGTGAGAACACTCAGTCTGTGTACTACTCTAATCTACTTCTTCTAAACCCAGAGACATGTAGTCAGTAATGAAGTAGGACTAGCCTTGAAGTCTAGGATAGTTCCAGCTGCACATTATCTGCTGGGCAGGCATTTTAATCAACTTCTTTGCCAAGGACCCAAATGGAGCTTCTGCCTTGCAAAAAAAACCAAAAAACAAAAAAAACTCAAGGCGATGGTTGGCAGCAAAGAAATGCTACTGTGCAGACATCCTCTGACAATGCCTGTCTTTGTTGGAAGCAGCTTCTATTCTGTGAACTAACATGTCCATAGATCCCTTCAAGGCAAAGCCCTGCAAAACTCCTGAAACCTTTCACATCTCTTGGCCTATTTTCCCAACAACCTCACACCTGTTATAGTGGCTATTATAAAAAAGATGAAAGGTAGTAAGTGTTGGAGAGGATGTGGAGAAAAGGAAACCCTTGCACACTGTTGATGGCAATGCCAATTAGTACAACCATTATGGAAAACACTAAGGAGTCTGCTCTCTCATACCACTCTGGGACTACTTGTTGTTGGACAGGTTCCTCAAAAACCAGACTCTGGAAAGACATTTGTTGGCAACAAGCACATTAGAGTGTGCTCTCTGGAGTAAAGGAAATAAGATTTTAGCAAAGAGTAAAGTTAGACTGTGATGCAATCAATAAAGATCTCAGCCTATCCTGGAACTCAGCTCCATTTTGGAGTTATGATGGCCCTGCAGAGTTGTTCCAAAATGGGGCAAGGTAGATGAGCCTTTATCCCTCTGTGCTGACTTGTCATTCGATGGAGGCTGTTCCAGGGAAAGGAGCCTTACCTTAGACAGTGGTGCTCTTTTCAGCAGAGGGCAAGTCCCAGAGATGGGATTACCTGACAACAGTCTGTTGACAACATTCTTAGAAGCTGGGAGAATGAGTGCATCCTTCTTGGAGGTGGGTATTCGTGCAGCACACTGTGGCATCCACCACCTCTATTTTTCCAGAACCCATGCTCTTCCTGCTTTCTTTCTCTTCCTTCCACGGCTTCTACCTCATGATCCAAGAGGGTCTTTGAAAAGCGTGGAGGTGATTCTTTAAGTCCTACAGCAGGAAATGCAAACAAACTAATACAGGTGCAGGCGAGATTGCCCCTTTAGTGATGGGAATATGAGGAAGTTCAATTCTGATGTTCTTTATTTATTTATTTAGGAGGAGTATGAGGCAAGGAGTTGGTTGGCTGAGAATTGGGGAAGGAAACCTGAGGAAGGAAGTGTTAACGAAATGTGTATCTGAGAAAGTGGAAGAGCAGCTTTCTAGAGAATCATAGCTGATTTCTGGGCATCATTGTGAGACCTTTGGGATTTGTGGTCATGAATTTTTAAAAGAAAAATATGTTAATCCACATTTGCAAACAGTAGAAATTCCTCCTGGCTACACAACAAATAAATTTATTGGAAGGATCAAACAGCAAGAACTGATTGGTCTACACACCACTATTTTCACTGAAGAAATGAATGCCAACAGTGCCCACTGATCTTGTAGGAGTCACGTAAGATTCAGAGTTCAGGAGAGAGCATCTGCTTGGCAGAGAATGGCTGCTGTGGATGGGAAAAAAGCTCTGGCAAGAAAGGGGTTCCTATTTCCAAGCAAGTCTACACCCACGGGTGATTCTCCTAAACGTGGGAGTTAGTACTGCTCATTGGCGACAGGTAGGAAGGGTTACAGAAAGCTAAACCTAATTATTAACCATAGCAAGCCCCTGGCAGTATGCATTTATCAACTGGTCAGGCCTATCCCTAGCTCACTTGTCCTGATTTAGCATGCCAAAGAAGAAAAGAAATAAGCACACCAAACACAGGAATAAATAACCAATAACACAACTTTTCAGTTTAGGGACATTCTCATCAGTGCTTATAGAGAGCTTTCTGGAAGGAATTTGACAATATATGTCAAAAGCCATTTAAAAGTACATACCTTTTGACCTAACTGCCTAAAATAAACAAAAGGGCAAATTTTTTTCCCTGTATTTTTACACTTTGGCTTAGGGTGTCCATATTTATTTGTAACTCTTTGAGCATTTTTTAAAAGTCATTAACAAGGTTATTTTTGTTATGCCACATAGTAAGAACATCACCTTTAGCACCGAGCTGTGGTAATAGGCCAACTATCCTTTGTGTTAATTCATTTTTATTTTTAAACAGGGTAGAATTTGCTTTGGGAGGTACTTTCCTGTTAGCGGATCTGTTCATCGAGGTCACACTGTGTGAGTCTAACTTGCTGTTTTATCTATACCTTGTAAATGGCATATTCTGGGCTGATGAGAATGTGGATACACTGGGCAGAACACTCAGGGAAGTCTTTTTACCCAAGAAAAAAAATCCAATGACTACTAGTTGGTGACAAACATGATTAGGGTATACTACACGGTTTTTTTCTTTCATTCTACCATTTTCCAGCATCTACTATGTATCCTTACTAGATCTGTTCCAGGGAAGGTAGAAGACATAAAGATGAAATATATTTAATCTCTACCTTTGCAATTTAGTGGAGAGGACTGTTTTTTTAGCAGACTCTTGGCTGCTGGGCTGCTGTCTCCCATTTTTCAGCTTTGCCTGTGGACGTGATGCCTGGCACTGCAGCAGCCACATTGTGATAATGAGGGTACAGATATGAGAACAAAAAGCCACATGGTAATAATGACAGAGCAGAAACCTAGAAAGACTTGGTTCCCTGATGCCATTATTAGGCTGCTGTATGAGCACCAAGGCCACTGACTTCTTAAAACAACAGATGTCATCATGATTAAAAATAGGTCTTCAGTTTCTTACAGCTGAAAATGATCATTGCTATTACACATGAAATACTGGGAAGTTAGGACTTTTTAATCTGAAGCTATAGTTTAAAATTTTGTATTAGGTTTAACTTTTCCCAATAGTAACTTGCAAAGTTTTAAATCATTTCCCCCAACTCACACAGCTGTAGAAAGCCTCTTTCTCATTTGGGTACATTTTCTCTGAAAAGATACTAAGCCTGGTACTTTTCCTATGATGAGTACAGTAGCCCCTTATCTGTAGGAGACATGGTCCAAGATCCCCATGGATGCCTGAAACCATAGATGGTACATATATACACTATGTTTTTTCCTGTACATACATCCCTATGATAAATGCTAATTTATAAATTAGGCACAGTAAGAGATTAGCAACAATAAGCTAACAATAAAATAGAACAATTATAACAACATGCTGTAATAAAAGTTACGTGAATGTGTTCTCTCAAAATCCTATTGCACTGTTCTCACCTATTGTTGGACCACAGTTAACTGAAATGGAAACCACAAATAAGCGCGGACTACAGCAAATTAGACATTTTGGTAAGAGTAAAATAAATCTAGCCAGAAGGCAAAGTTGGAGATTTTTCTTCCTGCTATGAGATAGATATATTTTCAGCACCATGCTTAGAATAAATTAATTAAAAGACTATGCTACGTTTCCAAGTCTTGTTCTGAAAGGATTCCTTCAATTATAGGTTATTTTTTGTCTTCCTTAAAGTTTTCTGGTCCATTTTTTAAACTTAAATGAAGAATCTTTTACATTTTTTTTCTGGAGTTTTGGGCTATTCTCCTTCTATAGCTGCCAACCAGAAGGGCAGAAGAGCATTAGATCAAGACTGAAATTCCTAATTTCACTTCCTCTTTTTGATTTTTCAAATTAACAAACTGTATACAATGAGGTAGGTGGCAGAGCAGGTGCATGGTAGCGTCTTCCTTGGTTGTGCTTGTGTTTACCTGTGTCATTTGGCAGGCTGGAGCCTGCATAATTTTCCAGTAATGATCCAATTTGGCCCATGTAAACTTCATCGCCTGTCCACATTCATAGCGGCTTCTGCTTCGGAAGGCTTCGAATTTTCTTCATGACTGGAGAGCACAGCGGGTGCTATTACTGTAACATCTGTAGGAAAATAAAGTAAAGGGCCTGCTAATATGCTTAATGGCCTTAATAGCATTGAAAACTAATGTGCTTAATGCTGATTTCATTCATAGTTGCCCTTGGCATTACAGATGGCAAAACCATGCATTCATTATGCAGGGGGGGCAAAAATGGCCCAAATGTCACTGGTAAGTGTGCAGTAGGAAAGTGAGAGAGAAATATTACAGCAGCATCATAAACTCTCAACTCGAATCCATCTTCATAGGAAAGAATTACATTATATGAGAAAAGAGGCAGCCAACTAGGATATTCTTGCTGGCTTAAAGGAATTTAGTTCACTTGCTGAAGAGAAGAAATCTGTTAAGTCTATACTGAGTGAATTATCTTGCAAGCAAGACCAATAATAGGATAGAAAGAGAAACCCCTGGGAAATGGGGAATTTTGAATGGGGCAGATCACCCTTTCTTTTCACAGCCTTCTTCCCAGTTCTCTAGTTACAGGGTTTTCACCTCACTTTATGGGCTGTGTTCCAAAACTTCCCAGCCTTCCCCCTATCACATTGCTTAGGGTGCTATTTATTGTAGGTAATTGGATTAATTAATTCAGATCACTGCCTCATGCATTAGCCCTACACAAAGATATTTTGGAGTAGGCTCTCTGGAGGAAAGCCTTAAGATTTGGGAATCTCATCGCCATTGCAGGCCCTCGGATCATTCAGGCAGGCATTGGCCAACGCCAGGTAGACATATGATGGCACTGGAGAGACAGCACTAACCTTCTAAACCGTGAAGATAAAATGTACGGCAACACTGGACCTCTTTTGTGCATTTCACTGCCTTAGCTTTCAAGGAACCCTGGGAGAGGAGGGTCATCTTTCTGTCTCTCTCAGGGACCTGAACATCAGCAGGGGGCCCAGACAGGAGATGGCGTTAACAAAGGGTACCAGGAAGTTCTCAGAATTATAAGCAAACTGTGGGCACCGAAATCCTTTTCTTACAATAAAAGTGCACCTTTAAAAAGAAATGCACATTTCTAAATTTATCTTTTTAAAAATTTATTTAAATTGACAAAAAAATTATATACATTTGTGGTATACAACATGATGTTTTGATATATGTATACATCATGGAATGGCTAAATCGAGCTATTTAACATATTGATTACCTCACATACTTATCATTTTTTGATGGTGAGAGCATTTACAATCTACTCTCCTAGCAAGTTTTGAGTATACAGTGCATTGTTATTAACTATAGTCAACATGTTATACAATAGATCTCTTGAACTTCTTCTTCCTGTCTAAGGAAAACTTTGTATCCTTTGAGCACCGTCTCCTCAGCACCCCTTCTAATTTTTTAAATTAAAAATTTATCTTTAACAAGGATAAATAAAGGATTAAATAAACTGTTGCCATGCAAAAATATTTGGGGAAAATCCACTGTCTATAAAAGCCCAACTTGTAAACATCCCAGAATGCCAATGATCAAGAATGAGTTTAGCTGTCATCACTTACTTGATTTAATTTTCTTTGCAGCCTTTCAATGTACTTCCACATGTCTTATGGGGACATGTGACCAGTGCTAGGCCCTCATTCTCTAGAAATCAAGGGCTATTCTTGCTTAATCTTGCTGGCTTTAACCTTCCCACCCTTCCCAGCCCTTTATCTGCCTCCAATGTTTCCCCAGGATAGCAATAGTTTGACTTTGTTTTTTCCTGCGTTCAAGTATTAGGTCAGATCATTCTCAGAAGCTCCAGACTACAGTTTCTATAAACACACACAGGCTTTTTTTTTTCTTGGTTCTACTAGAAAAGTAACATTTTGGATTAAAAACCATTGACCTAATAGAGACAGGGAGTAGAATGAGGCTGGGGAGTGTAGTGCGAGTGGGGCATAAAGTGGGATGGTTGATGGGTATAAAAATATAGTTATAGAGTTAGGTAGAATGGACAATATTTGATAGCACAACAGAGTGCCTATCATCAACAATGAGTTAGGGTATACTTTAAAATAACTAAAAGAGTGGAATTAGAATGTTCCTAACACAAAGAAATGTTAAATGTCTCAGATAATCCAATTATCCTGATTTGATTAATTCACATTGTATGCCCCTACAAAGATATACAACTACTATGTATGCATAATAATTAAAAATTAAAAAAAGAAAAGTAACATTTGGGAAAGCTTAGGGAAAAAATAGATAAACAAAGGATAAAAACAGTGCCACATTTAATTTCATCACCCAGAGATGCTTTCATGTGTTTCCTTCCATTACTTTGCCTGTTGGTGTGTGGGATTGTGTGTGCATGTGTGCATGTGATCATAACAAACTGGACAGAATTTTAAGTTACAAAAAAACTCAAAATTTAAAATAGAATGGTTCAGTCTAAATGTAAAAGTGAAAATTTAAAATATAATTTTATTATACCATGATTGTTTTAAAGATGACCTTTCTACAACCTACACTAACTCTCCAATATCAAACATAAAATATCAAAAACTAAGTTTGCCTCTCACCTTCAATTACCTGCCCTAAAGGAAGGTACTTTTCTTTCCTTGAACTCATGCTAATGCCTGAAATAAGAGCTTCATCCCCTCCACCAACATGTTCACCATCTCTAGGACAGACTCAAAGAGGAAGTTTCTTAATTCTTCCCACCCCTTCACCAGCTCCTCTCTTTGGAAAAAGGAGTGACCTTCTTGACCAGAGAGATGGGACAGTGTGAGCTGAGCCAACCCAGAAGTGAAACCCAGCATCAGAGAGCAGGCCCACGTCTCTACCTCCTTGCATTTCACCGTCCCTTGCAGTGAGCTCAGCAGAAGAGGAATCTCCAGACCGAGGCTGTCCAGCTGCACTGCCTATGGCTGCGAAGCAAAGCCAAACTCATCTGGAAGAGGAGTAGGAAGCCGCACTCTCCCTCCGAACTGTGCAGCACCCTGTGGCCTCCCATCTGCCTCCTGTCTGCATATCAAATTGGTTAGAGCCCAGAGAGGAGCAAGAGCATGATTAGTCAGCATCCCACATCTTGCTGCAGAATATGCTCTATATTTTCTAATATGCACATATGTGCTGTGTATCTGTGTGTATGGCGTAAGTACACATTATTTCTCAGAATTTGAATTACAAGTAGATTTTTATAAGTTGCACAGAGATGTTGGAACTTCCTTTAGGGCTCCATAATTAAGCTTTCTAGAATAGCTCAGAAAATAAATTTGCAGTTATGTCAAAGCTAACCTATAACTTTAGTATGACATTTAGCAACATATATGTCGGGTAAAGAGCCATTCAGATATACTCTAAAATCACCAACCCATGCTCACATAGATGAGAGCAACAGGGGACGTTTAGTCTACTTGGAGTTAGTTTAGTTGTTTTTAAGTTTAGGAGTTAGCTAAGGCTCCTTCATTCCCTCCAAACACCATGAGATGCTCCTCATCAGCAACTGTCCAGAAACTTGCCATCCCCCTCTGAGTCTCAAATGAACTCTGTTGTTTTCAAAGAAAGAGGGGTCTTACCTAAGTCTGAACTATGGCCACTCCTGGAATTCAGACACTCTGGTCGCGTCTGGTGAACTGGTAGGTTGAGATCACGAAAGTCTATTTGCAGAGACTAAAGAGCTTGCTAGGAGGTAATTTACCCTAAGGGAAGAGGCAGCCAGACACAGTAGGCTTGATACTGCCCCAAAGCCTTCATTGTTCATCGGGGAGTAATTTGGAGCACAGTGTTGCGCTGGTCTCCCAGATCTATCATCAGCACCCAAGAATCTACAGCTGGGTGCTAGGAAGAGAAAAGGCTATACGTCATAACAAGAGGATTTTTTTTGACTCAGATTGGGCTATATTAGCCTTGCTTAGATATTATACATCCCTAAAAGGGTGTGACATGAGAGAAATAGGGTAGGAGACATTGGCTACTAGATAGTGTTGGTGGCTTGAAGCTTCCCATGTGCCATTGGCAGCAACTGCAGCCTTGGTCCGGGGCAGATATCCGTGCACGCGGCAGCTCTGCCCAGAGGAAGACAGCCAGGTCTGGAGCAGGTGGTGGCTCTGCAGAGGTGGGGCACACCCAAGGCAGCATGAGGGTGATACCCTGAAGAGGCAGGTCCGGTGCCAGTAGAGCAGTGTGTTCCCGACTCTGGGGCTGGGAGAGGGAGGCTCACTAATCACACTCTCAGTCTGGACCTCTGGGTCCAAACTGCCAGAGGTTTAGATAGGATGGAGAGATAAAAAGAGGAGACAGGAAATACTAAGAATTGAATTAAAAATGTGGGTGCCAGTAGACCTTCTTTTTACTGACCCAGTGTGGATGGATGGGAGGTGATCTGAAAGCTGACCAGACATGGTTCTAGGCACGTGCGAAACTCACATGGGGAATCCTCAGCCGTGGCTGGAGACCCACATTAGTAGGTGGACACTCTTTTCACTAAAACAAGAATTACATCAAAGCTGTACAAATTGAAATCTGTACTGGCCCAGAAAAAGTGGTGATGGGGGACAGGGAGAAAAATTGTCAAGGATTAAATTATGTTTGCCATCTCAAAACACATTCATCAGCAGAGCCTGGTGGTATAGGGGCCCGTTTATGTGACTTAAAGTGTTTTGTTCAACCGTAAGGGTGCAGGTTGGGCAGAGGTGGGGCAGGAGGTTTATATTCATCGCAGCCCAAGATATTTTCTAAGGGTGGAAACTCATTTCTGTTCTGAGGGTATCCTATTTGCATAGCATACTCTGAACTCATCCCATAGTGCATTTTAGGTGGGACTGGGGTACGTGTGCTTGGAATAGACTAAGAATAGGATCTGCAATGTTAAAAGGAATTGTGGTTTGCTCGTTTGGTTTATCTTCCAGAAATAAAAATAATGTATAAAAGTCCAGCTGTCCCTTGGCACTAATTGCATTAAGCTTAAGCATTACCCAATGATATATAAATAAAAATGTCTCATTACTTTTACGGAAAGTAATTTAAAGCCCCATAAATTTAGTTATATTTATCTATGATTCTCGCTGCAGCTAAGACCCCTGCTGTAGCTCCTTCATTTCAGGGGAGCCTGGAGCTCCTTTGCAAATAAAAATGGTAACTTTGTGGTCTCAAAAATATGCTATAACTTGGATATGTTATAAAAAATAAATCTTATTAATAAAATTTTTCCTAACATTTTACTTAGAGCTTGAGGATGCAGCATTTAACTTATCAGAGTCATGTTTTAATATTGGGGTTACTTAGCTAAAATACTTTACCTTCTTAATTATTAGAGAGACAGGATGAGATCTCAGGTTTTAAAAGATACTGTGAAATCTGCTTGGGATATCTCTGACTCTCAAAGGGGAGGTTGTGAGAGCTGGAAGGACAACATAGACAGACCCATATTTTTTGATAGCTTTATCAAGGTATAATTGATATGCAAAAGCCCTGTACTGTTAATGTATACCTGTCCATCACCAGAAGCAAGGTAAAAACATATCAATCACTTCTGAGTTTGCTTATGCTCCTTAGTGTGTGTGTGTGTGTATGTGTGTGTGTAGTGTGGGTTGTTTGTTTATTTGCTTTTGGTTGTTGTTGTTTTATGGTAAGAATGCAGACAAACCCATCTTTAAGTTCCAGGCTCCAGTCAACTGCATACCGGTACACGCAAACTAGTAATCATAAAATATTTAAAATACTAAGTATATATATATATGTATGTATATGTGTGTGTGTGTATTCATTCATATTTTCTTTGTTTATCTCCCTCTCCTTCCAATACCTTTTTTTTCCAGGCTCAACTTTGATTCTTTCCCTTATTTCTCTTTTCCTAAGTTTATTTATTTTTTCTTTTCCATTCTTCCATCTTCCTTTGGCTAATCTAAATAGGCCACTTGAGGATGTGAGGAGATTATGTGCTTTAAAGATGTTATGACCAAACTTTCAGGAAGCTGTTTCACAACACCATCAAAGGCCTCATGAATATTCAGTCTTTGAAGTGCAGTTCTGCCTTTAGACATTTATCTTAAGGAAATAATCATAGATGATAACAAATACTAGTATTTATTGAGTTTTCATATCATGGACAAGGCACTGACTTTATATAGATCAATTGATTTAATCTTTACAACAACCAATGATGTATTATCCCCATTTGGCACATAAGGAAACTAAAGAACAGAGATTAAGTGACTTGCTCAAGAGCACACAGCTGGGATTCAAACAAAGGCAGTGCTCTTAACCAGGGCAGTCCTCAAAGTGTGCAAGCCCTGGGTTAATATTTTTGTGGGTCTCCTATGTATGCAAACAATTTTATTAAAAATGTGTCACAAAAGTCATAGGCCTGTGTAAGAAATAGTGATTTATCACCGAAGATTTAGAATAATGGGTTAAGAGGAAATGCCTACATGTTTGTTT
Source organism: Microcebus murinus (assembly GCF_040939455.1). Lineage (NCBI taxonomy): Eukaryota > Metazoa > Chordata > Mammalia > Primates > Cheirogaleidae > Microcebus > Microcebus murinus. The sequence continues at coordinate 16,539,347 of NC_134108.1, read as the reverse complement.
ATCGTCCAATCAGTCCAATCAGAGGAAGATTCTTCCGTAGTGTCCAGGTATCATCTTTTCCTGTGCAGATCCAGGAACCATCTTTCCGTACTTTATCATCAAATGCTCCATTCCAGGCTAATTTCCTATCTTCCCCCATGAGAAGACAGGAGCAATACCGCTATTACTAACAATGCAGTGGCTTTTCAGATCGAAACAACATAGATCTTGACTCTGCAGGTCGCTAGTAAAATTCACATCATTCCTCACGACACAGCATGATCGTTCTTCCTCTGCCCATGAAAACTGGCATCCAGTGGGTCTGTCCGAGGCTGTGATTGGACTTCATGGAGTGACCAACCTGGGTGCCAACAGCAGGGGATGAACAGGGTAAAGGGGTCCTGCCAACACCTCCCTGGCAGACCAACAGCGACTCGGTGGTTAGAGCACACATGGGAGGAACTGATGTAGGTGTCACCAATGCAATTGAAATTCCCAGGGTGGATGATAGATCTTCAGTGACCATGAGAAGCCCAGAGCCTTGAATTTGTCCTGTGTCCCAAGTAAGTGAGCCCACTCTCATAATAGGTTATAAAACTCCTTAGTAGTTATACTACAAACACATACAATGATCTGTGAATTTTTAAAAGGAAATTTGAGCTGGATGCAGTGGTGTGAGCCTGTAGGTCCAGCTACTCAGGAGGCTGAGGCAGGAGGGTTGCTTGAGCCCAGGAGTTTGAGGCTGTAGGGCACTGTGGTCAGGCCTGTGAATAGCCATTGCACTCCAGCCTGGGCAACATATCGAGACCCTATCTATCGCTAAATTAAAAAAAAAATGAAATTTGAATACCTCTTGCTTACTTTGTTTAATTTGGTAAAATTACCAGGTTAATATGAAACTGCTAGAAGCTCTCTGAGAAATCCCTTCCATTGTTCTTGTTCTTGATGCTGCGGTTTCTTTAATAGATAATGGCATGTCCTATTTGTATACCTGTGAATTTATTTTAAAAAATAATTATTTGTGCACTTACTATGTGTCATTGCTAGTCTAATTGTTCCACAAATATTAATTCATTTAATTTTCATAACAACCATGTTTAATAGGCACTAGTATTATTCCTATTTGTTTATTGAGAAAAAGTGAGAGACAGTGAGACTTTGCCCAGCCAGAAGCTGTCTTTTCTCTCTATAGGTACATGTTAAAGAGAAATGTTGATGTCCATGAATTCCTAAACACTTTTACATTTATACAGTTTAACTCAGAGGCTGTTTATTTCAGTGGTCTTAAAATTTATTGAGCAATGCTACTTCAAGTAAAATAGCCAGGTTGGGGAATATCAGTAGAGACCGCTAAATAAAATATAACTGGCAATGTCTTTCACAGAATGTCCCTGTGTGTTTTGTCATTGCCAGGCTTCCTCTTTCCGTGACAATACAGAAAGGAGTTTCCTTTCCACCCTGTTGAATTGAGTTCTTTGATAATTCAAAAAAGAACAAGAAAGATTCGGATTTTTCAGTTACTTTTTAATAGAGGATAAAGGTTTTTTTTTTTTTTTATTAAACTATTAAAAACTAGCTACAGGTCGTTTCCCATCTACCTATACTCCTCTCAACTTCTAGACTATGTAGAGGTGGTTGCATTATCTAAAAATTCATTATTGAGCACCTGATGTTACAAGATTATAAAAGATGTCATAAGCTGAAAGAGTCTAACAATCAATAGTCTCCAGCCATGCTTCAGAATCGTTGGTTATCTGAATATTGATGATGGTTTTATGTTATAAACATTCTATAGTACCGTAAATTAACTCAAAAGGAAAATTGCAATACTAGGTGTGGTGGCTTACACCTGTAATCCTAGCACTTTGAGAGGCTGAGGCAGGAGGATCGCTTGAGACCAGGAGTTCAAGATCAGCCTGAATGAGAGCGAGACCTGTCTCTACAAAAAATAGGAGAAAAACTTACCTAGGCATGGTGGTGTGTGCCTGTAGTCCCAGCTACTCAGGAGGCTGAGGCAGGACAATCGTTTGAGACCAAAGAAAGAAAGAAAGAAAGAAAGAAAGAAAGAGGGAGGGAGGGAGGGAGGGAGGGAGGGAGGGAGGAAGGAAGGAAGGAAGGAAGGAAGGAAGGAAGGAAGGAAGGAAGGAAGGAAGGAAGGAAGGAAGGAAGGAAGGAAAGAAAAGGAAAATTGCAAATCTTGTCTTCTATGCTTCTATGTAAGATTTCATAAAGTCGTTGAAAGAATACTAAAGAACTATTCCAGTCACAAAGCCACTGGCAAATAAAAATCTGGCAGAGTTAGACAGTTGACAACTGAAGAAAAGAAATTTACAAGGATGATGATACATGGAAAAGAATGATTTTAATAAAAAAGGATTAAGAAAAGACCTTGTAAAATATGAGAAAATCCTGGAATATACTTACCAAGAAAAATGACCCTCTTTCTAGTTTGCAGTGGAAGTCAAATGTGAAGAATGTCAAACTGCACTATCAGATAACTTTGTGGGAAAAATTATAACCCCCAAAAAGCAATCAGTACTTAATTCCTCTTTTATCCTAGGAATTATCGCAATAGATGCAATTATAGCCTAAAAATTTTAAATGCAATATAAAACTAATTTTTATAAGTCTAGTTTCACTTTTCATGATAAGATCCTAATCAAACTTTCTTTTTCATTTTCTATTTACCATTAAGTATTGGTTCCCTTTTTGTGCAGATTCACTGTTAAGTAGATCTTTCCTGGTGCTGATTATTCTTGGATAATGAGGACTTTCTGCACTTTATGCTGACAGAGCAAAGGCTAAGTGGGGTTAGGAAGGCTAGATGCATGCTCATCTCAACTTCATTTAGAGGACAACAGAAACACAAAAGCAATGAACTGAAACTCTTTACACCTTGCTTCACATCCAAGGTTTGTCTCCTCAGGACCGGCTTTGATGAATGCCTCTTGCAGCCCTGCAGAAATAGAGTCCTAGATCAGTGAGGACTCAGTTCTCCAGAATAACCCTGGTTGAAGTTAGCTCCTCAGTGAGAAAGATCCTTTCCGTAGAAAATTCTTCTAAAACTAAATAGCACACACTGCCATACAGAGAGAAGTATTGATTCAGCAAATGCTTGCAAAAACCTCCTCTTTGTCTTTGTCCCAGAAATATGCCTAAGTTCTACATACTATATTACTGAAAATGTGGGTAAAGTGGTCCCCTGACATAAATCAGTTATTTTATTTATTTATTGACATGTCATGCTATTTTCTTGCAAATGACTTAATAACGAGTAAGTATTTTATAAAATATCTCTCAAAAATGATTTAGTATAAACACATTCAGCCACCAAGAACTCTACCTCTCCCTCAAAAACTGAACCTCCTTGTAGATTTTATAATTTTGTTTTCTGTATAAACTCTATAATGATCTTAGTTGATGAGGAAGGGTAAGGAAAATGACCAAAGCTAAAATTGAATCCTCAATTATGATAATTTTTTGCTTGGGGAAATCCCACTGAAACTGAGAAAATATTTCCTAAAAAGAGTAAAAATTATATGCACGTATTCAACTTACTAACGTGAAAGTGGAAGTCTTTCACATGAACATGAGTAACTTTCTTCTCAGTCAATTTTTTTCCTCTTGGCTGCTGTAAAATGTGACTAATATGTCAACAACGCCTTTCCTAAAAGGTTATAACCAAAAATATAATCTTTGTTTCTACTGAACATGAACTCTGTGAGTTTCTTGATGACAAGTCATGCCACCTTTACATCTATTCCAAAAAGCCAAAGTTCCATTCTCCACGCAGTCAGAAACTCTTTATTCCATGTCAAAGAAAAGTTATATTAGGCAGCCTTGTGGCAATGGTACTTAAACTAACATCATTTAAAAGGGATCCTTAATTCAAAGATTTGAAACAAACAAACAGAAGGAAGACAAGCCCATTAAGAGGTAGAACTATAGCAAAATCGTTACTCATCCCCGCTAGACTATCAGTAATACTAGCATTAAAGCATCTTAGGGTATCACCTCCTCTCAATGATTTAAGTGTTCATTTGCCAACATGCCAATTTTCTTGTTCTGTTGCCAATCTGTTTTACCTTTGGAATCCCTTCTGTTGTTGTTTTTTTGTTTTTATTGTTTTGTTGTTGTTTTTGAGTTTAGCAAAAATTTCTTTTTTAAATTTATTTCTTTTTTATATTTTTTTATTTCAGCATATTACGGGCTACAAATGTTTAGGTTACATATATCGCCTTTGCCCCACCCGAGTCAGAGCTTCAAGTGTGTCCATCCCCCAGACGGTGGGCACCGCACCCATTAGGTGTGTATATACCCATCCCCCCCCCACCCACTCCCACCTGCCTGACATCCGATGCATGATGAATATTATTACTATATGTGCACTTAAGTGTTGATCAGTTAGTACCAATATGATGGTGAGTACATGTGGCGCTTGTTTTTCCATCCTTGTGATACTTCACTTAGTAGAGTGGGCTCTAGCTCTAACCAGAGAATCTAGCACCTCTTGGACTATCCTGGATTCCCTTCTTTCTAAACGCATGGCTCACTAGAACATCCCTTAGAAGGAGGATAGAACAATAGGAAGTAACACTTGGATTTGTCAGTTCCAATAGTTGTTTACAACTCTTCATTCAAAGAGCTGAATTTAAACTGTTTTTATGAACTTCAATTATTTGTGCAATTCCTGATGAATTTCTTTTTTGTATGATGATGTGTATCCTTCTATGCCGAGTGTTGAAATGAATATGAAATATTATCATTGAATTTATTTTTTGAAAAATCAAATCAAATCTAACTTTACTAGGACACTTAATAGCAATCATTATTGGGACTTGATTCTCTATTTGCTACTACCTTTCCCCACTGCCAGCTGCGTCCTTTGAGAGCTTCTGTGGTTTTATAAAAAGCAGATCACTTGGGAAGCTCCACTGTTCTGGGCCTTATCCTGGCCACCTTTGATACTGCAATTGTCCAAGGCATCAAAGGTTTTGAAAGCTACTCCACAGTTTTGGTGCCACCCTTGGGCAAGGGACTCTGTGCTCTGGGACCAGCTGCCAGAGGTAGCTCTTCTCTCCTGTTCGTCTGAGGTTCTATACCCTCCCTCAGTCACTAAAAATAAAAATCTAACTACTGTTCCCTTCTTGTCTCGATTAATCATTCACTCTTGCCACTTACCTTCTCCCTTGATCTAAACCTGGTACCTGCCCCTCCTTCCTTTGTCAAAATCTTTCCATTATTTTGTTTTCACAAATAAGAGCCAGAAAGAAAGATTGTCCTCAGGCAATTTCCACTTGATTTTGAAACATAAGCTTCCCTGAGAAGAAAATCCCCAAGTCTATCTCTCTTCTTGGAAAAGGATAAAATAAATAAATATACAGGAAGAGTCAAATACACTAGATCTCAATAATTATCATTTATGATGTGGTTTATAATTAGATAAACAATGAGAAACATAAAAATGCAAAAAAAAAATGTACACTGAGTAAGATCATGGATGAAGGATATAAAATGGAGGTGGGAAAAAAGTTGTTGTTGGCCATCAGTAAAAACTAAGTAGTTTTGATTTAACCGGACCTCAGCTTGCTGACAAAGATGGTTTGTGTTAATATGATTGGTGGATGTTTGTTTCCAACTGAAAAGAGAATCTCCAGCTTTAAAATTTAATTTTTGGCCTGAAAAAAATCAATTCCAGCAACACTCAATGTTCCTTCAAGGATGGGCGTGTAAAACCAACATCCTTTGAAATCACCGAGTGCAGGTTCTTGGACCCATCCTATACTGCCGCTCCCTGCAATACCGATGACTTTTCACGGCTGTGGGACTCCACACAGTCAGGAGCAACACGTGACCTAGTCAAAGCCAAGTATTCTTCCAGTCATTGCCCAGTTGAAAATTTCCGCCTCGCCCAGGAGCAGGCTGGCAGTTGATGCCCTGTGGGCTCACTGGGCCTGGTGCTGGCCCAGCCTCTTGGGCCTGGCTGCCCAAGCCCTGAGACCTTTCCCAGGGTTTCCCTGAAGCTTGGTGCCCGGAGAACTGGACTCTTGTCAACAATTCTCACCACATGCTTTCTGGGAAGGGGTTGGGGGCAGGGACTCGGTGCGGGAGGTGGCCGCAGTGTCCTGCCCGGCTTTGCTGGGCAGAAGGTTTTCTGGTGACATCAGGCTGAGGCTGGTGGGACTTGTTTGGAAGTTGAGTTGTTGGAGCAGCCATTCCTGTCCCCACACAGGTGACCAGGGCAAAGCCAGCTCAGCACACAGCCCAGTCCCTGAGCTCCCCACTGTGGCCAGCAGATTCATCCCCTGCCCAGCCATAAACGTTTGTCCAACTCACCTCCACGGTGAGGACTCCTGGGGGCCTGATTCCTAGAAGCCATGTTTCTGGACAGAAAACTTCTCTTGGTGGGGGCGCAGGGTAAGAGAAGAAAAGTCCCCGGCAGTGAATATCAAGGAGTCTTTCTGTGTGCAGGGGGCAGGGGTCCCAGCCTTGTATTCTGTGACAACAGGGAGCTGTGACACTGGCACTACATAGAGGGCCCCAGTACGTTGGGTGCACTGTGCTATGCCTGGGAAAACCGAGGTCCCCCAGGTCTCTGCACCCCCACGGAGCAGGCTTCCAGGCCACGCACCTGCTCTGTCTCACCTCCCTTCTGCTTAAAAAAAAATCCCATCTCAGTATATCTACCCCCTTCTCCAGCCCTACCAGACCCCCTCTTTCCGGATCTCCTCTTTTCAAGCCGCTTGCCTGTGCCTGGCCCTGGCAGCGGCAGTAAGGGCCAGGTGAGTCGCTTACCAGATTGGCCCCAGTGGCTCCAGGTTGCCTTTCTATGGCTCTCCGGTTATTGCCACAAGCGTCACTCTGTCATGGTCTTCCCATGGGTAAGTCTTTGCAACCTGGAAAAAATCAAAACAAATTGCTCATAGAATTCTTAGCTTTCAATCTTTAGTCCAGTTTGTCTGATTCACCAAGGGCTACATACTAGGCAGAGCTCTTCTGCAGCCCCTGACCAGGAGACACGGCAGCTCTGCTTTCCACATTTCTCTTGCCTCCAGAGCTCACTTCTGCTCTGCGCTCCATTTTATGCTCAGTTTTATCTTGGTATTTCGATTTTGGTTATTTGGTTGTGCAAGCCTGCATAATAACTCTGGACAAAGCATTTGAAGCTGAGCAGGTCCTCTCTAGGGAGACCTTGCGAATCATCCGCTGCAGAGCCCCATTTAGAGTGAGAGGCGCTGTTGGTTCCACTGGGACGGGGACCGGCAGGACCCCCCTGGTGATGGCAGACACTCTGGGAAGTACTACAGTGGCCAGCTTTTCTTGATTCTGAAAAAACTGATCTCAACTTTCTCTTAAGCCTCTATTTCTGCTGATGGTTGAAGAAGCTTAATTTTGCTATTTAAGAAGAGCTTGATTCAGATTTAAAACTTAACCCAGTCTCTCCAGGGCCAGATGCTTGGGCTCTCAGTGCCTGTCTCTCCTCTTCCCTTTTCCTGGTAACCTCTGGGTGATGTGGGAAGTTTCCTGAAGATTGAGCATTTAAGTGAGGATTCTTTGTCCTGAGGGCTGCTTGGCAGTCCTTGCTGTCCCCACTGACTTTTACTTGATGGACAGCTCAACCCTGTAGGTCATTAGGCACGGGACTCTGTCCTCACCGTGTCTGCCCCCCACGTGGCCTCGGTGGAGCACCTTCCAGTCTGCTGTCAGCACTCTCAGTGGTCACCTGCCCTGCTATGTTGGCCCCATCCTGGCTCCCACAGTGCTGCAGTTCCTCTGTGGCCCACCACCATTTAGAATCAAGCCAGCTTGACAGGGTTCACCTCTCAGCCTTGCTTCAGGGTCCCCTTGACTTCTCCCAGAGCACTTCCTGGCAGATCTACTGCCCAGAAGCATGCCCTGCCAGGGCATAGCAGAATGTGTGGGCTTCCTAGGCTCCACCAGTGGGTTCTGGGTGGAAGGGGTGGGCCCAGGGGCAGGTGGTCCTTGAGTGGTTAAATCCATGATCCATGATCCACTACTCTTCTTTTTCTGACTCATCAGTTACCTCCTTCACTGCTCTAAGGGATTTACCTATTTTAACTCTTTTAATAGTCACAGCAACCTTAGAGAGTAGGTACTGTTAACACCCTGGGTGATGCATGAAGAAGGAGGTAGAGAGAATAGATAATTTGCCTAAGGTCACCCTTAGCATTCTAGGCAGCTTTGAGTTCAGGACCTGGTACCAGGGTCTGTGCTCTGAGCCACTTGCAGGGAGAAAGTTCTTAAGTTTTGGGATTAGGCTGTTAAAATGTGAATTATTGAACAAGAAGTTTCTCTTCTAAATAAATTATTTAGATGTTAAAAATTATTCCGACATGAACAGACACTCTTGACACTCAATATTTCGTAGAATCTAGGTCAGACCTTTTACTCTCTTAACCTAGTTATTCATTAAAAAGCAGCTTCTGCTATCATTATTACCAGTAATTAAAATAATAATGACAATAACTTTATGGACCCGCTGCTTATAAAGCACATGGATATGATGGTATAATAAATAAACATGACTTCTTCAGAATTAGGTGTGCTCACCTCTGGTTTCTTCTCCTCTTATGATTTTAATTAATTGGATGTCAGAAAATATTGGAATAGTTTTTAGTGCTTTAAATACTTTTTTTAATGAAAAATCTTTTCCTCGAACATTTGTGGGTTTTCCTCTTCTCTCCCTCTCTTTTTTTTTCTTAGCAAAGCAAATATTTATTTCAGACACAGAGAATTAGTCATTCTGCTTTCAATAATCCCTTATTTTTACATCTCTAATTTAATCTTGTACTAATTTTAAGAAAATATGCAATTTGGGGTTCTTCTGAAACACGTCTCATTCCTTTCCTAAAGCTTTGGAAACACTCCACAATGCTCTTTTCCTCAAGCCTTATTTTCATTTCTTAAAGTTTGACCTTCTCCCAAATCTCTGTATTTTTAAAATCTTTCTTTGTCTTATTTTCTAAAGGCAGGGTGAGTTTTCTTTCTACCATTTTTCTGTGTCTTTTTTCCCAGATTGTTGTGGTGATTCCATTTCTGGGCTCCAAATGTATAGTTGCCAGATTTTTACTGCTATTGGCCATACAATTCTGCCCAGTCCCTGGGCTGCAAAAAAGCAGATGCAAATTTTCTCCTGCTGTCTGCTGCCAGCTGTGTGGCTCCACAGTCAGGGACAGAGAAGCAGAGCTTCCCCCTGCATGCCTGACGTCCAGGAGCCTGCCAATGTGCATTGTCTATGGGACAACCCACGTAGTTGCCTACCAATAACCACCTGGGGCCTTTTATTTGTTTAAATAAAGTTGGTTTCATTTTCATTTTGTTTGTACTTCCACACTGCTACTGCACAGAGAATGTTCCATTTATTTCAGATTGTTACCCTAATCTCACAGGTACAATGATGCCACGTTGGCGCAGATTTGTTAGGCGTACAGGTGCTACTCTGTCTTTCAGAACAACAGCAACAGCATCCAGCTGAGCCTTGGCTAGAATTCGGAGCCCCAGAACCTGGGCAAGAGACAGAAGCAGCACTATGTGGAAGGAACAGAGAGATCTAAGAGGCAGCATTTGTGTAGGAAGCCAAAACAAGAATCACCCATCTTGTCCAATAGAACTGACAATCCAAGGGGGCCAAGGAGGGAGAGAATCTACATGGTTGGCAATGGGGTAGACACCAGATAATGTTAACAGCTAGCACACACGTTCATTTTCTCATTGGATTCTCGTGCTCACCTTTAGGAAGGGACAAAGCTGGACTCTGACCCACACAGTGTGACCAGAGAGCCTGTACACCAGGTCTATGTTCCACTGCCTAAATTTACAGTCTTCAGAAGGTTATTACCTGCCCTGTAGCAAGCGTTAGTACATGAGAACCCAGCCTTGCCACATGCTCTTTCTGGCTCCAGAGCCTGCTAGGTTTTCAAATACTCTGCTGGGATTGGTGCAAACATTGAGAGAGCTCACCCTGAGCTGGACAGGGGCTGCTGCAGTTGATTTTTATGGGACATCTGCAGAGTGGGAGATTGGCCCAGATAGTACACGGAGCCTCAGTGAAGGTAATTTTTTAAGGATTATTTGTGCTTTTGTTTATATTGTGACCCTTTAGAAGCCTCATTTTATTGCTTTGTGCTGGTAATATTTATTTTTCTTTTATTTTGAGTGGATATGTTATTATATTTTTTTCTTTCTGGCTGCTTATTTTCCTACCTTGTTTGGTTTGGGTCCAATTTACTACAAAATATAGATGGTCTCAGTAATTTTTTTCACGTATTTAGGCCCCTCTTGTGTGTGCATGTGTTTTATGTCAAAGCTTTCATCTCGCACAAAGGTTTATATGTTTACATAACTGTATCGTTCTCTTTATCCTATTTTTGGAATAGATTTTTAAATTTTTATTCTTTGTTTTATTTAACAGACTTCATTTCTTTTTAGCAGTTTTAGGCTTACAGAAAAACTAGGTGGAAAAGACAGGGCGCCCATATTTGGCCCTCCATCCAGCACCGTCTGTTGAGAAGACTGTCCTTTTTCCATGAAGTCGCCTTTGCTCCTTCATCAAAGATCAGTTATCTTTATTTGTCTGGGTCTGTTTCTGGGCTCTCTATTCTATTGCATTTATTTATTTGTCCATTCTTTCCCCAATACCTGACTGTCTTGATTATTATAGCTTTATAGTAATTCCTCAAGTTGGATGTGTAAGTCCTCTGACTTTGTTCTTGTCCTTCAGTATTGGGTTGGCTGTTCTGAGTCCTTTGCCTTTCTATATACACTTTGGAACCAGTTTCTCAAAAACAAACAAACAAACAAACAAAAACGTGCTGATATTTAAATTAGGATTGCATTGAATCTGTCAAGTTGGGAAATACTGATATTCAACAATATTCAATTTTTTAACTCAATGCACATGGAATAGCTCTCCATTTACTTATAATTCTTTGATTTCTTTCATCAGAGGTTTGTAGCTTTCCTCATAGAGATCTTGTTCATATTTTGTTTAGATTTATACCTAAGTATTTCATTTTTTGTGTGTGCTAATGAAATTCCAATTGTTCATTGCTAATATATAAGAAAGCAATTACTTTTGTATATTAACCTTGTATCCTGCAGCATTGCTATAATTGCTTATTAGTTCCAGGAGAGGGTTTTTGTTGTTGTTGGGATTTTCTACATACACAATCATGTCATCTCTGTACAACGACAGTTTTATTTCTTTTTTTTTTTTTTTTTGAAACAGAGTTGTTGCCCAGGCTAGAGTGAGTGCCGTGGCATCAGCCTAGTTCACAGCAACCTCAAACTCCTGGGCTCAAGCAATCCTCCTGCCTCAGCCTCCCGAGTAGCTGGGACTACAGGCATGTGCCACCATGCCCGGCTAATTTTTTCTATATATATTAGTTGGCCAATTAATTTATTTCTATTTATAGTAGAGACAGGGTCTCACTCTTGCTCAGGCTGGTTTCGAACTCCTGACTTCGAGCAATCTGCCCGCCTCGGCCTCCCAGAGTGCTAGGATTACAGGCGTGAACCACCGTGCCCAGCCAAAGACAGTTTTATTTCTTTCTTCCCAATTTGTATGCCTTTTATTTACTTCTCTTATTGCATTTGTTAGGACTTCCAGTATGATAGCAAGTAAGAGTGATGAGAGGAGATATCATTGCCTTCCTGATAGTAGATGAAAAGCAACTAGTTTGTCACCATTAAGTATGATGTCAGTATAGATTTTTTATACATGTTCTTTATCAATCTGAGGTAGTTGTCCTCTATTTATAATTTGCTGAATGTTTTTATTATAAGTGGATGTTGGATTTTATCAAATGCTTTTTCTGTATCTATTGATATGATCATATAATTTTTCTTCTTTAGCCTGTCATTGTGATTACATTAGTTGATTTTTCAAATGTTGAACCAGCCTTACATATCTGGAATATACTCCTTTTGGTCATGGTATATAATTTGGCTTATACAATATTGGATTCAATTTGCTAACATTTTGTTCAGGATTTTCTATCCACTTTCATGAGAGATTGTGGTCTATCATTTTCCTTTCTTGTAATGTCTTCATCTGGTTTTGGTATTAGGGTTATGCTGGCTTCATAGAATGAGTTAAGAAGTTTTCTCTCTGCTTCTATTTTCTTCTTATCTCTTTTTAATTCTAGCTTTTTTCATGAGTCCAAAAAAGGTCAGTAATTCTAAACTCATGTACATAAAACATGAGTCTTCTTTACTCTATATGTTGCATCATGTTCTATGTAAGAAAACAGAGACAACTATTAGCTTTTAATCATTTTATGGCCTTAGGCTTCAACACTGTGGCCTTCTTTTCATAAAACTCCCCCCCCAAGCCAGAAAGGTCTTAATATCAGCAATAGCATGAAGAAAAATTTTTTGAAAGTCATCTTTGTTTTGGAAATGGTCCCGAGATTAATTGTCAATTAATGTCTATTTGTTTGGCATCATTACAAATCAAGCAAAGTAGCTTTCAGAAAATTCTCTCTATCCCTTACAAGGATAATGCTAGACTGAAGAGATATATACTCAGAAAATAAGCAGCCTTTTGTAAGGAAAATTTCTCTGACTAAAACTGCATTCAAAATACTTTGCAACAACAACAACAAAAGAGCTTCTGCAGGAAGAAGAAAAAAACAAAACCAACTCTGACTCGCTAATTCCAAGGCCAATGACACCACACTGCATATAATACAGTTTCTTTTGTGCAAAATAAGAGCATTAGCACAAAGGGAACATTTATGAGAGCCAACATGATCAATTTGGGGAAAACGGCAGTTAGATACTGCAATCCAATTTTTTTCTGTCTAGAAAAATCAATGAACCACAAGCATGTAATAAATCGGTCAATTATACACAGATGCCAGGCTCTACAAAAGATGTAATAGTAGGTTTTGCAAATCATTACTGTCTCACAGAGATTTTATGACGGTAAGTTCCACTGATTAAAATGTCAGTATAAAACATTGCCTTTCATTCAAATAACTAGTTCAGACTCACCCTCTGTAATGATGGAATATAATAATTAGATAGTAGGCAAAGACCACATGTTAGCAAACAACAACCACCAAAATCAAAGTGCTCAAAGGAGATTAAAGAGCTGGTGAAGCAGGACGGAGGTGGTCTCAGCCTTAGCTCCGCACTGAAACACCCAGGGCAACACCCAGGCACCGCGGATGGCAGGCACTGGGCATGTGTCCACGATAATTCCAAGAATCTGCCTAGGAACTCATCACTGGGTTATGCAGAGTTAGGATTTCTCTGAAACGCCAAATAAGAAATTTTTTTTACTAAAGAAATATTTTTTAAATGCATAATTTCTAATTTCAATTAATTTAATTCATATTTTAATACTTTAAATTTCTATATTAATAAAATTAATTAATATTTTATATTATTAACATTTTATGAACAAGGTATAAAATTAAAAAATAAACTATTTAAAAATTTGTACCCTTAATTTTAAAAATTAGGAATCATTTTTAAAGCCCTTGAGTTCTTATTTAGCCTCATTGCCAGGGTTAGCACTGCACATGTTTGATGTCTTTATAGTCTGTCATCAGGTGTTTTAGGACAGACCTGGGCAGAGGCCTCCTGACTTTCCAGAAAGGCTGGCTTAGTTTTCACTCACTAGTCACAAAGCCCCAGGAGGAACCCTGGGCCTGATGACAAGTCCCTCACGTAGGGCTTCCCCTGCCTCTCCTTTTGGACCTTACACTTTCTGTATACTGTCTCCCTCCCCACCCCCATTGTCCTCAGCCCTGACTGCTCAGGCAACAAAAAGGAAATCTCTGTCTTTGGCTTCCTTCCTAATTATGAGGGAAAAACTCAACTGAAAATCTACAGGACCCCTAATATTCAATAGTGAGAGACACTGCTCAGTGCTTGACTTTGGATCACGCCTGACCTTCCCTCCCAAACTTTTGTGGTCAATGGCTGCTATGGACTGAATGTTTGTGTTCCTGAAAAATTCATGTTTTGAAGTCCTAATCTCTAGTGTTGCTGTATTTGGAGATGGCACGTCAAAAGAAGTAATTAAGGTTAAATAAGATTCTAAGGATTGGCCCTGGTACAATAGGATTAATGTTCTTAGAAGATACACCGGAGAGCCCTCTCCTCATGCCCCTCCTGTGCACGTGGGCCCAGGAACAGCCACGTGAGGAGGCAGTGAGAAGGCCGCCATCTGCAAGCCAAGAAGAGAGTCCTCCCTAGAAACCCAATCTCCCAGAATCTTGATCTTAAGAGTCTAGCCCTCAGAACTTAGAGAAATGTGTTTCTGTTGTTTAAGTCCTCTAATCTATGGCATTTTGCTATGACAGCGTGAGCTGACTCATGTAATATTCTCTCAGAGAGGGAGACAACCATCACATAAGATTCTCTCTACCAGAGGAACACTCCTACACTGCTGGTGGGACTGCAAACTAGTTCAACCTCTGTGGAAAGCAATATGGAGATACCTTAAAGCGATACAAGTGAATCTACCATTTGATCCAGCAATCCCATTGCTGGGCATCTACCCAAATGATCCAGTGACACTCTATAAAAAAGACACCTGCACTCGAATGTTTATAGCAGCACAATTCATAATTGCAAGGCTGTGGAAACAGCCCAAATGCCCATCAATCCAAGAATGGATTAATAAAATGTGGTATATGTATACCATGGAGTACTATTCAGCTCTAAGAAACAACGGTGATATAGCACATCTTATATTTTCCTGGTTAGAGCTGGAACCCATACTACTAAGTGAAGTATCCCAAGAATGGAAAAACAAGCACCAGATATATTCTCCAGCAAACTGGTATTAACTGAGTAGCACCTAAGTGGACACATAGGTACTACAGTAATAGGGTATTGGGCAGGTGGGAGGGGGGAGGGGGGCGGGTATATACATACATAATGAGTGAGATGTGCACCATCTGGGGGATGGTCATGATGGAGACTCAGACTTTTGGGGGGAGGGGGGGAAATGGGCATTTATTGAAACCTTAAAATCTGTACCCCCATAATATGCCAAAATAAAAAAAAATTAAAAAAAAAATATTCTCCAAAAAAAAAAAAAAAAAAAAGATTCTCTCTACCAAACACAGATGGTATCAGCCCAGGCAGCCCCAAAAGCCTGTGATAGAAAAACACCATCTTGCTGACCTTCATGTTTGGAGGGATGATATTTCCTCCCATACATACAAATGCGTCTGGAAATCCTAAGGTAAGACAGCCTTCCCAGTGTGAATTCTGGGGAATGACTGCCCTGGTGTCCACTTGGCTTATGTGACAGAGGCTG
Organism: Microcebus murinus; assembly: GCF_040939455.1. Lineage (NCBI taxonomy): Eukaryota > Metazoa > Chordata > Mammalia > Primates > Cheirogaleidae > Microcebus > Microcebus murinus. The sequence continues at coordinate 16,524,067 of NC_134108.1, read as the reverse complement.
CTCAAGCTTCAGGACATGACTGCTGGACACATTGAACGTTGTCACAACAGCTGACAGATGGGGCGCAGATGTTCAATGACGTCCACCAAGGCTGGGCAACCTGTGCATAATCAGGAAAGAAACCACAAGGGATATAAAATCTAACTCTGTGTTTCTCCTTGATCCTTGGGTGCCACTTTTGGCAACAAAATAGAGAATTTATTTTGACCTCTTTACCCCCTTCAAGGCCTTTGGCCCTGACTTACCATCTCACTCCTTCATTTGTAGCCTGAGCTGGGATGCTAAATTATGACCAAATGGCCTCTTCCCACTAGGAGCGGTTCAGTGGAGTATATTCAAGTTGTATAAAGGGAGAGAAATTTGCATGCATTGGGCCGACTGTGATTCATTCATTTCTTAGAATAATCAGTGACATCTTGATTGATCATTCTTATTTTAGTGCTCTGGTTGTTATCGCTTACTGAGAATATTCTTTTCTTTCGTTTTTGTCTCTTTCCTCTTTTCCATCCTCCAAATGAACATTCTCAAAGAGATCTTTGATCCTGAATATATTTTTGGGCTTATTAGGTATTGTTTACGAATTACAATACATTGAAATATAATTACTTGTTAGAGTGTATTGATGGTGACACCATTCTAGCTATTGATTTTAAAATAAACTTCTCCCTGACTTTTCAAATGTTGAGAGAATGAGCACAATCTGTGTCCTGTTTTGGAACATAACATTAGGTTTTGTTTGAAGGAAACGCTGTGCATGGAACCCCTTGATTTCTCACTCTAGCAGTTCTGTTGGAAGTACATCCACCTGACAGTGATGTGTCAATAAATGTTTAAGAATTGGTGCGCGGGGAGTATTTGCCGATTTCAGTGGTATAAATACTCCCACACAACGTATTCTGAACCACCAATATGGTGCCATTGAATGTGGAGTTGGGAAGAGATGCAGACAATTAGCCCTACCGATCTGGCACGGCATGGATACTGGGTCCAGATACTTCATAGAAAGGAGGAATTAACTCTCTGCACTTGATCTTTGATAAGAGCAGTGCTCCTAGGGCTTCCTTGCACCTTAAAATCAGCCTTTGTTACCTTACCTTGCATCCCTGATGCATGCATTAGCTCCCCAAAGTTGATGGAGAAAATATAACAAGGATTTTAAACTGCAGCAACATCTCAGAATCTTCCCACACCCTTCTTCCCCTAGGCCACACCCCTGACTTCTTTAGCTCAGAAACAATATTTCTCCATAGAGAACCATTTCCACCATGCCTGTAGGATCCAGTTCATTCATTAAACACTGAATTTTCAGTACAATTTTCTGCTTCAGTGGCAGATGGAATGAAATTGGTGAAATAGTGATATGTGTTCAGTTTGGTTTATACAAAATTAAAAAAAAAAACAGTAAGAGACTATCTGTTGCCTGCTCATGTCACAAATGAGAAAAAGGTTTATCGTATCTTGTGTGTGGCACATCTATGGTGTAGGGACCGTGGTTTTCTGTCCAGAGCCACTCTGCACTGTGGTTTCAGGATTGTCCCTGGCTGTCCAGACTCAAGCCTCACTCCCCAGCAGTCCCCATTCCCACTCTCCTTTGAACAACTCCCTTGCCTGCTAAGTTGAACCAAGTTTGCTCTCACTTGCAAAGAAGATGGATTCAGGCTCTATGGCTAGACAGCTTTGGTTCAAATCCCAGATGCCTCAGCTATTAGCTGTGTCCTTAGGCAAATTTTTCTCCACAACTCAAGTTCCTCATCTGTAAAAGAGAGATAATACTTCTCATGGAGGTATTCTGATGCTTAAATGAATTAGTACACACAAAGCCCTTAGAATAGTGCCGGGTACATATTAAGCCCTCGATAGCTGTTAGCTATTATCATGCTGGGTAGATTTTAGCAAAACTTGGCTGACGTCAACCAATTCCAAATACAAAGGAGAAACAAACAGCCATTAAGCCATTGCTTTTTATGGTACATATTTTACATTTTCTCAAACATAAGAAACCTCTTCGTAGTATAATAGCTTTAAACTTGGTACAGAACAGAGAATATGTATTTAGTTTTTCCATGGTAATCAGCAGTTTAGAAGTTGATCACTCTTTAAATCCAGCATCTGTTAATGTTTAAAGCAATTCATAGTTTTCCTCGGAGCACATGATTTTGGACAAAGACAGCAACAAACAAAAGTGCCAAAATGTGCTCACTAGCAGGTTTGCATAAAATGAAATAATTTGAACAAATTCTATGTATGTACTATGTATGTACTTATTCTATTCCATGTTAACAAAGCCTTTTATTGTCTTTCTCAAAAATTCCTCTGATACTTGCCTTTTCAAATTCAGGAATGGCTATGCTAATTTTAATGTCACATTCCTGTTTCCTTCTTGGCAAAATGTATTGTTTTGCTTTAGTGTACCGAATTTTTTTTTAATGTTTCCAACATTTTTAACACATGGGCCATTTAAAAACCTCTTAACTTTTTACTTTTTTCTTCATTTTTTGCTGTTTCTTTTTATTCAACTAAAATAGGAAGAGGGGTTCCCATGGCATTTTCTGAAGCCTATTTTACAATTATCAAATTGTCTAATGGATTTTCTTGAGACGATTCATTTATTCATTCAACAAATAGACACAGGGGCCCTTACTTTGAGCAAGGCAGGGCTAATGCCAGTTGAGTAGGAAGAGAAATGAGGAAACAGGCAGTTCCTATACCCCTCAGCTAGAGGTAAATTCATGGTGTTAGGAGAGCACAGCTCAGGGGCACCTAACCCACATCAGGGGATCAGGAAAAGATTCCCAGAGGAAATGACAGTTAGCAGAGACTTGTACTATAGACTTGTATTAAGAGCTAGCCTAGTAAAGAAGGGTGTTTCTTTTTATTTTTTAACTTGCTTGTGGGAGAGTGTATAGTTACACTATATAATGCTCTGAATATGTTTTCTAAATCTTTTCTTTTAAAAAAGATAATCACACTTTTAAATGTCCTATAAACATTCAATTTCTTCTGACAGGCAGGGTATAAATACAGCAGATTCCAAAATTGAGAACTTTACATGTATTTGCAGCATAAATTGTATTCCTGATTCCAGAATTCCAAAATACTTTATATACTTGTCTTAGTCAGTTGGGGCTGCTATAAAAAAGTACTACAGATTGAGTGGCTTAAACAACAAACATTTACTCCTCACAGTTCTAGAGGCTGGATGTTTGAGATCAGGCACTGGCATGGTCAGTTATTGATGAGTCCCTCTTCTGGCTTGCAGATGGCCGCCTTCTAGCTGTACCCTCACATGCCAGGGGGAGAGAGTTCACGTGCTCTGTCTTCTTCATCTTTTTGTAAGGACACCAATCCCACCACAGGGGCTCTACCCTCTTGAACTCACCTAAAGCTATTTACCTTTCAAAGCCCCCCCCCCCTTCCAATACCATCACGTCAGATGTATATAGATTTTGGGAGGACACAAACATTCAGGCCATAGCAAAACTCTATTGTGTAGTCATTCTTACATTTTATTTCTCCTATGTGAGAAATAGCTAAGTTCATTTTAGGCACAGGGTTCCCTAGTAATAAATAACACTTATTTATTAATAATGTTATTAATATTATTAATAAATAACATGTTATTTATAACATTAATAAATAAATGTTATTAATAAATAACATTTATTAAAATGAAACATTGAAGTTTTAAACCCAATAAACATAAGACACTTTAAAGCAGGTTCTTCAACTGTCATCGAAAATTCATACATAAGATTAAAATCTATTGGGTTTTTTAAATTACAAGTTAGAGGTAAAATTATTTCCCATTTTTGCTCAAGATGCTTCTGCAATGTACACAGTGGCTATTTTTTTTTAAATACCATCTATGAGAAAATTTTGCACCCATATCTTATATTTGTTTTGAAATATCGCGGTTTTCAATTCTAACATATTAAAACATCACAAATCAAAATCATTTCCTCTCATTAACCTTGTCTCTCTCTATGTCTTGTGACACAGTCACTGGCTAAACTTCAACCTAGGTCACCTTTCTACTTGCAAAATGTTGAAAATACTCTTTTAACTAGCTTGACTAATGACATTTTATTCATAACCACAAACCTCAAAAAACACTGAACACTGCCCAGTAACCCTAAGTTTCCTTAGTAAGTTTATTATTCTCCTCTGTGACAATATTTTAAATCTTTTCCCTCTGCTTAAACAACCTACTCACCTTTTCCCTCCCCTCTGTCACCTAATGACACTGCCTTATTTTTCACTGATGTAGCAGAAATATAGTAGAAATAAATATCAGAATAATAAATGCTGATGTGAGAAAATATACTTATTTTTCTGTAACTGAACTGAGTTTTGCCTCTAACTCTCATTCAACTGGCAGCAGAAGATTGAATTCCAGATTTTTTTAGTCACTTCAGATTTTCTCAGTACTTTCAAACTCAGTCCCTTCAGGACTTTTGTCTTTTCTTTATTTTTCCCAGAGTGGCATTTAAGATCCAGGGGCTTTATACAGGGTCACCAGGAAAAGACCTATATTCTAGCTCTGAGCGCTGAAAAAAGCCTGGAAAGAATGACCGATCTTGTAGCAATTTTGATCTAGATACAGTTTTTCTCACTCACAGATACCAGGGCTTCTACATTCAAGCTACAGGGTGTTAACCTTTTCAACCTGAAATTTATTTCTCCTTTCACCCACACTGCAAATCCTGGTTGTCAAAAACAATGGAGAGGATGTATTAGAATTTCACATAATTGCTCATTTGGCTTATTCTTAATTACACATAAAACAATCTATGATGGACAATACCAGTATTTTTTAGCAATGTGATTATGAAAATATCTTAAAATTAATTTTTCTGAGAGCTTTTACCATGTTTTATAGTTAAACTCTCTCTACATTGTCAGAATTTATAGTTGTTACTTACTTTTTTCTCACCCTTCTATTTCTCTCTCAGTTGTGTTAATTATTCATACTAGTATACATTCAGAGCTTACCACCAGTCTTTATGTTGATGACTTTTCTATAATTTTGGTTGTCTGAAACACATTCCCCAGTTTCTCAAGGAAGAACTCATGGGAGTTCTTGAATCTTGGTTACAGTTTATTCACGGTCTTTAACACTTGAGAGCCATTTCAGCCGGATACAAAATCTGCAGCCCCATGTTTCTTTCCTTGAGCATTTTAAATATTATATTCCACTTTTCTTCTATCACAAAGCATTGCCATCAAAAATTGTGTGGATGATCTGATTGTATTCCCCTCATTTGAATCTTTTGCTAGAGGATCAAGGGATTTTTTAACAAGTCCAATCATTTTATTAGAATATATGTCAATATTAGTCATTCTGGATTGGTTTTTCCTAGGATTGCACTGTGCCTTTTCAATATGTAGTGTTAATCTTATTATTGTTACTTAGAACAGGAAAATGATTTTTGTTTTCTTTTTACTTCTTTCTTTCTTTGAATTCTTATTGCTTATTCTGTTCCTTAAATTTGGTTTCCTTCTTCAGAGCCTCCTAGTATATGAATTTTGGGTCTTCTTTGCTTTCCTTTTCTATTTGTCACTTTCTTTCTATTTTCACCTTTTTATATTAAAGTTTTTATATTATTTTACATACTTTTATATTTTTATTTACTTTTATATTACTTTTAATTTTTTATATTAAAGTTCTCTTTTCAATCTTAATTGTTCTTAAGGCATAATCTGTTGTACTTAATCCTTCTTATGTTTCTTCTGGCTTAGATGTTTTTCCAAAAATGAATTTTTTTGTTTTATTTTTAATTATATCCAGAGTTCTGTCTCCTCATTTCCAAATTTTCCTCCTGCTCTATTCCATTCTTTTAGCTATTATATTGTATCATTTTCTTAATGTGTTTTATATTGTTTTGAAATATACTAATTTATATTTTTCACCTTTTTTTTTTTTTTGATACAGAGTCTTGCTCTGTTGTGCAGGCAAGAATGCAGTGATGTGACTACAGCTCACTGCAACTTCCAACTCCTGGGCTCAAGCTTTCCTCCTGCCTCAGCCTCCTAAGTAGCTGGGACTATAGGTCTGCACCACCACAACTGGCTAATTTTTTTGTTGTTGTTGGTAGAGACAGTCTCACTATTGCCCAGGCTGGTGTTGAACTCCTGGCCTCAAGCAATCCTCCTGCCTCACCTCCCAAAGTCCTAGGATTATAGGTGTGAGCCACTGCACCTGGCCTTTTCCTCTAGTTTGAGCTCATGTCTTTCTGGCATGCTTTCATTGTTTTTAGAGATGCTATTCTGCATTTTTTTCTTAATAACTTTGTATAGGATTTGATCTTAATCTCTTTATATTGCTCATTTTTACATGAAATTAATTTTTCTGAACTTTAGATGAAGTTTTTCAACTTCATGGATCTAGAACTCCCTTTTCTATTGTTTTGTAAAGTGTTTGAAAATAAAATCAGCCTCTGTATCCATGGGTTTTGCATCCATAGATTCAACCAACCTTAGATTGAAATTATTTTAAAAAATTGCAACTGTGTTGACATGTATAGACTTTTTTTCTTGTCATTATTCTCTAAGCAATGCAGTATAACAACTATTTACATAGTGTTTACATTGTATTACATATTATAAGTAATATAGAGATGATTTAAAGTATATAAGGTAGGTTATATGCAAATACTGTGCTATTTTATATTGGGGCTTGAGCATCTGCAAATTTTTGGAATCTCAGGAGATTCTGGAGCCAATTTGCAAGGATACAGAAGGATGATTGTACAATGGCTTACTTTTTGAGGTTTCTTGTCTCTGTTACCTTTTCCTAATTGTATCCAGAGTTTCCTTTTCTTTTGTATCTATTGACCCTCTCCTGCTCAATTTTGATCTGATTTCCAGGAATCTCCCTAATCTCAGTGTGGGGTGTTGTCTTGAAAGGAGATTTTACTACTTAATTTTGAGGGTTCACATGTCCAGACCATTCCAGCAACTTAAAACTTTATCATTGGCTTGCCATGGTGGTGTGAAAACTCTTCCCAGTTTTAGCTGTCATCCTCAGAGTGACTTACAGAGCTGTCGGGTGAGCACCTGTGGTTATTTTGAAGTTCTCCCTTACACCATATGCTCCACTGCTTTCCTCTGCTTTCTTCTTCATAAACGGTGATTTTGTGCCAATTTTCAAGCTATCAGGATAGAAATGACTTATATTTTGGGGTTGATGAGGTTACCTTTACACTTAGTTTTGTTGTGGATATTATCCATGGTCTTATGCTTCTGTTATCCTAAATGCTATATACTTTTATGGAGGGGGTGGATTTGGGAAAATGAAAAACCAGTAGCTTCTTCCACAGCTATCTGCCCCAAATCCTCCCAGTACAATTATTTAAACTAGAGCGCAGGAGGTACTGCTCTCCTGTTTATAACTTCTTGACGATTTTGCCTCACATTTAGAATAAAAGGTGTGGTTCTCACTATGACCTAAAAGATGATACATAATCTGGCCTCTGCCTACCTCTCCAAATCCATTGTATACCCATTTTCCCACTTTCTCTATGCGACAGAGTCACTGAACTCTTTTTTTTTTTTCTCAAATAAACTACATTTGTTCCCACCTTAGGCTTTTTCACTCGCGGTGTCTTTTGTCTAGAAAACTCTTTAACTAGATCTTCTTCTGACTGCATCATTCTCATCCTTCAGCTCTCAGTGTGATTGTCATTTCCACAGAAGGGGCATCTCCAAGCAGTCCTGCTAAATGATCACTTTTCCACTCATTACAGTTACTCTCTATCACGTCACCTTGTTCGTTTCCTTTACAGCATTTCTCCAATATTACTCTAAGTATTTATTGTCCTTATCTCTGTATTGGTGTCGTGGATGTGTAATGCACCTCCCAGGACCCTCTTTAGAAATGAAGGACTTAATTGCTCCGGTTACAGGAAGAATTGCCAAAAAGAGCCCTCAGTTGTCAGCTATCTTCAGAAAGTGCCTCTCCTGTCCTTTAGCCTTGATTCTAAGGGGCCATCCAGCTTCAGAGCTCCCTGCAGGGTCAGCTACATTGGGTCTTCATTGGCACTAGTTTGCAGCCCAACTTAGCTATTAATAGTCTCTGTCATCAGCCATTCCTCTCCTGGCACAATGGGAGCATGAATGGAGTGAGGATGGTCATGGTGACACGGAATCTGCAAAAGCTCCAAAGCATGGCCTCCCACTTACCAAGTCTGCTCTAGCTGCTGCTACCGCCAAGTGTCCAACTCATCGGTAATGGAAACTAGTGCCAATTCTCCACTACGCCATCTCCCAGAATGCTATCTAGACTCCAAATCAGACCTCTGAATGGTTCTGTATCTCCATTGCTGGAATATGTGGGCCCATGAACCAAGGGGTGGGAGCAGAAGCAGCCTGTTTACCATTACTGTCGGTAACCTACTCAGGAAATCCGTGCTTCTTGTCTCTGCAATTCTGTGCTACGTGGGTTTGAAGAGTCTGATTCACAAAGAACCAGCAGGAAAAAAAGGAATTACTGTCCTGTTAGGACCCTGGACCCTGATCATTAGAAGGTCAGCTGCTCTTACGTAATAGGGTCAAGGAAGAATGTGTTTAGTACTTAGTGATCCACTGGGGCATCTCTTGTGTCCCTTTTCCAATTTTGATGGTTAATGGGCGAGTGCAGCAATGGTGGGCTGAGGAAGGCATGGTGACCAGCAGCTCAGACCCCTCTGTTGTGAGGATCTGGGTCACACCCCAGGCAAGCCAGAGACCAGCAGAGCTGCTGGCTGAATGTGAGGGGAAGGTAAAATAGATAACAAAGGAAGGATTTAATGAGCTTCAGTGGCAACTTCAAGACCAAATACAGCTGTTCCTTTCTATTAAATATTTGCGGGCCCCCTTAACCTCTTGCTGACAAATTTCTCCCAGGAGAAGAGGCCTGAAGGAATCCAAAGGGGCTACTCGTGGAACTTATATTAACAAACATACCCAAGTACATGTTTGTTGGGACTGGCAGCTCTGGGTGCTATGATGTACTTCCCAGATTCTCGTTTAGGAATGAAGTGCTTATCCCCCCAGTTTCTGAAAGTGTTACCAGCAGAAAAACCTCCTGTTGTCAGCCCTTTTTAGGAAGCAACTCAGCTAAAAAGAGCTGTCTTGCCTAAAGTCACACCTGCTTCCCAGGGCAAACTGCACTCAGTGACTGGCATCGTGCATGTAAAGGCCCAGCCCCATCTACCCACCTTGGGACAGGTCTGAAGGGCCATCCAGCTCAGAGCTACCTATGGCCCACTCTTTCCCTCTGCCTGGTGCACAGATGTTGTCCCTACGGGCACTCCTGATTGCACTTCCTGCATCAAAAATCACTGCTTCAGAGTTTGCCTCCAGGGACCCCAACCTGCAGCCATCAGTTAGACTCAGCCCCGGCTTCATATGACAAAAGCCCTAACACCAAATAGATGGTGCATTGTCTCCATGATGGCACCGAGAAACCAGGTTCGTTCTAGCTTTCTGCTCTACCTTCTAGTTTTCTCTCTGCACTATTCACGTTTGGCTTTCATTTCCATGTAAAAAGATGGTTGCTCCACTTCCAGGCATTGATTCCATGTTCTAGGCAAGAAGAAGGGTGGAGAGTGAGGGGCACAAGGCAAAGGAGCATGCCTTTGAAACCTTTAAAGAAGCCCCACCTGGCGACTTAAGCTTATGCCAAAATAGGTCACCTGGCCATCCTCAAGTGCCAGGAAGATGAGGCAGATATGTTCAACTGGGTACTTCGTTGCCTGGAACTACTCCAGGGCTCCAATAGTTAATAACAAGGCAGAATGAGGTCACTGGAGAAGCAACCAGTGGTGTCATCCTTCCCGCAGAGCATATATACCCCTGAGTGGCAGAGACTTTGCCTGTCTTCACATCTCCACGATGCCTGGGCCAGTACCTGACCCCAAATAGTAGACACGTAGTTGATGAATGAATGATTGCATCACTTTTACTTTGATTGAGATGTATTTTCTATTACAACATCATGTTGAAAATATAATGATTAGAAGCATGTGTGGCTTGACCAGGGGAGAGGAAAGGAAAAACAGAAATTAAATTTTAAAGTTTCTTTGTGGAAAAGATAATAAAAAATACTAAGATTAAGTCATTTAATGGGTCCTTTGCTGTTCTTAAATCAAAAGCACTGCAAGATTTCAAATAAAAAGCAGGCCAGTCAGTATGCAAAGCATTTAAGCAACTTGAGAAGAGGATCAGGGTCATTTGAACTCATATCCCTAGTGCTGGCAAGGGAGGGACCCATGAACGCCTGTTGCATGGATGTTAACAGGATGCGTGAGTGAACGGAGGAGACAGAAGTAGTCTGGCAATTCTCATGTTCTTATTTAAAATTATCTCTGAAATCTTTGAGAGAATGCACATATTGTTTAGTCATATAAATTATGATATTAAAATGTATATAGCCATAAGAAATGGAAGCCAAGCTGGTTCGAAGAACTTTGCATTAATATGACACTGTTAAATTTTCATAGGAGTGTATTTGCATAAAGAAGTGCTAAGTAAGATTTCTTCCCAGTCTTTATTGCTCTAGTGATACAGAAACCAGAAATAAATAAAAGGGAACAAGGAGGACAGCTCATTAAGAAAGTAGAATCTTCATTTTTGTTTTGCTACTAAGAGGCTATGGCTTTGATTACGTGCTTACCTCTTTGGTTTCTTTCTCACTTGTTAAATACCTGTTTGTTTTTAAGGTCTGCTTTTGGATACAGAGGAAAGGGAAGGAAAGCTAAGCTAAAATTTTATGTTTGAAGTAAAATCAACATCATTCAGTAGCTATTTACCATGTTTGCAGTGTCTTCTCTGTATGACATGCGGACTTGGCGGAGGACAAGGACAAGGACAAGGACATGACTTCAGCGCAGTTCCTGCCCTCATGAGGCTCACAGGAAGCTGAAGGAAAAAGCCAACTTCAGGGAAAATCCCTGAAAACCTCCTGAAAAAAAATGAGCATTTGCTTATAATAAGCAAAAAGAGGAATTATCTGCAATTTCAAGTCACCCTCCATCTCTCTCCCTCTCCTTCTCCTCTCTCACTCTCCGACTCTATCTTGGTCTCTCTGCACTACCTCAAAAACAACTACGAAGAAAAATCTAAACATTGGGAAAATCAGATGTGGTAACAGTTCATCAAAATACAAATGATAAATCCTTTTAAAAATTGGGTTTGTGCTTAGGAAAAAATGAAAAGAGACAAGGGGAACTTGAAAATATATTGTATTAACTAATGCATTCCGTTTCTTAAGCTTTAAAAACATCCTAGCAAGCATTTCTAATTTTCAAACCCCTGTGTAACTCAATGGGAATGAAATTTGTCTGAGTTTAAACCATTTAAATACCATTCATTAAAACACAGCTTTGTAAGATTTAGTGAACATCCGAAGAAAAAAAATCTATTTTATAAGTAATTAGTGTAGAATCACAGGGAGTTTAACCCACATTTTGGGGAGCCTAACCTGGGAAGGATTTTTTTGGATCAAGTTTTAAATTTGAAACCACAAAATTAAAATATTCAAAAACTTAGGGAAATGTCGGTTAACTTATAAAAGATGTTAATAACTTTCTAAACATCTATTAATATTCTAAAGCAAACTCCTAATATATTCAAACCTGCTGCATAATACTATTCAGAGTCATGAATCTTGGGCACATATGCAACGAGAATTCAAACCAGAGGCCTAAGAGGTATGGGTTCAGAAGTCCTCAATTGGTTAGGTATGTGTAGAGGGCTGTGGGGGTTGGACTTCCAGAAAGGTATTGACACTAACGTGAGGTGTGAAAGGGAAAAAACTCGATGCTTTAAGTCTGACCATTCAGTGGGCAGCACCTCCAAGACCCCTCAGGCCCTGAGAAACCAGAGACAGCTTTTATCTCTTCCAGAATTGCAATATGTCAGGCGGGGAAGGGTTCACCCTGAAGCAAGGGTGTGGGGAAAACATTGAGGGCTGCCAAGAAGGGACTGTTGAGCATGTTTTGATATCACTGACAGTTCAATTCCTATTTGGACCAAGGCTGGAGTCCTAGATAGACGGTGGTATGGTGGCCCTGACAAAGAGCAAGTGAAATAAACCTGACATCCCCCGTTTCTCTGTGAAGTGACGTAACCACACCACCAATGAGGAAGAAGCATCTCTGTGAAGTAGGCGGGGCGGAAGCGACCATTCACAGCTACGCTGAGGGACAGCAAAGGGGGGGCCGGGCAGGCTCCTGATGCATTTGGAGCCCCTGGTACTGCCAGCCACAGTCCCTGGCATCACCAGGGACACCTGCTTAAACGGAAAATTCCTGAGGTCAACTCTTTCTCTCTCCCATTTGTTCTCTGTCTCTGTTGTTGTGGTTAAGTACATATAAAATGAAATGTATCATTTTACATATTTTAAATGTTTAGTTTAATTCAGTGGCATTAAGCACATTCACAATGTTGTCAACCATCTCCACCACACATCTTCAGGTTTTCATCAGCTCAGACAAAAACTGCACCCATTAAACAATAACTCAGTAACAATCCTCCCCTCTCCCCCAGCCCCTGCTGAGCTCTGTCTCACTTTCTGTCTCTCTATGCATTTTGCTGAGTCTCACTCTTGACTCTACCGGATTGGACACTCAGAGCTGGGGTGGCAGAACTGATGAGGGAATCTGTATTTTTTAAAATACATTTCCCAGGATATTTATGTGTAGAGGACATTTAAGAACCACTATGTAAATTATTACATTATAAATGCATAACTCTAATTTTTGATGATTTTTTTCAAGTTTATACTTGAATACCTTGGAGAAGAAAAACCATTAATATAAAACACCTTAGTGCAAATGAACTTGTTATGGGATTTCCAACCACAGCAGGAAATGGGTCCCCAGGAAAAAGACAAGGGCGAAAGGGGTATCTTGACTACACAACTGTTGACTCCCTCCCTAACCAGAGGGCCACGTGTGCAGAAAATGTCCACCGAGCCAGTTGTTCATGATGAAGAATAATAAAGAGAAGTTAGGGGCAGAGGAAAGCTGAATGACACAGACCAACAGCACTGGATTGAGTCACCAAAGTAGATTAGGTTTGCTCTAGTGTTTTCTGGGATCAAAACTCCCACAGCTGTGGCCTCAGCGAGGTTCATTCTGAGCAATCCAGGAAATCTGTTGATGTCACTCTTTCTCCAGTGCTCTGCTCTGCAGTGTCAGCTTTCCTGGAAAGCCACCCTCCTCCTTCTCCCTCACAGACCACGCTGAATATGTACGTGGGGGAAGAGGGTCCCCAATCTTAACTCAACAATAACTCATGTACAGAAAAAAATAAGATTTCTTTATTTGGCTTATCACTAATACAGTCTTCAACATAAGTTAACAATCACTGGCTAGCAGTAAAAGATTAATGAAATGTCCAATGTAAGCTTAAAGTTTAGTTCAAGCCAGTATTTTATGTTGGCTTTCTGTTAAATAGCTCTGTCTCTCGGATGGACTTCCCCTCCCCTGCCTCTCTCCCTAAGATAATGTGGGAGTGTGAGCAGAGGAGGGGTACCCAGCGTCTTGAGTAAGTTGTCCTCTAGTCATTGCCTCTGGGGCAATGTCCTGTCCCCTGGATTGCTGGGCACCCTGCTGAGACCCTCGGCTGCCAAACTCCCAATCTGCCCCTTTGACTCAGCCCTGCGCCTAGCACCACTCCCCTGGCTGGCTCAGCCTCACCCTGGCTCCTGCCAGCTGTACGCCCTCAAGCCATTGCCAGGGTCTCCAGCCAGCCAGCTGGACTGGCCGTCCATTCTCAGTCTTTACTCTGGGGTCACCTTGCCCTGTCCCAGGGGACCCATGGCTGGCACCCCAGCCCTGTTCACCATCCACATTACTCAGTTAAAACCAAGATCTGCCTCTTCCTGAGTATTCCATAGTTGTCTAATTATACATCCTATGATTTGTAGTTACTCACAAATTTTAACCCTTATTTAAATGTATATTTTTCTATCTTTATCTAAAGCTCTCATGAGCTATATATCGTCTTCCCTCATCTCAAAACTTCCAGACTTTTAGCCTGCTTCCCCTCCGCCCCTCTCCTGGCTCATTCTTCCCCAGCAAGATCCTTTGACTCATTCTGATTTGTAATATACCAAATCCATCTACAGTTAATATACAAATCAATATTTTAAAGAAGTTTACTTCACTCTACTGGTACCTAGGGACATTTTCCTATTTGCTTGAGAATTTTTAGCAAAAGTACTAAACAGGGCTGGGTGCGGTGGTTCACGCCTGTAGTCCTAGCACTTTGGAGGCCGAGGCATTAGGATCGCTCAAGGTCAGGAGTTTGAAACCAGCCTGAGCAAGAGCAAGAACCCGTCTCTACTAAAAATAGAAAGGAATTATCTAGACAATTAAAAATATATAGAAAAAATTAGCCGGGCATGGTGGCACATGCCTGTAGTACCAGCTACTCAGGAGGCTGAGGCAGAAGGATCGCTTGAGCCCAGGAGTTTGAGGTTGAAGTGAGCTAGGCTGATGCCATGGCACTCTAGCCCAGGCAACAGAGTGAGACTCTGTCTCAAAAAAAAAAAGTACTAAACAGTATTCATTCAGTAAATATTTATTGATTACTTGCCATGTGTTGAGCACTGAGGATGATGGGGAAGATGGCTCCTTGCAAGTTATATAAGGTCTCTGATTTCACAGAGTTTATTTTGCTTGTTTTCTCTCAATGGGCAACTGAAGTTGGCCCACCCCTGCAATCGTGATATATATTTCTAGAATGCATCAACAGTTCCTGGGGCAAACTTCTTTTGACTTGTTAAGAATGGGTAAACAATGGTGAATTGGCTAGAGCTCTTTAGATTTGGGTAGTATAATATTTAGGGTGCTTTGGGCTGTAAGTTATAGACTACTCAATTAAAGGTAGCTTAAACAATAGGGAATTAACTATTCCTATTTCAAGAAGTCTGACAGTAGGGTTATGTCAGTGTTGGCTTAATTCAGTAGCAGAGCAATGTAGGGGGACCAACTGTCTTGGTTATCGCAGGGCTGAGGGTTTCCTGGGACAGAGGACTTTCAGTGCTAAAAGTGGGACAGTCTCAGTCAAACTGGGAGGATGGTTGGTAACCTGATCATACCTTTTGTCCTCTTGGAGCAGCTCCAAGTATCATATCTTTTGAAACTGTTGAAAGCAAAGAGTAAGTGAATTTCTGTCAATGTCCCTTTATATGAGAAAGAAAAAAACCTTTCCAGAAGTTACCTGGCAGACTTATCCTTTTATTTCATTTGCCAGGGTTATATCATAAGATCATACTCTAATGGTAATTTTCAAGGGGTATGAATTACCATGATTGGCTAAGAGTAATTAATATTCATTCCTTGAAACTGGGAAGAAACACATGAAAAATATATTTTTCAATATGTGAACACATTCTGATTCTATTCTAAATGAGGAAGAAAGAAGGGGTTCTCTGTAGACAACCAATGACACTATTCACAAAAGCATTAGGCTAGACTTTTGTTGCCATTGTCGTTCATCCTGTAGGTAATACATTTGTAGGATCTCCATAATCTAATCACTTTCAGTGTCACTCTTTAAAAATGTTTGGTGGTTTGCAATTGTGTGGTTATTCTTGTAAATTCCTAAATATGATGACAAAGTCTTTGTTAAATTTCTTTCCTGCCCCTGTGCATAAAACTAATAGAAAACTGAACACAATTGTTAAAAAAAAAAAAACTTCACAAGCCACTAGAAAATGACCAGATACAGACAACAAATTGAGGACAGTCTACTCATGAAAAACTGCTATGGCATCTGGTAAGACCACCAGGACTGTGGGCTTCTTACCTGAAGGGGTTCCCATCTTTTCTTTTCCTCAGCGCAAGTGGTAAAGACCCACAGTGATAGACTTGTTTTTCACAAGTGGTGTAAACATATGTATTTTCCAGCTGGACGTGACAGATTCAATTTGGGGTGTGGGTACAAAACTTACAGTACTTACTATTTCAATTCAAGGCAGATGGAAACTAGTTAGACATTTAAGTGTGAGATATTGGAAGTGAGAGTTATAGAAGGGCTGAGATAAAACTCTCCACAAATGTCTGGATGATTGCTAAACTACACATGTATGGAGAAGATCCCAGAGAACTCATTTAAAGTGAGGTCCAAAGGAGACTGGAGAAATTTTCTTTGCCTTTGAAAACATTCCTCAACCCACACACAGCCTGAGTGACAAAGGATAGAAGCTTTATGGGCTAAAAATGTCTAAGTACAACCTCTGCCAAATAGTTAGCTGACCACTAAACTATGTAGGCAAGGGAGACCTTATGGAATGAGGTTTAAAAAAAGCAAACATAAATCTGAGGAAAGGCATTAAAAGTTGTATGCCATGGTATAGACAATTCCTGCTTGAATATAAGTTACTAAAACAAATAAAAACAACCCTTGGAAAAAATAAAACAGAGTATAGTGTGGCTTCAGTATATCATTTACAATGTCTAGTTTTTGACTTAAAAACTAATAGACATTCAAAGAAAAGGAACAAACAAACAGGTTTTTTAAAAAAGTTGCTCAATGGAAACTGACTCCAAGTAGGCCCAGATGTTGGATTTTAGCATAAAAAGACTTCAAAGTAAATATGTTCAAAGAAATAATGGAAAATATGCTAACAATGAGTCAAATTGGAAACTTTTAATAGAAAAAAAGAAACTATGAAAAAAGCCACATGGAAATTCTGGAGATGAAAAAGTACAATAACTGAAACTAAAAACTCATTAGATGAATTCAACTTTAGACCTGAGCTATCAGAAGAAAGAATCAGTGAATTTGAATATAGATCAATAGATTATCCAGTCAACATCCCCAAAAAAATCGAAAGAGAAAAGAGATGGGAGAAAAATGAACACAGTCTCAGACATATGTGGGGTAATACCAAATATTTCATCATGTGTATAAATGAGGTCCAGAAGGAAAGGAAAGAGAAAAAAGAGTTGAAAAATGTTTGAAGACACAATGGCCCAAACTTTCCAGATGCTGTGAAAATATTACCTTACAAATCAAGATGCTCAAAGAACATCAAGTTGGCTAAACATAAAGAGAACCACATCAAGAAACGTCATAGTCAAACTGCAAAAAGACAAGGAGACAATTTTGAAAGTGGCAAGAGAAGAGTGACATCTCACATGCAGGGACGAACAATACAAGTAATAGCTGACTTTGCATCAGAAATCATGAAGGCCAGTCAGCAATAGAATGATATATTCAAACTGCTGAAGAAAAAAGAAAAGGTCAGCCAAGAATTCTATGTCCACCAAACTAAACTCTCCTTCAAATGTGAAGAGGAAATAAAGATATTTTCAGATAAGCAAAAACTGACATAATTCATTACTAGCAGAACTGTGCTACAGAAAATACTAATGAAATCTCTTTAGGCTGATAGGAATTTGTACCAGATGGTAACTTGGATCTACAGAAATAATTGAAGAGCAAGAGAAATGGTAAATATGTTTACATATGGTAAATATTTCTGTTAAAAATATAAAAGTTATATACTTAAAAAATATATGTTTAAAGCAAGAATTATGACATTGCATATTTCAATACTCCTTTCTCAGTAATTGATAGAATAGAAAATCAGTAGGAATATAGAAAATGTGCACAATAATATCAACTAACTTGACCCAATTGGCATATGTATAACATTCAACTCCCAAGCTGCAGAATATTTGTTATTTTCAAGTGCTCATTGAGCATTCACCAGGATAGAATACATGCAGGGACACAAAATTCATTTCAATAAATTTAAAAGTACTAAAGTTATAAGAAATACATCTTCTGATCACAATGGAATTAAGTTAGGAATTAATAATAAAAATAAATCCGAGAAATCCCCAAAGATGTAGAAATTACACAAAAACACCTTTAAGTAACTTGTGTGTAAGAAAAGAAATAAAAACAAATTTTTAAAATATGTAGAACTGGATGAAAATAAAAACACAATATATAAAAAATAATTGAATATAGCTATTAATAAAAGAGTGCTCAAAAAAAGTCTACAACTTATTATATGAGTATGCTATAATAGAAGGAAAGTCTAAAAACATAATCTAAGCTTTTACCTTAAAAAACTAAAAGAGAAGAAGAGCAATAAAACACTAAGTAGAAGGAAGAACATTTTAAAAAGATCAGAATGGAAACTAATAAAATATAAAAACTATACAGAAAAAATCAATAAAACAAAATGTAAATTCTTTGAAAAGATAGATAAAATTAATAAACTTTGACTAGACTGATCAAGAAAAAATAAGACAAATACAAATTACTAACATCAATTTTGAAAAAAAGGGACATTGCTATTGATCCTACAAAAATTAAAATTATACTATGGAAATATTATGAACAACTTTATACCAATATTTTTGATAATTTGCAGGTAACATAAAAATTCTTAGAAAGGCACCAATTACCAAAACTGACTCAAGAAGAAATGGAAAACTGAAAAGATCTATATCTAGTAAAGAAATTGAATTACTAATTAAAAATTTTCCCATGAAGAAAAGTTGTGGCACAGATGAATCCACTGTCAAATTCTATCAAACATCTAAGGAATAAATAATACAAATCCTACCAAAAAATTCTTCCAGAAAATAGAGAATGAATAAAACTTCTCAACTCATTTTATGAGGCCAAGATTTCCCTGAAAAATAAAGCTGGAAAAAGTCATCACAAGGAAAAAACAACCTACAGAGCAATATACTTCATTAAACATAGATGCAAAAATCCTTAATGAAGGATGCATAAATTGAAACCTATGACACAGGTTTCATGGGGAAAGGAGACAGAGAGAGTGACAGAGATAGAAAGAGTCAGACAGGCAGAGAGACTTCCTCAATCCATATAAATTTCCCAACTATTGTGCCTCTCTCTGCCTCCCTACCTAGCAGAGCATCTGGAAGATGTTTCTGAAGCCATTCTGGAGCCATCCTCACCACACACACACCCTCTCCCAAGTCAGACCACTTCTCACCACCTCTGCCCTTGTTATTCAAGTCCAAATCACTATCATCTCGATTACTTCAGTCAACCAACAGATTTCACTGCTACCCCACTTTTGGTTCATTTAACAGCAACAAGATGAATATTTTAAAGTGAAAAATCTGGTTAAATCCTCTATGATTACTTCAATGGCTTCTCACCACATCTATGAACAACTGAAACCTCCTTCTCTGTCTACAAGGACTTCAATGATCTTGCATCTTTCTTTCCCTCCAGTTTCACCTCTTGCTTCCTCTCACCTCATTCACTGCACTCTACAGCATTTCAGATTGCTTGCTATTCCTGAACACATGAATTTCTGCCTTGAAGACTCTGGACTTTCTGTTTCCTCTGCCTGGTGTACCCTTCCCCAGGATTGTCATGTAGCTTTTCCCTTAATCCCTATTCATTCACTTCAGGTCAAAAGCACTGTCCTCTGAAATTCCTCCCCTGGCCACTCTATCTAAAGTACATTTCCTCTCCACGTTCTCAGCTTCATTTTCTTCATAGCACATGTCACGACCTGGTCTTCATATTTATGTTTATGCATTATCTGTCCATGTGTTTGCATTTTGTCTCCTCCACTAAAATACAAGTTCCACGAGGACAAGGACATTATCCCTCATGTTCTCAGCTGTATTCCAGGGCCTAGGACAGTGCATGGCACATAGCAAAAAATCAATAAATATTTTGAGTCAATGAAAGGATTAGCTCTTCTATCTATTCAGACCTCCAAAATTATCAAAGTGACCAATCAGCTCCATGGTGCTTGTCTGTCATCTTTCTTGGTATGTCCATTAGTTATGGTTTAGGCTATGCTCTTAAGACAGAGACTCCAAAATACAGTGCTCCCAGAGAGAATTTAATTTCCTTCTTTCACGAGGGAGTCCAGAGGAAGTTGTGCAATTTGCAGCAGATGGGCAGCTTTGCTACATAACAGCATTCAGAAACCCAGGTTCCTTGATATTCCTTAGAGTAATGTCCTTGTGTGCATGACTGAAGCTGAGTCACTTTTGGGAACCAGGAAAGAGAATGGAGGAATGTATACCCAATATATTAAGGCCAAGTCTAGCAGATTGCATAAGTTCCTTTTCCCCAAACCCCACTGACTGGAAGTCAGGCACATGGCCACACCTAGCTGCAAGGAAGACGGGGGAACATAGTTTCCGTGGGGACTGGGGATGTGCTCAGCTAGAACTCAGTGGTTTCTATTGCCAAAAGACAAATGGAGAAAATGGGCACAGGGGACAGTTAGCAGTCCACAACGTCCTAGGAGCATTTGCCACAGTTGATCATTCTCTCTTTCCTGAAATAAGTTTGTTCCCTTGGCTTCAGTGACACAGCACTCTCCCGGTTTTCCTCCCACCCCTCTGCCTACTCTCTCGGTCTCTTTTGCTGGCTGTGGCTCCTCTGTCCGACCTCTACACACTGGACTTCTCCAAGACTTGGTCCTGTGCCATTTCCTGTTCTTCCTGTCTCCATGCTTCTCTAGTTAATTTTATGCAAGCATATGATTTTATATACCATATAGATAGAAATAACTTCTGAATTTATGTCTTTAGCCATGACCTTTCCCCAGAGCTCCAGACTCATATATCTGGCTGCCTACTTAACACATCTGATCATAACTCCTGCCTCTCGCCCAAGCCTGCTCCTGCTCCAGTTTCCTGCACCTTAGGAAACAGCTTCAGCATCATTCCAGTTGCTCTGGCAAAACCCTTAGGTATTATTCTTGGCTTACCTCTCTCCCTTTCACTTCCCCTCAAGTTTATACTCTCAACCTCCAAAACACATATCCTGAATTTGTTAGCTCTTCCTTCATCTTCATCATTATCACCCTGACCCAGCCAGCACCATTGTTTTTCTGGACTACACATCTTCCCGCTACCACTTTTGCCACCAACAAGCCAATCCCACATAGTATCCTAAGTGATCTATTAAAAACAAGAATCAGATCATGTCAATTGCCAACCCTCTTAATGTTTCCCATTTCACTTAGAATAAAACCCAAATTCTCTACCCTGATCTACAAAGCCCTACTGGAACTGGCACCACCCACCCCTGCAGCCTCATCTCAGGCTGCCTGCCTTCCTGGGGACCCCACTCCCATCGTGGCGGCACATACCAAGTCCATTTTCATTTCAGAGTCTTTGTACAAGCTGTTTTCTCTGCATGGAACACTTGTGTCCAAATCTTCCCCAGACACATTCTTCTCATCCTTCAGGTCACATCTCAAATGTGTAGTCCTCAGAGAAATCTCCCCTGTCCATGCAGCCTGCAGTAGACTCTCCTTTTCAACCCAGCACCTTTGGCTGCATCTTGTCTCATTTTCTCACCAGCACGGAACCCCAGCCAGCACAGTGCCTTTGTTTGTTTATTGCTCCTCTTCCCTCATAGTGATGTAATGTCGGTAGAGCAGGGCTTGGCTCAGGCCTCACTGTGAGCCCAGGGCCAGGCACACCTTGGGCTCTCCGTCAGGATTTGCTGAATGAACAGCTGAATGTGGCTCCGCCTTTGTATCATCGTCAGCATCTCAGCAGTGTTTTAAAGACCACGACAGTGTGAAGAAAGAATCTATATTTCCAATGTCACTTAAAGGCTTCTTCCAAACCACTGTGGTGCCATAAAATCTGCCCTTCTCTTCTGACATAAAGAAGAAAAATTATATCCTGATTCGAGAGAGACCACAGTCTGTAGCACAGGGATTCTTAATCTGAGTCCATGGACCCATAGGATGTCCATGGATGTGCTAAAATTATTGATATATGGAAAAATTATGTGCATTTTTCTCAGAGGTGGGTTTATAGATGTGTCAGATTCTCAGGGGGGTCAGTGACCCAAATAATATTCACTTTATTGTAGAAAAAGTAGTAAAGATGGATTGGCAAGATCTGTATTTGAGTTCTGGTGTTGTCACTCACAAATAATACCAATTTGTACAGATTATGTAGTTTCCTTAGCTCTAAAAATAATCTTTTGTATACTGACTTACATGTATCTACACTTAAAATGCTATGAGCTTTACTGTATGTCATAGATAATGACAATGAGGCTCAGGGTACCTTAGGCTATGTGCCCAAGAGCACACCTGTCCCTAGAAAAGTTCTGGATCAAGACCCAGGCTTCTCCCACTCTCCAAATTGCCTGCTCTTTAAAACGAATCTGCACTACTGTCATTCTGCAGTTCAATTTCCCTGGGTAGGATAGTTTCTTGGATCACTACACTGTAAGTACCAAAGAGAAAAGCAGCTAGCTGGTGATGTGTTTCTCCAGACAGCTAAGTCTCCCCCTGAATGAGACAATAGCCCTCTGAGCTCAGGAGTTCGGGCCTTATTATCTGCTCTTGATAGAAGTGCAAATGGAAGTGCAAAGAGGTTAAGTAATTGACCTAAGGTCAGAAGGCTAGCAGTTTTAGAGTTGAAAGATTACCCTTCAAACTCTAATATTTTCTTAAATTTTCTATTAAGATGACCTTGGGAATCTTTACTAAGATTATTGACTAGAGAGCTGACTCTTGTCTTCACAGTTTCATATTTGGCTGTTCTTCAAAAAATTATTTTAAAGTACTTTGCAAAGCTTCAGCAATATTTTTGGTGAGAAGACAGGAAGATATGTGACATGCCCATTGAACAAGGACTAATGACATTGTTAGGAAGGAAGGAAAAAGGATATCACTTCTACATCGATTTCAGCTCTTACGCATTAACACCAGACAATGACCTCTAAAATGAGAGGCGCACCAGCTTAGCATTGTACTCTGACAAGGATCTTGGAAGTGAGGAATTAAGCTTGGTGAGAGATTCTACTCTATAGGCAGATGGTTGAGTAAGGAGCAACTGAAAATAGCTTGAAAGCAACCGGTGAGCATTTGACTTTGAAATTTTTTCCTTTCACTCTGCTTATGCCAGTGGTCTATTATACTTCATAAAAAATAGAGACAAAACTGAGACAATTTCCAACAGAGCATTTAGGTAGCCAAGATTATCACAGTGGCCAGTCTCAGGAACCAGCTGTGCAGTGCAGCTTTTGATTTAAAATACATTTGTTCTTCAGTCTGAGTCAAAAACTAAGTTTCAAAAGTTGTGTCATTGCATAGGAGTTTAAATATAAGCAATAGCTTGTTTGTCCCTAAGTGTTTGACTCTTACTGTCTTCCCATCCTAATGTGCCTTTAGGTCATATGCTGTGGTTGGATATGCGAACAGAGAGACTGTTCAGGAAAGGGCAGGCACTAAAGGCCCCAGACTATTTTCAGTGCATTTTCTGCCCCATAAACCACAGCACTTCTCTGATTGCTTTCTTTCTCTGTCTCTTTTCCAAGGCCATAGCTCAGAGAGCTTGGTTCTCCAAGAGACGGACTGCCTAAGTCCCTGAAATGAGCAACAGTCCTAAAGACAGGCAGGGCCTCTGCCAAGGTGAATGGCGACACCAGGCAAAGCCCACAGATTCAGTTCCCTTTGTGATTCCATGAGGCATTCCTAACCACAGGGAGCAGCTGAATTGCTAATTAAACTAGGGGTCATGGAGGCAGTGAGGGCTTCTTTCTTTCTTTCTTTCTTTCTTTCTTTCTTTCTTTCTTTCTTTCTTTCTTTCTTTCTTTCTTTCTTTCTTTCTTTCCTTCCTTCCTTCCTTCCTTCCTTCCTTCCTTCCTTCCTTCCTTCCTTCTTTCTTTCTTTCTTTCTTTCTTTCTGTAAATACATTCTTAACCTCAAACAATTCCTTTGATGACCATCTGAAAGTTCTAGCAGCATGTGCGCCTACTCCCCGTGAGCCCCGCCTCTCACCCCCTTGGCCAGCCATGCAATACTGAGATTTGACCCACTGAACTTCACATCCTTTATAGTAAAAACTAAACTTCTTCATTCAACAAATACTTACTGAGTGACCCACTCCCTGTCAGCACTAGTCTAGGTGCTGGGGATACAGCAGTAAAACACATGAGATAAAATCATGGCCTTCATGACGCTTGTTTTCTAATAGAGAGTGATACACAACAAATACAAAATACTAACATTTCAGGTTATGGTAAATTCTATGGAGAAAATTAAGGAATAAGGAATAAAGTATATAATAAAGAATAAGGAATGAGGTGCATATGTGCATCATATATATGGTAGTCCTGGAAGACCCCTTTGATGAGAATTGAGCAGAACTGGAAGGAAGTCAAAGGACACGCCACTGGAGGTCTAGGAAAAGCCCTTGGTAGGCAAAGAGAACCAAAGACTCAAGGGTCCTCATGGAGGAGCAAGTTTGTTTTGTCTGATGAACAACAACAATCAGGGTGAATGGGGAAAAGTGATAAGAGATGAGGTCAGAGAGACAATGGGACCAGTAGAACCCTGTGGGCCACTGTCAGACGCTGGCTTTTACTCTGAGTGCGTTGGAAGCCACTGGCAAATTTTGAGCAGTCAGTGACACTATATTTTGGAGGTTCTCAGGAAAATGGAGTATGGGGTGAAAGGCTGGGAGCAGGCAGATAGGAGGAACAGAGACTGGCTGCTGGTTGCACCCTGATAGCCATCTGCCCTTTCTCTCCCTGGTAATAGAACCCCGATGCTTTCTTGTGGCAACAATGGGCCCAGCTAGAGTCTAGACTTCATAGACACCCCCTTACAATTGGACATAGTCCTATGATGAAGTTCTGGTGCGTGAGCTATAAGAAGATGGATTTGTAACTCTTTTTGGAGCACTGCTTAAAACGAGCCTACTCTGTTGGAAGGAGTCCTTTTCTCCTGTTTTGCTTCCTTCTGCTGTGGGTCCAGAACACAAACACGTGGCAGGAGCTCCAGTGGCCGTCTTGAATCATAAGGTGATTCTTTTTGTTTGTTTTGAGACAGTCTTGCTACATTGCCCTAGGTAGAGTGCCGTGGTGTCTTCATAGCTCACTGCAACTTCAAGCTCCTGGGCTCCAGAGATCCTCCTGACTCAGCCTCCTGAGTAGCTGGAACTACAGGCATGCACCACCACACCCAGCTAATTTATCCATTTTTAGTAGAGATGGGGTCTTGCTCTTGCTTAGGCTTTTCACCTGAAGTAATCCTTCCACCTTGGCCTCCCAGTGTGCTAGGATTACAGATGTGAGCTACTGTCCCCGGCCCAATGCCCTCTCCTTTTTATCATTTATTTGTGGTGAGAACACTTAAAACCTATTCTCTTAGCACTTTTCAAGTATATACTATATTGTTATTAACTGTAGTCACCATGTTGTGCAATAGATCTCTTGATTTTGTTCCTACTGTCCGGCTGAAATTTTGTATTCTTTCACTAACATCTCCCCAGTCCCTACCCTTCCCCGAGCCCCTGGTAACTATCATTCTACTCTCTCCTTTAACGAGTTAGAGGTTTTGAGATTTCACATATGAGATCATGTGGTATTTCGCTTTCTGTGTGTGGCTTATTTCCCTTCACATAATGTCCTCCAGCTTCATCCATGCGGAATGACAGGATTTCCTTCTTGAGGCTGAATAGTATTATCCATTCATGTCCAGTGAATGAATGAATGGGCACTTAGGTTGATTCCATATCTTGGCTATTGTTGACAATGCTGCAATAAACATACCAAAGACATCAAACATTATCAAAGATATCTCTTCAGCACACTGGTTTCATTTCATAAGGTGACTTTACAATGGAAGCCACATGCTGAGGACAGTGGGACAGAAAGCTCAGATAGGTCCCTGATGATGGCATAGAGATACCACACTAACTCTGGACTGCCTATTTCTGGACTCCCTTCACATGAGAGAGAAAGAAACTTCTATTTTGTTTAAGCCATTAGTTTTGTTTTTTCTTTTTATTTGGGGTTTTCCAGTTATATGTAGGAAGCCATTGCAACAATCCAGGTGAGAGAAGATGGTGGTTTGGCCCAGCATGGTAGTCAAGAAGATCGGATTCTGGATATTTTTTTTGAAGGTAGTACCCATAGGATTTGCAGGTGGTTTAGACACAGAAATGAAGGAAGGAGAAAAAGTAGGATGACTTCTGGGCTTGGGGCCCAGATGACCTGAGAGTGCCATATGAGTTACAGGGGTGCAGAAGCTAGGAGGAGCAGGTGTGGATGTGAGGCTGGTGTTGGGTGGGAACAAGAGTCTAGGGCAAAAGTGGCAGGGACATGATAGAAACAAGGGGGGGGGTGTCAAGGGCATGGGGCACACATTGGTGGGAAATAAGTGGGATCCTGTCCTACTGCTTCTATTTTCTCAACAAAGTCAGAGTCCAGGTCATTAGCTGAGTCTGAAAAGATGACAGTAGAGGGTGGAGACAGGAGATTTAAAGAGAAAGACGCTGGGGAACAGTCCTTTCGGAGAGTGAAGAGCAGGAATCCTGGGCAGCAGTGAGTGTGAGTGCGTGTCCATTTGAAATCTGTGCTCTATAATTTCTAGAGAAGCCAGTGAGCAAGGCTGTGTGTTTTTCTGCAATCCAGTCCAGTTGCATGGTTACATTGAACCGAGCCTGGGTTTTGCCAGACAAGGAAGAAGGAAGTATTCTTCATCCACATGAGGTAGATGAAGAATAAAAAGAATTTAGGGTTCTTGCAAAGACTGAAAAATTGCTGGAGTGTAGGCTCTGGAGCAGCTCAGCAGAAGGACAGAAGGTGGTGATGGGCAGAGGGCTGGATGATCGAAAAGGAGATTTTGGAGGAGATGCAGTTAGTCATCAGGGAGGACAAGGTCACATGAGTCACTGAGGATAGGAATGAGTGGCTAAGGTGACAAAGAAGTCACTGGGGAGAGAAGGAATTGAGAAGCTGAAGATATTGGATAAAGGTCAAGGTGTTAAATAAAGTATATTAAATTATATTAAATTACAAGTATTATTAAATAAAAGTGGTTCACAATTTCCTATAATTAGATTTATTATCTGCCTCAAATAAAAATACCATTCATTAGTATAAGTACTTTAAATTAAAACAAATTTTTTGGAGGGACATCTATGGGACTTCAAAGAACAAAGTTTTACCCAAACATCTAAGTTTTTATTGGGTGAAAATACAAAGCATTTTTTTCCACATGAAACTTCTTTGTATCTTGATTTCTTTTTTTTTCTGTGAGTTTTTTTAGGAGGTTAGTCCATTAATACAGTCTTTTAAAAACTGACCTGATTATTCTCTGTAAAATTTTTCATGTTATTGCTTATTTCTTCTAAGAAATAAGCAATGACTTTGGACTTTGCCCCTTTAGACTTTCCTCATAACTTTTTCACTATTTTTTTCTTTTTTTAACTCTTATTCCCATATTTACTTATTTTCTCAGATGTTTGTTTCCTTCCTTCCTGCTCCATCTCCCTGTTCCTCAGATTCCTTTGTGTAGGAGAAAAAACTGGGAGGACTCCCATAGCATGCTGTGAGAAGTCTCTAGACTTCCCTGGGTGGACTTGTAAACACAGAAGGTCTTGCACACTACTTTACGTGGATCGAGCATTCAGATTACAGGGTCGGGCCTCAGGCACAGGTCTGGTTTGTCACAGGTGGTCGCTGAAACATTAGGAAAGTTGCTTTGCTCCTCCCATCTCCTAGTCCCTCTTCATAAACTCAGAAATTATTAATCAGGAGTCTATTCTGGGCTACTCATTGTGCTGATTAAAGTAATTCACGTCAATGGGCAGTGACTGATCTGCTTAATTCTCTCAGGGGCATTCGCATTTCTAAAATGTGTGTATTAATCCAAATATAACTCTGATGCATGAGATAAATGTGAAACAAACCATTAACACTCTATTCAGGATTTTCTGTGACCGAACAAAAGGGCTTCCTTTCTCTTGGGGCCCCAGAGCAGCCTGCTTATACCTTAGCAAGTGGGCTAGTAGCACGTGTAAAATTGGGGAGTAGAATCTGTGTGCATGCCTGTGTGCGTCTGCGGGTGGCACTGCCCACCTCCTCTGCTCCTCTCTCCGGCTCACGATCTACCTGTCGTCTTTCCCATGTTTCAGATCATGAGCGGGAGATACTCACACATGGCTCTGATTAAGCCGTCATTATTCTCAAAGAGTAAATTCTTGATCTCAAGATCGTATTTCCCCATTTTCCACAAAAAAAATTCTTCAGCTACTCAACTTTATTAAGGTTTTCAGTCTTAGAATCTTAGAGGTTCGTGGCCTGTGATGGCTCCCTTAATCCGGGTGTTTGTGGCTGGAATATACAGAATGAGTAGGGAGCTGGCTAGAGATGAGACGCACCAGGAACAGGGCTCCGTTTCTCCACGTGGCCTGGGCTACACCGGGTATAGCTCATCCGTCCCCCAAAGCCATGCTGAGGAAAGGGCTCGGCCAGAGAGAGAGTGCAGTGCTGTGCTTAGTACAGTGGGTCTGAGGGTCAAGCAGATTTCAGTGGTCTCCGAACCCGGGTAGGAACTAGCTCCAGCTCCCTGACCTTGTGCAAGCCACGTCAGCCTCAGGTGCCACAGCTTGCATGTAGGGTGATACACGATTCTTGCTTACACTGTGGCCGACGGGAGCAGCCCTTCCGTGAACCACCCACCCCATCAGGGCATCTGTCTGCGACGGAGACTTTCTGCCTCAGGACGTTCTATTTCAGGTCCAGAAGATTCTCGCCGCAAGGAAGAGAGGCAGCAGTGACACAGATGTGGAAGGGGACAGGGGCCCTTTTCCCTTCGCGTCTAGTCCGCTCCACACCCCCACCGGCCTCCCTGGCCGCTACGGGGTGAAGCAGCTGTAGGACCAGGAAAAGCAAGAAGAAACCGCCCTCCGCTTCTCTTCCCGGGAGTCCGGGCCGTGAGCCTGGCCCTCGGGGCGCGTTTCTCTGTGACTCTGGCCGCTCGCTCTTTTGCCATCTCAGCGAAGTCTTGAACCCATGTCCTAGAACCTTTTATCGGCCTTTTGGAAGCAGCTCGTATGGGACATAGAAGGAGAGTCAAGTTTCTGAACTGAGGAATATAGAAAAATCAGCCGTGCTTCTTCCTGCCGCTGTTTACGAGAGGGAAGTCAGCGGGGCCCCAAGAGGTCGCTGGTGGCGCAGGAACGGCGGCCGGATTGTAGAGAAAAGAGAGGGGGGAAAACACCCAGAAACTTTCTTCCTTGTTGTGAATAATCGCCGCCCCCCCGCCCCCCAGCAGAAGCAGTAACGTGACACCCGAGCGAAGCCGGGAGACCGAGCGGAGAGAGGGGGGGACGGGGAGGAGAGAGGGCTGCGGAGCGCCGAGGGAGAGGGGAGGAGGAGGAGGAAAGCCCCTGTCAGGGAGGTGGAGCGAGGGGATGGTGTCCGCCCCCCGTTCCTCCCTGCCGTTTTTTAGAGGAGCCTGAACCGGGACAAAACACGCCGAGACCGACAGACACAAAGCCGGGGGGTCCACGCTGGCGCTGGAGGCGAGCCCCGTCGGCCGCGAGCGAGCCCGAGGCGCGGCGGGGCGCGGGGCGCGGGGGCGCTAGCGGGCGCGGGACGGGCGCGGAGCCCCGGCGCGGGCAGCGCCCCCGAACCGGGGCCGGGCATCTCGGCCGCTCGGGCCGCGGCGGCGGGGACCATGCCGAGGAAAGTCTCCTGAGCCCGGCAACTCCGGCCCCTCCCCGCCCCCACGCGGCGGCCCTTCGCGCGGCCCTCTCCATGTGCAGCCGGCCGGCCAGGCTCTCCTCCTCGCGGCGGATGGGTGACCTTTTCCTGGCGCGGGCAGGCTGTGCGAGGCGGCGGAGCCGGCGATGAAGAAGAAGCAGCAGCATCCCGGCGGCGGCGCGGATCCCTGGCCCCATGGGAACCCTCTGGGGGGCGCCCCTCCAGGCCCGGGCAGCTGGAAGCGCCGGGTCCCCCTGCTGCCTTTCCTGAGCTTCTCCCTCCGGGACTACGGTTTCTGCATGGCCACCCTGCTGGTCTTCTGTCTGGGCTCCCTCTTCTATCAGCTCAGCGGGGGACCCCCTCGCTTCCTGCTCGACCTGCGGCAGTATTTGGGTAAGGAAGGGAGGCTGGCGCGAGGGCGGCGCCGGCTCTCGAAGTTGTGCCGGCGGGAGACGGGGCGCGCCGGCCACTTCTCGTGCTGCCACCGCGCGCCGCCGCCCCGGGGCTCCCCAGGTGTGACGCCCGCAGGAGTCGGTGCGGCGGCCGGGAGCGCCTTCTTCCTCCCGCGGGCCAGGCCGTCTGCACAGGGGCGGGGGCGCCGCTGGGTGCCGTGCGGGGCAGGTACTCTGGGCGGGACACCGCATACCTTCCGCCCGCCCTAGCCTCCGCCACCCCAACTGGGGCGGAGTAAATGTGCGTTTCGGGGTGTGCATGAGTGTGTGTACAATCGGGCCCGACGGTGAGGGGAGAGGGGAGAAGGGACAGTTTTCTCCGTGGCATTGTCGGTGACCACAGCCCAGTGCCGTCCGGCGCCCCGGGGCGTGCGAGTGGGTTTAGATCCTCTCCGCATTCAGTTCTGAGAATTAGGTCCCGCGGAACCCCTTTCCGTCCGCCGGCCAGAGCGGCTTCGCGTTGTCCCCTGGCTGGCTCGTCCCTTGGCAATCCCTGCCCACCCCGCCGCCCGCAGCGAGCGTGACGCGGGGAGCAGGCTGCCCGAGGGCGCGGGTCAGGCCGGCCAGCAGCGTCGCCTCCTGCGCCCTGACAATCCCCTGCGCCATGTGCGTCTCAAGTCAGAACTTTTTATTTATTTATTTACTTGGCGGTTGGTTCGTTAACAGCGAGGCTACCTGTCTTTAGCAGAAGCAAGGAAAGGGCTGTGATGGGAGAGAAAAAGCCGCTCCGGCGAGAAGGCGTGACCCCTCCGCGCCCTCGTCCCGGCTCCCAGAGCCAGAGGTGCCAGGGCCCCGCGAGCGCACGCGCAGGTCCCGGGGGCGATGCTGGCTCGCACGTCCGGGCCAAGGGACGATGCAAATGTCTCACAAGTCTGTGGCCAGAAAGGGTCGTGCGGGGGTGGAGGAGAGGCTGGGAGAGCTGCAGCTTCTTGCAAACATCCGACGTGATAACCTGAGCGGACTGGCAAGCATCCGGCGTCTGCGGGATGAGAACGGTGAGAGCGGGTGCGGGGAAGCGGAGCCACTCAAGTCCTGGGAACAAGATGGGCCAAATGACCTGGGCCGGCTGGAGGCTGCCACATTTACTCCAGATGTCCCTTCGTCGCAGAAGCCACAGGTCTAGAGAGAGAGAGAGAGAAAGAAACAAAACCAAAAATCAACACATCAGCAAAGTGACAAATGTGTTAGGGCATTTGGAAATGCAGATGCTGATAAAATAATGTTTTTTCCATGCAGAGGAGCTCAGATTTTAAAAGTTACACTTTTCTTTCAGTAAAAACTTGGGCAGCTATAGTTTTGCAGGATGCTTTAGGAAAAATTAAAGGAAAAGACTGACCAAGTAGATTTCCAAAGTATAATCTGTAGTTATCTAGTGTCATGGTTTCATGGAGGATTTGGGACAAGATGCCCTTTTATTAGGGAGTCAAACCACTTCTTTCCACGAGTTCTGTATTTTGGAGTCTCATAGCTTCCTAAGTCTTCAGACACCTGCTAGTTTCACAAAGGTCGCTGTATTTTCACCACCACAACAATCACTCTTTAATGGCATTGGGAGGAAAGTATTGAGGGTCAGGGGTCTATCTCCACTAAGTCTAGTAAAGAATTTATGAATTCTGGTAATGAAATCTTACAGAAAATATTGACAGCAGTGGTGTAGGAGAAAGAATAGTGAACTAGGATGGAAGGCATCTGTGTCCTCAGGAGCACTTGACGTTGGACAGGGTATTCAGACTTCATGGGCATTTTTTCCATGGTAGAATTAGGAGTTGGATGAGATTGGCTCTGAAACTTACACCCAGGTCCTAAAATTTTGTGGATTCACGTTTCTTGGGGAATGGTGAACCTGGGAGGAGGATGGAGCAAAGATACTACTCCTAAGGATAAAATCAAGAAACTTCAATGTAAATTACATTAACCTTTTCACTATATAATTTCAGAAAAATGAGGCCTGATAAATTTGGGTGGTCACTTGTAGGAGAGTGAATTCTCAGCGTTTAATCAGGGAATTAGGAAGAACTCACTGAAAGATTGAACACTGCTCCTATTACTAGCTGATCATTAAATTTCTGACTGATGTGATGGGCTCAAAATGACGTCATTGTGAACCGAAAATAGGATAGCTTTGGCCAAATTTGTTCCCTGTTATTTTGTCACATAAATATAATGATTTTCGGGAAAAGTGGGCTTGTGGTCTTAGGGTAGTTTAAAATATACCCTTAAAATAAGGCCAAGGTATCTGCAGAATTATTCTCCCCCGTTTTTCTCCATTCTAGTATTTTAGTGTCTGTCAAAACAAAATTTGTGGTTGGTAAACACATCCTCCCAATTTCCTTAGTTAGCTAATTTCGGAAGCAAGTATTTTTCTTAAATGTAAGTTCATTTAAAGTCGAAGTTTTCTGAATCAAAATATTTATATCAAACATTTTTCTTTATAGAATATTATTTCAGTATATTTGTACAATATTGTATGTCTGACACATAGTGGCTACTTGATAAATATTGGTTGAACCAATGACCAAACCTATTGTGTCAAATAGGCAGTGTGATTTTTATTGAATATTGTCACAGGAAAGCCAAGAGATATGGGCATTCATGATAAAAGCTAACATTTATTGGGTGTGTGCCAGTCAATGCATATGCAGAATGGAATTTAATCATTAATCCACAAAGTAACACTGTTGGTAGATTCTATTGTTATTCCCATTTTTGATATGGGAAAAATGAGGGCAAAGAGGTGGGAAGGGCACACAGTAAGTGTGGCAGGACTTCAGCCCAAATCTGCCTGATTCCAGTACGCGTTGCCTAGCACTATGGACAGTTTAAGAGAGAAAATGGAAATAGAGCCAAGATGTAAATGGGAATCTGAAGAGCTGACTGGCTAAAAACGATCATATTTATTTCCATAATTTCACTTTCCATTGTTTTTTAAATTCACTTTCTGTTTTTTCGTACTTTTACTTTGAGTATCTTGAGGGGTCAGCTGAGATGGGGAACTAATTCCAGAAGCTAATTTGCACAAACTCCCCCTTCCTATTTTAATCTTCACCACGTTGCCTCTGTTTATTAGGGAACTAGGCCCTCCCTGAGCTGCACAACAACTGGGCTTCCTCTCTTTCTTTAGCAGTTGTGCGGTGTATCAGGGTGGCTCCCTGGACCTGCAACATCAGCATCACCTGGGAATCTATTACCAATGCACAGTCTGAGGTCTTATCCCTGACCTGCTCCATGAATCTGGGCATGGGGCCCAGCAGTCTGTGCTTCTGCCAGTCCTCCAGGAGATTCTGATGCATAGAATTTGAGACAGTTGTTCTAGAGGAAAGCATTGCCTTCCAGAGGCTTCCCCTGTATTTGAGAGAAGAGAGGGTATGAGAGGGAGGAAGAGGGGAGAGAGAAAGAGATAGAGAGAGATTTATAAAGTAGTGTACATGGTTTTGTTTTTTAATTTCTACTTTAAAAAAATGCATCTGCTTTGCTGCTTAAGCCCCATTCTTTCCAGGGAAGGACCAGCCCACAGTGGCAGCCCCAGCTGGCCTGAGACTTTCCAAGGTTAGGAAAGGCCTGGAATGAGGTGAAGTGGGGCAGCCAGAAAGTATAGTGTGGGACAGGGAGAGAAAGGAGTCCACAGTGATGCTTTCTCTTCCCCAGGAAGCAGGGTCAAACAGTTCCTTTTTCTAGTCAATTTGGTGAAGAGCAGAGTATGTTCTCCTTAAAGAATTTTCTGCTGTAAACAAATTTGAAAAGAGGAAAAGGAGATGGGGGGGAGGGCAAGAGGAGGAAATTTATGAGGGTTAATTGTTGTCTTGATTTCCCATGCTCAAATTGGGTGGAGGGAGAACACAAACATAGAATGGGGTAAATAGAAAAATAAAGCAATTGCTATACTTAAACTTGGAAACCGTGGTCTTCCCAATTCAGTGAAATTATTATTCTTTTTAAAGCAGCATTCCAACTTTGATTTGCTATGGAAAACAAACTAAAATCAAATAAAATCTCCTCCAGAAATGAGGTTAGGATGCAGCCTTGCTGCCAGTAGCCTCATCACTTATGAGCTGTGGAAATATCAAAAACTTGGAATAACACTCATTACATTGATATAAACAGAATTAAGCCAGATGGTTTACTACTGATCTTGTACAACCGGCAAGCTCTAATGATTTATCTTCCAGCCTTGGATATGTAATTTAGACTTTATGGGAGCTAAATATGTTAGATTGATCTGGAGTTGATATGCTTTCTTTTCCATTTTTATTGTATACCACTTTAAATGGAGATATAGTGCTGTAGTTCTCAGAATTGCCAATCTTTACTTATATTATGTAAGAGCCTGGCAGTTTAGAGTCAAAAAATGAAAAAGATGTCATGTTATTGAATTTGAAAGTCTTTAAGTTTGAATGCATTTAAAGGAAAATGTAAATACAAGAAGTCTAGATCTGTTATAAAATAGTTTCTCTGGACCTTAAAAGTCAAATTTTATTTTCCTTCTATATATCACACATGGTTTAAATATAGTATCTTAGGCTCCACAAAGTAATCTAGGGAATGAATGCACAAAATTTGATGTTATCAATAGAAATTGTTGACATAGAAAAAAATGATATTCTTGTTCATAGCTGCAATTTTATGTTGTAGGGTTGATTGGGGACACAGTAGCCCTGTATTAGAGGAAGGACAGAAAATAGAATTTCACTGTGGCAGTCTTTGTTCTGTAGACACATAGCATGAATGGTGAAAAGCACTCTGCCTTGTAAATTATTTTTAATGTAGACTAGTCTCAGTATGAATTGTTTAAAGATACATATAAATATCGATTATCTAGATACTGTCTTTCTTCACATTCCCTGTCATCAATCCAGGTTTAAAACACTAGTTGGTTTTGTTTTGGAGAAACTAGAAAGAAAGTTGTCAAGCTTTTTGGGTCTCAAAAGAAATAGTATCTTTTGCTTCTGCAGAGAGAAGCTGAAGAAACAGAAACAGTATCTTGCCTTGCAGCTGTGCTGGTGGATATCAGTGGTGGACAATGAAAAGACATCTTATTTGACAGATTGTAGTTGCTAGAATTATTAGAGGAGTTACTGTTTCTTTTAAACATTTTTTTAAAAGAAGTGTGACTTGACCTGTATTTGTATTATAGAAATTCACCTTTAAGCAAACAATGATATACATAAACCTTTTTATCAGAAATGGAGAAACACTAACATTTCATCAAAATTATTATTTGCAAAAGTCAAAAGAATGTAGCAGCTATTCTGCAAGACAATTCCAAAGGAAGGATTAATATATTTCAGTATTTGCTGTTTAATTTTTTAAACAGCTTTCTGAGATATGGTTCAAATACCATATAACTCACTCATTTAAAGTTTTTAATAATTTAATAGTTTTCATTAATTTTTGTATTAATATATTCATAGATATGTGTGACCATCAATTTTAGGCCATTTTCCTTACCACAAGGAGAAACCTCACATGCTTTATCTATCACCTCACTGTTGTCCCATCACCCCCAACCCTAAGCAACCACTAACCTACTTCCTGTCTCTATGGGTTTGCCTATTCTGGACATTGTATAGAAATGGAATCATATAATATGTGGTCTTTTGTGATTGGCTTCTTTCGCTTGGCATAATGTTTTTAAGGTTCATCCATATTACTGCATGTATCAGTACTTCATTCCTTTTAATGAATGAACAATATTTCATAAAATAAGATATTCCATAATACTGTATGGGCGTACCACAGTTTGGTTATCCATTCATCCATCAATGGGCATTTGTTTCCACCTTGTGTCTATTGTAAACAGTGCTGCTGTGAACGTTTGTGTACAAGTTTTTGTTTGACTACCTGTTTTCTGCTCTTTTGGATATATACCTAGGGTGGAAATGCTGAGTCGCATGGTTATTCTAAGTTAACTTACTGAGGGAACTGCCAAGTTGTTCCACAGTGGCTGCATCATTTTACATCCTCACAAACATGGTATGAGAATTCCAATTTCTCCACATCCTCACCAACATTTCTTAATTTCCATTTTTTTGATTATAGACATCCTAATGGGTATGAAGAAGTGATCATTGTGGCTGTGTTTTGCATTAGTGATGAACATCTTTTTATGTGCTTGTTGGCTATTTGTGTATTATCTTGGAAAAAAATGTTTATTTACATCCTTTGCCCATTTTTTAATTGGGTTGTTTGCTTTTTGATATCGAGTTGTAAGTTTTCTTTATATATTCTTGGCACTAGACCCTTAACAGATATATGATTTTGCTATTAATTTTAGAGTTGGGGAAGATGATACTGACTTCAACACAATGCTGTTGCATATTGTCCTCTATATCGTGGATGTGCACCTTTCCAAGGAGTGAGAAATTAGTTTTAGACTTTATTCACTCTTAAAGTACTAAGTACAGTGTTTGGGCATGTAGTAAAATTTAAACTCTTAACAGTTGATTGAAAACAAGGACCTCTTCAGAAGAATCTTTGGGGTCTTGCTTTATAGTTTTAAAGTACTTTGAACATTAAGCACTTTGGTTGTCTGCATTTATCTCTAAGGTATGATAATTCATGGATGGTTAGTACTTACCTCTTTTAGAGATGTCACAAAGATTATTGTGGTTTGTATGTGGAATATGAGTGTAGCCAATTTTGAACAACAGATTATAGTACAGTGGATGTATTTTGTCTTTGTGTTTGCTCACTAGAATGGAGCTGATGAGCTCAGCAGGGGAAAATATTTGGGTACATATGTCCCTTATACGCTGTACCATGAAATAACCGAGTAAATCTTAAGCATTCTCACAAAATTGGAATTCATGTGTAAAATATTTTGTATTTACATTGTGGTATAATATGCAGGGCAAATATATAGGAACGATATTTCCTATATATGTTTCTCTTTAGTAAAATAACATGAGTTTTAAGAAGAAATATTGTCTTTCTAAAAGTTAGAAATTTTTAGTAGGTTTTAAAAATATGTATTATCAAAATAAGAAGCTTTAAAATAGGGACAGTCAGAAACTGCCAAGTAGATCCTCAACTTGAATAATTTGTAAGACTCTTGTGTTCAAAATTACCAGGGAACTAGATGTAGCTGTTTAGTGTGGAAGCTCTGCCATACTTCTCAGTCTGTCTCAGGTTTTGTATTAATTGGCTCCAATTTCCCAAAGATTGCCACCAGCTCCTTTTTCTTGTCTCACTGCTTGCCTTGGCTTCTCTGCTAATGCCTCTGTGCTGACTGTTTGGGAAGATAAAACTCCAATTATGATTTCTGAACTCCTGTAGTATTTATTTCACAATCTCTCCTGAAGTTTCGACATTCTACCTTATATCCGGATTCTGCACAAACTCTTTGGAGAAAAGGAGCTTACTCAGCACTTCCTATCTCCACTCTGATAGCTCCTGGGTGCCCTGTATGGGCCTCAGGAAGTGGCTGCTGATTGGGTGTATTTGCTAAGCAACTATTCTTCACTGGGATTCCAAACCCTGCTTTGTTTGTTCTCTATTTTAAGCAGAGAATGTGGGGAGGGACGTCAGGAAAGATTCTAGCCCAGTCGATGTCTAGCCTATTTCTTCCTTGTTATTTGAAACGGATGCTCCAAGCAAATATATTAGAACCACTTATAACATATAGTTCTATTAATATAAACGTTTCCTTCTGTACACAGCGATAATTGGCTACCTCTTAACTTTGGGAATTTGGAATTATATTTTAAGAGCTCTCTCTGTAATTAAGAATACCTGAGGTTTGCATGCATACAACTAGAATGTGAATTTCTTGTTTCTTGTCATTTTCCTGAATCCTGGACCAGTTAGTTGTTTTGGGAGTTTACAGAGTAGTGGTTTATTCCTCTCTCTACATCCCAAAAGAGACCTTAGGTAGCAGTTTGTGTTAAATTAGTCGGTATGTTTCAAGTATGACTTTAAGCCTTGAAAAAGGTTAGACCATGGGATGATGTGATTATTGAAATAGTGGCTAACCAGATTTTAACCTAGAACCACAAAGTGACCAGACTATTAACATTAGGGCTCTGTGTACCAACTCATTTACCCTTGTTTGGTGAAAGATACTGAAATAACCTTAAGTCATGGCTTTGAGCAAGTAATTTTTAGTTCATTCACTGATAGATGATTTAAATAACCAGTTACACTTAAGTGTATTGCATTTCTGGAAACAGCATTGATTTTTCTTTTTCTAGTTCAGTGAGTACAACTTTCATAATCTTGATGAAAAGTAAAAGTATTCTGAGACAGGTAAGTTCCTTTGTTCAACCATTCAACAAATATTCATTGAAGGCCTTCAGTGAGTCAGAAGGTTAGGCATTAAGAAAGAATATGGGTTTTGGAATAGAGCTCTGGGTGTGAAGCACTTGTTAGCTGGGACAACTTGAGCAATTTTGTTACTTTCTCTGAACCTCAGGTGTGTGATCTATACAATGGGATGAATAGTTGCTGTTTCATAGTGTACTTCTATAACCCAAGGCTTGGCATTTGAATTCAACAAATGTCAGTTTTCTCACTCCTTTCTTCATGTAGCACACACATGTGTGCACATACACACACACCCGCGCACACACACAAACACACAACTAGGGGAAGTGTGCACATTCACTTATGACTTGGCTTCCAATGGAAAGAACCACTCTAACTCAGAAATACAAAATTACTTAACTAGTGTCTTTGTAGCTCATCTTGTCACTCTCAGATTGGTGAAGAGCTGACAAGTTCCAGTCATTTGCCCACCCATTAATCATATACACACAAACCTTCCTGTTTCTTATTCTCTCTGCTGCTTCCTAGAAACAGTCTTTAAAGAACACATTCTTTGAACATCCTGATTTGCCTCTGTTTTCAATTTATCCACACCATTTTTTCCCCTGCATTCACAAAATAAAAATAGCAGTGTAGAGGGAGGGAGTATGCTGTAGTGTGCTCCATGGGATGGCCAGCTGTTCTAGGATTGGACTAGTGATCCATAAGTTACACCTTTTCAAAAACAATCATAATACCAGATGTACACTGTGACTAATTGGAAAGAACCTCTCCCATTTATGGTGGAGCCGCCATATCCAGTAACATGGCTACTTAGTTTTCTCACTTCCCACTTCCCATACATTGGGAGTCAGAACAAGAGCAGCGAACCACAGAAGCAGGTTATGTCTCTGCCAAGAGGCTGCCAAGAGGAACTGGCTTCTGTTTCCCGTTCTCAGCTTGTCTGTGTTGCCCTGCTCTGCCCAGCCTTTCATGGGTGTTGGGGCAAGTGAGAGCCACAGCGTCTGGTGTAGCTAGTCACCCAATTCCTTGAGCAGTTGAAAGCAAATGCCGATTTTACATAATTTTGTAGAAAGTTGAATTTTATTTAGGGACCTTGCCATTCCAGCACGGAGCTTCCAGCTTTGACACAAAGGCTATTTGACGATGTGAATGCCTTCCCGTTGGATAAGCAGAACTGTCAGGCCAAGCCGTACAGCTGGATGGAAGGGTCACTGGGCCGGGGTCTGGAAAGAGGCCCAGCCACATCTCAGTGGTCAGTGTTGTTAAGTCACTCAAGCCTCCTAGGCTTCAGTTGTCTTTGTCTCTAAAATGAAGGGGTTTGATTGGATCTGTTTTCTTCCCTGGGACCTCAGCAGCAGCAGTGTTTCCATGTGGTCTTAACCATCATCTGGGAATAGTCCCAGCAGCCAGGAGAGGGGAAAGGGCATGGCTTTTGGAGTTCTTTAACGAAGTCCTCGAGGTGATTTCTATATGCAGTCCCGGGGAGAGTGCTGCTTTTCTCTGTAGAGTCACTGGAGTGGATTCTTTCTAAGGTCCTTCTATTTTCAAAATCATGTGTTGAAAGAGACAAGAGGTCATTGAATTGCAGCAACTGAAAAAATATATAAGGCGATTTTCTCCAGAGTTAAATGCTTATTTAAAAGATAGCAGGAGTCAAGTGACTACCGCAAGTAGAATACACAGAAACATTTTAGGCCATCGTTGCTGTCATTTTCTAAGTCTTAGTCATAATTAAAGAATTTTTTTTTGTTTTAATTAAAATCAGCATTGCTTCCTCCAGCTTCACCAGAATATGCTCCAGAAATTATGGGAAGTGGAATATCACTAGGAAGGCTAAAAGAGAGGAAGGGGAGTAAGATGTGGGTTTCCAGAATTTAGAGTCTCACTATGTGATAGGAGGAAAGAGGGAGACGGTAGGGATAAGAAACCTGTGTTGATCAAAGAGGATTCTCACACCCTTCCCAGCCACCTGCACCTAGTCGTCCCATTCCACTGTGGACAGCTCCAGTGGCTAAGAGGGCTCGTTGCAGTGTGGAGAGCCGCTTCTTTATAGCTTCCACCTAATTCTGCTAGTTCTTCTTCCAGGAGCGACATAGAATAGTTTATTGGACTTCATAATCTTTCAGATATTTGAAGATATGAAGATGACTGTCACATCTACTCCTCCCCCCACACATATAAATCTTGTTGAGACAAGTAGGTCTGTCTTCCAGTAGCTTCTCATTGGAAGTCGTTTTCAGACACAGAAAGTAAAAACAATAAAGGGGAAAAAAAGTGAAATCTTCTGAACGATGGCACCCTATAAACAGAGCAATACAAGATGCAAGCTGGGGGTGGATGTTTCCCTAAGATATGGGATTAATATGCAGATATTTAAAAGTTCAATATATCAATAAGAAAACGATGAACAACTCATGAGATAAATGGGCAGAAAACACGAGCAGGCAGTTCACAGAAGAGGAAACACAATTGGCCCAAAAGCACATGGAGAGATGAAATGGTTTTAATTTTCTTATGTATCTTAGTCACCTTCCCCTGTCTATATGGCCATTTACTGGGAGTTTTCCGATTCCCTCGGTTTGTGAGCCTACTGTGTGCAGTGGTATATTCCTATCAGAAGTGACCCTCTAAACTGTCGTCTTTGAGAGTGACTGCCACTTCTACCACTGTTCTGTGGGTGTTGGCTTCAGGTCCTCATTGCATGTGTGGCTGAGTTCTTGGAGCCACACTGGTGTTGGATGGTCGTCCCCTGAGAAGCCCTTCCTGACACCCAGACTCACAGCACCCTGCATTCTCTCTGCGTCTCTCCACCCAGGAGACTTTGCTGAGTTCCTTAGAAGCCAGGATGGGAGGGATTTGGATGGTGCTTAGCATGCAGCATCTTGCCTGGAAGTATTTTCTCAATATCTGAGAAAACAGTGGAACTGACTCATCTGGTCGCAGTTTCACAGAAATGTGATTGCGGATCTCTGCAATTTCATTCTGGTTTCCTGAGAATTCATACAATGACATGCCAAAAAAATGTGTGTAAAATCACACGCAGATTTAGACACTTCCAGAGGAAGTTATTTTTACCACGGTGGGGAAGAAACCAGAAAGTGACGATTGGCGGGGAAGGCAGGCAGGGCTAGGGAAGGAGGGCAGGTGTCTGAGCAGCCCGGGCTTGGCCACGCCAGCCCCTGCAGCCTGCCAACCTGGTGGGACAGCAGTGTGCTCACCTCTTCCACACAGGAGTTCCTGTGTGGAAGATCTGCCTCGAGGAGGAGAGTGTTGACATAACCTCTGAGTGTGGAGCAGTTTAAGCAGTGTGGGGTTGACATTGGCCACGCCTGAAAACGTGCCGTGTGCGCTCCCGGGCGGCCCATAGAAGCAGCTCTCTAACTAACAGCTGTGCAGGACACGGAGGTAAAGATGGAGGAAGGATTCCAGAAAGCTGCAGGAATAAAAAAAACCAAATGGCGCAGTGTCTGTATTTTGCTTTAGCAGTTGACAGGGGTGAGGCCATCTTGTTTTCTTTGCTCGTGCTTTTCCCAACTCGAAAGGCTGTTCTTGTTTGCTTGCCGAGCAGAGATCCAAGGCCTGACGGAGTCCGAAATGTTTGTGGTCATGTTCTTCTAGTCGTGCTGCGAGATGAAGAGGTTCCCAGAAACTAAAGGAGGGAGAAGGAAATGTCTGTTAGGATCCATAGCCACTATCGTTTGCTTACCCTTTTCACCTGGGCAAAGGATACCTAGAGCTACCATTCAACAATAATATTTTGAGTCTCGTAAGTTTGTAGTGTGACGGTGAACCTTTCGTATGCATTCAGAAAACACTTTATTATTCAAACACCTGTATGTCTGCTGTCTTGTTCCTTATGGCTAGGGAGAGGTGTGTATTTTCTATGAGACTGTGTCTTGGAATGTGTGCGGTTACGATGGTGGTCCTCTGCTTCTGACCTGAACTCTAGCACAGAGTGTGTTTAGGCATGTCTTGGGGGTGCTCCCTGGGTTGGTGGGAGAACCTTCTAGAACCTACTTTGGTTGTTGGGCAGGCTTCTATCTTTATGCTTCATCTGCTTTATGGCATAATGCATTGCTTGCCAAAATATAATTCATCTTCCCCAGATTCTTTCCTGATCACCTTATCAAAATGATAGGTGACTGTGTTAATTTCAGAGAAAGTCTTGCTCACAAGGCTTATGCTTCACTGAAGTCTCTTAAAGGATCAGAGACACGTGTTCTCTTATTGCTTTCACCTGCCCACGCTCCTTCACATTTGGCTGGCAGTCTTCCTCTCCTTCATCTGTGCAGGTTCATTCCTTCAACACATGCTCACCAAGCACTAGTTATGTACTAGGTGCTGGAGGTAGAATGACTAATAACACTGTCACTGCACTCGTGGAGCTGCATTGTACCTGGAGGGACAGAGAAGGACTTCGGATCCTGTGTAAGCCACAGTAAGCAGGGGAAGCTCCAGGAGGACGTAGAGGCAGAGATTGGCTGTGGTTAGACTGATGATCTCTTTGGTTAAGTTCCTGTTTACGCCAGGAGACCAGGGGTTCTCAAGGCTGGCTGCATGATAGAAAGAAGAACCTGAAGAGCTTTGGAAAATACTGATGTGGGTGTATTCATTTGGTCAGGGATGGAGCTGGGCATCTGTATGTGTTGAAAGCTCGCTGTGTAATTCTAATATGCAACCAAGATAGAGAACCACTATAGTAGACAGTGGGCTGGGGAGTTTTTTGTGTGTATCGTCTTCCTACGGTACTAATTAGAGATGCTTTATCTTAATGGATAATCATTTATTTGGCTGTGACTTACAACATTTTAGTTTGTAGCTTCTTTGCACCAGTATTTCTCAAAGTTTAACAGCATTCAGATCACCTGGGGATGTGTTAAATTGTAGCCTGTGACGTAGCAGGTCTCAGGGGAAGTCTGAGACTCCGCATTTGCGACAGGTGGTGTTGCCAGTTGGAGGACCACACTTTGAGCGATAAGGGTCTGTACTGTAGGATTGCTGGGAGATAATTAGTGCTTGTAAATAAACAAATGTGTTGGGGTTCAGCCTAGCCCACTAAATAGTTGTGCTATTAAACATTTTACAAATTTCTTTTTAATTGAATTTTTACTCACCAATTTGGTTGTTCAAATTTAAGAACATTAAGTTTTCCTTAAGTGAGAATCACACCCTTGTATGATTCCAGATTTAAAAGGCTGTTTTTCTTCATCTCTGCAATCTACAGTGTTGAAATAAAGGCTGTTTGGAGTTTTGAACATACAGATTTTGACCTAAAGTCAAGGTCATTGATAAGCCTAGGAAGTGAACCAACCGGTCTTAGGGATGAAGTGTCTTCGAAAGGTTATTGCAGATTCTTGTGCTGTTTTGAATTTCTCTTGTGCTGAGAACTCATTACCAAGTATCCCTAACATCCAAATACTCTAAGTAAAGTTTTTTTTTATGGCCAGAGAAAATAATTGTATGTAAACAGAGCAAATAATTAGAATGACTTAGTGTAATAGCACAATTTAAAACATTAATTAAAACCCTTAATACATACTCATTGTAGATTATTGGGAAATAGAAAAAAGCACAAAGAAGAAAATAAAAAGCACGTTAATTCCTTTGTTCACAATTGCTTTGGTTTGGTTACATGCTTCCCTATGTTCTACAATATCACAAATGTCATTCTACATCTTTACACATTTTTCTAGAACATTGGTTTTCATGGCAGCAGAGTATCCTGTGAATGTACCATAATTCCTTTAACAAGGCCTGTTTGATATTTAG
Source organism: Microcebus murinus (assembly GCF_040939455.1). Classification (NCBI taxonomy): domain Eukaryota; kingdom Metazoa; phylum Chordata; class Mammalia; order Primates; family Cheirogaleidae; genus Microcebus; species Microcebus murinus. Next base: position 16,480,100 of record NC_134108.1, on the reverse strand, counting down.
CCCATTTCCAGTTTTTTATGATTGTAGATAAAGCTGTGATGAACATTATTAAATTTTTGCAGACTTCTCTCTTTCCCTTGGGATAAATTCCCGATTGCTGGGTTCAAGTGTATACCCATTTTAAAATTGATTTCAGTACATATTGCCATATTGATTTAGATTTGTATATTTCACTAGGAGTCTATTACCTGTTTTGCCCGCGTCCTTATAAACACTGAGTATAATCTTTTAAAAACTCCTTACCCACTTGATTGGTGAAAAATGATACTCTTACTCATTAATTTGCATTTGCTTGAATATTCATGAAAGTGAACAGTTTATGCTTATGAGACATGTTTCTTCTTTTGAGAATGACAGTATTAAATTTCCCCTTCCCATTTTTTCCCTGCTTATGTGTTCCTCTTTTATCAATTGTAAGAGTTCTTTAGAGATGAAGGGTATTAACCCTTTGACATATATGCAAATAATAATTTCTTGGCTTTTCATTTGCTCTTTAGTTTTTAAAATCAGTTTCTTTTACTTTTCCTGTGCATTAATTACTTTTTTCTCATTTGTTAATTTTCCCTTGCTTTTATGCCTGTAAAAGTCTTATATCCCAACATCAAACATATATTCTCTCTATTTTCTTCTAGTTCTATTGTTATTTCACATTTCCATTTATTTTCTAAATCCTTTGGCATTTGGCCTTTATTTGGTGTAAATTAAATCAATGATTTTGCAAGTCTAGCTGGAGACAAAGTGAATGAATGATATGATTCATGATGATATGATACACGAATGATATGATTCTTTAACAGGAAATCCATGTTTCAAACATTAAAATTAACTGATTTGAGTTGAACTATTTTAAGAGGATTCGCAAGCCCTGTTTGCTGTTTGAGTTTTGGGGATGGGTGTGCTTCTGCGGCCGTCTGGTGTGGGAACCTGTTGTGCGTGGGCCTCTCTCCTTCTGCCGCCTCTCCCAGCTGCGTCTCTCCGTGCAGGTCCCCTCCTCCCCCATCCAGCTGCCCTCGCTTCTGGAAGGGAACCCTGTGCCCACGTGAGTGGATCCTGTAGTCACTGGCACTCAGGCTGGGCAGACACGATCTCTCTGCTGGCCTGCTCTGCCTGGATCGCACATGTGCAGGACAGGACAAATACATAGATCGCAGCGTCTTGGGTTCCTATTAGGTCTTGAGCAAAAAATGAAACCCCTGGACAGGCACTTGTATCCTTGCACATAAGCCCTTTGGATGAGCTCCTTGACAACAGCCTGGCTCTACCAGACCTCAGCCCTTTGGAGTGTCTTAGAAATAGGGCCATCACTCATTTTAACACTATTTTATAAGCTAGATGGTAATTAGTTGTTTAGTTCCTCTGGGTTATTATTCTTTTTAATGTATATAAAGTTCAAGGGACCACAGACATTAAAGGCCGAAAAGATGGACTAGTAGAGCCACATTTTCTGTTTAGGAAATCACTTTTCCTTCTATGGAATTTGCTTTTAACAGGGTGCTTAATATTAGAAGAGGCAGTGTAGTGTTAACGAAGCATTGGGCTTCAAATGAGAAGTCCTCTGTTTGTGTCCTGGCATTGCCACCCTGCAGCTGTGTGACCTTGGGTAATTCACTTAACCTCTCTGAGTCTCCATTGGAATTTTAGAGGGACTCTTTCTGTGCTAAAACAACAACCACTGATTTGTAAAGAGAATGCTGTCTGGTACTCTCCTGCCTGGAATACTGTGAAAATTTGCATTTGTAATATCAGCTAATGCACATCTTCAACTTAATCAGTCACACAGAAGCCTGAGCAGAACAGGTGGCAGATGGGAGTGTAGGAATGTAGGCGTCTGTGTATGTGTGTGAGTGTGTGTGCATATATGTTGTGTGTGTGTATATGTGAGTGTGTGCGTGTTGTGTCTTCCAAGAAACAAACAAACCCATCAAAATTCTACCTCTAGGCATTCACACTGCTCTTTCTGTCACTTACTTTTTTAATAGGAAGAAGACATTGTAAGATTATGCAAATTATAGTTTAGTTTATTTGTCAACTAATGCATATTTTTATGCATTTCCTAATTCTCTCAAAGGACTTTAGTTACAGTTTTTCTGTGTGTCCTATGACCTCTGACTGCTTTGCTTTAAACTGTAAAGAATAGTTTCAGGGGCCTGGCGTGGTGGCTTACAGCTGTAATCCTAGCACTCTGGGAGGCTGAGGCAGTCAGATTGCTCGAGGTCAGGAGTTCAAAACCAGCCTGAGCGACACCCCGTCTCTACTAAAAAAAAAATAGAAATTAATCGACCAACTAAAAAAAAAATATATATATATATATATATATATATACAAAAATTAGCATGGTGGTGAATACCTGTAGTCCCAGCTACTCAGGAGGCTGAGGCAGGAGGATCGCTTGAGCCCAGGAGTTTGAGGTTGCTGTGAGCTAGGCTGATGCCACTGCACTCACTCTAGCTTGGGCAACAAAGTGAGACTCTGTCTCAAAAAAAAAAAAAAAAAGAATAGTTTCATGATTAAAAGTTTAAAAACATTTACCCTGTGATCATTTGATAAGATTTTAATTTTTATCAAGATTTTTAAAAAATTGAGCATACTTATGACACAAAGGTTCTTGTAAGAGCTATTAGCCTCTGATACAGATATATATATAAATTCATCATTTTCATGCAAATATCTAGGCTAGAGAGATTCACCCACCTGCTGGGGGGGCACAGAGGAGAGAGCAAGTTAGGGATAAGGAGAGGGATCATGGAAAAGATGACACTTGAGCTGGGTGTTGAAGCATAAATAGGAGCTTGCCAGGCAGAGATGTGGGAAAGGGCATTACAGATGGAGGGAATAGCTTGTGCAAAGGCAAGCCACTGGGCCAAACTGTGGCACCTTTGGGTACACTGAAGAGTATGGGAAACCGTGGTGGGGGAGGAGAGGAGGGGTTTTCTGCAAGGGAAGTGCCTACGGTAAAAGGGTAGGTTGTAAAGGAACTTGTATGCTGTGGTAACTGGCAGGCAATGGGGAAACCACTGAATGTAGACCACAGAGCCATAGCAGATTTTATTATTCATAAAGATAACTCTGTAAACAGAATGGAAGAACTGGAGCCATGGAAGAACTTAGGCAGATGTCCAATGTAGTCCTCAGATTCAAAGAGCACTTTACAGTTTATAAGTCCTCGCACTTGTGTTGTCACACGTACCTGAGTGTGGGTGTTCCACTCCCTTTGCAGGTGAGGAACCTGCGTCCGGAGACGTGGAGGGCCCCGAGCGCTGAGTTGGTGGGGGGCGGGGGAGGAAGTTCTGCTCCCACGCAGGGCTTCTCAGGCCAAATTGGTCTTTTCCTTTCACCTCATGCTGCATGAAAGTGTATTTTAATCAAAGTACTGAAATAGTTTCCTAACTCTTTTAATGAGAACCGACTTTCAAAGTAGCTTTCATCTTGATAAAGAAAGTTTGACAGGACAAACAACTCTTTTCCTGCAGGTATTTATTTAGTATCCTAGGGTCATGTTGATTTGCCTCCTCGCTGACACTTTCCTATTACAACAGCATTCTATAAGCTGATGGTTTATTTTTTCTGATTAGCTAAAATGCAAAGGAAAAACCCCCACTGTTGTTTAATTAGGATAGGATATACTATATTTTGCAATGTTTCAGTTGTTTGAATAACTTTGGGCATGCTGGTTTGTCATAGATTAAGTTGGCATGGAGGCTGTAATTTCTTGCCGTTTAAACAGGACTGTTCACCGAATACGGCAGATTTATTTTCTCTGTGGCATTATTGAGGATGATAGAAGTGGCTCCATTTCTATCTTACCTTACGTCCCGTCTGCTGGGCTGTGGGGCTTGCAGTCTGAGCATAGCTCTCTGTAAAGCTGTTCAGCCCCCAGCCCCTGCTGGGAGACCTCCAGCCCCACCCTGTTCTGCCACCTGCTCTTGTGAGGTCTAAAGCAGAATGTTCCAGTCATTTTTGTTTTTTAAAACCAGAGACCTGATTCTAAATCTTTAGTTTTGTTAAAACACAGTTAGAGGAAAGCATGTCTAGGTTCCAGAAAATTGAACTGTGCTACCACATAGCAGCGGGTGGGTGGCTAGTCCTTGAAATGACGACTTGACTATTTGAATTTGAAGGCATCTTTTTAGAGAAGGGACAAAGAAGAGAAAAAGCTCAAATGGATGCTCTGTACTCCACGTGAGCCTGCCTGAACTTGCACAGGGTCTCGCATTTATTGGGAAATACATGTTTATTAAGACAATTACAACAGGTACCTCAACTAGGAGAGTTTTTGCAGCTGAACATTGTTTATATGTGAATTTCGGGAGGCCAAGGCAAAAAGGGAATAAAACGTGTCACGTTTTACCATTATCTGAGAAGCATACCTGTTCATTGGGCAAGGGTGGCCTCTCTTTTCCCACTTCCCCCAAAAGGAGACATTTGGTAGATCTTAGAGTATTATCATGGACAATATCGTCTACAGTATTTTCCCCCTGATAATGAGGACATGTTCTTTATGACGCTGTACACTGGCGCTGTGTAAAGGTGAGAAGCATAACATCAAACTACAGCTCAGGGGTGGCATTTCCTGGGAGCCGATCCCTTATAGTTTAGGTGTGCTGCCTTTCAGTGTTTTTGTGTTCAGAAAAGTTACAATATTGAGGGTGTGCCTCAGGTTTTTCTCTGTCGGTTTCTTCAGCCTTACTTTTGGCAGGAACAGGAGAGCAGTCGGTGAAGGATGCTAAGAGCTTGCAGTATGGAAACTCAGTGGGAATCTCACGTTGAAATGGTGGGTGAGTGAGGAGCCCTTAGTGCTCGGCTGGTTCATTCACCTTCCCCAACTGAGCAGCCTGTGTGGGCTCTGCCAGGCCGGGTAGGTGCAGGACCTAGTTTGGACAGACAGGGCCCTCTGGACTTCCGGGGTGATTCCTCATCTCCAAGACATGGGATCTGGGCCAGAATCTTTCTCAGACAGAGAAGTTCTAAATAAATGTATTTTGAATGTCTTAAAACCTCGTCATTGGAGGACTTTATTTTTTAAAGATCAAATGTACTTCTGATTTTATAGTAGTTGTCAATGAGAGAATGGAATTCATTTTACTGACTTTTTCCCTACAACTTTATTAAAAATTTTTTTGAGAACCCCCTTTTCCAATTTGGCAGGCTTTTGTTAAACCTTGCCATATTCTAGGCACTCTTGAGCACATGATCCCACAAAAATGTGTGAGGAACTTTTAAAAAAATTATAGAATTCTATAATTCTATAAATAAATTGTAGGGGATACAATTATAGGGGCTATTCTGAAATTAATTATAAAATAGGTTGTACCTTGGGACTTAAATTTCTTTCCATATCTTTTCATTTCACCTAAATTTATATGAATTTTACAATGGTGATTATTTTTCATGTTTGGAATCAAATGACATGTATTTTAAGAGTCTTAGTTTTTAAGTGTAAATGAAACATCAGAAGACTTTCAATACACACACACAGACACATATATACATCACATTTTTTAGTATACAAGAAAAGGTAAATATTCAAGTTCTTTCCATTGGGAGACATTTTGTTGAAATATTTTTATGGGATATCCATATTTTTCTTTTTTTTTACCTTAAGAAAGGGACAGTGTAATGGATGGATATAAGAGCATATGCATGAATTTGCACCAAATTCCAGGTGTAGGGTTCAGAATAAAGTTTTGTATACCTTGGGGCGTCATGCACACAAACTTTCTAGGGGGCATTGAGCAGAGATTGAGAGGAATCAAATTTTCAATCATCCCTTGCCAACTTATTTCTTTCTAAAATTGATCTCCCTGAGGACTTGTCATATGGGTTACCCTCAATCCCCTCCCCCACTTTATAAAAGAGGTTTCTCTCTCTGCTGGGTGTCGAACACTTCCAGGTGCTAAAGGAAAAATTTCAGACACTGGTGTGGAGAAAGTGAATGACTAGGGACTGCAACACACCCTCCTGAGGGACAGTTGGTTTCCACTCTTTGCTTTTAACCTAAGTGAAGGAGAATCTAATCAAGTTCTTTCTTCAGGTAGATCACCAACAGATCACTGCAGAATTTAGGAAGACATTTTAGAAGTGAGTGCCATTGCTATAAGTAAAGCCCTTCCATTCTCATATATTATTGATGTGAACAAGGTTTCTCAGTCTTCATAGCTATTAAAATGAAAAATAGAAATCAATTTGAAATCAGTAAAATTCAGCTACAAACACAGCCCTATTCATCTAATGAATCAATGCATTTGGGATCAAATTTTACTTTTGATTTTTAATTATCATTCGTGAAGTTTGTAAAATCTTTATGTCGTTTTGATCAATGTGAACCAAAGGTAATCTTAATGATAATTCAGAATATATACTTTAAACTCTTAAAGTGTTATAGTAACAGGAAAATTTTAAAAATGAATTTTAATTTACACACATTTTTGTTGTATAGAAATAGAATAGAGTGGTTGATAAGTTATGCTCAAGCATAAACATTTAATCCGTTAGAACAAAAATCTATGTGAGGGGAGTGGAATGAAAATACAAGCTGAAAAGTCTGTTACTTATAATTTATTTTCTACATTTTTAAAAGGGTATGTGAATTTCAGAGAATGATGAATGAATGAAAGAAAAGCTTATTAATTCCTCCTTCCCTTCATAATGGACTCCCCTCTAACTGGGGTTTCCTAATACTGAGAATAACTTAAACATACCTGTGCTAACCTCTCTCACTCCTCTCCTGGGTCTACCTGAGGTAACCTGTGTTCTCCATCTTGTATTTATTTTTCTCCACCAAGTTTTGTGAGGCTTGAATATTATACAAATCTGAGAGCTTTCTTTAGGTAAAAGAATAAAAAATTATGAGTAAAGAATGCAATGTCAACCAGACCGAGGGAATGTGTGCGGAAGGGGAAGTTAGAGTGGAGGAGACTGTGGTCTTTACCAACTGCAGTGAAATAGCTGTCTTTTGTAGATTTTACAAAAACTTGTGACCATGTGAGTTTGTTGTTGGAGCCCCTCCTCAGATTTGGGAAGGAGCCCACGCAAATAGGGGCTCCTGAAACTTAAACTTCTGTAATTTCACTGTGAAACTACCTCTGCGTGTGTGTGCATGTGTGTGCGTGCATAAATCATACAAATACACACACACATACATGCACATCTCTGAAACGTATGTTAGTTTTACTTGATTTTAACTTGATATGAAATATTTTTATATTCATGGTATCATATCACTGGTGTGCATGTATGTATTCTGTTGGATATATGTATAAAAATAATGTAATTTTAAATTTTCAAATGTTGATGCATATTATATGGGAAATCACACCCCTTGCATATTTTTAAACATTTAATGAAAACTTCTGGATGTTAACTTAAAATATAACAGGAATTAACAGAGTTTTCCAAAATTCTTACGGAGTTATGTGAGCACAAAAGTTTGAAGGCCATCACGGTATAGATTAGTTCCTTGCTGTCCTAAACACTGCCGAGAGAGCGCATAATGTACTACCAGGGGAGGAAGTGAATCCTATGGTGTGTTCAGAGGTTTCTGAATGGAGGAAACTGTCCCGGTCACCAGGGGCTATTAACAAGTGTTGATACCCGACAGCATGGCTGCACGTTGAGACATGGTCCGATTTCACCTCTGCTTGCTGGGAGGCGTGGAAAACCAGTTCCTGCACCCGTCTTCCCCTCCCTCCCATTACTGCCTTTACATTCTTCCTCTCCTTCCCCAACCTAGCATTGTTCTGACTTATACCCTTGCTTGAGTACAAAAGTTTAAACAATGCAAGTTTCTATCTGCAAGGTCGTTTGATCTCATTTGGAGCCTTTGAGCTCTCTCTGAGCCCTTCCAAGCTTGGCATTCTCACGCCCATCCTCTTATGCAGCAAATAGAAAGTCCTTTAGTTAGTTGCTGGGATTATAAATAGCATGTTATTACTTTTTTGTCATAGTAAAAATTACCTTCCATTTTGGTGGTGGTGGTGGCAGGTAGAACTTAACTGATTCTGCCAACTCTTATTGGATGTTATTTAACTGTGCTTATTGGTTCTTAATGATCATCAAAAATGACACCTTTCATGATTGTCACAGTATCTGGGACTATATGAGTACTTAGCAAGGAAAATGCTATGCAGATAAAATTAAATTGGAATTTTATTGAATTCAAATTATATTGATGTGTTCACTTATTAAGAAATATTTATTGAACACCTACTGAGTGCCAAGGGACTTCCTGGGACTTCCAGTCTAGTGAAAACAAAACAAAACAAACAAAACAAATGTTTATAGATTGTCTGCTCTGAGTTCGTTTCCTGATTGTCTTATGTTTTGTTTGATCCTCACAAGATCCTCTGAGTGATTAATCCTCCCATTTTACTCACTGACAAGCTGAGGCAGTCCTTGGAGAGAAGAGTAGTTGGCCATGGTTTTGAACTTGTTGGAAAAGAACCCCAAATATGGGGACTATTTTTATGATGTCATAACTAATTATCTACACTTGATAAAATGCAAATTTTATTCCTGAGACCATATGAAAACAAGTCATGTATCTTTTATTGTTGTTATTGTTGTTTTTTAACATGGAGGAACTCTGAGCTGAAAATTTTGTTACTTACACTTTATTTTTTGCATTTCTTAAAGGATATGTGAATTTCAGAGACTTGTTTATTTGGCTGAATTAATAGGGCATATTTACCTCATGGGAAAGACAAAAACAAAAAAGAGAGATCTTATCTTTAAACACCAGCGAGACGCTATTCTGGTAAGAAGAGCTGTGGTCTCGGCTGCAGACCTGCAGTCCTGGTTTCCGGCAGCAGCGTGTTTTCTGCTTCTCACTCAGGCACTTGGTGAATCTTCTTCCAAGTCTTTAAAAAATATAACGGTTAGCTTACATTTTCCAATGCATTCAACCCTTTCTCAGCAAAAGTGTTTGTGGTGGATTTTTGAGGGTGGGAACGCGGTCAGTGATGTAACTGAGAATTCTAGGGGCTTGGAAATAAAGCCGTTTTATCGTGGCTACCAGTTTTGTGCAGAATCATCTAGTTTTTTTCCCACACGTGGTAGTTTTGAAGTGAAACTTGAAGTTTAACAAGATACAGCAGTTGGAGTTGGGCGATTTGGAAAGAGTTAAGGAGACATGATTGTAGTGAAACGTGGTGTAAAGCCGCAGTTATCTGGAACGCCAGGGGACGAAGAGCTCCAGATGGTGGTGTTTTCTAGAAAGTGAAGATTTATACCTTTAACCATCATATTCACCTTTTCTTATATCTTTAAAACACATTCCATGTTACTTTCTTCTCAAATGGAACTATTAGTCATTGTTTGAATTTTTTCTTGGATCTGGCAGTGATTGGGCTGTGTCCTCTGGGTGTGTCACTGTGGGCGGGGCTCGCTGTCCCTCCCTTCCCTGCCCTGCTGGGTGAACTCTGGGGTTTGTTGGCTTTCAGTGGCTTTCTGGTCTCTCATCTTGTCACTCAGTGCTCCTCCCTGCATGCAGGTGGCTGGCAGTAGGAGCTCTTCCCGCTCCTGCTAAGGTGCTGCTTCTAACTGGAAGTGAATTCAGAGGGCAAATAACAGAACTTGTTGGGGCTGTTTGTAAAACAAGGAGGAATGGCTCTCGCTAGAGCTCTGCGGGGATGTGTTCTACCCTGCAGACAGGAACCGGGTCTGGGTTTGCTGTCACCTTACCCTGGGCATGTGCCTCAGTGGCCACACTCAATAATGGCAGGACTTAATGAATAAATGAAAGCATTCGTGATCTTTATCTCTTGATATTATGATCTTTATCTCTTTTACACTTTAGGCCATTAGCTCCTACTTTTAGCTGTGTTTTAGATAAGCCAGCTTGATGGGTAACTTGGATAACTCTGAATAAATAAATAAGATTTAATTGAATAATGCAATTTTCAGTTTTTCTGCGATATCAAATCAAATCAGTTTTTCTTTGATACCCAAGCAAACCAACATGAAGCCAAACCAATATAAAAAATTCGTTTTTCCAAAACAAGGTACAGTGTGAATGTTTTTATTTGACTTCCTATATATAGTCATACACTGCATAGCAATGTTTTGGTCGAGGATGGACTGCGTATACGACAGTGGTCCCAGAAGATTATAATACTGTAATTTTCCTGTACTTTTTCTGTATTTAGAAATGTTTAGATGCACATATTCTGTTTCCATACAGTCACATGCTGTACAGGTGTGTGGCCCAGGAGCAGTAGGCTGTGCCATATAGCCTAGGTGTGTAGTAGGCTGCTCCATCTAGGTCTGTATAAATAAGTAAGGACACTCTGTGACAGTCACACCCCCAAGCAATCCCCTGACATGGCATTGCTCAGACCTTATCCCCTCCGTTAACTGTTGCATGACTGTAGTAGGGCATCAACAAAATTAAAATTTAAAAATAATATACTAATTGTAATGATAAATAGAACTTTAATTTCACTTCCAATTTAGAAAGAGGCATGGAGGGCTGGTCTCCCTGCCCAGAAGGATTTCCTGGAGTACAGAGCCCCAGTTCCAGATGTTTTTTTTTCCAGGTCACTCAGAAAGGGTTGTTAAGCTTTTTCATTTTCTCTTTTAAACAATAATTTTAGACAAAAGGCAAGGAGATGTTACCTATTAGAGATATTTTTGTCTTATTTCCTTTTACATCAAGTGATGTGACTGGAGGATTTCAAGTCCTGAGGATCCGGGACTGAGGCAGACAGAGTAGAGCATTGTGGGAAACAGAAAAGGGCATCCTTGGGACTCATTCCACAGCCATGCCCTTCCGGGGAGGGTACAGGCACGAGGGCTTGTGAACAGGCATGGCGTCCCTTTCTGCCCCTGAGCCTTCCTCCCATGCCACCTTGGGCAGGGCATCCTGGCGTGGGCTGCCGTCCTGTGAGGATCCCTGTGTCAGGGTGAGACCGGGCAGGAGCGTCCTAGTAGGCTCACAGATCTAAGTCCTGAGGCTTTCAGAATCCCTCTAGGGTACCTGTGGTCACATAAGACATCATCACTGCCCTTTGTTGACTTAAGGACTGAAACCCAGGGCCCTTGGGCAACTTGCCAAAAATCATAAAGTCAGGGCATGGTGGCCTTGAGCCAGAGCTCCGGTCGTCTTGGGCAATATCCAAGGCCTGTCCACTCAGTCCTATCCAGAATGCGTTGGCCACTGCGTGTCTCCCACCCTGTTCCCTGTGTTTCCGTCCTCATGGAGGGTACAGCAGCTCAGCCCCTCTGCCCTCTTCTGCAAGGCCCATGCCAGCCCCCTGGGCTGTGGCCCACAGCTGTGGCTGTCCTTACTTCCCGGTGTGGGACTTGACTTCTCTTTTTCTGCAGAATAACTAAGCTTTACCAAAGAATGTTCTTTGTGGAACATTTTCTTTCTTTCTTTTTTTTTTTCAACCAGAAAGTGCTACCTAAAGCCTCCTGGAAAATTCCTCATTATTTCAGACACGCCACTGCGCTTCCATTGACTCAGCGCTTCTGTTGCATTTTCAAGCATGCATTTCAGACCTTTGTCCTAACCCTTGCCATTTCACCGAGAAACTGAATAAAGACATGAGGAGAAGCATTATGTAATAATGAATTTCATCACAGCTCTCTTCAAGAATACTTTGAAGCATCCAGAATGTTTTTAAGGGAATCTGTTTGACGTCAGTTTCTCCTCTGGGTTCCTCACTGGGTGTTTTTCAGCGAACCCCCAGAGATGTGACGGGCAGCCTGCAGAATTTAGCAGACTGGCACCGGCGAGGGGGCCACACCTGGAGGAACGAGCAGGGCTGAGAGAATGGCGGTCCCGGCTCTTTCCCTGTGGCTCCCGCCATCCCCAGGGCCATAATAATCGTCCCTGTGCAGCCCACTCCCCGAAATGAGATGCGATTATATGTGAGAGCACTTGGGAAATTCAGAAGTTAAAGTGGCTCTAGAAATGGAGGTGTCTTCATTCTTGGAAATAGTAATATGGCTTTGAGAGGAAAAAGGACCTTTGGTCAAATAAGTTTAGAAAATATTTTCTCCTTGGGAGGCTCTCAATACATTAAGATATTAAAGTCTACCCTAAGTCCTGCAGGAAAAAGGTCTGATTAAATTCTGTGTAACTTGGTGTTTCTCAACGGCTTTTTCTCTCTCTCATTAGCTGCTTCTGTGAACTGCTGTAAGCAGAGCTCTTGGAGGGCACATGAGCTCTGTCGGGAGGCCTTTTCAGTATTTATTTTGGCTGCTTATTTACTGATACTCAGGTTTATTCCAGTATACAAGAGGTCTCCAGACACTGAGTTTTAGATCAGTGAGGTGTAGTTATATTTTATTATATACATATACAAACACTTGTGTACACAGACGCACACATACACGCAGGAATACCTCATTTTATTGTCCTTCGAAGATATCACATTTTTTACAAATTGAAAGTGTGTGGCAATCCTGTGTTGAGCAGGTCTGTCAGCACCATTTTTTCAATAGCATGTGCTCACTTAGTGTCTCTGTGAGCTTTTGGTAATTCTGGTAATTCTTTTGGTAATTCTGGTAATTCTTTTGTCATTTTGGTAATTCTCACAATATTTCACAACTTTTTCATTATTATACCTGTAATGGTGATCTGTGATCAGTGGTCTTTGATGTTGCTGTTGTAATTGTTTTGGGGAACCATGAACCATGCCTGTGTAAGATGGTAGACTTAATCAGTAAGTGTTGTGTGTGTTCTGACTGCTCCATCAATCGGCTGTCCCCTTGCCTGTCTCTCTCCTCAGGCCTCCCTATTCCATGAGACACAGCAGTATTGAAATTAGGCCAGTTAATAACCCTATTATGGCCCCTAAGTGTTCAAGTGAAAGAAAGAGTTGCACCTCTCTCACTTTAAATCAAAAGCTAGAAATGATTAAGCTTAGTGACGATGGCATATCAAAAGCTGAGATGAGCCAAAAGCTAGGCCTCTTGCAACAAAGAGTTAGCCAAGCTTTTAATGCAAAGGAAAAGTTCTTCTTTTTTAAGGAAAAGTTCTTGAAGAAAATGAAAAATGCTACTCCAGTGAATACACCAATGATAAGAATGAAAAAGAGTCTTACTGACAATATGGAGAAAGTTTGAGTGGTAGATAGAAGATTAAGCTAGCCACAACATTCCCTTAAGCCAAAGCCTAATGCAGAGCAAGACCCTAACTGTCTTCAATTCTTTGAAGGCTGAGAGAGATGATGAAGCTGCAGAACAAAAGCTTGAAGCTGGCAGAGGTTGGTTCATGAGGTTTAAGGAAAGAAGCCATCTCCATAAAATAAGTGCAAGGTGAAACAACAAATTTTGATGTAGAAGCTGCAGCAAGTTATCCAGAAAATCCATATAGCTGAGATCATTGATGAAGGTGGCTACATTAAACAACAGATTTTCAATGTAGACAAAACAGCCTTCTATTGGAAGAAGATAGCATCTAGGACTTTCACAGCTAGAAAGAAGAAGTCAATACCTGGCTTCAAATCATCAAAGGACAGGATGACTCTTTGTTAGGAGCTAATATAGCTGGTGACTTGAAGTTGAAGCCAATGATCATGGACCATTCTGAAGATACTAGGACCCTTAAGAATTATGCTAAATCTACTCTGCCTGTGCTGTATAAATGGAACAACAAGGCCTGGATGACAGCACTTCTGTTTACGTTATGGCTTACTGAATATTTTAAGCCCACTGTTGAGACCTACTTCTCAAATGAAAAGCTTTCTTTCAAAATATCACTGCTCATGGACAACGCACCCAGTCACCCCAGAGCTCTGATGGATATATAAAAGGAGATTGATATTGTTTTAATGCTTGCTAACACACATCCATTATGTAGCTCATGGGTCAAGGAGTAATTTTGACTTTCAAGTCTTATTATTTAAGAAATATGTTTCTTAAGACTATAGCTGCTATGGATAGTGATTGCTCTGTTGGATATAAGCAGAGAAAACTGAAAACCTTCTGGTAAAAATTTATTGTTTTAGATGTTATTAAAAATATTCACAATTCATAAGAGGATGTCAAAATACTAACATTCTTAAGAGTTTAGAATAAGCTGATTTCAGACCTCATGGATGACTTTGAGTGGTTCACGAATTCAGTGGAGGAAGTAACATGCAGGTGTGGTGGAAACAGAGAAGTAGAATTAGAAGCAGTGCCTGAACAGGGTGCTGAATTGCTGCAATCTGTGATAAAGCTTTAACGAATGAGGAGTTGCTTCTTATGGCTGAGCCAAGAAAGTGGTTTCTTGAGATGGAACCTACTCCTAGTGAAGATGCTGTGAGCATTGTTGAAACAATAGAAAAGGATTTAGAATATTGCATAAACTTAGTTAATAAAGCAGAGGCAGGGTTTGAGAGATTTACTCTAATTTTTAAAGACGTTCTACTGAGGGTAAAATACTATCAAACAACATGACATTCTACTGACATCTTTCATGAAGGGAAGAGTCCATCAGTGCAGCAGACTTAATTGTCTTATTTTAATAAATTGCCATAGCCACCCCAGCTGTCAGCAAACATCACCCTGATCAGTGCAGAGCCATCAACAGTGAAGCAAGACCCTCCACCAACAAAAAGATTACAACTTGCTGAAGGCTCAGATGATTATTAGCTTTTTTTTTTTAACAATAAAGTATTTTTTTTTAATGGAACATCACAGAACTGAATTTTTATATATATATATATTTTTTTTTAGCAATAAAGTATTTTTTAATTAAGGTATGCTTTTAGACATTTTGCTTTTAGACATAATGCAGTTATACACTTAATAGAACATAGTATGGTACAAACATAAGTTTTATATATACCAGGAAACCAAAAAAATTTGTGTGAGTCACATTACTGTGATATGATGTTTGCTTTATTGCGGTAGTCTGGGACTGGACCTCCAATATCTCCAGCACATCTAAACACAAATACATTTCTATAATCAAATGGGAGTGTTTTTGCCAGATTCAGATAAGTCACATTCTCATTTTCTAACAGAGCTCAAGTTTTAATCAGCCTTGCAGAAAGTATTTCTCTCCTGGAGTCTTGCCCATGTACACCTTTTCCCTAAAGAAGCAGAGCTGTCATCATTTTTAATAATTCTTTCTTCTTAGGCAAAATTATGCATGTATTTTCTTTTCACAGCTACCACATGTCCTTGATGTGTTTGCACTACCATTATAAGTAAAATCTGAGCTTCTTTGAGTTCTAGAGCTGGAAGAGGCCTTAGAGACGATCTTGTCCAGTGATTCTCAGCTCCCAAGCATGTTCTTAGTATGATGAAGAGAATACACTTGGGAGTGGAATCTGGGGGAACTTGAAAAAACTATACATTTCCTTCTAACCTTCTAATTCCTAGTCCAGCATTATTGTAGTAGTAAGGTCCCTCTGCCCAGGGGGAATTGCCATACCCTTGGGGGACTGGGGACAGAAAACCGTTGCATTACACATCATGTCCAACCCCATGTTTTACAGATGAAGATGATGAGGGGGCAAGGTTCAGTGGTGTCTTCAAAGTCACACAACTTGTCCTAGAGGCAGGCTGTTGATTATCCATCTGCTGATTTTTCTCCCTGGGTATTTTTCCCAAATGTCAGCAATTTCTGTACCACCTCTGTAATTTATGCCGTATCATATACCCCCAACCACCTTCATATGCTTCATCATTTTAAATATAACTTGACTTTTATGTGTAAATAATTTATAAAAGAAATGTTATATCCCTATCATATGTATGGAAATGTAAAAACCACTTTCACTTGCTATGAAAAAAAGGTAACACTAAAAATAAATGCAGTGAAAAGATGCATTAAATTTTCACTAGATAAGTTTGCCTGTTCAAGGTCCCGAGCCAGAAGCATTCTCTCTGCTAAAAAGTGAGATTATTAAGTTATAAAGATGTTAAGGATATACTTGCCCCAAACAGTGACACTCTTTTTTATGTCATCAGAATGACCGAATGAGAATTACGAAGGAAATAACATTCTCCCAGTGTAAGTCCCGGCAGTGTTTGCTCACCCATGGGCCATCTCACATCCTCTCAAGTCCCACCAGTGGGTGATCTGTGCCCCATTTGGTAGGAGCTGTCCCCCCAGATAGGCAGCCATGTCAGGCAGATCACACCTGGGTTTGTACCCCGGCTAGTTGTAAGATCATAGACTTGGGTGCAGTCAGAGTATACCACTAGAAAGAATATATATGTTAGCTGTTCATACCATGTGGTGTATCCACTGTCAGCATTAGAAAAACTAAAAGCAGAGTGCTTGCTACATGGTGGAAGCCCAATAAATATTTGTTGAATGAATGGTAGATACTTGGTAGGGCTGTATGAAATCAGGTAGAATCAATACACTGATAACAGCAAGTTGCCGCCTTGTGTTTCAAGACACCTTGAAATATCTTAGCAGTGGATGTGTGAAGCATGGAAGACCCAAGAACAGCAGGGCATGGCTGTGGAATATTTCACCGATCGTGAAGAGCATATGTTCATTTAGGCATTAAGAAGCCTAATGTATAAGTCATTAAGAAGACCATTATCTTTTATGGTCTGTGTCACACTTCACTTTATGCATCAAGAGGAGAAAACTATCTCAGACTAAGATCTGAATCTCGATTTTACTACCCAATAGCTAGATGATTTGGGGAGAACTGCATAATCTCTTTGAGACTCCTCAGAACTAAAAATGAGGACTATAATATTCCCTACCTCACAGGTTAAATGAGGCAATGCATATGAAAGTCACTTTATAAAGACTAAAGAAGTATTAATGTATCTTTATTGAAGTTGTATACTATCAAAATGACAAGTAAACTGCTATTATATTTATGCAGAATGTTTGGTGAATATGGCATCCTGGATATTCGAATATTCTATAAATGCCTTCCTAGTTTAAAAAAAGACAACAAAACATCCTTAACATCAAAGCTACACTAACACAATTAATCATTTGGATGAGATTTCAAGATATTTCTGTGTATTTCATGACCAGGCACTTGAGCACTTCAACAGTATTGAAGATATAGGAAAACACAGGAAAAGAACTGACTCTAACCAATGCCCCAAACCACATACTTAAAAAAAAGCAGTTCCTTAAAATATACATGTTTACTTATTATTGATCCCTTGCTTATAAACAATGTATGAATTGTGGAACTGATGTGGGATGTAGGGAAGCAGAATTACAAAATTTGCTTTTTTTTGAGATCAGGTCGGCTCTGTTGCCCAGGCTAGAGTGCAGTGGTGTTGCCATACTCACAGCAACCTCAAGCTTCTGGGCTCAAGTGATCCTCCTGCTTCAGCCTCCTGAGTACTTGGGACTGTAGGCACATGCCTTCATGCCCAGCTAATTTTTCTGTTGTTTGTATGAGGTCTTGTTCTTGCTCAGGCTGGTCTTCAACTCCTGGCTTCAAGGGATTGTCCCATCTCAGCCTCCCAAAGTGCTAGAATAGAATTTTCTTTTCTTTTTTTTGAAGGGTAGATTTAACAAGACTTATTTTGTTTTGCCATGTTCACACACACAAAAAATCATACCAGTTTTTAAATAATGCAATACAATTAGAGCTCAATCTTAAGACATTTTGCTTAATGTAAATTCTACCACTACTAATCTTGATAATTCATGTAGTGACAGTGCTATTTAAAAAATTGTAATCAAAGCTACTAGTATTACATAGCAAATCCTTGTGAGTATTTTCTTCCTATTAGATCATTTTTAAATAGTTTATCTTCTTAAATTTTGGGTCAGTTTTTAAAAATAGATTGTTCAACTGGAAAAAATTATATATACCCTCACTTAGGGAAAGTTATTTTATTAATTAATGCAGATGAACCTCATTGGGTGTTTAAACAATTTAGATATGAGTCATTTTGAGGAAGTATCATTATATGTAAAGATTATTAAAATACATTAGAAATTTCATTTTAAAACATTGTTATTATGCTTTTACTCATTTCATAAAGTTCTGCTCATGTCCATAGAATGGAACTGTTTGCACAGATCACTCATGATCCTCATATAATAATTTTCTGACACATCCAATCTAGATGACTATGATAAAAAATAAAATCCAAGATGCTGACTTATAATATGTCTTAAGAACGCTTTTATTTATTTATTTATTTATTATTTTTTTTTTTTGAGACAGAGTTTCGCTTTCTTGCCTAGGCTAGAGTGAGTGCCGTGGCGTCAGCCTAGCTCACAGCAACCTCAAACTCCTGGGCTCAAGCGATTCTGCTGCCTCAGCCTCCCGAGTAGCTGGGACTACAGGCATGCACCACCATGCCCGGCTAATTTTTTATATATATATATTAGTTGGCCAATTAATTTCTTTCTATTTTTATAGTAGAGACGGGGTCTCACTCAGGCTGGTTTTGAACTCCTGACCTTGAGCAATCCGCCCGCCTCGGCCTCCCAGAGTGCTAGGATTACAAGCATGAGCCACCGCTCCCGGCCTTAAGAGCGCTTTTAAAAAAATGATAAAATCTTTTGAGTGATGCAAGGCAGCCGGAATAAAATTATCAAGAGAAATGCAGCTAATTTTGGCTCTAATGGTCTTTGTCTCATTTTAAGATCAACTCTTATTACTGTTTTATTAAAAATGTTCAGTAACTATCTCATCAACGTGATGTCTGTAGCAAATTATTTTTACTTAAGGGCTTAGTGCTGACATTTGAAGTGAATGGTTGTGAATGCCAGTTCAGTTCAGGAAAATGCTGTGGTTAAGGGTTGGCCCATTTTCACAGGGAGTAATGTTATTCAGATCTTGTTTTGTGGTATTTATGTTGTAAATAATACATCCAGAGTCCATCTAGCTACCTATGCCTGCCAGCAAATGGTACCTACTTAGCCTCGTCTTAGATTCAGAGGCATTAATGTTTAAATGCTGAAGGAAATACCTTTGATTTGCTGAAAGTTTTAATGGGGTTCACTTTACTGCTAAGACAGCAGTGTATAAACTACTAGGTTTGTGGTACAATATTGTTTCCACATTTCTTTTTCTTTTTGGGATGCTCAATTATTTCTTCACCTGAACTTTAGTAACCATTTTAGTGGAATCATCTAGAAACTAGCGTACTCAATGTGTGGTCTGTGAATAAGCAGCATCAACATCACCAGTGGACTTCTTAGAAATGCAGGCTGGCCATGGTGGCTCATGCCTATAATCCTAGCACTTTGGGAGGTTGAGGCAGGAGGATCGCTTGAGGCCAGGAGTTTGAGGTTGCAGTGAGCTATGGTGATGCACTTCACTCTTGCTTGGGTGACAAAGCAAAGCTGTCTCAAAATAAAAAGGAGGGAGGGAAGGAGGAAGGAAGGAAGGAAGGAAGGAAGGAAGGAAGGAAGGAAGGAAGGAAGGAAGGAAGGAAGGAAGGAAGGAAGGAAGGAAATGCAGAATCTCAGGCCTACTCCAAACCTATCAAATGCAGATTGAATAATGGAAACTTTTATATGGAGACTGCACTAGTGGGACCATACTTTTTGAGGTAAGGATCTAAAATTCTTTTCCAGATCTCTCTCTCTCTCTCTCTTTCTCTCTCAGACACACATACATAATTTTTCAAAAGTATTTTATTCATTTTATAAATAGTTTTGATCATTTAATTAAATAAAAATAAATTAAAATACTGCAACAGTGAAAATATTTTGATGATGAAGACTCATACACAAATATCACCCCTTGCCTCAATTTGGGACAACTCTGGAGGGCCATCCAATTTTCTGGTTCTGGAGTCTGCCATGGGACCAACCTAGGTATCTGTTGCAGGTGCACTGCAGTTTGCATTCACCCTCAGTCCAATCCTCCTTCTCTTCTCGGTAGATTGTACCTGAGTGCGTGCGCATCTCTGCCTCAGGGTCTGACCATCAAAGACAGATGCATTGACTGAACCTCACAGAATCTGAGTGGCCAAGGTTACAGTTAGCTAACTGCTGCAGCTGGACTGGAACTTGTTTCCATCCATGCTTCTCCGGCACCACCTTTCTGACTTTCTCAAATGCAGTGACTTTCTCAACGGGGGCCATTTGTTCCCCAGGGGACATTGGGCAATTCTGAAGACTTGGAGTTATCACTGGCACCTAGTGGGCAGTGGCCAGGGATGCTGCTAAATGTCCTACAACACACAGGACAGCTCCCGCAACTGAGAATTATCTGGCCCCAAATGTTAGTGGTGCTGAGGTTGAGAAACCCTGCTCCGTGGATTGCTGAGCATTGCTCACAGAGATAGAGGGGAAGTGAGAATTAAATATTGCACTTCCATCATATTTTCCAAGGGTGTGGGTTCAGTGTTTTAAACAATCTTCCATATTAAAACTGTGATGTGAATAAATGCATTTTTGGTACATATGTTTTTCATAGATTATGTTTACCAAAGCACAACACAAAAGAAGTGTGTGGGGTCAGAAAAATGCCACTCAGAGTCAATATTTCCACTTAGTTGCTGCCTGGCAGGGGGAGAATGGGTTCTGTGCTGTACTCCTGAGGCTGGCCTCAGTACTGATCAGTAAGCACCATGGAGAAACACATTTCGACACAATACTCTTGCTATCCTAGGTCTTAATGACTACTTGGCCTAGATTTTCTGTTTTTCTTGATACGGAAGTAGCACATCCTTCCTCTTGCCTTCTGTCTAGAGTAACAATACTGTGAATCCAGGAATTTCAGTCTTATGTGTTAAATGGGAACTTGTATCTATTAGCACAAAGCTCAGTAAAAGATTGTTGAATGAGTAAGTCAGCACCAAAGCATGGATCACATGACATAAGATACTGTATCTAAGCTTGTAGATTTACCTTTAGGACACTCGAATGGAAATACCATGCTTATGTCATTAATCTGATTGCCTTTGTTGCTGGAAAGCAGAATTCAAGAGAAAGCAGATTGTGAAACCCTCACCTAAGGAGAGTGACAAGAGCCTGAAGAGTCCACAGGTGGCTCCAAGGAAAGGATGGATGTCTCTCTCCACTTCCTTTAAGATCTTATGGAATTTCAGGATATTAGGATTAATTGCTTCTGATGACCTAATACTCTTTACTATTGGTGCAATTTTCAAAAAATTTTCTACTGTCATCCTTGGCACAGTGCAGACTAAAATATATTCAAGTTGTGTGAGTTTCATAAACGGAAAAAAGCAAGAGGCTGTGCTTTGTCCAGAGCTGACCCTGGGCTGGCACCGAGCGCCGGTTGTCTTCCTTCCCCGCCAATGCCAAGCCCCAGGCTTTGGCGCTTAGCAAAACCCCGAAGGCCCTGGGCCTCCCAGACACTTCTGACTGGAGATCAAGACAACTTTGAAAAATCCTCCAAAAGGGAACGTGAGGGCCATCTGGCCATAAACTGACTCTCTTATGTCACCTTTTTGCTGTCAGCTTGTGGCTCAAGGATACTGAATCAAACTGCCGGAGCTCACGCTTCAGGCTAAGATGTGTGTCTTATGTAGCTGGGGATTTCAATTTTATAGGGAATTTTACAGTTTAACTTCTTCATCCATTTTCTGGAATCTATTTTAAAAATCCTATATACCAGGGGAAAAATGTGTGATGCAACATTTCTTTAGCTTTCCTTTGCTGAACTCTTCAAACATTAATATCATATGAATAGGAAGTATTAAACACAGCTGTTGGGAATGTAAATTAGCAAAACTCCTTCCTGGGGGTAATTATTTTTTTATATACCCTTTGATCCAGATATGCTTTAGGGAATTTATCTTAAGGAAATAATCATAGATGTGGTTTAGCTATAGGTGTGTTTCTTAACAGTGTTGATTGTAATAATGATTGATTGCAAGTGAATGAAATGTCAAGCAAAGCAAGTAGTAGCTAAATAATTTATTGTACTATGCATGTACGGTATGGGTTGTGATATAGTAATTGAGAAAGTTGTTGTAGAGGATAATTTAATGACGTGGAATGATTTCTAATATTATGTAAAACAAGATTATGGTGATGGGGAGTGATCCCTGTATAGTTATTCTGAAAATGTAGCCAGTGGCTATCTCGGGGTGATAGGATTACAGGCAAATATTTTTTTTTCCTATTTGTATTTTCTGTACATTCTACAATGAATAGGAGTTACTGCTTTTGTAATAAGTAAAAAAATTAAAGTTGCTAGAAATGAAGATGGTGTTTGTGAAACACATATAGAAACGCGTGCATATCATCAGTGACAGCTTACGGAGTTCTCACAAAGTGAATACACCCATATGGCCAGAACCAGCCCAAACAGGATACACCAAGGCCGCGGAAGCCCCCTCGGGCTGCCTTCTGTTCCTAAAACCCTCCCTTCCCTCTGCCACCTCTAATTGCAGACTTCATGTACAGTCATGAGCTGCTTAATGATGGAGACACATTCTGAGAAATGTACGTGCCAGACTTTTATACGACTGGCAGAGCAGAGCAGCATGACCACAGACGTGAGACTGATGACTTGCACTATGGCATTACATGGCTATGACATTACTAGGCAATGGGAAGTTTTTAGTTCCATTATAATCTTATGGGACCACCTTTGTATATGTGTCACAGTGACTGTGATTGGAATCATACAGTGTATGTCCTTTTGGGTTCATGGCTTCTGCTCAACATTATATTTGTGAGTCATTCATATTGATCTGTGTGGCTGCAGATTATTCAATTTCACTGCTCTGTAGAACTCCACTGCATGAATCTACCACTTAGTATTCACCTATTCTGCAGTCGATGGACATTTGGGTTGTTTTCCAGTTTGGAGCTATTCTGGACAGTGCTGCTGTGAACAGTTGTTTTGGTTTAACGTCAGTACACATTTCTGTTGGGGAATACCTAGGAATGGAAATGCTGATTCATACGGCATGTTTCTGTTCAGCTTTAGTAGATATTGCCAAAGAGTTCTCAAAAGTGGTTATACTAACTCACAGTTTCACCTCTGTATTTTCTAATATTGATCACAAGATTTCCCCAAGATGCTTTGAACTCTTCTGGATTATTTGGTGTTGTTGCATTTGAAATAATATTTTGCTTTTGTTATGGTTAGACAGCTGTAAATTGAATATCAAAAGGTGTTCTAGAACACTCTTAAGTCATTGTCTACATTTTTTAGGTGAGTGGTGTTTGATGGTCCCGAATGAACCTTCTCTTTCTTCAGAATAGCTTTAAATGTCTTATACCTCTTGTGATTGAAAAACAGGCAACAATGTTTTCTGCTAATAATTGCATTATTTTAATTGCTAGATTATTACATTTTTCTATTCCAATGAACAGAAATTTATTTGCAATGGAGTTTCTTTTTTGAGTAAAAAAATGCTGAGTGGTATGATTAAAAATACAGAATCCTTTTGTAAATGAAAGTCAGTCTTAGAAGAGTAGATTTGATGATCTCATACACAATTTCTTTTTTTTTTTAGTGAAGGTTCTCCCATTTGGAAGTGGAAATACTTGACAAACTGCTGGGAGACCACTGGCAGAAGGTTCAATTCACGTATTACTTGCTTAGACCCAGAGATAGAAGCCTGATAGAAGTGGCTGCTGGTGTAGAAAGAACATCAGGGGAGATAAAACACAGAACGTAGGATGAGCTGACGGAAGCTTTGTGTGAAAGGTCTTTCTTCAGAGCCCTTGAATACATGGAATAGTGAATGAAGCATGGGGGTTAGGGGAACTTACTGCATCCGTTTCTACCCCGTTCTCTACAGTGCTGTTGGTGTCCTTCAGTCTTCTAAAACTTTCTGTCTCGGAGCACTCACCGACCGTTTAAAAACGCAGGTCTACAGCTCTCTTTGAAGGCTGTTGTCTTTTCCACGTCCTAAGGAAAGGCAGTCAGTCATCCTAAATCCTGACTCATGTTGTTTTTAAATATTAAAGGGCACTGTTGTTGACGCAAAGCCTGACAATCTGCGGTTTCCTGAGACTTCTGTTTCTGGTCAAATTGGAATCATTTCTCTGATTTTCTGTAATGGGATTTATAATACTTTATAAAAGAAGTATAAAGTATTGGAAAAATAAATTTCCAAACTTTACGAAGGTGTCATAAGAAATATTTGAGAAAAAAGAGTTTGGAAGGACATGTAAGCTGAATGGGGGGGGACAAAAGGGTGTCCCCACGGTTGGAGGGGGAGACCCATTTCTCTGGTCTTCGTGCATTCTGACACACAGTGGGAGACCTGTCCTGGCTGGCGAGCTTTGGAGGTCGCCTTGCTGCCTGCTGGTCTGCTCAGGAGTCCCTGCGTGTTGTGGATGTGCTGGCGATGTGTGACACAGAGTGCCTCTTTGTTTAGCTGCACTTAGCATGGACATGTTTCCTAAAGAGTAGGTTTCCAGCAGGGCTCAAAACTCTGTACTGAGTCTTAAGAAGTTTTTTTTTACTCTGTGATACATGAAAAAAAAAAAAATCCTCTTCCTGCCTGCTATATTTTACTCAAGGACTTAAAAAAAACAACTATGCCCTTAGGTAGAATAGCTTCTTCAGGTAGGGTTGTGAATGGGTGCAGGTCTGTATTCTGTGGTTTGTTCTGCTCTAAACTATTCCATCTTTGCTCAGATCAGGTATTTTTGCATTCTAACAGAGCTATAAAACGGTGCCGGGGACTTAATTTGTATAACTGCTATGTCAGGTGTGATAAATGTTAATGTGATAATATTGATTCATCCATTCTGCTGCTTCATTATGGGCCAGTTAAAGTGATAAACAACCATTAATTTTGTCTTATTTCCAGACGGTAGTTTATTATAAGCAGGACAAAAGGTTGGCTTTTAACTACTCCTGCGCATACTATCATCAGGGAAATATTTATAATTTAGTTCATCTTGTTTAGGCCTGAAGTCACTGTGGTTTAATCACTCAGCAAACAAGGTGGGCAGCGTGGTGGATAATCGCAGCAATATTCCCACCGGGATGCATGCGCAGACCCTCCCGTGAGACTTTCACAGCCCAAGAAACAGAAAGGTGGTTTTAAATCACCAGGATAAGGATTGACATGAGAGCTCACATGGGACTTTGCCCCTTTCTTTGGTGTATCTGTCCACACACCTAGAAGGGACGTAGGATTTTGCTTTAACAAAGCAGAAACATTTTTTGATAATTGTATATAAGTTCGAGTTTTATAAATCAAACCATAGTTTAAGAGCTGGAAGGGAGAGAATGAAGCATACTGAAGTGAAAAATATCCCTTAGGACCTAGAAGTGAACCCCAGGGACACCTGCCTCCAAAGTTCAGGCTCTGTTCTCCACATGGGATGTTGCTCCTTGTTACCAACCTTCTCTGATAATGTGTAACAATGACAGTTTAAGAAGTACTATCTTATATGCTGTTTTATGTATATTAGTTCTTACATGTGAATCCAGAGGTTAATACATTGGGAAAGCAAAGAATCATGTTAAAAACATTCCTAACATTTTCTTCATTTATTCAACAGGCTTCTCTTGAACATCTGCTTTGTGCCAGGCATTGTGGTATACGTGGGGAATGCAAAGTCTAAAACCATTCTGCTCCAGCTCTAAAGGGAAGACAGTGTGGTAAATGCTCAGAGTACAGGGTGATATGATGGAAAATATATTCATAGGCTGTTATGAGAGCACAGAGGGGCGGTGGTGTTTTGTGGAAGGAATAAGCAGGGAGGGCTTCCCAGAGGAGGTGATATTTGCACTGAGTTTTGAAGGATGAGGAGGAGTTGCTTCTATGAATCGGGGAAAGAAGGCAATTCAGACAAAAAGAACAATATGTGGGAAGGCCAATGTGCTGATTTCAAGGATTGCCCACCATTCAGCATGTCCAGAGCCCAGTGGCTGTGGAGTGGGGTGTTAGGAGGATGGGGTGGTGGTGAGTGAGGAGGCCGGATAGGTAAGCAGTGGCCACTTTGTAAAGAGCACCCCAGTGTGCTCCATTTAGGAGTTAAGAGTTTGGCCTTCATCCTAACAGATGGCAAACCATTTTAAGTAGTGGGCAACACAGTCAGATTTGAGTTTTAGAGCATTCACTCTGAAGCCAGGTGGGGAATGGGGGGCAAGTCACTGGGAGCAGGTATAGGAGTGGCCCAGTCCAGAGAAGGAAAGAGCCTGGACTGAGGCAGTCTCACTGGGGAGGGCAGAATGGGATGTTAGAGGTGGAACCTGCTGGCCTTGGTAGATTGAGTGTGGACTGGGGTTGTGTCTACACCACACAACTCCACTTTGAGCTTGCCCCAGAGCCCAGAGGAGAGAGCAGTGGCTCTTTTTAGAAAGAAGGGATTTGGTTGAAGAGGAGCAGGCTTGGTGGTGGGGATTGGGAGGGAGGCTGGGGTGTGTTTGGGGAATGTTGAGTTTATGGCGCAGCCTGGAGACACAGACGCAGAGTCCTCAGGTGGTGGCCGCAGAGTCCTCAGGTGGTGGCCGCAGAGTCCTCAGGTGGTGGCCGGGAAGTTAGAGGACTGGATGAAGTCGCCTAGCAGGTGGGCGTAGAGTGAGAAGAATAGGACTGAGGATGGATCCTTGGGGGCCACCAAATTTAAGTGGCGACCAGGACAAGAGGAGCCTCAAAAGGGCACAGATGCCAGAGAGTAACTGGGGACGGTGATGCCGTGGAGTCCGGGGAAGGGGCAGGTTTGGAGAAGGGATGCCCACCAGGGCCAAACGCTGCAGGAGGCGCTTAGCGTGCAGTCAGTGCTCATTAGCATTTGTTCCTCTTGACTATTGGGAACGTGGAGGAGAGGGAAACGACTAGGTTTGGAGTGGTCAGGAAGAGCAGGATTTAAAGAAAGACTCTCACATTTATGTAGGGTTTGGATAAAGGAGGAAAGGTAGGCAGACATCCCAGCTCAAGGCAGCAGCTTAGCTGTCATGTGCTAAGACTTCTCTGAGGAGTAGAGGAGACCCGTTTGGGGCCCCAGGAAATTGAGTGCCAGCCCTACCCTCCAGATCCCAGCAGTCTCATCTCCTCAGTGAAGCCGTCTCTGATGTCCCTCATGTCTTCTCTCTGCTTAAGCTGGGAGCCCCTGGCCTTCCTGATTGCCCGTGACACTTAATGCATCCTGCCACTGCGATGCTTAACATCTCCCGCCTTCTACTGCAGTTATCTTTCCAAGTCAGATCTCCCCAGATCTACCCTAAGCTCCCCAAGTGCCAAGTGGCACAGTTTTTGGCCCACAGTGGTCAGTCAATAGACACTAGCTGGGGGAATTGGCAGGTGGGAGCAGTTGGTGGTGCCTGGCAACCGAGTTGTAGAACTGTGCTCTCAGGGCTTCCCTCTTGTTCAGGGAGAACATTTGCATCCCTTCCTAGTAAAGCGTTCAAGAAAAGATTTGTTCTAGTTTGACTCTTCTTTTATCTGTACTTTGTCTTCCTGACTCATCTTCTTTCTCTCCCTTTCTTCATTTCTCTCTTCTTTCCTCCCTCTCTCTCACCTTTCTTCCTCCTTCCCTCTTCCCTGTTTCTTTCTCTATCTCTCACTCTCTTTCCTTGTCTCTCTCTTTCTTCCCAGTTTTTTACCTGTCACTTTCCTCTTACCACAATTGCTATTTGTGTACTCATTCTTATCAGAAAGCACCTGGAAACTCACAAAGCTTGTACTCAATCCTCTATTTTGCCTATGTGCAAAATACAGCTAGCATGCTTTTAATTGGCATGAGTGTTTCTTGTGAAATACTTTGGATCAAACTTCAGCCTGTGTGGGAAGCAGAATCACAAGGAGGTAGCAGGGCATCTCTCTGTCTCATACACACATTTTAATATGTAAGTGCTATCAATCTGTCAGGGGCCAATACAAACAATAGTTGACATTAAAACAGAAAACCCCAAGGTGAATATGATTGCTTTCTGCACCCCAAAGAGGAAGACCCTTTTCTTTCTTGCTTCCATGAATCTTTAATTTGAATACAGATTTCATGAACAGGGTCTGGTGAAAGTTCTGGGCTTTAGCATCAGAAAGATGAGGATAAGACTCTGCTTCAGTGGCTCTGTGGGCAGTTACTGACTCTGTGTTTTCCCACCTGTGAGTCTGGTTCAGGACTCCTAAGAACTTGGGGAGGATTCAATGAAATACTGTTTGTAAATTACCTAACACCAGGCCTGCATCACAGTGTGGAGGTTTCCTTCTCTCCCCCACTCCACATTCTCACTTCAACTCTTCCTCCCCCATCTTTTATCCTTAATTAGAGCAAAGCATTCAAAAATCAGTCAAATAATCTTTTTATGCAGCAAAAGAACTCCTTTTCCCTTTATTTATCTTAGGATCTGGCTTTGAGTTTGAGTTGGAAAGTGTCCTTGTCTCATGGTATGAGACTTTGGGCCATAGTCTGTGGCCTGCATTACCGGTTATGAGAAGCGGTTATATATGCGTTTACAACAGGCCACTTTGGATTTTAGCAAGAGATACTTGTATCATCTGTGATTCACGATTAGTGAGAGTGCCAAATACAAAGGAGTTAGGTTTTTCTAGCATAGTTACTGTTTTGGTTGGCAGACAATGCAGGCTCCTCACCCACCCTCTTTTTGATTGCAGCCAATGATTGCATAACATTTTCAGATCAGAGTTTTTTTCTTTTTTAAAAGCTAGCTGAGACACGTGGCTCTAGAGGAATCCTCATGGAATCTTAAAACCCTAAGGGAATTCAAGAAGAAAGCTATTCCATTAGCTTGCCTCCAGCTAGGCCTACATTTGAATTATCTAAGAAAGATATTGGTAAGTCCTTCTATTTTTAGGAATAAATAGAAGGCCATGTATGCCTTTCCTTTAAAATCAAATTCAAAGAGTAACTTTTTTGAGAAGCTGAATAGATCTTATTAAATCAATGAAATGGACCATGGCTTGCATTGCCATGAATAAAGCAGATTAGGAGTGAAGTTGCCTTATCAGCTTAGTCTCCTGGGAGTTAAATAGTAGCAAGAATATTTGGATTTTGCAAACATGAGGATCTAGTTTTGTGGTTTATTGCAGCTGTTGATGCATTCATGGTGGATTCCACCCCCCACCCCCATGTATTTTGTAGTTTTGATTTGTGATTCATCTTCGGTGGACTTCATCTGTGGGATCCCTTGGGGCCTGGCTGAGGGTGTTCCTCTAAGGAGTGTTTTGTGTTTACTTCTGACAGGTGCTCCAGGACATCTTTCATCTGGGACCACTTATGTCAATCCCATGTCACAGGGTTCCTAGACTCAAGAGTAGTATTGGGTTACTTTGCAACCTAAATGAAAGTGAGTTCTGAATTATGATTTCCTGGGAGACATTTTCTCTTTTCTTTCTTTCTTCTTTTTTTTCCACCTAGAGCCCACACTGAGACCAGCATCCTTGCACAGGGTGGAGTAGCCCTGCAGAGGTCTATTTTATGTGGGGTACTCACTTCTCATTCTACCCCTCTTGAGTCCAAGATTAAACCCTCCACCCTCTTTGGCCATTAATGTCTAAGCTCCTGGTTCCCACCCTCCTTCAGCACGTGCTAACCTCTCAGTCTGCTCTTTGGTTTTGGCCTCTGGGCATGTCCCATTCTCTCTCTGGGCTCAACCAAGCTTGTAAGAGGATATTTATTATATTTTATCCAACATTTCTAGGTATTTTATCCTGGGAAGGTTTCCAGGCTGTCAGGTTGAATAAGTGGAAGTTGAAGTTTGAAGATTTGGTAAAGTACCAGCTTTGCTCATTGTTTCTCTGGCTTTGCATTTTTTGAGTGATTCCACCTTCTGTAAGATTCTGCTTTCTCCTCTGTAAATGGAGAGGGGGCACTTTATATACTGAAAAGTTTCACAAGAATGCAAGTTCACATTGTAAAGATAGCCTGTGGTGCATGTTGTTGATGCCCTGCCTGGGTCCCCTTGCTGGAAAATGCCCCATTGTCCAGCTTGTGTGAGTGGAGGCTGCCAAGTCTTCTCTGGAGAATTGCATCCAAACTCTTGTCTCAGACCCTACTTTAGACAGCCTAACCTAAGACTTCATCACGATGCTTTCCCCCCACTCCCAGCAATCATAGTTCTTCCAAACATAAATTACCTTGAAAGTTTAGATAAAATTTAATAAACCAGCAAATCGAGATGAAACCACTTACCATATTTTTGAAATTATCTAATTTTTGGTATCTTAATTTTTCACCTGTGAGCACATAACGCATATATGAATTTTTTTGAGGTTCAGTGGAGTTAGACTTTGGTGGGTCTGGGCATAAAAGTATGGGTAAGAAAGGTTATTTGGACCAATCCAATTCGAAATTAAGGACTAAAAGCTTTAGAGATCACTTTAAAACACACATTGATTCATTCTCTCTCTCATATAAATTGTGGAGAGTTTTATATACACTCTCTTGGCTCTTAACTACAGCCAGATTTGTAAGTGCTGAGAACTGAAAACCAGTGTGGGAGGAAATGCTAATATGTTGTCCCCGGGTTTGTGCTTGGGAAGCATGAAATTCAAAGAGACCAAGGTATTCTCAGGAGTGAACATGTCCCTTTATTCAAATAAGCAAGAACAAGTTTAGAACTGAAATTGTGAAAGGGATCTTAGAGCTCCAAGCAGAATGGTGGACCTAGAAAAAGGTTGTTTCAGACCCTTGCCAGCACAGATTTTGATTCAAAATCTCAGAGCTTCCCTTTTTTTGTGCAGATTAAACACGCCTGTTACATTGCCTGCTCCAAGGCTCTCAATAAATGCTAATTATCTTACGTTATTGATGATGATGATGATGACAGTATGAACATTTCCATTATTATCATCATTTTCATTTTCATTACAGACTGCATCTTCCCAATAAAAGTTGTGCTGCAGGGCCTGGAGTTTTGATTTTAGAGATCTGCGAAATAAGAGGATATTGTTACAATTGCTGAGTTTTCCAATTATAGCATTTTGCGCCAGAGAGCTTGGTGCTTTGTAGATTCATAGGCAAGAATAATTCTCCCACCCATCCTCTCCCTTCCCAGTTCATTTCTACTCCCCTTCTTGGAAAGGGAAGAAAGAAGCTTAAGGCATGATATCAAACTGAATGCAGGATCTTGATTCTTGTTTCTGCAATGTTACTGTGGTGTTCTGAAGGACCCGGTTCTCCCTCTGCACATTGGCCTGAGTCCATACTTGGGTTTGGACATCACCCTTAACAAAAATTTATACCCAGAATCTCATTAGTAGTCCTGTTGATTTTGCTTCTTAAACACCTCCCTAGTGTTACTGCTTCTGTCCATGTCCACTATTGACACCACAATTGATGTCACAGGATCCTCTCCCCTAGGTTTCATTCCAAATGTTCTCCACTCAGGAGCCAGAATGAATTTTTCAAAATGTCAATCCGACAACTTCCTGCCTCCCCACCTCTCCCACCCTGTCCCAAGCCCTCAGTGGCGTCCCATAGCTCTTAGAACTGCTCCTGCATGGCTGGAGAGGGCCCTGCTTGCCTCTCTGGCTTCGACATCAGTCCCACATTGTTGTCCTGGCTCTGGCCACACTGACCTTCTTGATTTTTGTCCTACTCTGCTCTGCCACAGGGCCTTTGCACGTGAAATACCCCCGCCGTAGGAAGGTCCCATTACACTACTTAATCCTTACTTGTCCACATCTCAGGGGAGTCTTCCCTGAATCCTTGACTGGGCCCAATTACCCTATCAGATTCGTTCCTAGCACTCCATCGTCTCCCCCACTTGATCATACACACTCCACAGGGCCAGAGAGTATGTCTGGTGTTGGTCTTCCCTGTATCCCCAGGGCCTACAATGCCCTGGCACATCAGGGCTCCATGCATGTTTGTTGAATGAATAAAAGAAATGAGGGAAATGCAGGAACCGAAGACAGAGCAACTGGCCCCCCTCTTAGACACTCTTCCTGCAACTGAAAACATGACTTCTGTGAGTCTCTGAGGCATTGTCACATCGGGAGGAGTCAGATGGAGTGGCTGACACAGCTTTTGCATGTGATCATGCTCGGATCTCAGATAAGGAGGGATGGAAACTCTTCTTCTCTTTACATTTAGAAGAATAAATTTGATAGTACTCATAAACCTTCCCTGCTAAACACTATCCTTCCCCACTCAGCTCCGCATGCTCTGCTGCCCTCCTGCACCGTGTGTGGGTGTGTGGGGGGTCGTGGGTCCCTCTCATCCTACCTGCTGCTGGGCCAGCTCTGGTGACTGCACTGCCACCACCCAAGGGCGAAGTGGCCCGGTGCTCCTCTGCTTGTTTACGAGGCTCAGTTAAGGAATACCTGATATAAATGACCTGCACCGTGTTTGTGCCTTTATTACATTTCGTCCCTAAAGGAATGAAGCTTTCTGGAAAATGTGTTTCAGCGGGGCAAGTCACAGCTAGAATTTTATCATTTGTTTACAGATGAGTATTAAAAACATTTGTCTTTAATGTTTTTGTGAGAATATCATATGTGGGAAATGTAGGTGATTTTATATTATTTTGAAATCCAAGTTCAGTTTCATAAGATCAATATTTAATAGGAAATATATGAAATTGTAATTCATATACATTTTTCAGTGTCTGACTATATATATCTATATGGTTCATAAAATGAAAATGTAGTTGCAAATGTATGAAATTCTAATTTTTATATATAGTATTTTTCCAGTGTGCTCTCTTTCTGTGTGTGTGTGTATTTTTTTTTTAAATTCCACATGACCAAAATTTTGTATCTGAGGATTGGAGTAAACATGTACATAAAATAGACCATTTTGTATAGCTAAGGGCATCGAACTGTTTTCCCCAGATAATTTTGTTTATTTCTTATTTCACATTTGAAGGATATTCTTCAGTATCCTAAAGTCATTATGCAATTTGATTGTTTATGTAAATGTCTTCAAGGGATTCTGAACAAGATATATTTCAGTGTTTGTTATGTTATGTAGAAATGTTCATAAATCATGTTAATTAGAAAAAGAATAGGAAATGAATAATCCGCCTGCAGATTTGATTCCATGATCAACCATCCAAAGTCAACTGGAAAAACCCAAGACGATGGAAACTTAGTGGAGGTTTTTTGTTTTTGTTTTGTTTTTCTTCTAAAAGGTATGTAGAAAAGGATACATAATGAGTGAGGTGTGCACCATCTGGGGGATGGTCATGATGGAGACTCAGACTTTTGGGGGGAGGGGGGGAAATGGGCATTTATTGAAACCTTAGAATCTGTACCCCCATAATATGCCGAAACAAAAAAAAAAAAATAAAAAAAAAATAAAAGGTATGTAGAAAAGGCATGACATAAAAAGTGGAGAAAGAGTCTATCTTAAAAACTCAGTGTCCTAAAAGCTATTCAGTCGTAAGTGAAAATGACAATAAAATGGCAAGGATTTCTGGAGTGAGTTTCTCAGAAAAGGGAGTACCTCTCTTTTTAAGGATATTCACATTTGGAGAGGAAATCGAAAGTTGATGTCATTTTCCAACACTGTTCAGAATACAGGCTTTAAAGTTTCATTTTCTTAAACTTTTCATAGTCCTTAAAATCATTTGGCACTTTGGAAATTTTACTTTCCTCTGTTGTGTCTTGACAACTGGTGAATGCCCAGAAAACCCAGATTATGGAGGAGGTTGGAACACATGTTTTATAACTTCAAAACATTTTTTACATTCTTATCTCTACTAGAAAACTTTATGGAGCCAGTGAATAGAGACTTTAACTGCAGAATTCTACTTTAGGTGCTCTTAAGCAGCTCTTGTTCTTTTTCCATTATCTTCACAGATGTCTAGAGCTTACGCAAGGCAGGGAGGGATGGGGCGCTCAAGTTTATGGAAGTGGGAGGAACAGTTTCCTTGCTAGTTTACATATGCATTTTGAGAAATCAAAGGGACAAATTTTTCTCTTGTTGCTCTTTATAGTATAATTGCTACTTAGTCTGAAAGCAGCGGTGCTTTACTGTTTATATATTCTGAACCAAGTTTATTCAAATTGAATTTTAAGGAGAATCCTGAATTTTGGTTCACTTTTTTTGTTGTAGACTCATACTTAATCAGACTAATCTTTAGGCATTTGCCCCCTAGTTATATTATTTTAGAAGTTATCGCCATTCCAGCTTAGTCTTGAAATTAAAAAGGAAAAGGATTTACCTTCCCTCTACCTTCCAAATTCATTTCTGTCTGGGTCTGTTTTCTGCTGCTGTCACGGAGTGCCTGAGTTGGCTCACACACCTGGAGGCTGGGAAGTCCAAGATCCGGGTCCACATCTGGCGAGGGCCTTATTGTTGCATCACAAGGTGGTGGAAGGCACCATGTGGCGTGGATGCAGGTGCGCCAGACAGAGAGCAGGACTGGGAGGGGCCAGACCCCTTCTTTTAATCAGGAACCAACTCCTGTGAAAACAAATTCACTCCTGGGATAATGGCATGAATCCATTCATGAAGACAGAGCCCTCGTGACCTGATCACCCTTTAAAGGTCCCGCCTCTCAACACAGTTGCAATGTCAATTAAATTTCAACCTGAGTTTTGGAGGGGACCTTTAAACCACAGCAGTTTCCTTTTTATTTCTCTGTTAGTCTCTGTGTATTGAAAGTAGCTCAGTATTGGAATTTCTTAGGTGTAAAGTTGAGGAACAAATGAAAAATCTCCCAAGTAAGGGGGAGTTACTTTGTCAAAGCCTGGAAAATACCTTTCTTATGGCCCTGGCCAGTTTCTCCATCTGCTGCAGAGAGTGGGAAGCGTTAACCCCCCCCCCCTGATAAATTGGTGAGGGTGATTTGGGTAGAAAATTGGAAAAATGCATCTGATTAATTTTTTGTAATATGCCCAACTGGGAGTGGAGAGGTGCAGGGTTTCCCTCACTGTTCTTACCTCTTTAGGCCTTCAAAGAGAGCACCAAGGAATGCAAGAAGAAGCATGGGTTATGGGGTTAGTTGTTTCAATCCCAGGTCTCTATTTACCAACCATGTGGTCATTTACAAGTAGCCCGAGCCTTTGTTTCTTTTTGGAGATAACAATGAAATGATGAGAACGGAATGTGTATATGCCTACTGTGTGTATAGTGAGTACCAGGTTTCTTCCCTCTTCCCTCTGGAAGTTGGTAAGCAGGTCAGAAGTGGGGAGAAATGGGGCTGGAGCAGCAAGGTGAACTACACCAGGGGACCTCAGAGTGAGATAGTGCATGGTGCGTTTGTAGATGGAGCTGGAGATTTCTTTAGCCAGGGTGGCTAGGTGAGTTGGGCAAGAAACAAGGAGAAAAGAGAGTATTTTCATATGAGAAATTGTGATGGGGTGGGCTGTAATGGACTGTGATGTGTGTAGGATATCTGAAGGAGACTGCAGAGTCGCCCTGGATGGTTGTTATATAGCAAGAAGATGCCATGTGTGGCTGTCAGTGCCATAGTTTTAAAGACTTCCGATGAGAATGTGAACAGGCCCTCTGAACACACTTTCTGGCTGAGAAGAAGCCAACCAGTAACGAGCGACGAGTCACTGCCTGGGATTCAGAGCACTGTGCTTTGAGCCCCGGTGGGTGAATACTTAACTGTGAACGGCAGGAGCCTGTGGGGGAGCCGGGACAGGAGGTGGGGCTGGGGCTGGTTGGGGTCACGGTAGGGCTGAGACATCCAAGGACAGGCACCCTTGTTCAGGGGTGTTCTAAGGAGGAAAGGAGTAAGGCGCATGAGTGGTAGTCACTGGGTGTCCACCCCAAGCAAGGGTGTGCCCCAGGCAGGCCCCTAGGGAGCCTGGTGTCTGTGAGGAAGTGGAGCCTCCCTGGGGACACCCCCTTTTCTTACCATTCACTTATGTCTTCCATCTTCTGGAACAGGAGCTTCTGTCCTCAGAGTTTCTGGGGAGCGTTCAGAGGCCTGTGGAAAAAGAGTTGGCAAGTGGAGGCAGATTCCCCTTGCGTTTGGAGATCCCAGCAGTCCTACACTGTCACACGCCCCACACAGAATTTGTTAACATCTTAGTTGTTTTCTTCTCACCTGCTTTTCTGGCTACCACCTCTTTCTCCCACGGGCCGTCAGAGGTGCATACAAACAGTGCGTATGTGCGTCCTCCCTCCCCCAGTCAAAAATGTCACCCTTTGGAAGTCAGTTCACTTCATTGTCCTTCAACCTCAACATTCTAATGGGCTCAAAAGATTATGATTTTGTGGATTTATTTTTCTTATTGTCAGGGTGGGCGTGCCATTCTCTTACAGCTTTCTATATCCTCAGCAGAAATGAAACTGGGAAATGGTATTCAAAAAGCAAAAGTTAAGAGCTAAGTATGCTGGTTGCCTCTGGGGTATCATTGTTTCTGGCAGGCCTGCCTTTTCTGATTATCTCAGCCTGCTAGAAGTTTCTCTCTGTTCCAAACACCCTTACCATTCTCGTGGATATCCATCAATGAGTCTCAGGGTGGAAGACACCATGATGGCCATTTTGTCCAGTCCCACCTTTTAGTCTCAAGTCCACACCTACTGCACCGTGGCATCTTTCCAACCTTTTATTTAAATATTACATTCTTCAGCTCAGTGTGTATATGTATGTCCATCTTCACCCCGATTCTGTTGCTTTATATAAATTGGTGGCTGCAACAGTATCATGCACAGAAAAGTTGATATCGATTTGATTGGAAGGAATGTTCTCGACTGGAAGACAGGGAGGGAAGAGCTATTTTGTCTGTTTTCCCCACATTTTTAAATGTATTGCCAGAGACAATTTTAGGAGGCAATTGGGTTAAATTAGTAGCTAGAAGAAAAAAAACCCCAGTAGCCAGAAGTAACCTGGACATTAAAACTCTTGGACTCTGACCACAATATTGAACACTATGGTGACCATCTTGGGGTTAAAAGGTTGGGAAGAGGGTGGACTGAGTAGCAATGTATTTTTGGCCTGCTTAGAATTATAGTTGCCTTTGGAAATTTTTGGTAAGCTGCCATAGATCAGGATTAGAATAAAGACCATAAATATGGTTCAAAAATGTTCTTTCGACACTTCATTATATGGTTTGCTATTGGCTTTAGTGATAGTGCATTATCTGAACTGATGTAAATAGTATTTAAGTTCATCTTTTCCTATGAGTAATAAGTATTGTATGTAGAGATTTCCGTTTCTATTGCTTAAATAGATCACCACAGTAGTTTGGTACACAGTTGCCATGCATATAATTACTGCATGACTATTATTAGGAAAATTGTGTGGGTAAAATCAACCCTGCTATTTGGTTCTGTCTGAACCTTACTGCCCTCTGCTAAGCAATGTGGGGTTAAAACAAGTACCAGAGTATTTCTGACCTTGCCTTTTTGGAGGTGAGCTCAATTCTCTCTTCTCTATGCAGCCCCAAAAGCTGCAATAGGAGTTTCCACCAGAGGGGAAGAGCAATTAAAAAATACCCCACACAATTATTATGCCAAATATGATTCATTGCCAGTGAACCTGACTCTGGAGTAAACTATCTCTTTTCAACTAGTATCCTCTTATATATATCATTATGAGTTACAGTCGTCAGCTAAGTTACAAAATAATTCCCAAAACAAAGTTGGGAGTATTGTATACTGACAGTGTGCATGAAATTATAAAAGAAATTTTGGCATATGTTAGGTGACATGATTGAGCTTTTGCAAGCTGGCATTTCCAAGTTGTATAAAAGGTACACCAATTTATCAAATGCATTGTGTTTATATGATTATTTTATCAGCTATCTGTTGATATCTGATTATATCTGCACAATAATACTGAGTAACAATCCCAAAAGCTCACCAGCATATAAAAAGATATATTTACATTTATATAAATATACAATACACAATAGTTCATGATCTATGGGTCAGCTGGGTAGTTCTTCTAGTCTTGGCTGGGGGGCTCACTCCTGTGTTACGTGTGGCCTTTCCACCCCGCCCAGTTGGTTGGTCTGGGAATAGCTAAGCTAACTCGCTCACCTCTACATGGTCTTTCATCTTCCAGCAGACTAACCTAGGCTTGTTCTTTTAGTGCTGTCAGGGTATTAAGAAAGTAGGCGGGCAGAAGGCCGTATGAAACCCGTGCTTGAAACTAGCACACCATTTCTTCTGCTGTGTTCTGTTGGCCAAAGCAATTCACAAATACAGCCCAGGTTCAAAAGGTGGGGAAAGAGACTGCTTCTCAATGTCCTATAGCAAAGAGTATGAATATTGGGATAGGTGAGCATTGGCGCTATTTTTACAATCAGTCTCATTCTGGTTACTACTGCTGCTTAACACATTCTCTAAAACTTAGTGATTCCCGGCCTGTAGTTTCTGCCTGGTTCCTATAGGACATTCACTCTCAGGAAAGCTATCTGTTCTGTTGGAAGTTTAACTACTTACACGCAGGAAAAGTCATACGTAGCCTGGGAAGCCACAAGTCTTCACTTCCTGCACCTTCTATTGGTAACAGACCATTAGGGAAGTGAAATACACCCCACCTCTTGGTACAAGGAATGTTGAAGAGTTGAAGAGTTTGGAATCTACCACAATTATTCATGAAGATAAATCTTAGTTCCCTTATTCTGTGATGTTAAGTCACAGTGCTGTTATCTTTGTATCTTTAGCACTCACCATTCACATTAAATATTATAAATTCACATTTACAATTTACACATATAGATTTTTTTTTCTTATTTTGTACGGTTTGGTGTATTTAAAACTAACCCAGGAAATGATTAAAGATCACTGTATATTTCATTCAAATTTTCAATAATCTTTGAGAAAAATGTATCATGTATACTTTCTATATAGTATAAATTAGTGTATATATTTGTTCTTCAGTTTTTCAAGTCATTATATGTATATATGTTTAGGGAAAACACAAAAATGCTTGTAATTTAAAAAAATAATTATCTACAAATTCATCATAATTTGCTTAGCAGTTTCCCAGTTTGAGTATCTCTGTTATTTACAATTACACTAACTTAATAGCACCCTATATTGTTTATTTACTGCAATGTAACACATTACTGCAAAACTTAACTTCTTAAAGCAATAAACATTTACTATCTCAGGCAGTTTCTCTGGGTCAGGAGTGGCTTAGCTTCTCATTAGTTCTCTCATGAGGCTGCAGTCAAGCTGTGGCTTGGGGCTGCAGTCTCATGTGAGAGCTTCACTGGGGTGGGAGGATCCACTTCCACCTTTACTCACAGGACAGCTGGCAGGGGACTTCAGTTTCTGGCCACCTGGGTCTCCACCAGGCTACTCATGACATGGCAGCTGACTTCCCTTAGAATGAGTGATGAGAGAAGGAGAACAAAGAGAGAGAGAGAGAGAGAAAGAGAGAGAACCCAAATGGAAGCCGTAGTTTTTATAATATAACCTAATCTTAGAAGTGATATAACTTCACCTCTGCCATATTCTGTTGGTCGCACAGCCCAACCCTGGTGCTGTGTGGGAGGGGACTGTACATGGGTGTGAATGCTGCAGGTGGGGATAATTGGCCAGGTCATCTGGGAGCCTGGATTCTACACATTGCTGGAAACATCTTCCCACAAATTGCTTTTTATTGGTAAATGGCAAGGGCCATTGACTTTCAGCCTGTCCCCTTAATGTGAAATTACTGTATCATAGAGATCAACAAATTAATGGCCCTTTTTTCCTTTTTATGGCATTCTTACACATATAAATAGATATATATTTTTACATTGTAAGATATTCTTATATTTTGCATTTTTTATATACTGAGTCTTATGTTTTTAATATGAACATAAAATACTTCAGTACATTTCACAAAGCGTGTAGTTGCTGGGGTACTTCTAGAAAGTGCCCTCACCTGGCTATGGTTTGGGTTTGGGAGAAGAAAGAAGGGAGAGGGAAACGGCTGAGTTCTATCATCTGGCAGACCCTTTCCTTTTTTGTTTTATTTGGTGCCTGGTTTCTATAAATTAGGCCACGCTGTCCCCAACCTAATGTAAGCCACTGCCATTAATAGTTCCTTTAACAGGAGCAATTTTAATTGGCAATAAACTTGACCATTGCAAAACAGAATGTGTCCTTCACCATTCATGCTCAGTTACACCCGAAGCAATGGAAAGGACACGTGCTCTAGACCAGCGTTCTGGAAGGGCTGTTCTAGAACATCAGGCGATTTTTGAAGCCTTTATTACAATATGTGAACTAATTTAACATGCTATAAATGAATGCGCCTATGTTTTGTGAATTTTGCAGTTTATGTGACATAAAATGTAACTGGTTCATTTTCATGTTTGTAAAGATCTTTTCAGCCTTTCTAGAAATCCATCTGGATTCATTTATATGATGCCCTTTCCATCATTTCGAAATTTAATAAATTTTATAGCAGCTTTCCTGTTGTGGGGGCGCTCAGTAGATTGCCATCACTGAGTTAAGTGATGGGGTAATAGGGACAGAACTCTGGTCGTTGGCACTAATGACAGGGTTTGCACTGATGATGGAGTCCCAGGAGCAGGGGTGGGAGGGGACCCTGTGGGAGGAGTGCGTGGGGAGGGGCTGCCCCTTCCAGTGGCCATGAGGAGTGTGCTGCACAAATAGACCTACCTGTGCCTGGGTGGTCCTCTCTCTGCCCCCTTCTGCTGTTAGAGACTTCGAAGAGCTGCCAAAGTACCTATAGAAGGTGTTTGATTTAACAGGAAGCACACCAGCTATGCCTTCTTGTAGGGGCATGTGAGCGAGCAAGCAGAGTTCGCAGCTGTGCGGAGGGATGAAGAAAAACTCTTTGAGAATTTCACAGCATTTTGAAAACAAAAAATCATGCCAAGAGGGCCTTTGAGCAAGAAATTCTTGCAGATTTATGACACCCGGTGCCTGAACTCGACGCGTGACACCAGGGTTACGGCTCTGTAAGCTCTTAACCCTGTAGCTGACCCGGTCAGCTTCTGACCGCATTCGGGGCTGGTGCAGTTTGCTGCGGTTGTTTGTAGACCTCAGAGAAGCAAGATGATTATTTACAGATTTCCAGAATCTCTGCTGGATTCTTCACTTTCCCTTTCGTACAAGGAAACTTTCCAGGATATAGAGCACAACAGGATTGGAACGGTAGTGCATTCTCTTTGACATATCTCTTTGTGGGGAGGGGGGTTCACTAGCATGGGGGGATGGTCAGAAGCAGCCCCTGTAGCTTCTGCTCAAGGATTAGAGACAGGCACGTGCAAGAAACTCCATTAGTGATGAGAGCATATTCGTGTATACTAGAGTGTGTGTGTGTGTGTGTGTGTGTGTGTGTGTATGAATGATAAAATATGTTAATAGTTTGTAATAATAAAAGATCGAACATAATTGTCCATCAGAGACACTGTTAAATAAACTATCATATATCTGCACAGCAGAACACTATGCAGCTCCAAACAAGATGTGCCAATGTGGATCAACTGCAACACTTAGGTGTAAAAAGCAAGATGCAAAACAGAGCATATATATGAAGTATCTATTGTATTTAAAGAAAAATAAAGGAGTACATGCTTCTTTGCTTGACTAGTATAACATTTGTCTGGAGGGCTATATGAGGAGCTAATAATATTAGTTGTCTACAGGAAGGGACTTGAGTACCTGGAGGACACAGTGGGTGGGATAC
The DNA here is from genome assembly GCF_040939455.1 of Microcebus murinus. Taxonomy (NCBI): domain Eukaryota; kingdom Metazoa; phylum Chordata; class Mammalia; order Primates; family Cheirogaleidae; genus Microcebus; species Microcebus murinus. The sequence continues at coordinate 16,438,794 of NC_134108.1, read as the reverse complement.
TGTTCACCGTATAGCCTTCTGTGCCTTTTGAATTTTGAATACATAAAAATATATTGAAAGAAAATCATGTTGGGACGAGGCTTGGGGGAATCGAGGCTTGGGAGGCAGGTGACTAGGGAACCCCAAGAGAGCAGAGAGCCACGCCCCTGCCTCACCCCTCCTTTATTTTAACCATTACATTCCCAGGGTAGAACCTCAATAAATATTTGTTAACTGGAAAAATACGTAGCACATGGAAAATCACACTTTATTTTTATCTTAATGTGCATATTCCATGCTTAAAACAAAAAGAGGAATTCAGAATCAAAAGTATTCTTGGTTGGGAGAAAACGAGTTTGGTTTTGGACACATCAGTTTTATCCATGTTTCCTCAACATTTTTCCTATTCTGTGTAAAGTCCTGTCTTCAGATTTAAATAGTTGATTATATGAATTGAAATTCTAGAATGAGAGGATCTTACTGCTAGCTGGATACTCACAGGCTTTGCAGTCAGAGACAGGCTGAGTCCTGAGTCCTCTTTTCTCTCCACCAGGCTCAGCCTCCCACCTTCCCCCAGCTCTGCCTCCTGGGACATTTCATTGCTCATGAGCTGCAGACCTAGTGTGCCTCATGCCAAAGCATAAACTCTTTGAGGTGGCTTGGCTGGGACCTACATGGTGCCATCATTCTGCAATGCAGAGTACTGTTGGTGCCTCTGAATGGGCTACCTGGGATGTAGATGGAGTGTTTGAAATTGCATATTGTGTTGTTTTCACCTGGATTTGCACATGAGTTAAAATTCCCAGGAGATGGCAAGAAAAGTAAACAAATGCCCTATAATTCACATAGTCCCCTAATTGGTCCCAAACAGTGAATTTCAGCCTCACAATCACCATGAAGGAGGATGAATGGCAGCTGATGTCAACATGACCTTTCAGGGGAAATGTGAGTAGACACCCAGACAAAGGGTGCAAACAGGGGGACCCTTGCACTCAGTTGAGGGGTGTGTCTCAGTCTGGGGGAAGAATAATTGAAATTCAAATGGAGCACGTTTTACTGAAAAAAGAGGGTAAAAAGCAAGTTTCTTTCCAGACCCCTGGTGAGGGCATTTCTGCAAAGCCTAACGTGTAAAGGGAGTTAATAGCTGCCTGTGCATATTATATAGCTAATTCCAATTAAAATAAAATTTTTCTAAGAAACCAAATCCAAACAAGAGTGATGCTATCAAACACATACACATGGACGTGTGAAGAATGAATTGTAAAGAATTAAGTGATTAAGGCTTAAAGCCAGTTGTTTACATATAAGGAAATGAAAGCTGAATTTAAATGGCTACTGTATGGGAGAAACAGAATAGGATATGGAACGTTGATGTCTTTTTTGTTGTATTTAAAATATTTTTTCAACAAACAACGAAATGTTACGGTCATCTCTCAGATAATAAATAGTCCTTGGGATAAGAGTGAGTCTCTACTTTGGGCTTAAGATTTGGATAAGAGAGTTTTCCCTAAACCATCACCTCCAACAGATGCAGAATTTGATACCCTATCTTATCCTGAAGTCATGGCCTTTAAGGTCTTAAATTTGGTGCTTTCAGAGTTAACTAGGAAGCTCGTAAACATACAGATTCTTGGGCCCTACTCCTGGAGATTCTGATTTGGTAAACTGGGATTGGAGTGCAGAGCTATGAATAGTCTTCAGGCATGCGGGGAGATTTTGATGCAGATGGCATATGGACTACTTTGTTAGAAATCCTTTTCCCGTGTTTCTGGTTCTTGTTTTTGTATTTTGCTAAATAAAGGCTAACTTTCACTAGATAGCAAAGCCAAGAAATGCTAAAGCTGGGGTCAGCAAACTACAGCCTGAGGGCCAAATCCGGCCCTTCTCCTGTTTTGTAACTACAGCTCTACGGGAGCACAGCCATGCCCATCAGTGTAGGTATGGTCTCTGGCAGCTGTCGCGCTGCAGTGGCAGAGTTGAGTGGTTGGAAGAGAGACCATATAGCCTGGAAAACCTAAAATGTTTACTGTCTGATCTTTTATAGAAAGTTTGCCAGCCACCTGCTAAAGGATGAACATTTACCTGACATGTTAGTTTGTTTCCCTGAGAACAAATACGACTTTCACCAGAAGACTTTGATATTTTGCTAGTTGGTCAGAAATCTGTTTCCAATAGCCACAAAAATGTAAAAAGTCCCAGAATGGAGTAAGTTCAAAATAAAAGATTAAAGCAAAGTGGCATAGATCTTGAAGCAGAAGACATGTTTCAGGTTACTGAAATAAATGATTTATTTTATTTACCAAAGTGACGTGGGGTGAGGGAGAGGCCTGGCCCCATGCTGGGTTTGACTCTCAGTGTGTACACAAGACTTGTTCTAATCTCCTTTTCATTGGAAATAGACAGGTGCACTAAATAAGCTAGGAAAGGGGTAAAACACAGGTCTTCAGTTTTCCATTGAGAGAGAACTCTGTCCCTGGTTCAGTTGGGGGGAAATGGATTTCTTGGCTTTGATAATTAAGCTGGCAAAGCAAATTTGGTTCCAACATTTTAATGAGCCAGTGTGGGTGGCCAACAAATTGCAGGTTCAGACATAAATGTTTCAAACCTGGGTGGCTGGCTTTTAACCCGGGGCAAATTCTGTGATTGTAAGGAAATTTTAGGCTGGTAGCCAAGTTCAAAGAGTATTTGCCAAATATTAAGAAAAATGTGAGCTACTCAAAGCCATATTATGTTATTTGAAGACAGGATTATGTTGTTCATTGAGTGTGATTAGGATGATAAATTAACATCATTTGACTCCACTCAAATTATATACTTGTGAACATTCATACTTGTGTATTTGTGCCTGAACTTCATACACAGGATTATCTACAAAGAGAGGGAAAATGAGAAGGGAAACAAGTGAACTTGTTTCTCTTTTCCACCTTCCAGGGCCTACCTGCTAAGGTATTCAGACCCTTACAGGGCCCTGGTTTTCTGTCTTGGGATAATCAAAATCTGGGTTCTTATGTAATGTAAGAACTGTTTGGGGGAAAAATGAGTTCAGACCTGAGAAATGAAGGGTTAATGAAGGGTTACTTATTGAATTTTCACCTTCTTAGGGAGGCTGCATTTGAAGCTGAACCCTGCTGGGTTCTGTGAGTGAACTTCACATCACAAAGGATAGGGCAGATTTGCAAAAGAAAGTGGTAAGATTTCAATTTAATTTTTGCTTTTCAGCCTGAAAACAGTCTGAATTCTATCACTGATCCAGTTAGCAGAGATAATAATGAAATGCAAAGCAAGTATGGTTTAAATGTTTAAAAAGACTTGTAAAAATAACTCTGTGGGTACTTGATTTACTCTTTCTCATTACTTGGTAGAACAAAATATGATTTGACATAATGTTCATTGTGTAGTTACCCTGGGGTCAGAAAACTAAGCCCTCTTACCTCATACTTTTTACATTTGCAAAAGTAATCAAGTCTGTGACTCGTATTGGACTGGAAAATCTATCTTACAGATAGAAAGATGTTAGGAACCTGTTATATTGCTTTCTCTTATTTACCTCCTGACAACTTATACAGGCTTTGTAAGTTTTCTAATGGAAGGGAATCCAGATGGATAATAATGTATTTTATGCTATTAAAGAAGTTAAAAATTGGAATTATATCTTTTGCATACTGTTTTTAAAGTGAATATGTTGTGGGTGTTAAAGAGCATTATTTTGTATTTATATTACTTGTAACTTGTGTCAGTGAATAATGAGCATGACTGTCAAAATCTTCTTTCGTTGCACTGAACGTAATGTAGCCTGCCTTTTTATGTATGGAAAGGAAAAAAATAGCATCTTCTCCTCAAAGTTCTGTTTAAGAGTAGCCTTGTTATCCACTCTCCCTTCTTTGAATGCTGATTCTTATTTCCTAACAATTCTGGGCTTTTTACACTTTAGCTTTTTTTCATGTGCTACTCTTTCTTTGTAGAATGCTCTTAAGGCTCCCACCTGTGCTCATGGGGGGGCTTCTACCTCTGACTGCCAGCTTAGTCATAGGTTGCTCACATATTGCATGTGTTTGCTTGTTTCTCTAGATAGCCAGTGTCGGGGTCAGGCGTGGTGCCTTTGTGTTGCAGAGCCTGGCATGCAGTAAGTCCTCAGGGCAGGGACCACCGTCTGAAGGTATTGCCAAATTAAAAATACTTATTCTGAAATAATTACAGACTTACAAAAGAGTTGCAAGAATAAAAAAAAAAATTCCTGTATACCCTCACTCAGATCCCACCACAGAAGTTAATTAACAGTTAACCTCATTTGCTTTTTTTCCTTTCCTTCTGTATGTGTTTGTATGTATGAGTGTGTGTGTATACATATGCATACATTCTTTCTCTGTATAGAATTATCATTTAATTTTCTGAACTATTTGAGAGTTGGTTATAGAAGACACAATGTCTCATTTTCCTCTAAAACTTTAGTATATGTTTTCTAAAAAATACAGAATTCTCTCTTACATAAACCATAGAACAACTATCAAAATGAAGATACTAGCATAGATATAATTCTATTTAATATGCAGACCCCATTAAAATTTATTGATTGTCTCCATAATGTCTTTTAAAGGTTCACAATCCAATCCAGGATCATGCATTACATTAAATTATCATGTGTCTTTAGTCTTTTTCTGGAACAGTTTAGTTTATTTTTAGTTATTGTTTGAAGTCCAACACCATGACTTTGTAGAATGTCCCTTAATTTGGCGTTGTCTAATGTTTCCTCATATTTAGATCCAGGCTATGCTTTTATTTTTTTTGGTTGGAATAAATACTGCAGAAATAATGCTGAGTTCTCAGTGCATCATATTAGGATGTACACGATGTTGATTTGTCTTATCTCTCATGATGTTAACTTTTATCACTTCTATAAAATAGCATCTGCCAGGTTTCTACACCATAAAGTTAAGTAACAAGTATTTTGTGCTTAGAAACTAATAGGGAGTTAATGAATATTTTATAAGGAGACATTGAAAACTATGTAAATATTCTGTTCTTCATCAGATTTTGTCTATTCATTTTAGCATCCATTCATGATTCTTGACAGAATCAATTATTACCAAAGGGATGCTATTATTATAAAATTGTTTCCAAATGGTGATTTTTCTACTTTCTCATTCTTTCTAGATGGTAAGATTTCTCTTCTTCCCCATTTATTTATTCATTTATCTTTATCAGTGTAGCTTCATGGCATTTTATTTGATTCAATGGGTTATAATCCATTACTATCATTATTTATTTTGATGCTCAAATTCTGCAGGATTTGGCCATTGGGAATTCCATCCAGTTGGCTCCTGTGTTCTTTTAACACTTCCCTTTATAGTACAGCTAGATGTTCCAGACTCATCTTGCACATTGCCTGCCTGGGAATCAGCTATTTCTCCAAGGATATCTGGTTCTTTTTAGTAGAGAATAGTATTTAGAAACCAAGATTTCGGTGCTAGGTATACACATTGCTACTGGAAGGTCACTGCTTCTAGGACCTCTTAGAGAACAGAGAGAGAAAATGCTTGAATATATATACATATAGACAAAGACACATATTGATATCAATTTCTATATATATATATATATATATTTGAGACAGGGTCTTGCTCTGCCACCTGGGTTAGAGTGCAGTGGTGTTATCATAGCTCACTGCAACCTTAAACTCCTTGGCTCAAGCAATCCACCTGCCTCAGCCTCCCAACTAGCTGGGGCTATAGATGTGCACCATCATGCCCAGCTAATTTTTCTGTTTTTTGTAGAGATGGGGTCTTGCTCTTGCTCAGGCTGGTCTCGAACTCCTGACCTCAAGCGATCCTCTGGCCTTGGCCTCCCAAAGCGTGAGGATTACAGGCGTGAGCCACCGCACCTAGCTTCTGTATCTAACTTTTAAAAGCCTTGTGCTTTGTGTTGATACTCCAATTCCAGTCTAACACCTTGGGCTTATTCCAGTCTTCCCTCCTTGCATATTTGTAACTACTTCTCTGACCAAGAAGAAGCTTTCCCCCATTATTCTCAATAGATTCACCAATTTGCTCAAGCCTTTGTGTGCACCCAGAGGGCTGCCTCCTTAGCTCTAGCCCTATTGGCCCTAACTACACATGAGAAAAAAAAAGTAATAATTCTTAATTGGCAAGATTGATGAAACTGAAATAAGAAAGATAATGCATAGAAAGAGACTTGAGAGAGAGAATATGGTAATCTGCACAGTCTCATGTATTGTCCCAAGGCAGGTTTTTAACTTCTAGAGCCTGAGTAACCACAGGGCATGAAACACTTCCGTAGGGGAACAGACGTAATTTATCATTTCTTAAATGACAAACCTGATTTTCCTTTCTTTGGAAGGGGATTTGTAATCTCAAAGGTAAAACATAAATAAGTCCAAAACATTACTTTTGTATTGAAAGTGAAAATTTTACTAGAAGAATTTGAAGAGGAAAACTATATATATTATGGAAGTGAAATAAAAATTTGTTTTGGTAAAGAGTAAACAAGATTGGCCGGGCGCGGTGGCTCACGCCTGTAATCCTAACTCTCTGGGAGGCTGAGGCGGGCGGATTGTTCAATGTCAGGAGTTCAAAACCAGCCTGAGCAAGAGCGAGACCTCGTCTCTACTATAAATAGAAAGAAATTAATTGGCTAACTGATATATATATATATATATATATATATATATATATATATATATATATATAAATTAGCCGGGCATGGTGGCGCATGCCTGTAGTCCCAGCTACTCGGGAGGCTGAGGCAGAAGGATTGCTCGAGCCCAGGAGTTTGAGGTTGCTGTGAGCTAGGCTGACGCCATGGCACTCACTCTAGCCTGGACAACAAAGTGAGACTCTGTCTCAAAAAAAAAAAAAAAAAAAAAAAGAGTAAACAAGATTTAATTGTTTTTTTAAATTAATAAACAAGTTAAATAACCTAGCCATTAAAAAGTGCTAATAGAGTTGATGTAATGTATTTATAGCTCTTACCTGGCTCTTAAATGGCTTGAGTGTGTCTGTACGTGTGGGTGGGTGGGTGCACTTTCACGTGTGGGCATAGACTAAGAGCAGTGTGAGTTTCCCCACATCTGTCTACCTCGCCAGAGAGGTAGAGATAATTTCCTTTCGTTTTAGAAGAGAAGGTTGGGAGAGACCATTCTTGCAGCTGAAAAGTGTAAAATATCACCTGAAAGGTTGATTTTTTTTTGTAGCATTTTTCTTGCATAATTTTTCAGACTGTGTAAAGGTTAATGACAAAATCTGAAAGAATAATTTAGAAAGATTTTTATCTAAATAAAGCAAACTGGAAAGAAAAGAAGTTTATCATTGACAATATAAAAATTACCCTTGGGGAAAAAAAGCAGGCCATAAATTAATCTGCAGCCCTTTGCTCCCAGAATGCCTTTTGTATCTCCATCTCACATCAGATCTTCTTGAAATCAATAGCAATCTGATTGCCTGCAGAAAACAGTTGCTCTCCTGTGTTTTAAGCTCCAGAGGGCCTGTGCGTTTTTGTGATAACCATAATATAGAGGAGGATTATATTTTCTTCCTTAATTTATTAGCTACTGTTGCTGCCTTATCCTATTACTCACATTTTCTTTTCATCATTCAATTGATAGCACAAAAAAAGGAATGTGATAATAGGATTGCTAGCAGTATGCCTTAATTTGGAAGGATGGGAAATAAAATCTTTCTTAAACCTTGCCTCCCAAATTAGAAAGATCAGCCCCTGTGTTTAGAGGATCAGTAAACACTGCTTTCTGCTGGATTTTATCTTGTGTACTGTAGACTGAGATGAGAGTTCTTTTTAAATAGAATTTTAGATGCAGAACGAATGACAGTAAAAAAACCTGACAAAAACACCTTCCAATGATATTATATGTGTTTGGTGTTTTTACTCCTCTAGGTAAATTTCTGGTCTTGTACTATTTTTCTGTGAGCAATTTTCCTTTCAGTTATAAATTATAATAAAAAAAGTCATTCAATTTAGATTTAGAGAGGATTTAGAAATCTGAAGATGGCTTTGACTTATACATGGAGATAACAATGAATCTGAAATGGAGGAAATGAGAATGAAGGATCTATAGTAGCAGGTAAATCTGAAGATGTACTTAATGTTCTGAGAATTTGTCCACTACAATTTAATGCCTAGGGCTATTAGGAGCATTTGAGCCCACTTAGCTTCATCAAATTCACATCATATTCTGCAACTCTAAGTTTGAGTCATGTGGAGGAAGGGTGCCCAGGTGGTCTGGAGAAGTTAGATTTTGAGGGCTGCATCACAGGAATCTGATGGATAAACCTGGCTGTTGTCTAGCTTTGAAAAGAAGATGAATTAGGCCAAGATCTGTGCCCCAGCCACTAGGTGATTGTGTAGTCACAGATAGAGTAAGAGACAATTCCTCCGCCTCCTGCTTAACAAACTTGGGGCCAGCAACAAAAGAGAGTCTGCTTTGAAGACTTAGATTGTGTAATATAAGCAACTGGCTGCCATTGGAGAACTTCAGGGATCCACTTCTGCGTACTCTACTAGATGTGTAAGGTAGTACCAGTTTGAAACATCCAATCACCCTCATCAGTCAAGATCACTGGTGTACTAAAGAGGGGTGGGCTACTAGAGGATGGTTTTTGCTAGAAGATGGTACACTCATCACTTATTTTCACTATCTCTAAGTCAAAGTACCATCTATGGAGATAGATGGTATCTTCTTAGTACCAGAATCTGGTCAATAGAGTTTCCTGGGCCATTTGGATCATTGCAGGGTGGTTCTAGCCTTGAAAGACAGATGCTGGGGACTGAAAGTGGGAGGGATGAGGGCTGGCAGATTGGTCTGACTAGTATGTTCCCTGATGGTTCCCAGCACGTTCTGCTACTTCACTTGGAGCCCGAAGTTATTTTGTTGGGTAGGCTGTATTTAAATTGCTTGTTTGGCTTCAGTAGTAGAAAAGATGGGGCCACAGTTCCCTTGTGCATCCCCTTTGGATGAGCACATTGTTAATTAAGCCATGGGTGCCTACTTATCCCAAATAGAGTTGCAATTAGATACAAAACATTTTTCCAACCTAGGACTTGAGCCATTTAAGCACTTACAGTAGACAACTAAGCCTAAGCACAGCTGGCAAATAGTCTGTGGTTTATTATCACTTTCCTGAGTCTCAGGCACCTCCTAGAGCTCATAAGACTTCTTAAATCTCCCAGGAAAGGGTTCTGGTGGTGTATTATGAGACCTTTCATCTTTCCACTGACCTGCTAGTATCCGAATGCTCCGGACACTCAGGAGGGCAAGACAGTGGCATGACATAGCCATGAACTCAGCAGGAGCTTACTCAGCTGCCTTTATGTCCAAGGGAAGAGGCTTAGCTGTAAGACGCAGAGGAGAGTGACCAGCCTTTCCATGTTTTGCCATGGGAAAGTGCTATAGAATAATGTAGCATCTGGGGAAAGAGAAAAAGCAGGGACGGTCAGGCTCAGTGTGGATTTCCACAAGGGGGAAATACCTCCTTCCTTTGGGATATGAGAAGCAGACTTGTAGGTAGGGATGTTGTGCAAATAGGGATAAGGAGAAGGCAGATAGAGCTTTTAAGAGGTATCACTGAGAGGTACCGACAGCTGCTAGGATGTCCTGGGAGATATCATTATGGAGTGAGCCAAAGTGGAGGCCTAGAAATTAGAGACAAGAGCATGAATTTGACTGTGGGTAGATAAATGAATTCTGCCAAGGAGCATCCTGTTTTTATTCATCAGGATTTTTTAATGGATTGCCTGCATAGGTTATAGGACATTCACTTGGTTGTTCACGTAAAAAAAAGATATGCTTTTTAAAAATGGATTTTGTATAATTTTGTGCCTCTTTGAGCAGTGTATCTCCTAGATTTCTAAACTTCATGAGCCATTTCAATTTTCTGTGAAATCATTGGCTATGCACCTAAGTTTCAACTTTCTGTACTTGTATTATTAATAGTTTTCCATGCTGCTGTGACAGATTGTCATAGACTTGGTGGCTTAAAACATTTATTATCATACAGTTGTGTAGGTCAAGAGTCCAATGTAGGTCTTACTGGGCTGAAACCAAGAGGTGGGCAGGGCTGTCGGTGCTCCTGTCTGAAAGTTCCAGAGGAGAATCTACTTCGCTGCCTTTATCAGCTTAAAGGCTACCTGCGTTCCTTGCTCACCCCTGCGCCCCCATCTCCGCAGCCAGCAGTGTCAGATCGAATCCTCAAGCTGTGTGTTTCTGATCTTGCTTCTTCCATCCTCACATCTCAGTCCCTGACTTCCTGTTCTGCCACTCTGTGATTATATGATACCCATCTAGATAATCTAGGATAATCTCCCAAAGTCCCTTCTGCCATTATTTACAGGTTCTGGGAGTTAGGACGTGAACATGATTGAGGGCCATTATTCTGCCTGCCGATAAATACCAATAAATGGGGCATTGTTGATAATGACTAAAATGCAGATGATTTTTCTTGTTCTGTAGTGTGTGTGTGCAATTCATGTGTAGGACACACTTTGGGATATGCCTGCAAAGGGACTTTTGGACATTCCAGTTATCATCAATGTAGATACACTAATTTAATTCTACTTGTAGAGTACCATATTCTGAATTTTAAAAATTACATAAGATTTGTTCTTTCCTTCTAAGAGATGAGTCTGAAGCCTTTCGTTTAAAAAAGAAAAGACTCTTGAACTTTCAAAGAGAGAATCTCATCAAGAATATTAATCATGATCCTGGTTGCCTGCCATTTTCTCAATCTTAAAATTATTCTAGTTTGTAAAACAAAATCTGATTCTGAATTAGAGAGTTTACTCTGTATTCATTAAAAAATAACCTTGACATGATATTTAGATGAACATATGTGGTTTACTAAAATAGATGATAGGGAATTTTACCCTCAAGAGTATATTTCTGTGAAATGATTGGATTAAGGAGAATAGACAATCCTTTCTAAAACAACCCATTTTCATTTGTTCTTTCTGAGAAAAATAAGCTTTTTTGTAGAGATTGTTGAATGTTGCCATGTGTTTAAGAATGAATTTGAACTATTCACTTTCTGGATTTTAGCTCTGAATCCTATAGGTACATGATTAAATCACATATTAGTTTAATTTGAGTGATGTTCTCAAACACTTCATTAGTTTATACGATTTCTTTTTTTTTATGAAGAACACTGCATTGTGCTGTTTAGAAATCTGATTTTTGCTTTAGTGCCATATTTGAGGTCAAGAATTACATGTATAAAGAGCTCAGGAAGAGCAATATCATAAGTTAGTAATACCATTATGGTACTGAGAAAATTAATCTTGCAGGGCTAGTTATAGAAATATAAGATTTGGGGGAAATATTTAAATTATCACATGCTCCCTAATTATCATATGTTTCATTTACTTAAGATGAACAAGATGGTGTGATATTAAGAGCACAGACTCTGGAACCAGATTGCTTGGGTTACAATTCTTGGCTCCACCACTAGCTTGATATATGTCCTTGGCAGGTTACTCTACCCCACTTGGTTTCATTTTCCTCATCTGTAATGAAGGAAAGGACCAAATGAATTTACGTCCATAAAGCACTTGGAGCAAGTCCTGATCCATAGTAAGTAAATAAAAGTGTTTGCTATGGTGATTATTATTTATTATAAGAAATCATTACTGAACACCTACTAAGTATTAGCCACTTTTCAAGGCTTAACGAATCATTAAGTTAATCAGGTCAACAGTGGAAACAATTGAATGTCACAATAACATTTCATAACCAGCAGTATATTGCAGTTCACTTTTAATTAGTACTCCATTTGAATAAGTCAACTAAAAACAGATTTGCCTCTTCCTTAAAAATTAGAAAGCAGATGCTATTTATTTGGGAGGGAATAAGCAGGAATTACTCAAAGTAGACATCATCTACCAAAACACAGTGGCACCAGTTTCTTGAAGTAAGGAATGGAAAATCCATTTAAAAGGGGTTGTGCCCCAGATCTAGCTAAGGGTGCCCAGAGACAAAGTGGATGTTTCAAGTGAAGTGCTGGGATTGATTGATTGACTGATTTTAGTTGTTAAATTTAAGATCAAACAGGTTTTGCAATGCTGGAGGAAAGAGATCCCGACTTAGCCCTCTGCTCCCAGGTCTCCTGTCCCCATGCATACATACTGTCCAGCTCTGCCCCTCCCACACAGACATCTGAGCCTCTTGCGCTAATGGCCATCTCTGTGCCCGAGTTCCTTATCCGGGAAATGCAGATATTGTCAGCCATGTCCAGGCATCATAGCTGGGAGGACACATGGGATAATGGTACACTGTGTGAAGTTCCAGGTGCAGGTATTACGTGTTCTCTGCTCTGTTCAACCTACTTACCAAATCCTGCTCAAATCCATCCTGTTACATATTTCCCTACTTGATTTGGTATGACCGGGGGAATATTATTTTGGAAGATTTTTTGTTAAAGTAATTTCATAGCTTGTAACCTAAACTGCAAGAACATCTGAGGGTTAGTAGCATGAGTAAAGCCTTGCATACCACTCCCAAACATCTAAACACCACAGGGCACTACACTTGAAAGATAGATAATTAACTGCCACAGGAAGGCCTACAGGTTCTGAAGCATCTTGCCCATGAGGTTGGGTAGTTATTCAAGAGGTGTAAATGAAAAACAGCAAAACTTGAGATCTATGATCTTTAAGGTAATTTGAGAAACCATGGGCTCCCTAAAATAGTTCCCTTAATAAAGTGACTTACTGAGAAGGTGCTTCGTAGAATTTGCTGGAAAATGGACCATGCCCACCCATGTCTTGCCACCTGTGGCAAGTGGGCCAGGTTTTGCCTAGCAACATGGTATGCATATGTTTAAAAATCATATTTCCAATTATCATTTATTTTTACATTTATAATGAAAAGTATAATTAGTTTAGAGCATAAAAGAGATACAGCAATTAATATGGGAAGGGGTATTCCCAACCCAGGTTCCATCCAATTCTATCACCCTGAAGAGGACTGAGCAGTGGCCCCAGGGTCTTGCCACAGAATTTCAGGCTCACATTGTGTTGGGTGTGCAGTTCATTGAAAATGCGATTGTTGCCCTTGATTGAGATGTTGGAGGTGTTCTAGTCCAGTGGTTCCCAGATTTGGGTATTAGAAACTAGTAAGAGTGTTACTTGAGGACTGTCAAATAATAACATTTTAAAAAATCCTACCTTGAGGATATGGTGCTAAGTAAAATAAGCCAGATGCAAAAAGACAAATATTGTACGATTTCACCTATACGAAGTACCTTGAGTCATCAGATTCATGGAGATAAAAACAGAATGGTGGTTGCCAGAAACTAGGAAGAGGGGGCAATGAGAGGTTATTATTTAATGGGTGTGGAGTTTCAGTTTGGGCTGATGAAAAAGTTCGGAAATGGTTACACCACAGTGTGAGTCTACTTAAATGCCACTGAACTGTATACGCTTAAAATGGCAAATTTTATGTATATCTTACCATAATAAAAAATTCCACCATCTATTTTTGCATCATTGTTGCATAAAAGAAAAGAAATTTTCACATCAAAAAGAAAGGCAGAGAACAAAAGAAAAAGAATGATGAGAGAGAAAAAGAAAGGAAGGGAGAGGAATTAATCTCAAATTAAAGGATAATTCTTTAAATTACTAAATGTAATTTATGAAGAAAATACATTCAATATCCTTTGTTTTCTCCTTTCATCACAGACTGGACCAACACTGACTGGTTCACAGGCACATACCAGCATTTGGAAACTACTGTAACTACTGTAGTATGATCTTCTCATTTTGCAGAGGAAAGAATTCAGGTGCAGAGAGAGGAAACAGTTTATCCAAAGTCACAGGGTGTATTTGTGACTCGGACAGTTATTTTATGACTCACAGAAGAGTGTTCTTTCTATTGCGCCATGCCCATTATTATAGGAAACTTGCTTTATAGGTTTAATTTTGTTTTATTAAGTTTTTATTGCTATTGGCTTCAGCTTTAGCTGTCATTTATTGAATCCCTTCTGTGTGCCAGGCATTGTGAATATTTTCTATTTTCATTTAGCAAACATTTATATAGTGTTTATTAGGAGCAAGGCACAGTTCTAAGTTCATTACAAATAAGTCATAGAATCCTCACAGTATCCCTAAGAGATACAATTATTATCCCCATTTTAAAAATAAGGAAACTGAGGCCCAGATTGCTTAAGTACTTGCCGATAGTCTTAGAGAGCTAGTAAGTGGTTTTGACTTGTTGCAGCTAAACTCCTTTAGCTATAATTAGCTACCCTAATTATAAGTAACGGGTATAATACCTGTGAATGCATTTGATAGAACATTAATTAACTTTAGATCATGCACCATAAAATGCATTCTTTTTAACTCTTAGATATCTCACAGTATCTTTAGGTAACTCTAAAAATATTGTGAAATCTTTATTGAAATCAGTCAAAATTGTATGCCAAGTGTTGGTGTGCAAGGGTTTATTTTATTAACCCTTAAAAAGGGTTAATTTTTTTTTAACTCTTAAAAATCTATAAACTGAGCATGTTGATTATGGATATAATTTACATGTCTTATTGTGAAGCTCTTAGGATCCTAGTACAGTGGAAGTTTAATTTAAAGATGTAGCTGAGGGAGATGTAAAAACTAACTTGCATCCTGTGGAGTGAAATAACAACCTGCAGCACATTCCCAGGGCTGCAGTGAGGGTGCCATGATGGTAGCATAGCAAAGGCAGTGGTGTCACATTGCACATTGAGTTGGCAATAAGCCTGATGGTGATTCAGTGGTTTGGGGGAGCATTTTCAGGAAGAAAAGTCAATGTAATCTTGTATTGGAAAGTGAATTTAAATAATGCAAATCCAGTGGCATCAGCATTATGACATAATACTTTATTAGAGTTGAGATACCCAGTGGAGAAATGTAGTCAATGGATATTTGGACCTTTGTCAGATGAGTTTTATTTGATATTTAGGCAAGGATTCAAAACTTTTGAACTATTTATATTCTTTGATTTTTTTTTCAACTTGCCTCTTAAAACTAGCAAGCAGTGCCAAGTCAGTATTGTATTTCTGTCTTTTCTTTGTCATAACTGTCAGAACAAATAGTCAGTAGAAAGAGGTGAGAAAAAGCCTTCATCTCGAATCTTTAATAACAAGAAAAGAAGATACAAGGAGCTCCCTTATCCAATACCGTTGGATGGAATCACTCTTCCCCAGTTGTCCTTCCTAGAAAAAGCACCAGATCATTGGAGATCTTCTCACCACTGTTTCATTTAGGACGATGAAGACAGTATCAGTAGGATCTAACAAAAGAGTAATTTGCGATAAAAGGAAAACATTACAAACATGTTTTAAAAAACTGTGGATCCTGTAGAAAGAAAAAGGAAGACTTAAGTTTGGCTTTAAAGCAGGAGAACTAGAAAGTTCCAGGGAGAAAAAATATATGTCCAAGATGAAAAGGCTACTTTGTGGTCAAGGAAATTTAGGCGGAGGACAAACAGGCTATAAATGTTCTAGCCTTGCTGGAAATATGGTCACCTTCCCAGCTGCTCACCTATGAACTGCACAGAGTTGTCCACTTACAGATCTCTAGCTCAGAGAAGTGGAGTGATTGAAATTCAACATGAATGAATCTGAATATTATTTTTTTAAAACATACTTTTAAAACCAACCATTTCATCCAAAAGGTTAAAGGGAAAAACATGTCTCAAGATCTAAACACAGTCTTAAAGCCTGCATAAACCTTGATGGTTTAAGAGCAAAGTCTTTTTCTTATCAATATGAGCGTTCTGTGAAATGGCTGATTTTTAAAGAGGCAGTTGCTGTGTTGACCTTTTCCCCATCTTGTTTTGTGTTCATAAATTGATGCTGTTATTGAAACAATATGGGTAAGAGTCTGTCTCAGACATGGAATTTTTTCCACCTATTGTCTCCATGGTTTGACATTGTTTAACAGCTTTAAAAAAAAGAGCTCAAAAGAATAGCACTAATACATCCGGGAGAAAAAGTCACAGCTATAATATTCATTTTATTTTAACCTTGAATACATTTACACAAAGAGAAAAAATATCCAATGTCAAAATAATCTTAATTCCTTGACCACATTTTTTTTAAAAAAACCACAATAATTTATTACTACGTAAGTCATTTTTACAGAAAAACCCTTAGGTAACAGTAGATAACTGTTAAGTTTCCTACTTAAAAGTAAACTATTTTCGAGAACGTATTCCCTTTGCTGAAACTGCATTATTTTTAATAAGGAAGCCAGTGGTTTATGAAATAGTTACTGAGGGCATACTGTGAGCTAGGTGTGTTGTGTGTGTGGATTCTTAATTGAGTAAAACACGGTCCTACTATCATGGAATTCAAACTCTTTTAAAGGTAAATCTCCTCCAAAGTTTGCTAATAGAAAACAGCCATTTAGCATGACTATTAAGATGCAATACCCAAAGTATACAAATAAATAGTGAATCTTTGTGAATCTTTAAGGCAGTATATTGCTACCAATTCTAAATTCCATCCCAGGAAACTCAAAGCCTTTTTATTGAATTAAAGAGGAATAAAAAGTGCTTTATGATCCTTAATGTAAGACAATCTGTAGCCTCGAGTTCTACATCTGTGGATTCAACCGAGGATCAAAAATATTCTTTAAAAAAACGAGAAAAAGGAACAATACAACAATAAAAATAATACAAATTAAACATACGGTTTATCAGCTGTTCACATGGCATTTATATTACATTCAATATTATAAGTAATCTAGAGATGATTTAAAGTATACAGGAGGATGTGTATAGGTTATATGCAAATGCTACACCATTTTATGTCAGGGACTTGAGCATTCTTGGATTTCGATATCTATGGTGCTCCTGGAACTAGTCCCCCATGGATAGAGAGGGAGGACTGTACAAAGAAGTTGGTCAATTGTCTGTTTTCCAGTTGAGAGAAAGGTAATAGCTTAGCTTTCTCAGGGACACTGGGTCTTAATCAAGCATGTCTTTGGTCTCCTGGCGTTCAATGTTTGTCCCTGGTCACCTCTCATCATGGCTTGTTAAGGTTTAACCAACTCATTCGTCAAGCGGTTTTGTCATGAAGGGCTCAAGTGGCATCATTTCCTGAGCCTCCAATCTGTCCTTTGCCATGTTGCAAAACTGGCATGCTGTGAGTCCTGAGCCAGGCGTCTGTCTCCCTGGCACCCCAGAGTATTGGCCAGCCCCCATGCTTTGAGGGGGGCTTTAGTGTGTTCCAGGGCAAAGCCTGGTTGATTCATTGCTGAATCCTAAATATTGATGTGGTGTAAAAACATGGGAGTGTGTGGGGTAGGAAGTTCAGAGCAATCAGCTTTCCTTGGAAAATATTTTTCCATTTCAGTTTTATGACTATTTTTTAAAAAAAGGCATGTTAGAAACTTTGGTGAGTTTAAAGATGGGTATATGTTTTCCTTTCACGATGGCACATGATTATTTTCAGTGAAGACTAAAGGAAACCACCTTTTGTGTTGTCTGGCCACTAACTTACTAAAATGAGCAGTGCTGATTTACAGGTCTGGGCTGTGGTGATTTGCAGAACTTTTGGGAGTTTCATTTTTGCTTTAATTTGAACTATCAGAGTCGATGATGCTTTGTGGAAAGGGAGAGGCGGTTCCAAGCACACACAAGGGGAGCATCTGCTTGACAGCACTCTCAATCCCTGCAGCTCCATGTACTCCAACACATTCTCGCCAAAAGCCGATGCTAACTTAATGTGTATGGAAATTATTTATTCTGAGTCATGAGTTACTTTTCTTAGCTATAGTTATTATTGGTACTGTAATGACTTGGCAGCATTTCATCATTTTTTCTTATGTCTGGCTCATGTTTGTGTGTGTTAACTCCATCTCGTAAAAACCCAAACAAACACCAATTTTATAGGACCTACTTGGCATCTGGCAGTGTTTGACACAAAGAACCTAATTTCTTTGTAGAAATTCACAGTTAAGATGGTCCATCTTGAATTGATGCTCCTATTCAGGCACTGCCACACTCTGGCTGCGTCACCTTGGGTGAATCATTTAACTTCTCTGAGCAACGGATTTTTGGTACAGGGATCGGATTAGAAGAACTCTAAATTCCAACTAGCTCTAAAGGAATTTAGGGGTTTTTGAACTTGATGAACATCTTGTCATTTTTCTTAGGATGAATCTGCAGCTGTCTGAGACTTGTTACTATTTTAGGATGCCAGAAGAAACACTGAGAGATTCTGCAAAAAGATGAACATTGGGTCTATAAAGCATACAGATGGGGGTAGATGGTCTGGGGATGCACAGGTGATCCCCTGGGGAGCAGGGCGTTTCCCTAAGGTGGGCGAGGAACCAGGACATTTATCAGGTGAAACAGATGCTCAACATAGCTAAGCTTTCTGAGACACTTAGATTTTGGGAACTGTGTTACTATGCTATGGAGAAGGGATTAGCAATTCTCTTTGGAAGTAGTAATGGGAAACCACAGGAATCAGGATCCTTTTCTTCTGCTGATAACATGAGAGCACAGATTAGAGGTGAAAGCAGAATACTAGATAGTTCTAAGGACATTTGAGTAAGATATTTGCTCTCTTCTGATCCCATGTATGGTGATAGGTATTAGCAGAATACCTGTCATGAGTTGTGATGTGTATTAGGATTTTAGGTGGCTTAATATATAATATTGCTTTAGTTCTCTTCTGATTTTGGACCAATTTGGTGCCACTGGAGATAGGTGATTGGTAACAAAAATGGCTTTAGATTTGCATTCTAAAAGGCTTGCTAACTCTCCTCTAAATTGAATTTATCCTCCTAAATCCACACCCTCACCCCTTGCTGAGACAAAGCTTATCCCACTAAGAGAACCTAATAGCAGCAGTTATCAGAATCAAGGAGACAGGGTGGTTACAAAAGCCTGAACTGTTCAGTTGCTTTCTCCAAAGCTCGTGCATCACACGAGTTACTACTAAAAGGACATGAGAGGGAAGTCAGGCCAGGAATATTATCTAGCTGAACTTGCTTCACTTGGATTCCCAAGTAGTGGGAAGAGGATACTCCCCCTAACTCATTGTTGCATGGGGAACTGTAGTGGAAAAATATGAAAGTATATATTTAAAAAATATTTATTAAATGCCTACCAACAACCAAGCACTTTCCTGGGCTCTGAGATACAGCAGAGGACAAGACATACAAGGTCCCTGTTCTTATGGAGCTTACATTTTTTGAGTGGGAAGGGTAATAAATAAACATATGAATAAGACCATTTCACATGGTCATAAATGCCTTGAAGAAATTAAAGCACAGATAGAGAACACCTGGGGATAGGGAGAGGGAAGAGGACTCATGAAATAGGTGGGCAGGTCCTGAGGCTCTGCTTTTTTAGCAGGTAACGTTGATGCTGCTGGTCTGCAGAGCACACCTTGAACTCTACACCTGTGGTTTTCAAATTGTGCTTTGAGGTTGAGTTACCCTGGAAGATTTTGAATCTGGATCCCACCAGAGATGAATTATCAGCCTCTCTGGGGAGGTGCTCAGTTGTGGAATTTTTGAAGAAGTTCCCCAAGGGTTGCTCCTTATAGTTAAGGCTGAGAACCACAGAACCAGATGCTTGCACCCAGTTCCCCTGGTAGGTGGCTAGTACTATTGTGCCCATTGTACAGAAGAGGTAAAAAGGGGTGAATTGTCAAACGTCACATGGCCAGTAAGTGGTAGAGTGGAGATGTCAACTTAGTTCTTCCAACTCCAAATTTAGTGCTTTTTTCACAGTACTGCTCTACCTCCCTGCTTTCCAATTTTGGGCAAAATTCACTGTGCTGTGTATTGAGAGGGACATTGTCTGAGTCAGGGTCCAAACGGAAACAGAAGCTCACTGGGTACTTCAAACAGGGCATCCAATGCAGGAGGTCGGCTGCAATGGTGTTGGCAGAGCCAGAGGAACAAAGGGAAGGTTGGTTCCCAGAGACCCTGCAACCTCTGTGCTCCGGGGACGGAAACTAGGCGCGTGCATCTGGGGCTGCAAGGCACGGCCACAGTCGCTGCATCTGGTGGTCGTGCCGAACCACTGGAGCCAGGTTCCCCCCAAACCCTCCACCCCACTTGAATCAAAACCCAGTTTGAAACGGATTTTCAGTGAGAAAATGGAGCTTGATTTACGCATTCAGTTTGAAGGCTGCGCTTGCTGGAATGCGCCTCTTCTGTGTGGCAGGAATGCAGTAGACGCTCTGAACGCTGACTTCTTTAGCTACTAATCATGTGGGCTGTCAGGGTCTGCGGGGTCGCGGAAGGGACTGGTTTGAGGACCGCCTGGCCACCAAAGTCCGTGCATGCTCAAGTCCTGCAGTTGGCCCTGCGGAAGCCACGGATGCAAAGAGGGTCGGACCTCTGTGCAGGCGGGAATACTGTGTTTTCCGCGTTTGGTTGCGGATGCGCACCCGCGGATAACCGAGAGCTGGCTGAGTTTATTGGAAAACAAAAAAACCACGTGTAAGTGGACCCGCGAAGTTCGAACCCGTGTTGTTCAGGGGCCAACTGGGTAGCTCTTTGGCACTGGGAGCCTGATCCTCACCGCTAAGCTAGGGGTCCTTCGTCTGCGTCTGCAAGGTGCTGGCACCTGCGGAGCCCCCTCCGCTGGGCGCCCGGCTGTCCGCCCCGTGTTCACCGCCCTGGCCCCGCGGGCCGCCGCCTATCTCTGCAGTTCCCTGTGTGTCCTCACCATGCCGTAGCTTCGGGGGTTTATTAATGAAAGCTTGCCCTTGTGCTTGACTACTCCGCCTTGTGAAATTTAGTTCCATTTCTCAATTTCTTCAATGACCAAGAATATCTTGAAATTAAAAAAAAAAGCCCAAACTGTAAAATTAAAATGGGTCTTATTGATATTTTGATAGATTTTTAAAAATGAAGACTAGTAAGGTTTAAAATAGAATAAAATGGATTCCTCATAACTTGTGAAGAAAATGTTTTTGAAAAGCAGAGCAAGATTGCCTTTTTTTTTAAGTGAATACATTAAAATATTATGTTAGAAAATTTCTTACGGGCATCAGCAATTAATTTATAACCATAAAACAAATTCCCATACCTGCATTTATTTACATAATTTCCTTCCCTTATGATTAATTTAATACTTAAGGAGAAAAGAAACAATTGAATTTTTTTTCTATGAGAATTCCACCATGTACCAATTTTTGTCTGTGAGCAGTTCTAGTCCTTAAAACCAGAGAGACAGAAAATCTCCTAAATTGATAGAGTTCTTTGCCTCCTGTTCTACTTTGATTTAAGTACTATTTGATAATTACTGTTTAAAAGTTTTAAAGAACTTTTCATTTTCCTTCTAGCTGTGCTTTATATAATTTACCCAAGGATACCTGGTTTTGTTCTGTCATATGTTTGAATAGACAGCAAATTGTTGTATCTTTTCCTAGGAAAAAGCAAAAGAGATCTTCCATATTTCTGTGTGCATCCGAACAGTTTTTCTGAATTATTTTGTTTGGTCTACCTAGGAAAAATAAGAGTCTCTGAAGAATAAGAATGACTGCTTAACAGTTTATTAAAATACTATCATAGCAGTACATTTGTCATATCAAATCAAAATCCAAAGGGCTTCACAAAGCATGACATATTTTTGCAGTCATCTTTAGGATGTCTAAAAGCCTATTATAAGAGTATAGACAATTTCAGTGAAATAGTGCAGATTTGTTTTAATTGCTTTCCAGGAAAAACCAAGTTAGACCTCAGTTAATTTATTGTGCAGGTAGGAAGGGGCTTCCTAACCCAGCCTGTCTCTTGTTGATGTTTTGCGGGATTGTATATAATTGTCTTACACCCATCACAATTTTATTTACAAGATATACCTGTTTGAGAGATGTTGCAAAAACATATCCCTTCATTTGTGGTTATCCTAGCAAAGTGGGAATATTATTTAAGCCATGTACTTCTTTATTTTGCTAGAGTATTTGATTTAAAAAGTGTCAGGCCATTTCCTCGGTAGGCATATGCTTGCACTTAGCCTTAATTCATACTTTCGGAGGCAGCAAATACAGCGTGGCTCTAGTCTTGTGTATTTTGTGTATTTTAAGAGGTTTCTTATAACAGGCCTAGTCTGTGGCCATCCTAGTGAGTAGCACTTAGCGGGTTTACAAACCACTCTGTCTCGGTGATGACATACTCAGTGTGGTTCTGGGAGCTAAATAAAACACAGGAAAGGGATATTAAATAAAATAAAGAACATGCCTATGTAATTATTGCCAGAAATGAAATTTTGAAACCCTAAATTTGAGTGTGGTCTAGACACCTGAAGATTCCTGTAAATAAACAAATATCATTTCCCAGATTAAAATTTCAGGAAAGCAATGTCTATCAAATGTCTTGTTTAGATAAAATATTGTGAAAATATTTTGACCGATCATAGGAGAAATGGGGAGCAGAGGTTGAGTGAGAACGGTACCCCCAAAAGCAACATTCCCTTCTAAAGATGACTGTCTCTTCCACTCCAAATGACTTCAAAAAAAAAAAAAAAGATGACTGTCTCCCATTACATAAGACAGCAAAGGCAGCTGGTCTAGGCCGAGATCACTTATTTTCTACTAGGGGACTTGGCCAACTCAGAAGGTATTAGCTTTTACTTTGGAATTGTCTTGTGATTTTAAAATATAGATCTCTTTAAACCTTGAAAATAAGACTTTCTTTTTAAAAGGACTAATTTTTTTAATGATGGTGATCCAGTTAATACTATCACAGTTGGGGAGGTTAAGGGAGGTTAACCCTCCTCCCACGGTTATATTCTACCTCAAGTCTTTGGATTTGTCTGTAGCCATTTCCATGAGAAGAGAGCTAATGTTTTCAAGCCTCTGCTATTTACTTTATGCTTTATCCTGTACTACATGCTTTTACACAGATTATCACTTTTAATCACAAAGATAATTTTCTTAGCATTTTGTAGGTAAGAAAAGTGAGGCTCTGATAGGTGAGGTAATTTGCAGACTACCACATGGCAAGTAGGTGGCTGATTACAGATTCTAGACCCAGCTCTGTCTAACTAAAACTGTGACATCTCCCTAAAACACCACACTAGCCGTGGTGATCCAATGCAAGTGGGTCTAGCAAATTTAAATACATTTGTAATTTGGCTAGGTTTTCCATTTGGCTGAAGTTAAGCACACTTGTAGTATAATCCAGGTATTTATGGTTTATTTTTGTGTTTTGTTATTTCTCCCATTCATAGTACTTAGCATGATGTTCCGCATAGAGCATGAATTAATAAATACTTGCTGAATGAATCAATTTTAGTTTCCTTGAGCCCCATGAAAACTGCTTAGAGGGTTCATAGTAACTTTTGTTAAAAAGGTGCAGGGGGCTGGGCACGGTGGCTCACACCTCTAATCCTAGCACTTTGGGAGGCAGAGGCAGGAGGATTGCTCGAGACCAGGAATTTGAGGTTGCAGTGAGCTAGGATGATGCCACTGCACTCTAGCTAGGCTGGCAGAGTGTTAAAAAAAAAAGGTGCAGAAATGGATCCTCCGCACTCTTTCATCCACCTGGTAAAATCCTATTTCAAGGCCTAATTCATACCCTCGTCTCCTTTATGTAGCTTTCCCTGGTCCACTTTGTCTCTGGGACACAATGGCTTTTTCACCTAGGTGTGACTTAGCACTGCCTATACACATATGTACTTCCATGTTGTTTTTTAAAAAAGTAAGAATGCCTTATTGTGCACTGTTGTCAGACATTAAGCCAAATACTCTACAAATTTTGCCTCCTTTTTAAGCCTCAAAACAGCTTAACAATGTCCTATGTTACAGCTGAGGAAAAGTGGGACTCAAGAAGGAATAAATGACTTGCCCCAGGTCAGCTAGTGAATTCAGAGATGCACTAGGAACCCAGATCTAGCCTGTGTTGTCAACATATTCTTTTTATTATTATTAAGGCAAAATTTACAAATAGTAAAGTTTGTAACAGTGAAGTGCGCATATCTTAAGCGTACAGTTTAATGAGTTTTGATAAATACACACATCTGCGTAGCAATCGACCCAGTCAGGATAGCATTTCTGTTGGCCAGTGAGTTCTCTCATACCCCTTCCCTGTCAGTCTCAGCCACTCGGGGTTAGAGCTGCCTGTTCTTGGACCTCAAAGAAATTAAACTCTGGAGTATATCTTCATTTTTGTCTCTCATTTCTTTTACTCAACATAACATTTTTTGAGATTCATCCATGTTGTAATATGTAACGATACCCAACATATCAGTGGTTCATTGATCTTTCTTGCTGAGCAGTGTTTCATGTCAAGAATAGACCACAGTTAGTTTATCCATTCTCCCGCTAGTGGCCATTTGGATTGTTTTCAGTTTGTAGCTATTGTGAATAAGACTACTGTGCACATTCTTGCACACAAATATTTTTGAGGGCATATGTTTTCCTTTCTATTGGGTAAATACCTAAGCGTGCAATCACTGGGTCATAGAGTAGAAACATGTTTAACTTTATAAAGAACTGCCAGCTTTCCGAAGTGTCTGTGCGATTGTACACTCCCACCAGAAATGTATGAACGTTCCAGTTCATATCTTTGCCAACATTTGGTGCCGATGGGCTTTTGAAGTTTTATGCTACCTTTTACAATGTGGTCTTCCCCATTTGACTGTGAGCCTCTCAAGGTCAGGAAACACGTGCCATTCATTTCTGCATCCATCGTGCTTAGCTTAGTATGTGGCACAATAAGTATGATGCCTGTGAAACTGTGACTTTGAGGACCGCAGAAATGGTTGTCGAGGTCCCTTCCAGCAATGAAAATCTAGAACTCTAACCATGTGCCATGTGATGTGCAGGTAGTTTTACATGGAAAGGGCTTTGGATAGTTTGTCTTTGGAACGTAGCAGCCTTTCAAAAGTTAGATGGCAAATTGGTGAACCCCCCTGAGGAAGTGAATGACCCGCCAGGCATGGGCTCTCCTGAGTGACATGACTGGTGAGTCCCACTGTTTGCTGCGAGGCTGTGCGTCAGCAGTGGGTCCACCTGCTGCAGAAAGTCCACTTGGACATCGGTGGAAGCCAGAGTGTCTCAGCTTGTTGACCTCTGACCTACTATATTTTAGGATAATGTTTGAGTTATCTGTTGCTATATAAACAAGATATAGCAGCTTAAAACAACACATAGGCATTATGTCAAGCTTCCTATGGGTCAGGAGTCTGGCATGACTTAACGGAGTCTTCTCCTTCACAATTGCAATCGTGGTGTCAGCTGGGACTGCAGTTGAGTTGAGGCTCGACTGGGGAAGGAGCTGTTGCCAAGCTTATATCGTCGTTGCAGGATTCAGGTCCATGTGGGTTGTTGGACTGAGGGCTTCAGTTTCTTGATGGTTGTTGGCCAGAGGCCACCTGGAGTTCTTTGCTGTCGTAAATTTGTATAACATAGCTATTGCACCGGCATGCATGTGTAGGCATGACATACGTTATTGGAACCCCAGTGGAACCCTGTCGCCTTTAGCCCAATTAGAACTTCCCACTCCCTGTGTGGCTGTTTGTGATTTGGCCCTCTTGTTCCTTCCACAAGGACATGAACACCAGGAGGGAGGGAGAATTGGGATGCTATCTTGGAGTCTGTCTGCCACAGATGGTCCATTAAAATTCCTTTTAAAAAGTGGAAAATACTGATATTATGAGGAAAGTAGTTGTTTTGACCCAAACAGGGTAATATATTTTTTTACTGGTTTAATAAATCATTTCAGAGGTTCCAACTTTACCCCCAACACAGAGATGCTATTCTGGGTAAATGACCTTCAGTTAATGTCCACTGGTACAGAAGATTGATAGGAGAGCATGGAGTGATTTCTGGATAAATACGTCTCAGTGGGTTCATTCAGTATAGATGAATTGAGCCTTTTCTATGATCTGCTTCTGGATAGACCTTTTGCTCTGAAAATTGCCATAGATTAAAGAAGTGGGGAGATTGGCAGAGAGACTCATGTAATCCCAGTGTGGGAAGCCAAACTCTTTGGCAATGTATTTGCTTATCTGGAATGGAATGGTTGGCCCAGATAAAACACAGAAAAAACCTGGGGGTCATATGAAACTAAATTGTCCATACTCTTTGGCAGAGTCTTTTTAATTAAAAAAGTAAGTCCTATTATGAACAGCAGTGCAAACAAAATATTTTACTTGTTAGAAGATACCCAGAAGATGTTCAGGCTTTAACACTTAGCTTTGGTGAATTTAGATGGTCAAGGGAGGCAGCAGAGCCTGGTCCTGCCTTGGCCATGGTGTGCTTATTCTGCCTGTCTTCGGTTATTAGGATTTTGAATACCCTACATGTTTTGTTTTTTTTTTCTAAATTTAAACCAAGCACAAAGGTTCATTTCCAGGCTTTAAAAGACATTTTTATACTATTTTAATAGGTTAGTTTTGAGAAACTAAAGGTCATTGTATTAGTCAGAGTTCTCCCAAGAGACATAATGCACACACACACACACACACACACACACGCATATGACAGGGAATTTATTAGAAGAGTTGGCTCACACAATTAAGGAGGCTGAGACGTCTCCACAGGCTGTCTGCAAGCTGGAGAAACAGAGAAGCTGGCTGTGTGTCTCAGTCCAAGTCAGAAGGCCCAAGAACCGAGGAAGCTGATGGTGTAGCTTTCAGTCCAAGACCAAAAGCCTGAAAGCCTTGGGGGCCCTCTGGTGCAAGTCCCAGAGTCCAGTGGCTGAAGGACCTGGAGTTCTGATGTCCACAGGCAGGAGAAGAAGGGCATTGTGGCTCTGGAAGAGAGAGAGAATTCACCTTTCCTCTGCCTTTTTGTCCATCCAGGCCCCAGCCCATTGGACGGTGTCCACCCACATTGAGGCCGATCTTCCCCCTTCAGTGCACTGACTCACACACCAGTCTCCTCTGGAAACCCAGACTCACCCGCTAGCTAGGTGTCCCTCACTCCAGTCAAGTTGACACCTCACACCAACCATTTCTGCCATAGAGCTGGACTTAAAAAAATTTTTGTTTAAAATTTATCTCCTTAATAAGCTGTATAAGCCTTCTTCTTTGAGTCTAAGATTTAATCATTTCAAAGAAATGGAAAATAGCATATTTGTTTCCTCTAGTTAAAAAAGGAAGACAATATTCATAGACAAAGGAAACTTCTTTTGCCACATTTCATGTTTCTAGGCAGTTTACGTTGAGAACCAAAAAAGCATCATTTGATGGATGTAGATTGAAAGAGCAATTTTATTTTAGTTACAAAATAATAACGGTGACAGTTATATAGTGTGTATTATGTGTCAGACACTGTTCTACGGGGTATATGTATGTGTACTGGGTGTGTATATCCACTGTATGTATATGTACTAGTTTACAACCTGCTAGTTCCCTTGCTAATGAGTTAAATATTGATAACTATTTGATGCATGCTCACTTTATATGAGAGTAGTGTTTTTACTTTTTGGAAATTATGCTTCAGTGAGCCCTATGATATAGGTGCTGATAGTATTCCAGTTGTGCAGATGAGGCAACCGAGGCCCAGGCAAGTTGAGCACCTGGCCCAGGGCTTCGGAGCCAGGCCAAGGTGGAGCCAGCACTGGACACCCGAGTGTCTGCTGCTAACTATCTGGCCACACCCTGGTCTTGAGGAATTTGTTTTCTTTGCACGTGTAGGCCATAGCCACCCTTCTGACATTACAGAAACAGAAGAAATAAGAGTCCAAGACAAACCAGTGCATTCCAGCTTAAGGAAAACAAATGAACCAAAAAAAAGCACACTAGCTCCAGCCTGGCCTGAGCGTCTGGGTTAGGACAACCAACTGAGAAAGCCCACACTTCACTATTTTAAAGAAAATAAAGGCCCGGTGACAATGGGCTTGTTATGATTCTGAAGGGCA
This sequence comes from Microcebus murinus, assembly GCF_040939455.1. Classification (NCBI taxonomy): domain Eukaryota; kingdom Metazoa; phylum Chordata; class Mammalia; order Primates; family Cheirogaleidae; genus Microcebus; species Microcebus murinus. The sequence continues at coordinate 16,410,984 of NC_134108.1, read as the reverse complement.
ACATAAAATGCTTCCTAGGTGAATTAGAAAACAACCCCCAAAGTTGCAGGAGTGGATGGAGCTCTGAAAAATGTCCCAGTGGGCATCCGGAAGTGCAGCCTCCAGGTTGACACATGGGGTCACAGGGGAGCCAACAGTGGGAAGAGATGGAGAGCTCCCCAGGCGTGGTTGTGGTGTCGCTGGTGTCGTGGAATCTGCACTGACATGGGCCTTCGCTACGATCCCATTGTCCCACTCAGAAAAGGCCTTTTAGAGTTGCATTCAGATGCCAGGGAGGACTTTTTCACCAGATCAACGGTGGCCTCTTTGCTGGTGGCTTCCATGGCATTGGGGAGTCCTGGGCAGGAGGTAGAGCAGAGCCTCGGGACCCCTCGGCTTGTGCCTTTGAAACTCACCAATCAGAGTGGTCTTTAAATGGCATATGCACTGTTCCAGAACTTTCCCGTGTGAAGCAGATGGCTCAGGCCCTGCTGCCCTGTTTGGAGGACTTGATGGGGGTGTTGTCAGTGAGAGCAGAGGAAGACTCAGCATGCCCCTGTGCACCTGGTAGCTGGCTGGCTCTCTCCTCGTCCTGGAGTTTTGAGCAACACACAGTTATTGTCATGGATATTTAACATCACTTGTCCCTGAAATGTAGCCTGGGGGACCATCTAGGCAGCTGCCCTATTGGAGTTACTTAAACAAAAATGTATAAGTAATATATTTGTATATACACATATATATACATACACATTTATTTATAGTTTTTACTGATACTGAAATAAAACATTTCCATTATAAGAGCAATATGGACATCACAAAAAATTACAAGGAAAAAAGGTAAACATGTCCTTAAATCCAGTTGCTCACAGATACTGCTTTATTTACTAGAAAGGGACATGTGTACATGGGACGAGAGCATGGAGGAAGCTGAGCGGGGCCCTACCGCTTGCTGGCTGGTGGCTTAGAGACAACAGACGCAGAGTGGAAGTGGTTGGGGTCTGTTTGCTGTGGCTGCTCCACTGCCCCTGCAGCCGCCCTTGATAAGGCTGAGAGAGTGAGACCCCCGCTGCATGTGGCTGGGAAAGGTTTCAAGCGATGACTTCTTCACACAAGACGCGAGGAGTCCTAGGGTGAGGCTGGCTACTGATTTAATAGGCAGCAAAAGGGGTCAAGCCAACCAGCACCCACAGCCTTTCATCTCTCTCCAAGAAGGGCGTTCTTACCTTCACTTGTGGTTATGAATCCGTGAAAGTGTTGTCATTGAGAAAGTACCTAAAGCAAAGCTGAGTCAGAAATACTGTGTTTAAAATGTTCAGAAACAAACATGGAAAAAGATCACTGAATTTTCCTTTGGGGGAAAAGTGACAGCCCATGTAAATTGATAAATTGCACTGAATCTATGGAAGACACATGTTATGTTTGGTTAAATGCTAATCTCTTATTTGCCCTCCCGCTGCCAAGGCCTGGGTGCGTGTCTGGGATCTGGGTGTATGTTTAAACTATTATGGTTCAGGATAAGAGTCCTGTTTATGTTACACTGAGGCTCCTATTCTCAAACTTACTGATTTTCAATCTGGGGATTTTACTGAAATGTATACTATTGTCTCTCACCATGTAAGCCAAGTCCATTTTTTCTTCATCCATTTGTATGAGGAAAGAAATGTCATAATATTCAGAGGTCTGGAGCATAAGCGATTGCTCCAGGGGCATGTAGGGTGGGAGCTACCCGGTGAACTTCATTCCTTCTGCCTAGAATGTGCTTCTCTCTGCCCAGTACCACTTTGTTGCTCATTTATCTTTTTCACTGAAGCAAAGGTAGCATCTTCCCCAGGAAGCCTTCACTGACCATCCGGGCCTGAGTTGGTTGTTCCTCCCTCTGGGCTTCCCACTGCCCAGGCTGTGTGGTCTGGGCAGGTCAGAACCACGCCTTCTCGTCTGTTATCCCCAGCACCAAGGACAGTGCCTGTCACGAGATTTTAGCAAGTACCTGTTGAATGAATGAGGGCACCTGTCGTCTCAAAGGCATTGTTCTTTAGTAGGGGACTGCTGCACTCTGATGAACACTTCCTGCTCCCCCTCTCTACCCCTTGCACACCTGAAATGCTGGGGTGACATTTTAGGAGATTTCCACACCTCTAGATACCTAAGTACAAAGATGTGCAACTTCGCATTATGTAACAAACTTCTTTCTTTGTACCTTAACAGATATCATGCATGATTAAGTCTGATAGCTAGCGGCAGGTGATTGATAGATAAACAAAAAATGTTTTTTCAAAGAAAAAAACCAAGCCTGTGGTCTTCAGAATAAGATCACTTTGAATTATAAAAATATGACTTGGAAATATCCCAGTAAGCATTTCCAAGTCCAGCCCCTCTGCCACCCCTGGCCTGGAGCCACGCACCCATCTCTGTACCATGAGCCCGTGCTGCAGGATCTTGGAGTCGGGGCGTGGACTTGGTGGTTGTAGGCTCGCAGAGCACGGACATGGTTCTCAGTGTGTGACTGCGCAGGAACTTGCCCAGTGGATTTCAAGGCAACAAATTACACACTTACGGAAAGACTATCCTATTTCCCCCCCTGAAAGATTTTGACTATTCTTTCTCTTCTCCTTTTGCAGAACTGAGAATTAAACTGTCTAAATGTGCTTTTCTTCATATTTACTTACATGCTCAGCATTATGGTACCGGTCGACAGCAACACTGTCCTAGTGTTTCATTTTGGGGAAAGGTGATTCTTTGAGGAACAATCTTAATTTTAATATTACCATGTTTTGGGAGAAGTCAGTGCCAGAAAATTATAGACAGAGCTTGCATTGGAACAGAAATATCAGGTAGGGAAGGAGCAGGGATGGGGGTGGGTGCGGGGAGGCTAAAAGCTCCTCTTTTCTGAGTAATTGAAGTTAACACATGGATGGTGTGAGCTGATACTATGATGCGCACACAATACTTGGGTCAAGAAGGTAGAAATTAAAGGTAGGAAAATATTTTAGAAGATTCCATTGTTGAAATATTTTAACGTTGCAGTGGACACCAATTATTCTAGTGTTAATTTGGCCTCTTCAGATTTTTTACACCATGTGCTTTGAGATCCTTCCTTCATAGCTTACCCAATTTGCCAGGGATTTGTCCAATACCTTCTTTCACAGTGATCCAGCAATTTCCAGTTAGTCTCAGAGCAGGGAGGACTCATGCACAGAAGGCAGCGGTGGGCTGTCCTAGCCAAGGAGGCTCCCACTTTAGATGAAGGATATGTGAGGAAGATCAATGAGAACAGAGAAGGAAAGAGCCACCTGCTAGAATTTTTTCGTACAATTTTTATCTATTATTTGTATAAGTCTTACATTTTTAACTACAATGTAACTTGGTGATAGGTTCAGAGTGGAGAAGTATCCAAAGCAGGTGAAGATGAGTATCTGGAAGCTGTTTTGGCCCAAGGCAGTTTCATTCCTTAGTGTATATACACACAGGTGGAAAACTGTATGTTTTTTACCTGAGCTTTGCTCACTAATCATCATAATACTTTCAGAGAAAAGGAGACTCTTAGAGATGACGAGTTTAGCTAGAAAGCTGAGCAGGGCATGGACGCTGGGATGTGGCCCCGGGCACCACTGCAAATGCTTGGGCAATAAGGAGTCATGCTGTGTAAATCGTGCACATTTGGACTGGCAGGGACTAGGGCAACACTTGGACCTGAGCATAAAGTCATTTGCCAGGTGACACGTTTCTTCTTTTGTATTTAAGGAATCAATTATAACCTAGGCAAATTGCTTACCACTGTGGAAAATATCTTTTGACTAATATTATTAAATGTAGGGTAAAGATGGCAAACATTCACAAAAATGATTCATGCGAAACACATAAAACTAGTACCAAACCCATCAGCGTAATATTGTGTAATACAGTGTTATGTGTCAGAGCATATGTAGATTAAGTACCGTTTATAGGAAGCAGCTACAAGTGATAACAGACACGGGTGCTGTTTACCTAACGTGTCCTCAAGAGTAGCTTTTCCTGTAGTCGTATAAATGCCAGGACTAGGCAGTAGCTACTCCTGAAGAGATGGGACCAGGGGGTCCCATCTGCAGGGGGTGGGCCCCTGCATAATCTCTTGTGGACTATGAGGGATCATCCAGGTAGATCAGGTGTTTCTGCGTGAGCTCTTTGCCTCGGTCAGGAAGGCTGCCTTTGAACTGACTAGAAGACTGACGAGTATAAACCTGCCCTGTGTTACATTTCAGGTTGGTTTTCATACCAGAGCTTATTGAGAATTAGAATCTAAGCTGTGTTATTGTATCCTTGTTTTTCTGTCTTTCCTCCTTTTTGATTCTCAGAGGTAATAGTTTAGAACAAATAATTTCTTATTGAATTACTGGAGAAACACTGACAATGAGAACTTTGTGATATATATTTAATATTTATACATGTGTGCATTATACATTTCTTATTTGGAGGAGGGAATGAATGTAGGTGCAGTAGTATGCCATGTTAGGTTTTTGGGGGTTTTTTTTAATCATTTTTATGAGGAACTCAAGAGCATGTTGAAATTGGCTTACACATTCAGCGAACAGGGCTTGGCTTCAGCTGTGAATTTTCACCTACAAGATTCATGACACATGGTAAGAACACTCAAAAGAGAGCCGCAGGTACTCTCAAGTTCATAGTTGTGACAGTCCCCAGGCACACACATCCCGGGCAAGCTGATTCTGCCTATTCTGATGGCTGTGCTGTTCCCCGTTGTAAACGCTCTTCCCTTTATCACAGCCGAGCTGAGTCATGCCCGTCCTTTAAGGCACGACTGTTGTATTACTTCCACAGTAAGTTCTCTCAATATCACCTCTTCCCCAGTCCACCCCATGAATGTACAGTTGGTGATTAGCACAGCATGATTTGCCTAAGGGGGTGGGCACGTACGGAGGGACAGAGCTTAGAGCCCAGACCACTGACACCATGACTTTGGACATATGGTTACATTTATCTTAAGGCCAATTTTGCATATGAGGAAGTGAGACTCAGGGAAGCTAAGTAACCTGACCCATGCTACACACTTACTGAAGCCAGGGCCCAGAATCCAGGTGTTCTCGAAGTGCTCTTACCCCTTACAAAATTTCCCTGATGTCCTAAGAGGAGAAAGCATAGCTAGTGCTTCTTCAGCTTTGTTTATTTTTTTCTGTCTGATCCAGGCCCAGGTGGCTAGCGGTTGAGAAACCACAGGATGATGCTTTCTCCTGTCAGTGAACGACAGGGACACTCACCAGACAAAAATCCAAAACTTTGGTAAAAATAGAAAATTATGAGTGTGTGTCTACTGCAAAGAGTGTGTTTATTTGCAGCAACATTATGGAATGATATTGTATACAGCAAACATACATACTGCCTTTTAAGACTGCAAAAGTGCTCTGTAAGAATTGATTGGGAATATTACGTATTGATGTAATAATTAGTAGTTATTCTGGCCTATTTCTGAAAACATCATAATCAATAGTTACAGCAAAGGGAGAAACTGTAACTTGACAGGCGAAATAGCATGTTCTAGAGTCTAGTTTGCTGGGCAGGAAGATAGTTCTCTGGTTTCCCTGTTTTGCCCTCAGTGCACAGTGCTCCTTCGTGCAGAGTAGAGAGGATCCAAAAAGGTTGATGTGCATTTTCTCCATAAGTGCTAATAAAAATATTTATATATTTGGTCTGCATTATTTATGTAATAGTTTTATTCATAAAAGATTTAAAAGCTAGGTAAGCCAAATCAAAAATGCTACTTTGTACTCTGCAATTTTTAAGCCTTGACGTGGTTATGATTGTGAACATTATATCGGCTTTGAACTTTTAAAAATTCATTTGGCCTCTACTGTAAACGGCATTTGGATGTCTCGATAAAGGACAGGTGGTGCATACCGAATTGTGATGATTCCGTTTGTTTGTGCTCGTTCAAGAATGACTGCTGTTAGAGGAATTTGGCTCAAAATGCAGCCCCTGCTCCTGGTGTTGAGGTCGTTTTTGTGACATTAGTGATGAGAATAGATGCTCAGGATCATCTCTGGAGTGGAGTAACAGCAGGGCCCACTTTTGAAGTTATCTTTTTAGCACACTTTGGGGAATGGGGTCATGGTATTTAAAGCTTTGGGATGACTCCCCTGTAGATATGAATCAAGATTGAATTTTCAGTATGGTGTCTAATTTTGTGATCAGAGGTACAGTAGGGAAAAGTCGAGTGTTTTCTTAAATTCCTTGGCTTCTTAGGAAAAGTCATTTACTTTTTAGTTTTAGTATAGAGAATATAAAAAAAAGAGAAAACACCTGGTTGTTAGACAAGCTGGGTCCATGCCAAAGTGAAATGGAACATACAGCAGTCAAATGTGATTACTCTCCAGGCCAGGCATAGATCTGTCCTTTCCTTGCTGAAATATATATATATATGTGTATGTGTGTGTATATATATATGTGTGTGTGTGTGTGTGTGTGTGTGTGTGTGTGTGTATATATGTGTGTGTGTATGTGTATGTGTGTGTGTATATATATATATTTGTCTCTTCTATGAATTCCACCCATATATATATATACATATATATGTATATGAATTCCACACATATATATATGTGGAATTCATAGAAGAGACAAATTAGCATGACCTAGAGTTTTGAAAAATGGATTTAATGAAACAAGTAAGATAGGGCATGAATGATGAAAATTTGGATGGGTGAAAAAAGGAAATAAAAACACTTCAGGTGAAGAAACAAACTTTTGTAAACTTGACAAATGTTTTTGGGAATATGCATGGAACTTATTTAAAAATAGAATGAGTCTTTTAAATTGAGAAAGCATGCTTCCTTAGACAAATACCTCTTACATATATGCACAGCTTTATGTGACATCATTTTTATAACTTTAGCATATGTATGTGTGTATTATGTGTGTGTGTGTATGTGTAGATGTTGTGTATACAAACACAGATTGAGAAAGAATGTTTGCTTTCAAATTCTTCCCTGTTTGTCCCATGGCAATATCGGTTATTTTATGTGATAACTGATACATAAAATGACATGCTTTTAGAAACCTGTGATGGGCTTACAAATGTTACTCCTGTCACTGATTTGAAAGACTTTTTTTTTTCAAAATCGATGCCTTTGTCGAATTGCTGATACTGCACAGACAGAAGACCCGCAGTGTGGGGCGGATCTGAGTAGGGAGGAGGTCAGCCAAGGCTCTGAACACAGACTGTTCCGAGTCTGTCCTGCCTCTGCTGTTGGCTTTTCCTTCCTGGCAAAGTGTTTTGACTTAGTAGAGGATGTGTTTCCTCATCGACAAGATGAGAAAGCAATATCTACCCGAAGATGGAACGAGAGAGCTATATTTAATCAGTTGCCTAATGCACAATTCATAATAGGCACATAATAAACACCAGCCCCTTTCTCTCTTTTCCTGTACCTCAGAAAAGGATCAAGGTTCCCTGCCTAAAAATCCATTTTCCATAGCTTCGTATTTCTATTAGCTAGTATAGCTTAATTCTCTCTCCAGCTCTCATCATCACAATTTCATTAGCATATTCAATTTCTCATATTATTTATAACCCTGCATTATTATTTTTATAATCCTTACAAGTTATTTTTGCTCCAGTGCCTTTCTGTACTATCACGAAATATATTTCCTCCACTGCTGGGTGGTTTCTTCATTTATTCTCTGTTACATATACCTTCCCAAGCTTCACCTTTTTATGACCCCACAAAGCATGAATTTTTTTTTTTTTTTTTTTAGGTTTGTAATGGCTTTGCTTGATTCTGAAATGTTCATGGCCCCTAGGCTAACCACATTCTTGTTCTTATTGCCTGCTCTATGGCTTCTCTTGTAAAACCTTAGCTCTGAAGTCACAAGCAAGAATCCTTCAATTCGCCGATGCTCGACTCTAATTTCAGTGCTTGTGTCCTGAGATCAGACTATCTCGTATTCATGCAACCCTACTTCCTACCGCAGTCGGCATAACCAGCACATGTTAGAGAGAAAAGTCTGTGACACTTAATGTCATTTGCCTGGCATGGAGCCATTCCTGAAAGAAAAACTCAGTTTGCATTTATCAACTTTTCCTTCCCATTCCTACCTTTCTTTAAGGCATTTTTGCAGCTATACATACATACATATATGCATATATATATATATATATGTATTTTAAGAGCCATTTTATTTGTCAAATTCTGTGCTATAAAGAGTCATGCCCATGTTAAAATGTCTTCTTGATATCATGGATATTCTTGATATTATTCACACTTATTTGCAGGATTGAAATCTCCATGATAAAGAAGGCTATTTTAAGAAGATGAGCAGTTTGCTTTGCTTGTTGCTATCAGGGATCTTTAGGGAGCCCCCAAATCTGAGAATTGTTAGTAAGGTGGGAAGGTCACGCTGTGCCTTGTTCCATCCAGCGCTGTCCTCTTCTTAATGTCTCAGTTGGAGGATTATTAGGTCTGGTGTTGTCGCTTCCACTACAAGGATGCTGCTCCGAGGCCCCATTCCACGTCAGGCCTCAGACTGAAAGCTCCGTCTTCTGATGAGCCCATGCTCCCTTTTGCACCATGATAATCGAGTTATTTTTTGTAGGCATAGATTCATTCAATTGATGTTTTCTGCTGTTTATTAAGAAGCATTTCCCAACAAGCAAATTGATATTAAGTCGACTGGGATATATTTGGAATTCATGATTGTGCTTTCTCCATTATTTCCCTGAAAATCAGGAAACTTAATGTTAGTTTTGATGCAAAGATGCAGCCTGATTTGTTTTTTCCAACGGAGCTGGCCTTTGCTTTTAAGTCCTGTGTCTGCATTCACCCTCAATCTCAGTTCTTTAGTGATTTGAAAGTGAGTGACTCACTACCACTTTGAAAAGACTGTTAATATTTCCAGATTTATGATGCATTCAAGACAGCGGGCTTTTGGAAAGGATTCTTCTTGCTGGGTGTCTGAAAGCACACCTCCCCAACTCATTTTGTTGAAAGGCAAGATTAAGACTTAAAGGAAACCGATCTAATAAATGCTAAAGAGTATTTATGACCCACACTATACTTTATATTCCAGAATCATAATACAAATGTAGGAATACCCAAACCCTGCCAGGATTTTAAACATTACATTTCATTCATGCCCAGGTATAACCTCCCATCATAAATCCTAAAAAACTTGCAGGAAGACTGTGACAGGCCATTCTAGAGTATAATGAGGGCTGCACCGGTCAGGGCAGGACTGATGTTTATATATGTGAATACTTGGAAGATGTTTTATGTAATGCACCATGTTCTTAAGTTGGCTCTATTTTAAATATAATGGTAAGAGCTACATACACTTTATTGTATGTATGCCAGGCAGTTTATAAATGATGATTTTAATCCCTTCAGCCCTATGAGGTTAAGTTTTATTCTTCCTGCTTTACGTATGGGGAAACTGAAACTCAGAAACTTTTAAGACCCTGCCAAGGTCACGTCCAGTAAGAGGACTGTCACCTTGGACGCTTGACTGCTGCACCCCCATTCTCTCCCTGCATTCTTTCCCCTTTCCCTTGGGTTCCACACAGGCAAGGGATTTCTAATTTTTAGGCACCTATTTGTTTGGACTTTTTGTAGTTTTGTTTTGTTTTTGGTGGTGTGTTTATACGTGCGTACAGAGTAATGCTTGGAGGTATAAGAAGCCTTGTTTATATTGCAATACGATAGTTCTATGAACCACAAAATTTCACCTAAATTCTATTAAATCTGAGACAAAGTAGAATTAGAGAGATAATAGGAAAAGAAGAGAGGATGAATGCATTGAAACTCACTCTCTTTGAATAGGCACCATCAGGCTCCAGTGTGTTAGATTGCTAGTTAATTTTGTGAGGATTACTGTTCAAATGACTTCAATAATTTCTTGCTGCTCTATTAAAAATCCTCTTTTACATTTGAAGACCCAATAAAGGAGAAGCTATGATCTCTTTCTTGTGTTACTTGAGGGTTTATAGGAAAGCGTAATTCCAGATGGGATGGTTCTGTCTGCAACACGACATCCGTATGAGACCGACTTTGCCATCAAACCCATTTCATCCCTGCGCTTTCTAAATCAGCGCTCAGCATTTAGGAGCGACTCTTCACATCTCTCATTCACATGCATATCATTTCAGTGCCGTTTATTTGAAACACCCAGAACGTGTCTTGCTACTCATTTCCCTCAAGCATGAGAAGAATTGGCAAATAACAAGTCATTTCGCTGTCAAACATATGACCGATTCATTTAGTACATGGAAGACATAGACACCGATTACCAGTGGCCCCAGGCCATGGCCCGGAGACCCATCAAGCAGGAGACAGAGCTGGAAACACAAAATCTTTTTTATCCATTTAAAAATATGTGTGCTTTGACACCAACCTTCATGCAAGTTGTGACCCATAACCCAGCAAGAATTATTTCATTCATAGGAAGTCACCAAGGCCTGCCAATGTGTTTCCGTACTTAGTACTTAGTCTTCGAAGACTTCTTCTGTTGGATTCTGGGTTTAGCTTTCCTCCAGCTTCACAGTGGTGATATTTACACACATGCACGCACACACACATGGGTGTGTAAACACACACACATGCACACACACATACATGGTTGCAGCAAGAAACACTCCAATCTACCCACTGCCCCACCATGCGTAGAGCCCCAGACTAAGAGTCCCGTGAGCTCAAACCCAAGTCCAGTCCAGCTCTGACAACACCCAGCTGGGTGACCATGGGCTCAGCTTCTTTCCCATGGAGGCGGAGAGTTGCTCTGCCCTGTTGACCCCCAGGGTGGATGGCAGGGCTGCTGAAATGGCACACAGCAGCATTAAAGCTCCATGCCGTGCAAGCTCATTTCAGATGTGCCCCGATCCCTTTGGCATTCTTGCAAGGGCTTCCATTTGCCTCCTCAATGAAACTGTATCTTCTAATCTTGGTTTCAAATGTCACAAGGACATCCTTAACTTACACTTGCCATCCTGCAGTCTCCTGGGTGTGCAGATGCCCTGCCCTCCTCCTCAGTGCCACGCCTGCCGCAGGTGCCTGGTACCCTGGCTGGGTGTACCTGCCAATCTCTTGCTGTCGTGACCCTCTTTTCTTCCAGACACAGCAGGGGAGACCCCATACATGGAGCTGTGCCCAACTCCATCACAGGGGTGCGTTGACTCTAGCCCTCTCTTGGTTCCTGACAATGGCCCATTTCCTCCTGAACTGGGGCCTCAACACAGGCTGCTGACCATGTCCTGGTCTGCTCTCCTCCACCCCCTCCTCCTCCTGGAGTTTAAGGTCTCTGTTGTTCCTTCTCAGATACCCCCTGTGCTTTACTCCTTACAAGACTGATCACAAGCATAACTCAATGCATTTTTTGTATGTTGAAGCTCTAGCCCCCAGTGAGATGCTATTTGGATGTGGGGCCTTTACAAGGTTATTAGGTTTAGATGAGGTCTTGAGGGTGGGGCCCCCATGATGGGTTTAGTGTCTTTATGAGAAAGGACAAGACAGCAGAGCTCCCTCTGTCTCTCGGCCTTGTGAGGAGAGAGCCAGGACGAGGGCCCTCCCATGACCCTGGCCATGATTGCACCTGATCTTGGACTTCCAGCCTCCAGAACTGTGAGAAATAAGTATTTGTTATTTAATCTGTTGTGGCGATTTGTTATAGCCATCCAAGCTAAGACTGCATCCCCAGGGTCATGTCTGTGTCTCCAGGACCGAGCACGATGCCTGGCAAAGAGTAGGCCTTTGGTAAATATTTGATGGGTGCAGTAGTGAGTGCCCAGCCTCTAATCTCTACCTGTCACACTGTCCTTACACTTTCCCAGGTATCTAGCGTTTGACTCACATCTCTGCACAGGGCCTGGTCTCCTCTGTGTTTGATTCATTTACAGAGTTGATAGTCCCAAGTATTACTTCTTTTCAACAAACATGCTAAAACGTGAGCAACTAAATTAGTGCAGTGGCCTTGGTAGGCTTCGAATTCTCTGCAGCCTATTCAGGACACTTGGAGTCTTCTCTTTGGGAGTTGCCTTCATTGTTTGAAGCAAACTCTAAAAAATACTCTCAATGAGAATATAAAGATATCCTTCGAGAAAAAATTTAATGTGTAAAAAAAGCCCAGTCATTCCAATTCAAGTTTGGAGCGCAAACTAGGTGATCAAGCTTGAAAATTTTGGCGACTTAGGGTCAAATATGGCAGGTAGTAAGATTGTCATCTTGTGGAATGAGCATCTAGGGCTGTTGTTAACCTTTAGTACTAACAACCTTTAGTACTAACCAGCCATGTGTCTTAGCCTAAGTACTTAACCTCTCTTTGCTCCAGTTATTTCCTCTGTAATTTGAGGGGTTGGATTTCATATCTATGGTTATTTTCCTGTTGTGAAATCATATGATGAGTGCATGTATGTGTGTGTGTGTGTGTGTGTGTGTGTGTGTGTGGGCACGCGCACGTGCACGTGCTTGGGGGTGGGGGGAGGTGACCCATACTGGCTCTGATAGCAAAGCCAGAGAGGGGGACATTCCAGACTTAGTCAGAGCTGTGGTAGTTTGGATGGACTGAAGCCCTTTTTCAAAGCCAACACTTCACTCTGTTTGTTGATCTTCTACATATTTGTTAAGTAATGCAGTGTACCAAAACTTTTCAAATCATGGAATACTTAGAAAGTGACAATCTTTTTATGGTACACTGAAGTAAACTGGTGAGGTTGTGGGTGTCTATATAAGGCTAGATGAAAACATTCACTACATTTTATTATGTAATTACTAGAAAAATAAAGTATAAAATATTAGGGATGATATTAAATTTTGAAGTTGTAGAAAACTTCCAAATAAAAAGTATTCAAATTTATAATCAAGAAGGATGACCTTTTTTCAGATTTCAAACTTGAAATGTTCCATTCAGTTCCTGAGCAAGCCTTTTGGATGAAAATTTCTTCAAATTCTTGAGAGTCACCATTGACAAGAAATTTTGTCCATATAAAGAGGTGACAGAAAAAGAAAACCATCTAAACAATTGCTGTTGTAACAAATTACCGGAGACTTCATGGCTTAAAACAACACAAAATAAGTATCTTATAGTTTGTCTGGAATGGATTTTTAATGGGCTCAAATCACGGTGGCCCGAGGGCTGTGTTCCTTCAGGAGACTCTAGGGAATAATTTGGTTTTTTGCCTTTTCCAGCTCCTAGCAGCTGCCCGCATGCCTTGACCTGCAGCCCCGATTCCTCCAACTGCAAAGCACGTCACTCCAACCTCCGTTTCCATTGTCACCTCTCCTCCTCTGACTCTGACCCTCCTCCCTCTCTTAGACAGACCTTGTGGTTACACTGGGCTCACCCAAGTAGTCCAGGATAATCTCCCCATCTCAGGATCCTTAACTGCATCACATCTGCAAAGTCCCTTTGGCCATGGAAAGTGCCAGATTCATAGGTTCTGGGGATTAAGGCATGGATGACTTGGCAGGGGGCATGGGAGGGAATTGTACATTTCACTACAACTACCCTTCAAAAATTCCCATCCATTGAAATTATATTTAAAGAATCAAGTAGAGCTGCCTTTTCTGTTGTTGACAAATGTATGTTGAAATTTCTTGCAATAATGTGAATGAATTTCTAATCCAAGGTAACTTTTTATATTAAGTATTTCAAAGTAATGGTGACTGCAGAATGGGCACACCCTTGCAGATAGCCACCCTGTATCTAACTGGACCACTGATAGGGCACATCAGCTAGGAATGGACAGGAGGCAGCCAGAGGTCTTGAGTTGCCCCTGGGATCATGGCCCCATCTTGCTTGCCCATCCCCACCTGCAGCTGTCACCCCCGAGTTCTGTGCTGGTTCCTGGGGCGCCCAAGATGGCAGGCCCACCCTTTGTCCTCGGTGGACGGCTGACACTCTGTCTGAGGTCCATGTAGCTGGTGAGTGCAGGATGTTGCTCCTATAGCTCAAACCCTCTCTGCTCAGGCCACCCTTGAGCAGCCTCAGGGTGAGCAGAGCCAGCCTCAGGGTGAGCAGAGCCAGACTGAGCAGCCTCAAAGGATCCAGATCTCAAAGTGCACCGTGGCTCCCAGGCTGGAATCCGGGAGGCGGGGAATCAGGCGGGGAATGTGTGGCTGTGCAAAGTGGCATCAGACTCTGGCTGCTGGGGGCAAGTCCAGAAGCTCCTGCTGATTAACTGTCTGGCGACGTGCAGGTCACTTCACCATACTGAGCCTCACTGGGTTGTCACAGGATGAGGTCTTTGCTTAGAACAGCATCAGTGCTGACCATGGATTATGACAATGAGGATGCTGAGTTTTTTCACCCTTGTCTTATTTCTCCCAGGGTAGATTCTTAATCGCCTGCATTCTTTATCTTGTAGTGCACTTATTAGGGGTGCTTCATGCAGTAGGCACATGCTGGAAGGTGTCAGTCGTCTTGGCAGCCACGCCCAGATCCTGGTAGAAGAAGAGGACCTATGGCTGGTTAGAGCAGGCATGCTCAAACTACATCCTGCGGGCCACATGGGGCCCGCCGAGGACATTTATCGGGCCTGCCGAGGACATTTATCGGGCCTGCCAAGGACATTTATCTGGCCCGCCGGGTGTTTTTGCCGCCGCTGCCTGTCCTGCTTAGCAGTGGACTCGTCCCGGGCCCACAGTGCGCATGTGTGGAATGTGCACTGCACTCTCCATTGGCCCCCCAACGGTCTGAGGGACAGTGAACTGGCCCCCTGTTTAAAAAGTTTGAGGACCCCTGGGTTGGAGGCTTGCTGTGTGCAGAGCAGGGGCTGCTGTGTTGGCAGGTGCACCGTAGCTCCACAGGTGGGATCAGTTGGCTGGAGCAATTACTTTAGGGGAAGAACCTGATGGAATGAAACAGAAACCTGAGCAATTCCATCTCTCTTTGATACTCCATTAATGCTATATAATATTACGATGAATTCCTGAGCTAATTTGAAATAATACATAATTATAAATGTATAAAATATACATATTTATATTTAGGTTGTTATAACAGCAGTGCACTGATCATTTGATTCTGAAATTAATTTCTTTCTACAGATTTATCCTTGACATTCTAAAATGTATATTTGGATTGAATGAAAAAAGAAAGAGGTATGTTATAAAACAAGGCAGTGTTTTCGATGCCGAAATAAAATGGGAAGAGCATTAATTTGCTTTTAAGTTTAATGAGAAATAGAAGTCACTTTCTAAATCATAATTGATAGCAGTTGAACATATTATTTTTCAGCATCCAGGATGCTAGTTTTTCACATTTAGCATCAAGAAAGTATTTTCAGGATATTTTTGCTTTTTGTTAGCTGGTTGGGTAAGCATTCACGATTTTTTAATGGGTATTTTTGTAAAAATATTTATCTATTGGTAGTTAATAAAGCCATTTGTTTTAATTCAGTGGAAAATAATTTTATTAAAGCTTAAATAAAGCTGTGCCAGCAATTTTCCTCCATTACAGTGTTTTGGGGGCTGCATCAATTATAAGAAATGGAGCTATTGGAGACATTTACTCAGCACACAAACTGCTCATTGTTAACGATGGCCGGTGTGTGCTGACAGCTACCTCTTAGGGAAATGTAACCCATGGTTAATGGTGGAAAGTGTGGCATTAGCATAATTTTTTGGCAAGGACAAGGCTGGGGTTGCACCACTGCCTTCAACAGTGAGCCCTTCATTTACAGCGTCTTATCAGACGCCCGGACTCCAGGGGGGAGATGCAGCCCCTTGATTGCGTTGCAGGTAACCAGACCCCTGTGTGAAATGGCTTCTTCCGAATTAAAAAAAGGAAAGGATTTCAATCACTTATAATTATGATTTTAAAACGACCTGTAGAAAAAAGACTCTTAAAAGAATTGCTTGTGTTTGATCAAAATTGACACAGTGTCGAGGCAGCTTTTTTGACATTGACACTAATGCATATTATGGTTTCCATAAGGCGATTTAGAATTAAAACATTTTTATTCTTCAGGGACCGATTTAGACAAAAATAGATCTTCTAATGCAAGACTTCAGAGTCAAGAATAAATTATTATCCCCTGAGGTTCTGGAAGTTCATTTTCACATTGCTAAAGGTAGTTCAAATAATTGGAAAAATACTTTTTTGTGCATTGTAGAAGATATATCAAGATAGGATTGGAAAGTACTAGAAAATATCAAATAATTATTTTATATGGATACTCATCCTTTCTACAATAAACTACTTCCCTGACCTCAGGATTCCCTTTGACTTACCAAATAATAAGTAAAATTCTAAAATTAACGTTTGGGGGATGGACATGCTTGAATCTCTTACTCGAGGGGGGAGGAAGGCATGGGCAATATAAGCAACCTTAACAGTTGTACCCCCATAATATGCTAAAATAAAAAAAGAAGAAAAAATAAAAAATAAATAAAATTAACTATACCTGATAAAATTGGGTAATAGAAGAGGAAGCAGCGACCATGCATTGAGCATTTACTATGTGCCGGGCAGGAGCTGTGCCAATTGCTTTACACATTTAACAAATTTAAGCTTACATTTAATTTTAAATTTAAATTTACATTTAATGTATTTAAATTCCTTAACAACTCTATGACTTTATGTCCTCATGTTGCAAATGGGGTCATTACGCCTCAGGGAAGTTAAGTGATAATTCCAAGGTCACTCAGCTAGTAAGGGGCAGGTCTGAGATTTGAACCCAAGTCGTTATGTTCTCGAGTCTGAATTATTGAGTCTGTGACCCCTGAGCTACTGTTTGTCTTACTGAATCCATTAAGCTATTCCCCAGGGGCTCCTTTCCACTCTCCCTCTTACAGAAGAGTGATTGTTGCTATTTAAAAGACAGGGCGCTCTGGTCCTTCCTCCAGCAGTCTTTCCTGTCAGCGATTCTAGCAATTTCTCTCTGGTGGGTTGTGTCTCCAACAGGTTTACCTGCCCACAGCCTGGAACCAGGGGTTGCCTCTCTGGCTGGGACGAAGGAGTGTCTTTGCTTCAGATTTTCCAGAGACCTCTTGTGGGCCCATGAAGTGTATAACTGTCCCCAGGACCGATGGAATAGCCCTGGTGGTTTAAGTCAGGTGGGGTCTGGGGAAACAGGATGGGGATAGGATTATGCTATCACTTCCTCTTTTTACCCATGAAACAAGAGGTTCCACAGAACACAGTGTTGTTTGCAGGAACTATATGTTCTGAACCCATAAACTCTAAAATTACTCTTGAAAATATTTTTGGAGTCCCAGAAAGATTTAGACCCCCCTCCCTGTGGTTTAAGGGGTAAGCTCTATGCCCAAGAGGTACCCCGTGCCAGCCCACTCCCAGGTAGCCTGTGAGCCAGCCCTGGTCCCTGTCCTCGTCAGTGTCCTTGCTCCTCCAGGAGCAGGTGCCCACCAGAACTGCTCCATCCTCCTCCCCTGTTGCTGGGAATTCTGTGGCCGCCTGTGCTCCAGAAACATTCTCTCTTGACATGAAGCTCGTGTTGTGTGTGATGGAGTCACCCGAGATTAAGATGAGCCTGAATGAGATCTGTTTTGTAGTACTTGTGGAAAATGGGATTCAGCCTGAATTATGAAGTACATTAATTTGTGTTTTGCAGCTCAGTGGTTCTCAACCCTGGCTAGACATTGGAATTATCTGAGCAACTTTCAAAAATACCAAATGCCTGAAACTTGTCCCAGAATAATTAAATCGGAACAGCTAATGCTGGGCCCTGACATCAACATTTCTTAAAAGCAGGCAGTAGAATGTGCAGTGAGGGCTGAAATCCGAGAGTGAGAGGGTGGAGAGGCAGTGAAGGTAGCTCTTGTACATCCTTTGATCACTGCTGCTACCGCTAGCAGTGCAGCGAGTACTGCTAGTGACCACCTACTAGGTGCTTATGTGCTGAGCACTTTTTATAGAATGAAATTGTTCTCATGCACTTCTTACCTATGAGCTTATTTCATTTTTGCAGATGCGTATATGGAAAACTTGGGGGAGGTAGAGTGATGTATTCAGAGTGGACTTTCTTGGGATATTTCCTACTGTGAAGGTGAGGCTTAACCTGTTTATCTAGCTTCACTATATCTGACTTCATAGTCATTGTCCTGTCTTAGAAGATTTGTCCTGTGTGGTTAGCAAGCCTTGGTTCTGCCAGCTGAGGTCTGGGAGTCATACAGCGAACAGCCAGAACTCCTCAGATTCCAAGTCACAAATCCCGGCTTCCCAATTCCTAGCATCAGACTTCCCATGAGTTTCCAGAAACGCATCTTTATTAAAAATAGTTTATAACACTGCTAACGTGGGGCGACTTTGATAACATACTGCCATGCAAAGACTCTGGTAGTACGTATAAACTCTAGTAAGTGAACAAACTGTAACTCGTGTGTGGTTGGATTTAACACTTTTTGCATTTGATCTCTCATGTTGTATTTACAACCTCCCTGGGAGGTCTCTAGCATGAGGCCTTGATGGGTAAGGTAGGATTTAGATCGTATTGTAATTTAGCTGGTTGCAAAGTCTGAGATCATTTCACTTCTAGTCAGGTCATTTAGAAAAACATATTAAACCACCAGTGTGTTGCCATTGGTTTTGGTGTGTACTTCTGTAAATGTTAACACATGTGGAGAGTCATGTGACCACCACCTTCAGGGGATGGAGTAGCAGCATTGGGTTCCCCAGCTTGGAGTGTGGCTTTAAATCAGCAGCCGCTCTCTGCCCCCTCCACCTACCTGAGCAGTTGGGCTAAGTTTACATTTCCCTAAGAGGCTGAGCTCTGTGTCGGTCCTCGCTGGTGTTTCTTGGCAGTTAGGAGACAGCCCCTCCTGCAAGTTTGGCCGATGTGGGAATGCAAACGTGTAGAGTGTATGCCTCTTCTTTTTGTCCTGCTTGACAAGACACTGTAGTGCTTCTATTTTTTTTTTGAGACAGAGTCTCACTTTGTTGCCCAGGCTAGAGTGAGTGCCGTGGTGTCAGCCTAGCTCACAGCAACCTCAAACTCCTGGGCTCAAGCAATCCTGCTGCCTCAGCCTCCCGAGTAGCTGGGACTACACGCATGCACCACCATGCCCGGCTGATTTTTTCTATATATATTAGTTGGACAATTAATTTCTTTCTATTTATAGTAGAGACGGGGTCTCGCTCTTGCTCAGGCTGGTTTCGAACTCCTGACGTCGAGCAATCCGCCCACCTCGGCCTCCCAGAGAGCTAGGATTACAGGCCTGAGCCACTGCGCCCGGCAAGTCACTGTAATTCTTAATCCCCAAAGGAAGGACTTGAGACCTGAAAATGAGGCTGGAATGTGGGTTACTTTCCAGAAAGAAATGAGATGATGTGTCCCCCTAGGCCTCTGAAAATCAGAACATACTGCCTGGCGGGGTACTGTGATCTGGATCGAGCCTGGGTGTCTGGGGTGGACCTACACAGGGCACCTGGAGGTGGGCGTCCGGTGAGTGCTTGTCCCCTGTCCTGGCTCCAGACCCTTGACAGCCCACCTCTGCCTTTTCTTCTCTTCCCTGAATTTAGATCCTGAACTTGGTGCCCAAAGGCCGGAAGGGCTTCGGTCTGCTCTTCCTTCCCCACAACTTAACACCCTCCTCTGTAGAATCTTCTACAAGGCAGAGCAGTCAGAAGCTTCTCTGATGCCTGGGAGCCTCTTCAGGGAAGCTCTTTTTGATAACAGCGCTCATCCTTTGATCTCTGCAGGGAG
The DNA here is from genome assembly GCF_040939455.1 of Microcebus murinus. Lineage (NCBI taxonomy): Eukaryota > Metazoa > Chordata > Mammalia > Primates > Cheirogaleidae > Microcebus > Microcebus murinus. The sequence continues at coordinate 16,391,363 of NC_134108.1, read as the reverse complement.
CAAGTTACCAACTTCATTTTTAAAAATTCTGACATTTTGTTGACTTTGCAGTATGAAAGTGTGAGATCCTAGGATGAAAAGCTCTACCTAAATATCAAATAATAATACAGTTATACCCTAGGAGAAGAGAAACTTGCTGTCTCCAGCTAAAGAAACACCTTGTGTCTATGTTGCATTTCTTCTCTCTTTCTGTTCCTCTGTGACCAGTGTGAAGGGTTTATAACTGCTGTGTTCTAATAAACTGCCGCAGTGCAGTCACCTGCTAGGGAGACAACGGGGCCCATGGTCCCAGCGCCGACACTGGTGAGCCTGTTCCCTTCTGTGTGCAGAAAGGAGTGTTTAAGAGGATGGACTCGATTCTGTGTTGTGACGTCTGATTATGAGTGTCTTCTATCATGAAGGAAGGGAGGGAGGAAGGAAAACAGAAGGAAGGAAAGGAAAAAAGGAAGGAAGGGGAAAGATAAGAAGAAAATGACAAATTATCTTAAAATATTTTTGTATTTTACTGAGCAGAGAGTATCAATAGTAGTTGGACACCATGGGTTCGAATTCTGCTGTTTTGTTTACTGGCTTTGTGGCCTGGGTGAGATGCTGGACATATCACCTCGTGGGTCCTTGCGAGGAGTAGGTAAAACAATCTTTATAAAGCACCTGGCAAACAGCAAGCATTCAATAAAGGTTATGATACAATCCAGTGGCAAAAATAGAATTTTCATTTTTTATGTTGGTCTCTAGATCCTTCTCTGAGATAGGAGATGCATTGTAAATACTGGCTGGATAAACAGATGAGAGAATACCTAATGTGGAGGTGAGGAAAGCTAGCACATGGCAGCATAGCCCTGATCACTTATTGCCAGTGCTTAGGGACCTTTGTCACTCTCATTAGTGCTTCTCAGTTTTGCGGTAATGCTTAACTCTCCGAGAAAGTAATTTGGTATAAACATAACTGTTAAGATAACCCTTAAGCCAATGTCCTTAAAAAAAAAAGCATTGAATGAAAAAGGGATACAATTGACTATTTGGCTGTGATACATTGTTCTCTTATTTTAGTTTCAGTATTTCTCACAATTAAAACTAACAAAGGATTTAACTGTGTGTTGAGTAAAAGATATTCTATAGGACTCTATCTTATACCGGTGGGGGTCAGTTGTGCTTATTAATGAGAGTTGTAAGGTATGAGGTTCCTATTCACATCCATATAGAAGCTTTACAAACCAGAGGTCGTGTCTCCACTGAGGTTAAAGAGCAGTAACAATAATGACAGTCACAGCACTTAACTTTTATCAAGGGCTTACTTCATGCCTGGTCCTGAATTGAATGCTTTACTTGCATTATTTTACTTAATCCCGAGCCATATCTGTGAGCTGGATGCCATCATCATCCTCATTTATACAAGAAGAAATAGATATAGAGAGGTTGAGAAAATCACCCAATCTAATATAGAAAATTAAGTCATAGCATTGAGTCGTGAGGGGATAAATTATGAAGCAGACATCTGCACCATTTTGTCTCCTCCAAGAGAGCTCTTCCCCTTCCCCCCAAACTCCATGATTAATATTTTTGTTCACTTGTTTAAAACACGTAAGGAGTACACTAGGCTAATGTACAAGCAAAATTTCATTTCTTACAAGTCATTGCTCAGATTTCTAGTGTAGAGCGTGAGTTAACACAGTATTTCATTCATCAGGCAAATACTGGGCACCTACCAAGTTCCAGGCTCTGTTCTGGGAACTATAGCAGTGAACACATCAGGCAAGTCCCTATTCTTGGGGAGTTTATATTCCGGTTGAAAGAGACAGAGAGAGAGTAAACAAGTAAACAGAACACCGAACATGCTATTTTAGATGGAGAATTTAGAGAGGGCACCTGTGAGGAAGTGACATTTGAGCTGAGCCTGAATGAAGGGGGTGAGGAAAGGGAAAGTGCCCGTTCAGAAGGCCCCTGGTGACAAGAGGTTGGTGGGCTCTGAAGCAGAGAGGAGGCAGAGCCTGGGTAATGGAGGGGCCTGTAGACCATGGTGAGGGGTTGGCTGTTTTGTTCTTAGAGAAATAGATTTTAAGCAGAAGGTGGACATGATCTGATGGATAAGGCTAGAAGGTCTCACTTGTTGCTATATGGGTATGGGAGAACATCACCAATAAATAAAAACATACAGGTGCTTGTGGGTGGCCCAGAGAAGTTGGTGAGAAGTGGTCAGATTTTAGTTCTGTTTTGAAGGCTGAACCAACAGGACTTGTCGCTGGGTTGGAACAGGGAAAAGAGATGGATCAAGCGTGACTCTTGGACTTTGGCCTGAAAAAAGGGACAAGTTTTGGGGAAGGGACATGTATAAGCCAATAAGGAAGACAAAGGAGGCAGGAATTTGGAGGATGGAATTGGAACAAATAGAGTTCTGTTTTGGACAGGGAAGTGTGAGATGTTTAGACATCCAAGCTGGGGTGCTGAGGAGTCAGTGGGTACCTGAGCCTGGAGTTTGAGGTAGTGATCAGGCATCTATTTAATTCAGTCCTTTTTAGGAGTTTTTAGAAACGTTGGTTCTTATGGAAACTTTCAGTATTTTAGAAACGTTTTGTTGTTCAGGCTCTCTTTGATCCTTAACATTGGTACCTGGAGAACACATTCTCGCTTTGAGCAGATGGGAGCTCTCTGCAGCCACACCGGCTGCACTGTGCTGGGATGTTTTAAAATAGTTCTCCAGACACAGGCAACTGTTTTCCCGAATTCTTTTACACACATATCCTCTTTATTAAGTCCGATAGAGATCTTATTTTTTTCTTTTTGCATGTTCCCAGTAGAGTTCAGCACTGTAATTAAGGCGCAACAAATTGTTCATCATGTTCACATTTTAAAAAGGAAATAGCTCAATCATGAGCATGCCAGGTGTTTGTGTTTGAGGGTCTTGTATATTACACTTGGACCCTGCTGTCCCTTCACCACATACAAATGGCCAGTTAGAGTGTAGTTACTGTGGACATCGAGTGGGTTATAAATCAGAAGACTGTAAGAAAAAAAGAGAAAGAGAGAGAGAGAGATAGGTGATGACTCAGTATGGAAAAACCTGTAAGTCAAAACCCACTTATTTATGATGTTTGGATACATTTCCCCAGTTGAACTGTCCCTGGCTTAAGCTCTGCTTCCCCCTTTTATTCCAATTTCTTAAGTCACTTTTGCTCTCTGCTGTCAAAAAGCACCTTTCATCCACTCAAACTAAGACATTGATGTCATTTCTTGAGCCATTATTCTCTGTAAGTATTCTTATGTTTCCAGTATTTTCTGCATTTTGTTCCATTAGCAAGTCTGGTCACCTTTACTTTTCGGGTGAAGACGATTTCCATAGACTCAGCAGAGTTACCCCTCTTGGACAGAAGCCTCTGGATTATCCTGACTGCATCACTGGCTCCTCTAGGTGATGAAATATCCCCAGATGGTCATGCATGCAGTGTCTGGGCAGCTCAGAGGCCCAGGATGGCAGGACTCTAGGTAGGCCATCCAGATGGGCAGATGCCTGGACATGCTCTGGGCAAACCAGTCTTCTCTCCTCCCTGAGGTTTAACAGCTGTGTGACTGTGAGCAAGTTGCTGAGTTTCTCCAGGCCTCTGTGCCCTCCTCTGCAAAATGGGGATGGTTCTAACCCACCTCTGCTATGTGCATTAGGTGAATGAATACCTGTGCTTTACTTGGCAGAGTACCTGGTAAATAAAAGGAACTCAGTAAACTTCAATTCCCTTTCAAACCCCTCTGAATCTTTTCAGCAGGAAGCAATAACCATGCACTCTGAAAACACACGTGCTAGGAAATGGCTTTTAGTGAAGACAAGTCACACTTCAGAAGCAAGCTAGACTGAAAAAGAGAAGGGGAATGGACAGTTTTAAGACAAACTAGAGAAACAGAGTGTAGGGGTTCTCAAAGTGTGGTTCCAGGACCAGCCACTGCATCACCTGGAAACTGTTTAGAAATGCAAATTCTCGAAGCTACTGAATCCAAGCTCTAAGAGTGGAGCTGGTTAGTCTGGGTTAGTCTGATGTACACTAAAGTTTGAGAACCAATGGTCTAAGGGGGTAAACTCAACAGATCCTGGGAAAGGAATAATGGTGCGTGTTTCTGCGTGTGTATGTGTATGTACAGACATACCCATGTGTGTAGAATGTTTGTACTTGCTGAAACTATTAACCATACTTGGTAATACCAGCAGACTCCAGCCAAACTGGTGATTAATTACCAGTTTTTCTTTGGTACTATTGTCTGAATAGAAATACTATATAACAAGAGTGTTTATTTTTTCAGTGACTTTGCACTAAGTTTATTTTGGCTTCAAAAAAATTGATTTCTCAATTGTTTTATTCTTTTTTTATTTTCTAGGAAACTCCACTTACTTGGATGACCATGGACCACCTCCTAGTAAGGTAAGATTACCCTTTTCCTTTTATCTGTTCTTACAGCTTCCAGTAGCTCCTGGGCATCCAACAACCCCAGCCAGCTCTCTCTTGGCCCTAAATCATTCACAAGAAATAGTAGATGACAGATGTCAAATTAATCTTCGACTTCTAATGAGGAGGAAGGGAAGAACATGACGATAGCCCAGATGTCAAGGGAGGAAGAGCCATTACTAAATTAGTGGCTGTAGCTGCCCTGGCATCAGAGCCTTAGACCGACTGCAGACCTTTGGCAGCTTCTCCCGTTTACACTCACCTTGGCATTGATGCTGGCCCACGATGTAATGGCCACACCCACCCTCCCCATGCCTGCAGGCCTTGGGGCTAGACTCATATCCAGTCCATTCTCCCTGGCCTGCCTGAGTTGGGATGCTCCACCTGAGACCCAGCCAGGACCCTGTCAAGGCTGCCATGGCCTGGCCTACGTGCTCACCTTTGTTCTTACTGTAAGCGTTAAGTTTTTCCTGACTTTTAAGGGACAGAACAGTCCATGAGTATGGTTTCCCCACCACTCTCTACTTTCTTGAGCTCAATGAAAACAAAATGCCAATCTACTGAAAAACTGAGAAAAATGGAATGAAATGATAATAAGAAATAAAATGATAGTAAGAAAACACATGCAATGCCAGCAACTATTGTTTATTCTAAACTTATGTCCCTTATACTTTTTGACAGCAATTTTTTTTTCCTCATAAGAAATGATGGGGATGGTTGATCGATATTTGGGAGGGGTTATGCTTAGTAGCAAAACAGAAAGTTGGCAACCCTGTATCTCTCACTTTTACTTTAAGAATTTTCTTTCTGGCCTGTGAAATCCTAAAGTATAGATACGAGGGCTCTAGCTCTCCCAATAGTTCGTGGTTTTCTTAGTTTTTGACCATTTAAAGTGATGCTTGCAAAGTGTAGTTGTAAGTACATAGTGAGAAGATAATCAACTGCCAACCTCAGAGGTTTTGGGGAAGTTTGCCCCAAAGTCAGTTGAGACCACCACCACATTTACAAGCATGAGCTTTAGAAAAGGTTTCTGGATTCCACATGGGTTCTGCCACTTTCCAGCTGTGGGACATTGGATGAATTATTTAATATTTTGAGCCTCACTTTCTCATGTATGAGGTAGAACTAAAAATACTATACACAATAAAGAACTAAAATTAGACCAACCATTTGATATAAGAATCCCACTCCTGGGTTTCTACCCAAAGGAAAAGAAGTCATTTTCTCAAAAAGACACCTGCACTCGAATGTTTATTGCTGCACAATTCACAACTGCAAAGATGTGAATCAACTCAAATGTCCATCAGTTCATGAGTGGATTAAGAAAATGTGGTGTATGTATACCATGGAGTACTACTGAGCCATAAAAGGGATGGATGATGCCTTTTGCAGCTATTTGGAAGGAATTGGAGACCATTATCCTAAGTGAAATATCTCAAAAATGGATAAACAGACACCATATGTCCTTTTCAATGAATTGGAACTAACTGATGAGCATACATGTGCACAGAGGGAAGTAAAACTCATTGGAAATCAAGCAGGGGGAGGGAGGAAAGGAGAGGAGGGGCAAAAACCTACCTAACAGGTACAATGAACACTATTTGGGTGATGGGCACACTTACAGCCGTGCCTCAAGCATTACAAAAGTGATCCACGTAACAAAAACATTCATACCCCTTAATTTTTTTTTTTTTGAGACAGAGTCTTACTCTGTCACCTGGGCTAGAGTGCAGTGGCGTCAGCCTAGCTCACTGCAACCTCCAACTCCAGGACTCAAGTAATCCTCCTGCCTCAGCCTCCCAAGTAGCTGGGACTACAGGTGCGTGCCACCATGCCCAGCTAATTTTTTCTATTTTTAGTAGAAATGGGGTCTCACTTTTGCTCAGGTTGGTCTCAAACTCCTGAGCTCAAGTGATCCTCCTGCCTCAGTCTCCCAGAGTGCTAGGATTACAGGCGTGACACTGTGCCCAGCTTAATATTTTGAAATAATAATAAAAAAAAATACTACCCACAGCACAGGATGCTAAAAGGATTGAATGAGCTGATGTATGACAAGCACTTGGCACTGACGTGCAATAAATATTAAATCAACGGTGGCTGGTGTTGCCTAGACTGGGGTAACATTAAGGTTATTGATGAGTGACACAGTAGCATTTGTCACAGTCATCGGATGGCTCGACCACTCCATCACTGCCTGTTTATTGAGTGCCTGGGATGCTGCAGGCACTCGAAATACAAAAATGAAACAAAACAACAACAAAAACAGCCTCTATCCTGGAGGAACAAAAGCAGATAGAGGATTTTGTGCCCTCTGAGGATAAAGACTGTGTCAGACTCGTCTCAGTACCCTCCCATTCTTGTGTTAGCCTCAGGGCACGGGGCACATCATGACAATCCGTTAAGTGTAGCTGAATTAGACCACAGAATCCAGAGCTGGAATCCAAATGAGGTCTCCTGGCTTCCGTCCCAGGTCCTTTCCACTAGGCCAGTATGCTCAAACTTTAGCTTGCATCCGAATTAGCTGGGGGCTTCTTAAAACGCAGATTGCTGGGTCTGGTCCAGAGCCTCTGATTCGGTAAGTTCGGGGTGGGCCTGGGGATCTGCATTTCTGACAAGCTCCCAAGTGATGCTGCTGCCGTCGTCTGCAGTCCACATTTGAGAACCTCTATTCTGGAGGCTGTGAAAGTACAGAGAACCATTTCCCTGGATATTTCCTGTGTTGTTTTCACTATTTAATAGCCTAGAGAGAGTGATGTGGCTTATTATATAAAGTTTATTTATTAGTGTAATGGTGACTCACCATTGTAAGTTTTCTTGTAGTGAAAACGTGTTTCCTTTGGTCAGTAACCTGCCTAGGAGGGGAAATGGGGGGGGGGGGGAGGAATGGTCCAGATGGTCTGTTGTGTTTCCTCGCCAGGGACTGCTCTTGCCTCCCAAGTGGGGCCCAGTGAAGCCCTCCCCACCCCCGCCCTGAAGTCATGGTAGGGGGTTAGGTGGCTCTGTCTATGGGACACATCGGCTGTTCTTGTCCGTGGCTTTGTGGGATATCACTTCAGGCGCCAGGTATGATAAATAGAGTTTTACCTGGTTGGAAGATCCAGGCCTACTTTATATGAACTGACCTCTTTGAACTTTTTCCTTGATGGCCAGCCTGGGCCACCCTTTTAGTCTACCCACTGGGATTGCTGTGACAAAGCTGCTAGTATCGTTGGTGCCTGGATTCGCTGTTTCCTGGGCTCACTCCCGTTTCTTCAATAGGGTGCTCCCTGGCTGTACCTCTTCTCCCTGCCCTTGCACTCTGGCCTTCAATCTCCCTCCTCCTCCCACCCCAAACTAAAGCTCCCTGTGCTACACAGAAGTGATCAAGTTATAGCAGATTATTTTAGACGACTTTCAGAGGAAATCCAGTTTTATAAACTCTTTCCCAAGTTTGAAAATTGTGAACATAATCTCTTTAAATCAGCAGAAGTTTATATAACACAGATTCTTTTGCTATAACTGTATTTTCATTATCTAGGACTGGAGTAGCAAAAACACTCTTGATTTTCTGAGCGGTAGCCATAATGGTAATAAGAAGCATGTAAAAATTGGGTAAAAATAATATTGGTTCGTTAACATCTTTTCATCCATGCATATTGCTTCTGGCAGGATGGAAATGAATCCCAGAAATTAATGAGGTCAGACTTCCGGGAGAATGTCCCCTGAGTGTCCCCTGAGATGGGGCTTCCGTTATTTAGGTCCACAGACCACTGGCTTATCCAGGGACATGGTGGCCTCCCAAGGATAAGGACTCACACATGTCTGGCCTCCGGAGTGAACCCCCAGCCTGGCAGGGGAAAGCAAGAATCAAGTCCAGACCCATATTTTTCATATTTGCTTCACACTCAGAAATAACTTTCTGATGCCAAGACCGAAAGAGTGGTGATCTAGAGAAAATAAGATTTTTTTCAACCCTGAAAATATACTGAGTTTACAGGCGAGTCCTCATTTTATTAAAAGTTCAATTTCACAAGTTTCACATTCCACAAGTAATAGCCGTTTAGGGGATGGGGTCTGCCACACGGCACATCCTGGGCCCGGGTCTTCATTCCTTCCAGCATTTTCATTAGCAAAAGGCAAATGCCTCTGATTTTTCACTTGAACCTCACAGCTCAGCTCAGTTCTTAAGCTAAGCCATTATTTAAAGGTAGATGTTAATATTTTCTTTGCATTGCCACTTTTTACTATTACTTTGTGTGTTCACAGAATGCAGTGGCTGAAGGTTAGAGATCTCCTAAGAACGACCATATAGATCTCTAGCTAATGAACAGAGAGATACTCTTGAGTACAAAAGCAACAACAAAAATTATGCTAGCTCTTTCTGTAAAATTGTATGTGTATGTATGTATATATATCTACAGAGAAAAGCCTGGATAGATAACAGTGTTTTCTCTGGGTGGTGAGATTTCAGGAAATTTTTACCCTTTTCCTTATACTTTTCTGTATAATTAAAGTTCATTGAGTAGTGCATGCTCAGGCTGGAAATTAGAAAAAAGTGTCCTGGTGTAAGAGAAGACTGTGCTCTGGCTTCTGCAGCCTCATCTGCGGTGTCCACAGGCCTCCCAGGCAGCCCGGCCTCTGAGAGGCGGGTCTTCCCCACATGGCTCCACTTCACCTCGAACATGGGTTCCTGGTGCAAACGGGAGGCATCAGCGGTGGGAAGTTCTGTTGGTAAAAAATAGGATGTGGCGATCATTTCACATATAGTAGATTTCCAAACCCAACAGATAATAAGAGCTGATCTAAGCACCTCAAGGCTAATAAAATCGTTATCTACAGCTGATATTGTATCTTTCTTTTCCTATGTGCCAAGCCCTGTGCTAAGCACTTAGCATGTGAAATTTAATCTCTATAAAACTCCGTAAAACAGGAAGTAATTTTTATTCTTTATTTTTATTTTTATCTTTATTTTTATTCTTTATTTTACAGATGAGGGAACTGGATTTTAGGCTGACTAACTTGCCAAAGGTTATGCACTAAGCACTGGATCTGGGATCCCAGCCCAGGGCTGGGTAGCTCCGGGCCCATGCTTTTAGCCATTTCAAGTAATTTAATTAGAAATAGAATAACCTTTCACCTTATTCCTGGGGTTTTACACTTTTAAATAAACAATGTGGTATGTTGATTCATGCAATATCCAAATTTTAACCTTCAGTATACCAGAAAAAAAAATAGTCATCGCCAATTACCGTTTGGGTTCAAAGGACACTGGCTTTCTGTTTTCATCAGTCCAGTGAATATTTTTTTCCTTCTATTTTATCTGTTTTCTTCCTGTCATCTTCTTCCTATCTTCAGCAACTGACCATTTTCAAACTGTATATAAAGTAAAAATGTTGGTGTTCAAACATCACAAAAGGTGAAGGAAAATTGTCCCACATTCATTTAGCAAAGCAGGATGGTCCAGGTTCTTTTCACAAAATACCATTTGAGAAGCCTCTTCCTCTTGAATGGCTGACTATAAGAATACCACATTTTCTTTTTGTCCTTAGAAATATATTGTTCACCCATCGATTCCCGAGTTTATGAGAACTAATCTAGGATGTCACCATCTGAGAGTCATAGTCTGAGGTTTCAATTCCGTGGTCAGTGTCACCATCATCTTTAGTGTAGTAAGTTCTGGTATCTGACTCTGCATTCATCTCTGGTTCCTCTAATGCTTGTGAAAACTTTCCCTCTGTTGGTTTTCTTCTCTATGTCATTATAGGCAGGAATGAAAAATTCTAAATTTCCCACTCTATTCAATGGAAGTTAAAAACAAAGTACAAGGATGGGATCTCCAGTCTTCCTTCGTATCTTCCAAGATGATGTAATACTTTGGGTAACGAAATAAGAAGAAATATGAAGGGTGATACGATTGTGAGAATTTATTTCACTAATAATTCATTCCCCTAGGCCTACACTGTTTAATACAGTATCTCTTAGGCTCATGTAGCTATTTAAATTGAAATTAATTAAAATTTAAAATATAAAAATTCAGTGTCTTGCTTGCACTAGCCACATTTCATATCCTCTGTAGCCACATGCTGCTAGTGGCTACTATATTGTACAACAGAGAAGAGAGCATTTTGATCATCACTGAACATTACTGAATGGCAGTGTTCTAAGCCATTCCATCATTCTTTCATTTGTCTACTACTTAACTCTTTTCAAAGCACATTTGGAAATAATTTGATGCATAACTGATGAGTAATTATTCCAGAGATGATGAAATAGCAATATGTTTCAAAATATAGGAGAAATAAAATCACTAAGATTTCATAATGGATCTTAGATTTTTCTTAAAGGGGCTTCTGGACCCATAGGGTAATTGCAAAGTAGAATGAATTTTATTCTCTTTATTTAAAAAAATACATTTTCTCTTTTGGAACATATCTAAGAAAGAATTAAGTCATAAAATATTAATCCATACAAATAATTAGAACTGCTCCCAAAAATCCCTAAAAAATAAAATTAAGTTCAGTGGATCCTGATGATATATTGAGGGTTAAGACGTGTTGCTGATATCTACATTTGTATACAAAAGCACTTTTATATATAAAATAATACTTATTATTTTGCATATGAAGTATTCATATTAAAAATTCTATTTTAAAGTAGGTTCATTAGAACAGGGCTTACAATTTACTACACTGAGCAAGCAATCTCCAAATCAATGAGTAATAATATTAATTGAGATAATATTTGCATAGCACCTAGCAGTGTCTGGCAATGAACCATTGTTCAATAAAGGTCAGTCCTTCTTACCCACACCTCAGAAATTAAATTTTCTTTAGTACAAATTAATTGTTGACTGCCTGCTTGGGCTAAGGGATCATGAAGACACACAAAAAGCTGAAGATAACCTCTTTCGTCTAATAGCTTATAATCTAGTTACACTGTAAGATTTGATGGGATCAAAGACCATGAGAGCACATAGTTGTATGGTTGTTATTTTCTTAAGTCTAAACGACCCTATGCAGATAACCATTCATTCACTGAAGCGTTTACTCTGCACCAAATTTGTGTTAGGCTCTGTGCTAGGACCTGAGATTTATAAGACTGCATAAGGCACAGTCCCTACCCTCCGGGAGTTTGGAGTCTGGCCAAAAGGACAGGCTAGCAAACAGATCCATACAATACACCAAGTGGGCTGCCATGACAAGGATGAACATTGAGTACAGGGAGAATGCAGGGAGCTCTCACCTCTGCTCCAGGTGAGAGTCCCGAAGGTTGAGTGGGAGGAACTAACTAGGTCAAAGAGTGTGGTATGGAGGGGATGGGGAGGGCTGGGCCTCACCACTTGGGGTTAAAGAACTGTGGGTGGAAAGTGGGGATATGAACTTCTTTGAGGAGCTTGGATTTAACAGGAAAGAGAGAAAAGATGATAGCCTAGGTGATGGGGACCCTGTCTACATAATTGTAGAGTAGGAAAGGGGTGATCAGTCACAAATCTAATTTTGCATGGTATTATGGGTTGAATTGTACCCTCCCCCAAAGATACGTCGACTCCTAACCCCAGAACCTTTGAATGTGATCTTATTTGTAAATAGGCTCTTTGCTGCTGTAGTAATGTCAAGAAGAGGTCATATTGGAATAGGGTGGACCCTAAATCAAATCTGACTCATGTCTATACAAGAAGAGGGAAATTTGGGCACAGAGACAGAAGCACACAGGGAGAATGCCACATGGGCCACAGAGCCTTATTGGAGTTGTGCTGCCCTAAGCCAGGGTGTACCAAGGATCACTGGCAACCACCAGAACCTAGGAGAGCCAGTTCTTCCTCCAAGCTGGAACTGTGAACACCTTGATTTCAGACTTCTGGCTGCCTGAATGCAACAGAATAAATTTCTGCTCTTTTAGTCTACCAAGTTGGGAGTACTTTGTTATGGCAGCCCTGGAAAGTAATACAAATTGGTTGAGTCGAATGTCTGCAATTATCAGAGTAGCATACATGTTATGCCCTGCTAGGTGTTAGGTGGTTTGGTTTAGTAAATATTGAAACCATTTTTAGAAGCCTCTGGTTAGAGTAATTTATGTGCATTTTCTTTTTTTCTTTTTCAACATTCAATACTACTCAGATTTCCACCCCCAACCTTCCTTCTTCATTTTTCCTCGTAATTCTCATGTTTTTAGTTGTTATTATCCCCCAACATTCTCTCCAGTTTCTTTTATTTAAAATTCATTTCTACTGTTCAAATTGTGTTGCTTTATCTACAAAAATCATATTGTATTACATCATATTTTTCTCAGAAAAGGACCTTAGCAACAACTCATTTAAAAGAAAGTTACTGAAGGAGATGTCCTGTTGGCCCAGGACAAGGGACCATGAGGGCAACAAAGAAAAACAGTAGTGAAATCTGTTGCCTGTTAAAAAATATATCCCTGTTTCTGTGGGAGACTTCTCAGCCCAATATTTAACAACACTACCACCCAGTCCCTAAGAACGATTGCATTTTTGCTTCAGTTGTGTTTTTTCGCTTTCAAGAACTCCTTTAAACTTGAAGACACAGTAGCAGAAAAACATCTTAATGTTCTGTAGTAAAGAAATCAAGAGTTCCATTCTTTGCTTTGAGCCTAAAAAAGGAAAATCCAAATGGCTAGTAATCATAGTAGGTAAATTCCTGACGGAAGTCGCTGGGAGTACAATTACTTTCAGATTGCTTGGCCAAGCATCCATCCACTTGGAGAAGATTCCTGGATCCAAAAATCCCCATTTCCCTGAGGGCAGAATTGCTGGGTTTTGTGTCCATACATAGGCTCCTTTGGTCAGAATCCCTTTTACTTGGAAGAGAGGGGGGCTGAGATTCAAGAGAAAAATGAATTTCTTGTTGCTATCCCCCCTCCAAATCTCAAAACCTGTTTTTGAGGATACAGATGTGGGGCCATCCACCTTGTTTTCGTCTTGTCTCTGAGCGCCTGCAAGAAGCAAATCAGTCTCTGGCACAGGGTTGGGTTGTGGGGGCCACCCTGTCTAGCAGGCTTCCTGAAGCCACTGCTGCTGACACCAGGGCGCTCCTGGCTTTACGGCTCCTTTTCATCCTGCTGCACGTAACATCTGAGCTGGTAACATCGTCTGATTTTCTTTGGAAAACAAAGTACTGGCATTCTCAAGAAGTTTATGAAACTTTCTTGTTTTTATCTAAGACTTGAAAAAAAGGTTCTTCATTTTCTTATTTTTAAATTACTTTTTATTTAATTATTTTAAATTATGAAATATTCCAGACACACAAAAAATGAGTGAGACTAATACAATATATACTCGAAAATATATACTTGGTATACCCAAGGTACTTATCCCTTCGATGGAAACATGGTACTACTGTGCTCACTTGCCAGATGCTTTATCCTGACCTTCATATTCATTCTTGGTGCCTGGGAGGCTGAGGAGTGTGGATTTTAGAATCCATCTCAGTTCAAATCCCAGCTATGAGATTAGGTACCCTAGTTATCCTAGAATAAGTACTCCACCTCTTTGAGCTTCAATTTTCTATTTTTGAAATAGGATAGTAATGCCCACCTCTTAGGGTTTGGAGGCTGAAATGGGGCAACTGCAACACACTTAGCATGATGCCAGACACACAGTCAGCACCAGCCAGGGGTCCTTGGCACTAAATCGGTTTCCTTGATAGAGCTTTTTACAGATTCTGCTATAGCTTAGAGTAAGCCTTTACAGTTTGCTATAACTTAGAGTGCTCCCAACCCCCACTTCATTTTCTTTGGATTTTTAAAAGCAACATGCCAGTTGACATACCAGATAACAGTCTCTTAACTTACAAGAATGTGGTAGGTCTCATGGTTATCGCTCCTTCTCTTCCTTTGGTCTAGTTCACACTGAGCAAGGCTTTCCACAATCCCTTGCCATTTTGTTTTCTTAAGCATATAGTTTTTCTCTGTGTCCAAACCTGACTTTACCCAAAGTCCTTTTTCTTAAAAAAAAAAATCTTACAAAAGTGAAGCTGCCTTTCATTTTATGAAAAAATCAATTGCACTGGATAATAGATTTGTGTTTAATGATTCATGATAAGTGTATCAGGTTTAGAGAAAGAGAGAACTAGCCAGACAGAATGAGGCTTGGAGTTTGGAATCAGTTTCACTCTGATGAGCATGACCTTGACAGAGATCCTTCCACCCTTTCATTTTTTTTTTTTTATCATTGCCAGTGATAGGAAAATTAATGACTTGAATATTTTATTTTTACGTAATTCTAAGAGCTTCTGAGCCCAGTGTGTGCTATAAAGAACTTTATGCTTTGGCATTTTGTTGAAGATGGGTAATTAACAGCTTAGAAGGTCAAAGAAAGGGAAACAAATCAACCTTACATAATAGGGTTATTGTTTTTTATCCCAAAGTTGCCTGTATTTTTGCTTCACTCTTCATGCTCATCACAGTTCTTAAACCATTTACATAGAAGTGTTTGGTCCAGCTAGCTGCCTTCTGAGATTTCAACTTTCAGTGGAGATGTGTGTCCAAGTTCAGGCACAGTACTTCTAAATTTATCAATTTTATGAGCGTGTAATGTGTCTACTTTTGCCTAGGAAGAACATGATGAATCCATTTCTTCAGCAAATGTTTAGTGCTATTAAGCACATCTTCTACTTTTTTTAATTTAAAAAATTCTGTGAAGCCACAGGTTTAAAAATATGTGGTTTATGTAATTGTTCTTTTAGAATCTTCCCCACCCTACTCCCCAAGGGCCAGTTATTATTGATAAGATGTTCTCCAAACCTTACCCAAACCAACACCAGTTATATATTCATGGACTTAACTGGTTGTTGGGATTACACTATCTTTAACAAAAACAAAGGGCTTTAAATGAAGCATGAAATTTTAAAATTGCACATTGTTGTTGGAAAGCATATTTAATCAAGAAATTGCTTTAGTGAATTAAGAAAACCCGTTCTGCCATTCTTTGGCAGAGAAACAGTTGCCTGAGGGTTCTCAGAGTTGTAGTAACTTAGTCATTTTAGCAGCTCCCAATATAGTTCCCTAATTTTTTTCTTATTTATTTCTCTGTGACCATATAATCATTTTTTTTTGTTTTTAAAAATTATACATGCTATATTTTTTTAATTTGGAAAGTACAGAAAATTATAGAGTAGCAGGAAAAAAATAATCATGTACAGTGCCACCACGCAGGGACAACCAAAATGAATAATTTTTTACAATCCTGCCCAGTCTTTATAGTGTACTAAAAATATTAAAGCCTTCTATATCATTTGTTGCAAATGTTTTGTCAGCCCTTGTATGTTTAATCAAAGTTATGCATGCACATATAATGCACAGAGTTTAAAGAACCAAGTGGCTCATTGGCTTGTTACGAAAAACAGAGCCCCTGAGTACACCCTCCATATCACATCCTGCTCTTCAGAAATAGTTACTTTAGACTTTTTAAAAAAGTCTAAGTATTTTAATATTACTAAGTATTTAGTAATTCTTTAGTATTAACTCTCATGTTTCTGAATAACCTGCTTATGTTGCTGCTTCTTGATTTTACTCAGCTTTCACCATTGTCTGTTGACGTCCTTGTATGGAAGAGAAGGATTTAGCTTTTCGCTGGCAGCCAACATGCCCCACTGACCCCAGCACCCTTCCTGGTCCTCCGTCTTCCTAACCTGGGTGTATGTCATTGGGGCTACATCAATACCTGTGTTTGTTTTTTTTTTTTTTACTTTCAATAGATTTAGTGGGTACAACTGTTTTTTGTTACATGGATGAATTATATAATGGTGAAGTTAGGGCTTTCAGTGTACCTGTTGCTGGAATATAGTACATTGTACCCAATAAGTAGATTTTTATGCCTCACTTCCCTCCCATCCTCCCTCGTCTTAGTTTTCAATGTCCATTACACCACTTTGTGACTATATATATATATATGTATATATATACACCCATTGTTTAGCTCCCACTTATAAGTAAGAACATGTGGTATCTGTGTTTCCATTCCTGAGATACTTCACTTAGGATAAAGGTTACCAGTTCCATCCAAGTTGCTGCAGAAGACATTATTTCATTCCTTTTTATGGCTGAGTAGTACTCCATGGTGTGTGTGTGTGTGTGTGTGTGTGTGTGTCACATTTTCTTTACCCACTCATCAGTTGATGAGCACTTAGATTGATTCCATACCTTTGCAATCATGAATTGTGCTTTAATAAACATACGAGTGCAGGTGTGTTTTTGATATAATGACTTTTCTTTTCCTTTGCGTAGATACCCAGTAGTGAGATTGCTAGATCAAATGGTAGGTCTATTTTTTAGTTACTTTGAGGAATCTCAGTATTGTTTTCCATAGTGGTTGTACTAGTTTACATTCCCACCAACACAACACCTATTGTTTTTTGTCTTTTTAATAATGGCTATTGTGATAGGAGTAAGGTGGTATCTCATTGTGGTTTTAATTTGCACTTCCCTGATGATTGGTGATGTTGAGCATTTTACAATGTTTGTTGATCATTTGTCTATCTTCTTTTGGAAAAAATCTGTTCATGTCTTTTGCCCACTTTTTGTTGGGGTTGTTTTCTTCTTGCTGATTTATTTGAGTTTCTTGTAGATTCTGGATATTAGCTCTTTGTCAGATATATAGTTCGTGAATATTTTCTCTCATTCTGTAGGTTGTCTGTTTTTCTGTTGATTATTTCCTTTACTATGCAGAAACTTTTTAGTTTAATTAAGTACTATTTATTTATATTTGTTGTTGCTGTATTTGCTTTTAGGGTCTTAGTCATAAATTCTTTCTCTAGGTCAATGTCCAGAAGAGTTTTCCCTGCATTTTCTTCTATAATTTTTATGGTTTTAGGTCTTACATTTAAGTCTTTAATCCATCTTGAGTTAATTTTTGTAAGAGAATAGGAATTTGGTTTCATTATTCTGCATATGGCTATCCAATTTTCCCAGCACCATTTATTGAATAGGGCATGCTTTCCCCAGTGTATGTTTTTGTCTGCTTTGTTGAAAATCAGTTGGTTGTAGCTATATGGCTTTATTTCTGGATTCTCTATTCTGTTCCATTGGTCTATGTGTCTACCTTTATACCAATACCCTGCTGTTTTGGTTATTTATAGCCTTGTAGTATAATTTGAAGTTAGGTAATGTGGTGCCTCCAGATTTGTTCTCTTTGCTTAGGATTGCTTTGGCTATTCAGGCTCTTTTTTGGTTCCATATGAAATTTAGGATTATTTTTTCTAGATCTGTGAAAAATGATGTTGGTACTTTGATGGGAATTGCACTGCATCTGTAAATCACTTTGGGCAGTTTATCTGTAAATCAGTTTGGGCATTTTAACAGTGTTAATTCTTTCAATCCATGAACATGAGATGTTTTTCCATTTATTTGTGTCGTCTGTGATGTCTTGCATCAGTGTTTCATAGTTCTCTTTGTAGAGATCTTTGACCTCGTTGGTAAAGTATATTCCTATGCATTTTGTTTTCTTTGCAGTTCTTGTAAATTGTATTGAGTTCTTGATTTGACTCTCAGTTTGACTGTTGTTAATATATAGAAATGATTTTTGTACATTAATTTTGTAACATGAGACTTTAGTGAATTTCTTTATAAATTCTAGGAATATTTTGGAAGAGTCTTTAGGGTTTTCTAGATCAGATTGTCTAAAATCATATTGTCTATGATCGTATTTTTGAAGATCATATTGTCGGCAAACAGTAATAGTTTGATTTCCTCTTTCCTGATTCAAATGCCCTTTGTTTCTTTCTTTTGCTTGATTGCTCTGGCTAGGACTTCCATTACAAGGTTGAATACAAGTGGTGAAAGTGGACACCCTTGTCTTGTTCTGGTTCTTAGGAGGAATGCTTTCAACTTTTCCCCATTCAGTATGATGTTGCCTGTGGTTTTGTCATATATGGCTTATATTATTTTGAGGTATGTTGCTTCTATGCCTAGTTTGTTTTATCATGAAGGGTTGCTGGGTTTTATCAAATGCTTTTTTCTGTATCTCTTGAGATGATCATATGGTTTTCATTTTTAATTCGGTTTATGTAGTGTATCACATTTATTGATTTGCATATATTGAACATCCTTGTATCCCTGGGATGAAATCCACTTGATCATGGTGAATTACCTTTTTGATGTGCTGTTGGATTTAGTTTGTTAGTATTTTGTTGTGGAATACCCAGTGTTTTTATTGTTGAAACTAGGTAAATAATGGTAAGAGCTGAGCTATTGTGATTATGTTTCCTTTCCTCCTCAGCTTTTCTTTTCTTTATAACAAATAATTGTCTTGTTTTGTAAATTTATTTTCATACTTTTCTATGATCCCCAATTTTTCCTCAAACTCTTCTCCAGTTATATAAATCTGCCCTCAGTACCTTCACGTACATTAGGTGCTGTTATCCATGTCGAGTTGATGAAGTCTCTCTTGGGCCTCTCACCTGCCTGGATCGGACCTGGCTGCTTGCTCAGCCTCCCCCTCAGGTGTGTCTCGGGGTCTCACCTAACTCTTCTCTGCATTTCCTCCCATTTCCTGCATAACCACATTATATTCCTTTCTGCTGTAACAAATTACCACAATTTAGTGGCTTAAAACAACACAAGTTTGTTGTCTTACAATTCTGGAAGTCAGAAGTCTGAAATGGGTCTCACTAGGCTAAAATCAAGGACTCAGCAGGGCTGTATTACTTCTGGAAGCTCTAGGGGTATATCCATTTCCTTGAATTTTCTAGCTTCTAGAAGCTGCCAGCATTCCTTGCCTGGTGGCACCTTTATCTTCAAAGCCAGTATTATCACCTTTTCAAATCTCTGATTCTGACTCTCCTCTCTCCCTCATTAATTTTATAAGGACCCTTTGATTACATTGGGCACACCGGGGTAATGCAGACTGAGCTCCCCATCTCAGGATCCTTAGCTGAATCACATTAGCAAAGTCCTTTTAGCCATGTAAGGCAACGTATTCACAGAATATGGGGATTAGAACATGGACATCTTTTGGGGGCCATTATTCTGTGCATGTCTTTCTCTCTCCTCAGCCTCTAATAGCTTCTTGAGAAAAGATGCATGGGATGGAAATTTTCTGAAATCTTGCATTTTTGACAATATTTTTATTTTATCCTTGATTCATAGTTTGACAGGATATAGGAGTCCAGATTGGAAATCTTTATTCATCAAGATAGACTAGGGTAATGCAACTATAATAAACTCCAAAATTTCAATGGCTTTGCACATGACAGTTTATTTCTTGCTTATGTAAGACCTGCTCTGGGTGCAGTGGCTCTTACAGAAGCTCCCTTCAGTAGCTAGTTTGGGGATCAAGTTGTTTCTGTCTTGTGGCTTCACCATCTCACCACTGGACCTCTGTGTCAGGGTGGCACAGCAGACAGGAACTGGAGGGGCACTTAGTGACTAGAATGATCTTGAGCAGTAGAAAGAAAGACTAAATTAATTATGATTCTTGTCAGGAAAGACATTGGTTCGGGAAAATGATCAAAGTCTATAAAACCAGAAGGAATGTTTTTGAGGTGAACACAAAACTCTTCACCCAGGCCTTGAACACATCTCTGGTCTGAAATTAAATCGACCCAATGTCCCTCAAATCTTAAATACAATATATCAAAGACAAATTGAAGGATGTTTTGCTTCTTGTGGTAGACAGTAAACAGCTGGACTTCATTTGCCCAAATGACAGTGCAGGCCAAATCTATAAATCAGTCCCTATACAAGGTGATATATATTCAATGATGACAAATCCACGGTGGATTAGGAAAAGAACAAAGTTGTGTGGAGGGATAGCCTAATGTTTCAGAGTTGATGGTCTCAAATCCAGTAAGATCATTCTTACTTTGCAAATGAAAATGAAAATTCTTTTTTTCCCCAGTAAGGAATTTATTTAGTAGTCATTGACTGTTATTTACAATTTAGTAATTATTGATGCTTCTGTCCAAAACATTGGCTGGACCACTCTCATTCGGCTTACCAATCTTAGAGGGCTTTACTTGAATTATCTGCCTTCTGTGGCTGCCCTGGTGGAAAGCTCGGTCATGGTCATGGGAAGACTTCAGAACCAGGAGTGTGCAGATCCCGGTCCAAGCCCTGGCTCCCACTCTTACTAGTTCTTACACCTGGCAAAGCCAAATACTCCTTTCTCGGTTTTGTTTTTCTCATTTATAAAATGGGCAGTAATGATTTCCTGGTCTTCTTCACAGTCATGTTTTTGTGAGAAGGAAGTCAAGCTAACATTTGTAGAAGTGCTCTGGGAGCCATGAGGTACTGACTTTGTCACTGATGAGGGAAGGTGGAGTGGCCTTCTTCCCAAAGCTCTGAGTCCTCCGGGAGTTGCCTCTCCCTCCCCAGGTCCCTGACACCCTGCAGATGAGCCCCAGTGTGGCCTGTGGCTCTGGAGAGCTGGCTTGACTGTGGGGAACTACAGGGCTTCTTTGCCCCTGAAGCCTAAAACTAGTGAAAGGCGGGCTGGGTGGAGACCCTGGCAGTTCTCTCCCAGACTCATACCCTCATCTTGAACTTGAGCTCCCACCACCCCTTCCCCAGCCCTATGGTGAGGAGATCCAGGAAGGGGATAGTAGCTTTCTCTCCCTAAGCCCCAGAGCACAGGAAAACCAGCTCTGCCCTTCCCTGGGACCCTACCTAGACCCTCCCCACCCCCTACTTCCTTCCCTGCACCCCCCCAATCTGGAACACGAGAGAAAAATGAGCAATGTGAAGCAGACCAACAACAGGAAGAGAGCCGAGGAAGGAGCCAAGTGGAAAACAACTTTAAAAACCTTAGTATGGTCCCTTGAGAGTGTCATTCCCTGCCACCATGGCTTCATTTTGTCCTTGAGGAAAACATGACCTTAGGACTCCCCCTCCTCCAAGAAGAAGGTAGCCCTGAGCTCCTGTTAGAGATCATAGTGTGCAAAACTACAAAGTACTAAAATTGTCACTTCTGATCTTATAATATTCTCCTTTAACAATAAATAGCTGGCACACATCATTATACATTGTACTGTTACTGGTATGATTATATTTTTTAACTTTCCAACTATATTGTAATTCCTTAAGGGCATGGAGCATGTTTTATACATCTTTTTTGGCTTAATGGGCATGTACTAATTTTACGTACCCAGAGGAGTCCTTTCATTTGGCAGTCAGAGGTGTCCCAAATGGGCTAGCGTGGTGCCGTAGGACACGGAGCGTCAGGTGACCTGCAGAGCTGGGTGCCTCTTGCCAAGAGCCGCTTCTCTCCGACTTTGATCCTCATGCCACTCCCATTTCTCTCTTCCTCTTCAAAACCAGATGGCTTCTTTCCCTTGGCCAAAAAGAATGTGCCACTGAAGTGGTACGTCAGGGCGTTAATAGTGGGAAATGTGCAGAGTGTAGTTTTTATGAGGATTGTGGGGCCTTTGATCTAGAATATGATTCTGTGTTACAATTTAACTGCATCGTGGGTAAATATGTCAAAATAGGCGAAAATAAACTGATGTGGGCTTGCCATCTGCCCCCTTAACAGGCAAGGTATGAGGGTTATCCAGTTGATGTTTCTGAAATTTCAGATCTATTGAGATATGACATGGTCACTGAGGCAGGATGTTGTTAGCGTGATTGATGTAGTATCATTGTTGTTGAGAGCTCTACTTCTGCAGTTTAGGGAACCTGCACTCTGATTAACACTCCGCCTCTTACTGTGATTTGGGACAGATTTCTGAATTTCTGTGACCCTCAGTTTCCTCATCTACAAAGGATCCTACTTGATAGGGTTGTTGAGAGGATTCATTGAAAGGAACCCTATAAAATTCTTAACACGGGCCTAGTCTGCCCTGGCTTAATGAATTATCGAGGCAGTTGTTGGCATGATATGAATTAGTGGGTTTGGCGTGCACACATCCTTGTGTGCAAACATAAGGGGAAATTTCTAAGAGTTATAGCGATAAGCAGAGTTTGAGTTTCATAGGCCTTCAAAAGTGTGTGCTCTGACCTGTGATGGTGCCATTTGAAGTTATTCTAAATCAGTTAACCCCAGATGGGATTAAAGCAAGAGTAGTGAGTATATTTTATTACAGTAAGACAAATTAATGGACTTTCTTTAATGTATGCACAGTAAATAATGTATTAGAGAAAAATCTGTGTGTTTGGTAGGGTTGATATTTTCATTTGTATTCACTCTGGTCAGTAGTGGAATGGATGCTATTTTAAGTATACTTTTGAACCATGATTATCTAAGTAAAGCAAAAAACAGTTGTTTATTGAAAAGTATTACATTTAGGATTAGAAACTTAGTATATTGCTGATCACAGTTGGGGGATCAATCTGGATTATATCCCACAAGGAAATACCATTCTAGATGCTTTATAGGGGTAGACGTGTACCAAATGTAACCCCAGATCTCAGGAACCATATGTTGTGAGGATACTACAACATAAAGGGGAAAGTATACTTCAAAAACATCCTACTCTTTTGGACTCCATGATAATTCAGAAAGGAGATAGGTTGACATGGGCCTTTTTCTCTAAAAAGATTAAGAATGTGCTATAAGATTGGCAGAACAATTCAATTACAAAAGAGAACTACCTCATTTCGATGACCTCTTAGTGTGACGAGGAAAAAAGTGACCAGTTTATTAAAGTCTTCCATTGTTTCTTTGATTTATTTAGCACTGGCTCAGGTAAGATTTGAAGGGTGTGAAAATCCCTGATACAGAGAATGTTCTGCAACTTTGCAGTACATGCACAGCCCTGGAATGGAAAAGTGCTAACAAATTTCATGACCTAATTTATATTCCCTAAAGCCACTAACTGATGAATTGTGTTTTACAGGGCCCTGATCTGAATTGCTAATATTTGTAGATATTATTTTAACAACTGTCCATTTGTAGTATCTGCCAAAGCCATTCAGGGTCATGTTTTAACTAAGCATGATTGTATATGTTTGTAGCATTTGGCTCAAGTCAGATCAATTTTAAATCTGCCAGGAAAGTTTGTTTTAACTAGCTTTTATTCCTAACAAAAACATGCTCTCATTACTAAATATTTTTAGTAGGTATATATATTTTTAATCAAGGCTTCATCTAATCAGAAATCTAAACAACTACTTGGGGTTACTGTTATGTATTCAAAGTCAATTAGTATTTAGTGCCATCTCCAAGAGAAAAATCATTTTCATTTCAAAATCTTGGGCATTTGGTAGTGTATTTTTTATTTTAGTATATGAGAAAAATCAACCATTGTTATCCCAAATAACAGAAATTATTATTTACTTATTGTCTTTAATTATTTTATTTATGCTAGTTAATTAAAATAAAAGGCTTTTGTATTTTAGGTGAGTGTAAAACAAATTCACAGATTTATAATTTTATATTTGAATGATAAATATCAAATATTTGTGTTTAACTTTATGTGAACATGAGTAATTTGAATTGTTGAGTTATGCAGATAACATATTTTTAATCATAGATATTTAGTTCAAAAAGTGCCAAGGAAAGATGAATTATTCCTCATTTTCATTATCACATGATTTTGTATTAAGAATTAGTTCACAAAGAAGAAAACCTTTTTATAGCATAACAAAAAGTTATTGATGTACAAGCTGAATCTTTTTTTTTTTTTTGGAGATTGAAGCACTTAAATGATTCTATCAGTTCACATGAATCTCTTTCTTAAACCTTTACAAAAATATTTTCAATAGATTACTCTTAATTTAGTTATTTATTGTTGATTTTATGGTTGTATAACCATCAAATGCTTGAGTTATAGCTCAAAGCTATAATTTATTTCAAAATTAAGGATTGTAACATTCAGAATTAAGGATTGTAAGGATGTGTTTTCATTCATTCTTTTGTATTATGCTATATTTTATAATTTTAAAAGCTTAGACTTTTTAAATAAAACTTTCTTTAAATTCTACATGAACATATTGTTTCCAATATTATTTTATTGGAAATTATAATTATCTTATAATCTTCTCTTTGTGACTAGGTATATTTGAATAAAAATTTCTCCTCAATATTGTCCAAAATTAAAATTTAATGGAAAGTAATTAAACATTTTTATATATTTGAAAAGCACTGATTTTTAATGGTATTAATTGTAATGGATGCTAAAGTATGTAAATAGGTTAGTGCCATTTGCTTTTGGTCTTGAATAGTCTCAACAACAAAACTCCAAAAGTTCCATCAACGTGCGATTGATATTTTCCCATATATATGTATGAAATTGGAAATTTCCATTTCATTCTAAGAAGGCTGTACTAATGTTCCAATTTCAGGTGCTCAGAGGTGCTCTGGGCAGGCAGTTTTTGTTTTGTTTTTGGTTTTGCAGCAGAGCCTGCAGGTCCCCAGGGATGCAGCGGTGCTTGGAATCTGCATTATTCATGTAATGTTGTTTAATGCTGTTCTTGCATTTCCGAGTTAGCAGCGAGGACGTGTCCTGGCAGACCCCCGCCATGTTCACTTAGAAAATTGCCAGCTGTGCTCCTGCCTTCTAAGTGATTACGTTGCTATGGTCCACGTACCAGGTGTGAGAATAAATCTCTTGCTAGATAGTAATTCCACAAACACTGTCACTCCAGCACGAATGATGGTAGATGTGGTGTGTTCAAATGACTACATAGGCAAGCCGCATTTTCACAGGATAAACAGTGTTTGTTATTTTAAGAACTTTGGCTTTAATTATTCAAATGTAGAAAGAGCTAGCAAAGCCTACTGGGGAAAAATAATAGGGAAACTGTTTGGTTTGGGGGGGGGGCGAGAAATGTTGTTTGCTATTTATTTAATGATTTCAATGTTTGTTTCATATTAATGGAACCTAGAATTAATTTGATTACCTTAGGGGAAATACAGATAAATTTCACAAACTAAATAGATTCTTTAAATCCCCCTAAGGTAGCCTTGAATGCTTTTTGGACACCACCCCCCTCCTGCCCAGCCTCTTTCCTTCCCCCAGAACCCAGGTGTGAAGATGCTTTACGCCATCACCCTCTTCTGTCACACTGCCTGCAGCCCACCTGTTCTTCAGGTGACAGCCACAGGCTCACACCCTTAAGAAAATTAGTGAAATTAACTTAGACCTATTAGATGGGCCCCTCTCTCCTGCTCTCTCTCCTAACTCTCAGAGTTAGGTCAACTTTCTACTAAATTTCTATATATTTATATATGTATGCTTGGAAAGGTATGAGTTGGGTGTGCAAAAATGTAACATTATACAGTTTCCCTTAATGTAAATAAACCTAGCGCAAGAACTTTCCATTTCCACTGATAGTAGAAAGATATCTGTGTCTTCCAGTTCCATCTCAACTTCTCAGGGGTCTCCCCTTCCCTTTTCTTTCTTCCCTTCTCCTTGTGGCATATCCAAGTTCCCTGGGGGGGTCCAGGGAGCGGCCCCTTGTCTAGGTGCCCCCTCAGCCATCGCTAGCTGAAGCTCAAGGTCCTGTTGACAAACTAAACCTTTGTCTTCTTTGGGGAAGCAGCTAGCTCTTTATTCTTTTAACAATCTTTGGTTTTCTTGATAAACTTGATGTCTTCCTCCTTCAGGTTTTGCTTGTTAGAATTCCAAATCATTCTCCTCTCCATCATTTGGCATTGGAAAATTTTTGGCTTTCAAGATGCATAGATTTTCCAAACAGTCACAACTGAAAACTCAGGAGCTCAAAAGAGAAACATAAAATAAAAAGTAATCATCGGCAAATAAAAATCAGACGTGAAACTGAAATGTTATTCTTTTTCTATATGGTCTCTGTTACTTTTTTACTTACCTCTTGTCTTTTATTCTTATGTTAGTTGTCTTATTGATTCTGTGCCTTTTGGGGGAGGGAAGAGGGGGGAGAAGGCAGTGGTAAACTGCCTCAAATCCTTTTTGGCAGCCGAGAGATTATAACTTAAAATGGATTCAGATGCTCCATCCATGGGTCTTTTATATGGCACCTTGTGCGCATTTTCTGAGTTCACATAATCCACTAAAAAAATACCTCAGTGGAAGTTTCAGTTCATGAGTTGTTTCTTTTCATCTCAAGGCTGCTTATCAGAGAACATAAAACATTTAGCCAACGACAGAAGAAAAGGACAAAGGGAGAGAAAGCTGATATCACCGCATCAGTCCTGAACCGTGTTTCATTAAATTCTTTGCTTTGGAGAATTCCAAGCCTTGCTGTTAATCAATAACTCTAAGCCTGTAGTGTACAATTTAAGAGAACACAGGATCAAGGAGAAGCAAATCTTATCTGCGTTACCTTTGCTTGTATCGGCTTCCATAATTTATCCGCAGAGAGAAACAAGCCATCAGAAAAAGTCCTCCCTGGCCGGTCAGAGCTTGTTCATACTTTGGCAAGAAATGAAGATAAAGAGTTATCAGGTGTGGTAGATTATTCCCGAGAGCATATGTTTTATTTTTATCTTGTGATGAATCATAAGCATGGAGGATAGCACTTTAAAAAATCTCTTTGGAGGGTAAGTGTTTAATTCTGCTACAGAATGCCAGCCAGATGGTCATTTCACAATGAACTGTTCACTGCACCCAGTTACAGAGCAGGTCCAACTGTGCACCTCTGTTGTTATTTAAAGGATCGGTTATCAGCGGTAATAAGCATAGGAATCCACCGGGAATCTTGTTAAAATGCAGTAGGGCTGGGGTGGGGCCAATATTCTGCATTTCTGACATGCTTCCTGGGTTGCTTACTGCTGCTTTTCCCTGGTTCTCACTTAGCACAGCAAAGTTTTAGAGAACCTCAGAAGTCTTAAATAACTTTGTGCAGAGATTTCTTACTGAATTAGTGGAGCCAGTAAGGACTTGCAATGCCAGTGGCTTTTATGGGCCCCTCAGCTGGCCAATTATTAAAGAAATTTCTCAACTGGAAACTAATAGCTTAACTGAGGATAACTTGTAGATGCGCTGCTCTGGCCAGAACAGCATCTCTGCAACCATCCATCCAGAATAGATTTTGATGTGCTGACCTGCCTGCTGAGTGGAAAGGTTGCTCGAAGAATGTCTTTTTCTAGAGCAGGGGTGGGGAACCTTTTCACGTTGGAAGGCCGCATTAATTTAGCTGTAACCAAATAAAGCCTCATTCAAGAAACTTCAATTAGATATACTTAAAACTATGTTATTTTGTAAAACTCTGACTACTATGTACTTATAATTTCAAAAAATGAAAACTATTTGTTAATTGTCAAGTTAACCTTTTAATGACTTTGTTGTGTCTGCTTTTTGTCAGAAAGCATTTGAATATTTGATTGTAGCAAGGAGGTCCCCAGTTTCAGTTGATCCTCTAGATGGGTACCAGTCATTTGTGACCTTAATGGTGTCCTGATTTAGGGTAGGTAGAAGAATGTAGATTCACAGCGGTAAGTAGTGGAAAAGCAAGAAAGCACTTTTCAGGCATGTTGCCAAAGGAATTGGTGTTCTACTGCATTTTTGCATATCTCAATTAGACCTTTCTTAGCATCAAACAATGACTTTAAAATGTCATCTACTAAGAGCTCAATCAGTTCCATCTGTAGTTCTTTAGGTGCCTTGGTGATATCAACTAGGTGAGGCTATCACTCAGATGCTAATTTGATATCTTGATTCTCAAAGTCAGTGAACCTTTCATTGTATACACCAATGAATAGGTCTATAACAGTTGTGTATTCTTCAAATGATTTGTGTATATCATACTGCTCATCAATAGACCTTTGCTAACTAGGGAAAATGTTCATCTGAAATTTCCTTTTGAAGAAGTGTTTTGAAAAAAGATAGAGCTTTTTTTGAAATGCTTGAATTTTTTGCTACATATCATATATAGACTTAGTTTTACCTTTGATTTGACATGGTATCACACAGCAATGCTGCATTCCTAAGAAATCTTCTTTCAATAATTCACATCACTGATTCTGTTCTTCATAAAATTTAACTATCTGTTCTTGCTGAGATAAAAGTTTGGCTAACAGCTGTCCCTGTGATAGCCAATGCACTTTAGAATAATATGGCAAATCCACACAGAATACCTCATTGTTCAATTTGAGCATGTTATGAAACTTACAATGCTATGTTGCATTTGCAGGAATATAGTTAACAATACTTATAATTTGTTACGAAGTGTCACTTAAAACAATAACTATAGCACAAAGATTTTGCTGATGCAAGATACAATGAAAAGAAATGAGAGCATCTGGATCTGTTGATACTTTTTTTCATATGTGCAATAAACCCTCATGTTTTCCTGTCATGGAAGGTGCACCTTCTGTACATACACTCACTACATTTACCAAATTCAGTCCAACTTCACAGCATTTATCTTGAAAGTTGTTGAAGATATCATTTCTCATGTTCTGTTTGCAAGAATACCCAAGGCAAGTAACTCTTTGCAGCAAAGAAAATCTTCAATTATGACCCAAATGAAGTGTAAAACCTGTGCAGTCAGTAGTATCAATTGATTCATTCAAAGTGATTGAATAAAATATATTTTCCTTTTGAAGTATTGGATGAAGTTGTTCCGTTAAGTTGAAGGCTAATTCATGCTGCCGATTACTTTTGGTCCTCCTTGAAAGAGGTGGTTGTTTGTACTTCAAAATATTATTGGGTCTAAGCATCCTATAACTTTAACAATGCATTCTTGCACAATTTCTACATCGCTGAATGGCTTCCCTTTTCTCCCACATATTAGCTACTTTATAAGTTGCTCCAGGGGCATTATTTCCAGGTCTTATTGCTGCTTGAAAGAATTGTCTTTGCTATTGCTTTTCATCTTTCAATTTCTGCAATACAACCTTTTGCACCTCTCCCTCCAATTTAAAATATTTGTGGTCTTTATGAGTGTTATAATGCTGATGAGCATTGAATTTCTTTAATGTTGATATTATAGTATCACGAAGCAAGCAAATCATCTTATCTTTAGCAAAAACAAGATAATATTGCAATTCCCAATCTTCATTAAAAAATCTGTTTTCTTTCTTCAGCATTCTCTTGGTCTTCTTTGATATGATGAGCTGTTAAGCAAACAATTAAAAAATACTTTTGAGCTGTGTAGCTATTCACAAATCCCACTTCAAACAGAAACACAGTGCACTGTTGTCAAAAGCTGATAACAGACTGGCAAACTTAACACCCGTAAACTCTCCCAACCAGCCTTGTGTGGTAGTGGCACCAGTCAGGTAGGGGAAGTTAGGACTAAATCATGAGCATAGCAGCTGTAAATTTAGCCTTCATGGCTTACTAATAATGTTCTAATAGTGCCAGTCAATCTGGGAGGATTATTTCATTGAAACTTAGTTTATTCTTTGGTGTTTTCAATACATTCACTTTAAAAATCAAATAAAAATATAAAAGATGAATAAAAATATATTAATAAAAATAAGAGGATTTGTTCTATAAAATTTGGATTCATTTGAAAGGCCACACTTAAGGACCTAGAAGGCCACATGTGGCTTTAAGGCCATTGCTTCCCCACCCCTGTTCTAGACTGTCCACCTTCAGGCTATGGGACTCACTTCTAAGACTATATAAAACTTTGAATCTACATAAACAAGCAATTTCTACAGTCCCATAGTCTGTATGGGAACCAGAAATCTTTTGTGAGGATTGGGATGATGCAAGAAACCAACTAAAATGGATCAAATGTTATTTTGCTAATTTATCAAAAAATAATATTATTGTCAGTCATGAATGTCCCTAAATGTTTTCGACACATGGTAACAAGGAGTTTCAGGGGAAAACCATAATAGTGAGTAGTTGTTCTTTTCCTGGGCTTTTGATTCCTTAACGTGAAATCCTGATTCCAGTGCTTTGGCTTTCCTTATGCCAGTTCATATAAGCTTCTGATCTTATGAATTATTGATTCTGAAGAGAAATTAATAATAGAGGATATTAGAGGAAAATTATTCTATCAAACCAAGAAAAAAATATTACATCTACTAGAGAATGTAGAGTTTTATTTGTTTAATAGTGTGTTTAAATATTTTTATAAGTTATGAAAAATTTTAACCATATATGAAAATTAAAGAGACTGGTTTGACAAATCTCTATGTATCCATCTTCCAGCTGCATCTGTTACCAACTTACAATGCTGTGGACTGAATGTCTGTGTCTCCCCCGAATTCACATGTTGAAGTCTAATCCCCAATGTGACAGTATTAGGAGGCGGGACCTTTGGGAGGTAACTAGATTATGAGGGTGGAGCCCTTATGAATGGGATTGGTACCCTTGTAGGAAAAAGTACAACTCGATCTTGGATTTCCCAGCCTCTAGAACTGTGTGGAAGTAAGTTTCCATTCCAATTCAGTGTTTTGGTAAGATGTCAGAGGTGGTACTCAATGCTTCCCGTTGCATCACATTATGAGAAAGATAATGTCTGATTTCTCTTTTTTTGTAATATTGTTAAATATAGTCTTATCTTGCATGGGAGAGTTAAAAAATCTGAACCTAAATTTTATTCTACCTTTGATAAATGAAATATGGTATCTAGGACTAAATATATAAAATATAATATATAATTGTATATTTATTATATACTTAAGACATAAAAATTAAATATATGAGATTAGGCTTTAGCCCTTTTGCATTTATCCAACTAGAGAGTGGGTAGCTTATAAACAACAGAAATTGATTTCTTACAGCTCTGGAGGCTGGGAAGTCAGAAGATCAAGGTGTTGGCAGATTTGGTGTCCCAGATAGAAGTGGGATTTGAACCCTGTGATGTATTATAATAGATTGACTCTAAACATAGAACGTGTGTCCTCTGTCTGGGCTTTCCTCCTCCCCTCTACGGCTTCGTCCTTTCCTCCACCCCTGAGAACAGTCTCCACAGTCACACACCCCGTAGGAGACCCCAGCAGCCCTCCCCTGGGCTGAGTCCCCACCCCCACCCAACAAAAGCACCTTGCGTTTGGGCACACCACTTCCCAGATCTCACTCACCTCGAACTTTGAGTACAATGTTATGATACGAGTTTGGCCTGAGATGCACTGATACGTCATTCCAATTTGCTGTAGAGAGGAACCCAGCCTTGGGAGGGAGCACGGACTGGAGCAGAGGCAATTTCTTCCTGCCTTGCTCATCAAGTTGCTCATCAAGCCCTCCCTCCTTCCTTGCTCCATTCCCAATGGCACAAGGTTTACTGATCCTGTGCTTTTCCGCGTTGGGCAGTCCTGGAAGAGCAGAGAGGAGGGGAGAGAGGTAAGGTGAAGAGAGGGATTCCAGCGTGGCTCGGAGGTGGTGTCAGTCACCCAGTGGACTCCAAATTGAGGCGGTGGCAGGGGAGGAAGGTCTGTTTACAACTCTAGGGCAGCAGCCCCAGCCAGCTCTTCCTCCTCAGCCCTTCGGTGAGTTTCCTACAGTGTCTTCATCTCGTCTCTACCAACAGCCATACATTCCTTTGAGAGCCGGGACTGTGTCACTCACCTCCATCCCTGCATTTGCCCCATTGTCTAGTGCACAGGTTTGTGCACATAGTAGGACCTCACTAAATGTTTAATGAATAAAATTCAGCGTTTATTATCCTGGTCCTTGAACCCACTAAAGCTGGTCACATGCTGACTGGATATAAAGACGCTGTCTAATATAAACACTCAAGCTTTGCTCCATCATACCTGAAAGCAGAGATTCATTCATGAACATAAGAATGACCCGGGGGGCTGTTAAAAATATAGGTTCCCAGGCTTCTCCCGAGAGAATCTTCATTCAGTGGCGCTGGGGACCTGAATCTTTAACATGTGTCCCCACTGGCCCTGCGGCAGGTAGACTGTGAAACTAATTTAGAGAAACGACCTACTCAGCATTCCTCAATTTTTCTTAAAGCCCAGTCGCACCTGCCTGATAACTCTAACCGTTACTATACTATTCTGCCCTCTCTGTACATGGATAACTGTGGTTCTCTAGTGGCTGCAAGCCACATGTGTCACCTACCAGAGGGGGCACGATAGTGGCCAAAGCCCCACGACTTTAAGAAAGGAATCTGAGCCCTTGTGGGATTATAATTCCAGAAGGGCTTTAGTGTTCGCTGCAAGAGAACCTGTAAGGAAGAAAACCCCATTGATCTGTGGGTTGAATACTAACCTGGAACTACTCCCAAATCAACTGGACTTTGTTTTCCTATTCAGAATCTTCATTTGATGTCCTTTAGTGAGTTCTAAGATACTATTTCCATGTAAAAAGCTTATAAAGACTTATTTGAGAGTGTGCTTGGAAAAGAAACATTTTCATTCTGTCTTACAGATGTAATCAAAATTAATAGTTTTTTGCCAGCCTATCTCTGCTACTTTCAGCTGTTAAATAGGCATTTGATTTAACATAGCACTTAATAACATCTTCATTCTTCAGTGATCTTAATCAACTGACACCTGAATTTATCTGCAGTCAATGTGCTTTTTAAAAAATTGGCATGCATGGTGCTTTTGATACAAATTTTATAGGGCCATCGTCTTCAGATTTGTCTTTGTCAAACAAAATATTCTCTTTTTCATTATTCTTACTTGCTTTCCGGTAGTGATTAAAGTATCACAGGAAATGTGTGTGGTTGAGTCCTTATTTCCTAAGTATATTTTATGATTAGGTTCAGACAGATGGCTCCTGCCATACCTAATAGACTACCAGAAATACACCAATAACCTCTTTATGGTGTACATTTTAGCTCTAACTCCTAGTACCATTCTACATCCCAAGCCATGTACTTTTCTCTTTACTTTCTTTTTCTTATGCTTTTTACTGTTAACTTAAAAAATTTTTAGTTTTATTTTTAATTTCTGCTTTTTTCTTATATGGAAGGTATCTTTGTAAGCTTCTTGCATCCTTTCTGGAATAAGCTAGGATATGTGTGAATATGTATCTTTAATGAGCATGCCTAGGGCCGGGTGTGGTGGCTTATTCCTATAATCCTAGCACTCTGGGAGGCTGAGGCAGGAGGATCACTCAAGGTCAGGAGTTCAAGACCAGCCTGAGCAAGAGCGAGACCCCATCTCTACTAAAAATAGAAAGAAATTAGCCAGACAACTAAAAATATATAGAAGAAATTAATCAGACATGGTGGTGCATGCCTATAGTCCCATCTACTCAGGAGGCTGAGGCAGAAGGATTGCTTGAGCCCAAGAGTTTGAGGTTGCTGTGAGCTAGCCTGATGCCATGGCACTCACTCTAGCCCAGGCAACAGAGCAAGAAGACTCTGTCTTAAAAAAAAAAAAAAAAAAAAGACAGCGTTTGTTATAAAAAAATAAAATAAAATAAATGAACATGCATAGAGAAAACCAAGATATTCATTTATATCCATCCAACTTTGGGTTCATTTTGATTCACATTGTTATTTTTGCGTGGATGTTTCTGGAGGCCTGTGATCCCTCCAAGACAGTACTCTGATTTCTCTGCAGAAAAATGAAATTGAACCTCCTTAATACTCAGTATCCAACTCACCAATATCCCCTACATACAAATACGTCTTCCCACCCAGTTAAGATGCCAGTTAGGAGGTCTTTCTCCTCCAGATCCCTCCACCACAGGGAGTACCCCCACCTCCTCTCCAGCGGTGCTGTCAGGGGGCCCACGGCTGCCTCACTGTAGCTGAGCATCTTCTAGCATGGCTGCTGCCACCAAAGGTCTTGCCAGCTCTCCACTGTAATAGTCCCTGCTCCCCCAGACCGCTCTGGCCCGGCCAAGGGAAATGTCAGAGTCAGCTCAGAGCCGTGAGAGCCCCTCCCTCCACACCCCCAGACCTTCTCACACG
The DNA here is from genome assembly GCF_040939455.1 of Microcebus murinus. Lineage (NCBI taxonomy): Eukaryota > Metazoa > Chordata > Mammalia > Primates > Cheirogaleidae > Microcebus > Microcebus murinus. Next base: position 16,357,305 of record NC_134108.1, on the reverse strand, counting down.
TCATCAGAGAGAGGAACATCACATGCTTAAAATGCATGTCGAATCCTGTTCGGGTTTTAGGGTTTTTGTGCTGGATGTTGATCTTTAGAGGACACGTTAACATCACGTGCCTGTTGGTTCCAGCTGCGGTTACATCTTGAGAGAGATCATGCAGATCTCCTTGGTCCCAGCCTTGTCCCCTCTGGTCCATCCTCCACACTCTCACCAGTGTGGTCTCTCTGGCCACAGGTGTGCTCTGGACACCTCCTGCCTCAACCTCTTTCTTTTGACATCCTCAAGATGGAGGGAGCCTACTCTTTACCCCCCTCCCCATCCTGCTGAGCCTTTTCTGTTTGCTCGGGTTTTTCAAATAATTCATTGTGATTTCTCACCTGCTCTTTTAAAAGTGAAACTAAGGCTCCTTAAGAGATGGTGATTAGAAGCAATCGTCTGGATTATTTTTAGTAAGTCTTCCTTTGTACCTTGGCCATGTTCCTATCATGGATGTGAGAAGGACAAACAGCCACCAGGTGAGCCCCCACCAGCAGGTGGTACGGGGCTACTCTGTAAGCTCTCCTCGTGGGGCATTTCTGGCCCCTAAAATAGATGGCTGGAGAGTTAATTAGATGCATTTACTTGCAGAAGTCTCAGAGGCATTTTTTTTGATAGTACACAAAACGGGTCTATTAATTAGTTCTAACAAGGAAGGTTTAAATAACATCAGTTAATGGCTCATTGCTGGTGGCAACAGGGCTGGCAGGACTGGGCACCCCTGGGCTGAGCAGCCTCTTCTCCCTGAGGGAGAAAAGATCCAGGAAGATGGCGCTACTGCCTCGGGAGGAGCCTGCAGTCTATGTGGGAAGATTAAATACCCGTAGATTATGGAGTTGAGAATAATTTAGTGCGCGGTTCTGTACTAACGACTGTCAGTCCAATGGGTGAAGAGGAGAATCCCCAGAGCTGCAAAAGACGTGAGTGTTTGGGTCCAACACAAATCAGAACTTGCTTTTGCAAAGGGATTTTGTGCATTGTGTAGTACACCCATTGTTTTGTGGGGTTGTTGTGAAAAGCATTCAAGCCCTGTGGGGTGTCCAAACTGAGACTTCACCACAGAAGTTCTCCCTCTCCAGGGGCCCCCAGTGCCTGGAGGCCTACCAGGAACAAGGTATAGTGTTGTAGTTAAACACTGTCCTCTCTTGGGTCCTCTCTTGGAACCCACCCACCCCTTGGAGGAGGGACCCGCCGAGCCTTCAGCACTCCAGGTGGACGGCTGTGAAAAAGCTTCCTCCGAGCAGGAGGGGCCTGGAGCAGCCTGTGGCTCTTGGGAGCACAGAACGGGGACAGAGGACCTTCAGCACCCAGTCCCAATTGTAGAGTGCCACCCTCATGGTCTGGGGCCTTCTGCAGCCCTGTGTGCCCCCCACCTCGCTGTCCCCACTGCCCCAGCCAAGCCCACTCCTCCTCCCCATGCTCCAGCCGTGTGGCTGCCACCTCTGCCCAGAGCACGGCCCGGCGCCCTCCCCCCTCCACACCCGGTGTCATCAGAGCCAGGCCTAGTGTGGAGGACGCAGGACCCCTGCCACGAGAAACTCGACCTCACATCAGTAAAGGCATGAACAGAAAGCAGGACAGAGAGCGTTGGAAAGCCTCGAGGTGGGGGAAGAGAGAAAAAATGTATACGATGATTTTTTAACTGATATTTTATTCACATGCCAGTAAATTCTCCTTTTTAAAGTGTACAGTTCAGTGGGTTTTAGTATGCTCATAAAATTGTGCAACCCTCACTCACCACTGTCCAATTTCAGAGCATTTTCATCACTCCAAAAAGAAACCCTGTTTCTCCAAAAAGAAACTCAGCCACTGGCAGTCACTCCCTCTCCCCCCACGACCCCTGACCTCTGGCAACCACTATTCTACTTCCCGTCTCTGTGGTTTTGCATGTAGGATTTGGGGTGTTTCATATAAATGGAGTCATACGATGTGCAGCCTTTTGTATCTGACTTGTACTTACTGTATTGTTTTCGAGGTCCACCTGTGTTGTAGCAGGTATCAGTCATTCCTTAATGTGGCAGAATACTGTTCCCTTGTGTGGTTATACCACATTGTGGTCATCTGCTCATCATTCCATGGACAGTTGTGTCGTTTCCACTTTTGGGCTGTTATGAATAATGGCGTTATGAGCATTTGTGTACAAGATTTTGTGGGACATATCTTGGGTGTATACCTAGAATAGAATTTTGGGGTCCTAGAGTAACTCTATGTTTAATTTCTGGAGGAACTGCCAAACCGTTTTCCAGAGTGGCTGCACCACTTTACATTCCGCCCACGACGCAGGAGGGTTCCAGAGCCTCTGCGTCCTTGCCAACTCTGCTATTCTCCATCTTTTTGATCCCAGTCATCCAGTGGGAACACGGTGGTATCTCACTGTGATTATGCAATATTTTTAAATCAGTATTTGAAGGGTTGGCATGTTCTTTGTTTCAGGGACCTAAGCAGAACCCTAGCGTCCCTTCCTAGTTATTCATAGTTACAGTTCTAAGAATAATAGTCTTTGGATGAGTTAGGAAGAGGTCCCCTTCCTTTCCCAGCTGTCACAGCCTCATAAGTGCATGGCTTGGTCAGTTTGTGGCACCTCTATGCTGAGAAGAAAATCCCTGTTCACCCTCAGGCTGGGTGTGGCTCCTCACCCAGGGTCAGGCCTTGGCTGGTGGGGCCTGGTCTGGACTTTAGCCCCTCACAGCAACTCTGTGAGGGGTACCGTTGTCAGGACGTGACCTCCACAGCTGTATTTGGCCTGCACTTGGCCATGCTGAAGCCAGAGGGACGTGGGCTCCTGTTTCAGCTGGGCCCTAGGCTCTGAGTTTGGACAAGTGATTTAATGTCCCTGGGCCCCAGTGTCCTCATCAGTAAATAATATTGATAATAATATTTCCCTCTTACAACCATAACCCTTTTATGGTATTATGGTGATTAAATGAAATGAACTTTATAACACAACTGGTGTAAGACCTCACAAATCAAAGTGCTTATTAAACAGTAGCTAATTTTGTGTCTTATCTTTAGAGACTTGGTGTGGGCATTATTTCCTCTAGAAGATGGGTCAGCAATCTATGGCCCACAGGCCAAATCAGCCTGATATTGTACCTCCCACAAGCTAAGAATTGTTTTTGCATTTTTTAAAGGGTTATGATAAAAAGAAGAATACGTGACATAAAATGTCACCTCTAAGGCCTAAAATATTTCCTATCTGGCCCTTTAGAGTAAAAGTTTACTGGATCCTGGTATAGATGCTTCTCAGACAGCCCTCCCTTCCCCTGTCCTGCCTACCTAACTTCAGGGCCAGTTGTTGCTGCTCATTGCCCCCATATCATCTTGTACCTGTCTCTATCATAGCCCCTTCCACACAGAAATCCCTGCAAGGCAGGCCCTCAGCACCTTGCCCACCCCGGGATACTCTGGCGCACAGTAGGAAGTTTGTAGGTATTGGTTTGGGGAATGAAGGGAGGGAAGGGGAGGACCCTGAAGAACAGTTTTGCCAACTTCACAGTTTTGTCAGTGTCAGAGAGTGACACTTAAATTTGGCTGTCCTCCTGTGCATAGCATGGGAGCTGAGCGACACCCTTGCTGCAGTTTTCTCCCCAAATACGTTAATGCGGGGTAACAGTCAGAGTTTCCCCTAGGCCATCGTATGTGGAGTGAGCTTCCCAGGAGCACATTTCTCGGTAATTCACAGCTGCCTTCCAGAGAGGGCACCTGGCTGTGGGTGACAGGCTGCGATCCAGTAGCCCTTGGGCCCCTCCTGGAAAGATGCCAGGCTGTGTGAACTCAGGATTTGCACCCTCTTGGATGGGGCTGGATGAGAGAAGGTGTAGTGACTGCTTGAATGTTTAAACAAAAGGGGCAGGCGTGACTGTGCCTGCTTGATTCTATTACTTTGGGGTATTTTCAAAGAATTCCTTGTCTCCACTTATTTTTTGATAGTCATGTTTATGTTGAATTCCTCATGCAGAAACTGATGCACTGCTTTTACCCTGGAGCTTTCACTGATGTTTGATGGAATTAGCTGTGTAAACGATGTTGACATGATATGCCTTCAATTGTTGGCTCCTTATGTACTAAACTGGATTTTTACAATTGATTTCTATGAACTTGAGCTCTGTGTATATGAGCAAGAAAGAAAGAGACTGATTTGTGGCCTGAATACTTGTCCCCACCCCAAACCCCCAAAGAAAGTCCAGAAGAACCTACAGATGAAAGCAGGACAGTGAATGTCTAAGGGGAGCAGAGATGTTTATGGTGCTTCCAGCAATCTGAGTTTGAGTAATTTATAATTCCTGAGCCCAAATAGGCACAGACTTTTTCAACAGACAAGAAAAAATTAAAAAAAGAAAGTGATGAATGCAAATGAAGGATTTGCAACTCACAATGATGTTTAAACTCTCTATCAAAAAAAAAAAAAGGAAGAAGAAAAAGAAAAAAGAAATTGCAATTTATAGTAGATTTTCTCTAAAGATGTCCAATGTGTGGGTTGTTTGCAAACATATTTCCCAGTGGAGGGAATGGGGGAATGTTTCCAAGTAACAATTCTAAACAATTGATGTCAAAACTTACCAAGCATTACTCCTCCAAAGCTTCAAAGGAAATGTTTATAAATAACCCGGAAAAAAAAATTGCATCTCCAGTCTTGGATACAAGTGACCCTCTGAATGAGATCACTCCCCATGACAGAGTGAAGTGTGTAGTTTGGCGTTGAGAGCAACTCACACAACTAGGTCAAAAGTTGTTTATTGACCACATAATTTCCAGGAGCAAGGCATGTAGAGTTTATATTTAATGCACTTACACTAAAATTGGGCAGTAAGGACAGAAGGGATGAAGGATTCTTTAGTTGTACATCTGAGCAAATTAGTGGGTTTTTTAAAGTAGACCATGTACATGCTGAGAAGAGTGTTTACTGTGACTGAGCAGATTACAAACACTACAGTGAGTTAGACAGGCTGTGAATGCAGCGGTATGTTTGTAACAGATATCTCTCCTTAGCCAGCTACCTTTGAATTCCAACCATAAATATTTCATAAACTGTCCCAGAAATGTTTAATGGTGGACTTTTAAAGTACTTGAAGGAAGAAAGCAGGTATACTTTATGAGACCCTTTCTTTCTGGTGACATGTTTTGATCACAAATCTAGAATTTTTAAGCTAATAATGCTGCCACTGCAATGTCAGTATGCTACAGGACCAAAGGAATGATTTGAGACCCAGAGCTCTTTTCATCATGAATGTGCTTGATTTTCTCAAAAAACAATAATTTTTTAAAGTAAATAAAATCATCAGCAAATTAGAAAGGGAAAGGTCTCCATCAGAAATGCGTTGGACTGAAAGCAACAGAAAACTGGACTATCGATTTAAACAGTTGGAGAGGCCTATTAATTTCGTGCAAAAGCAGTCCAGATCTGGTATAGTGGCACAATAATGTCATTGGGGATCTCTTGCTTTTCTTTTTTCTCTGTCCTCATTAGCCTGTGGGTCTCGGCTTGCAGGATGATCCCATGCCTGCTGCCTGCTGGTCACAAGATGGCTTCTGCACCTTGAGGCATTGCATCTGTGTTCCAGGAAAGAGAAAGGAACGGAAAGTCGAGGCACAGGACTGAAAAGGGCACCAGAGGTTACTGTCCTTGATAAAAGATTGCCCACTAGACCAGCTCAGTAATGTCCATTTATATTTCATTCATTCATTGAATGAATGACCCAAATTTGATCACTCTGTCACCTCCAACTTCAAGTGAGTCTAAGAAGATGAAATTTTTAGATAGGCATATTGTCCCCTAGATGCAGCCATGATTCCATTAAGAAGACAGGAAAAATAGATATTAGGTAGACAATGAACAGAACCCACCACAGAGTGGTCATCATTTCAAAATATTGTATATAGTCGGTAATAGGTTTGAAAAAAATGACTTTCAGCCAGGTGCATTGGCTCATGCCTATAATCCTAGCTCAGGAGTTTGAGACCAGCCTGAGCAAAATCAAGACCCTACTTCTACTAAAAATAGAAAAAGAATTAGCTGGGCAACTAAAAAAGATAGAAAAATATTAGCTGGGCATGGTGGTACGCACCTGTAGTCCCAGCTATTCAGGAGGCTGAGGCAGGAGGATCACTTGATCCCAGGAGTTTGACATTGCTGTGAGCTAGGCTGATGCCACTATACTCTAGCCTGGGCAACAGAGAAAGACTCTGCCTTAAAAATAAATAAATAATAATGATTGTCCATATTAAAGGTGGAGGGACTTCGAGGATGAAAGGACGCAACCAACAATACAAAATTAGTGTATATTTACCTTCAGAGTAAAATATTCACATACATTAATGCTGGAGCACAGTAATAACTGATCCATCAATCATTATTACACCCCTGCTGTGATTTGGGACAGGTATTGGGGCAGAGATAGAGAAGGAAGAGGGAAGAGGAGGGCAGAGAGAAGACAAGAGAGGAGGGAAGGAAGGAAGAAAGAGAGGGAGGGAGGGAGGAAAGGGGCTAAAATCATAGAAATACATTGAGGTCTCAGCCTTCCCAAGGCCTTACGGGCTACTCAGTGCAGAAGCTTAGCATAGTTGGTCAAATGCTCAGTTAAAGAGTCATGGAAACAATCATGCCACCAGTTGCTCTAACTGAACAACCTTTACTCTGAATTTTCTGGTAGCCAAGGAAAAATGGAGCTGTAAGTGCTTATGCAGTTCTCATTTTCTATGAAGCAGAAGTATACTAGTTTTCCTGATAGCATAATGGATTGGAGAGTGTGAGTTTGGGCTTGAGTACCAGCGCTACAATTGACCTTGGACTAGTTCTTTAATCCCTCCAATTTTCAGCCTTTTCATCTTTAATATGGGAATGCTTGTACTCATGGTTTAGGGGTCATTTTATAAATTAATGGAGATACTGTATTTAAGGCACCATGCATGAGTGCCCTGAGATGAGTAAAAAAAAAAAAAAACGAGGAAGTTAGAAAACACTGAGGTCAATGACATCCCTGTGCCAAAACAACTGGATCGTGTGATGCTCTATCTTATAGTGTCCCTACATGGCCACCGAGGACATAATGCCAAAATGTCACTCAGTTAAAGCAGCTCTAGATGGAGCCAAGAAATTATGCCCCAATCGGCAGCTCTTTGACGGCCCAACTTAGTCCAAGACTAAAAAGTCCAGAGTGTACAGAGACAGGGATGGATCCTGTGTCCTCAAACAATCTTCCTTACTCATCCAAGCCAGCCCTTGGGCAGACTTGGGTGGCTTCCCATTCGAGGATATAGTCCCTGGTGAAGGCCTGGACGGGAGCGATTTGTGTCACTGGTGGAGAATGATCCCATAGACATCAGTGATGTAGGTTGGACAGAGGCCTCACCTGAATTCTGGCCCAGGTAGGGGTAGCCTACCTGTTACTAGGAGTTTTGTTGTTGTTGTTTTTCATTCCACTGCCCTAGGACAATGACAGCCAGCGGCAGACTCTTAAAACCTATGGTTCTTCTCATTTTAAACTGTAGTTTCCTTTATCACATTTACCTCTTTAACTAAACTCTCCTAACAAGGATTTTCTTGCTTAGTCAGATCCAACTTTTTGACATCGATATGGGAAATCAGAAGTCTTATACCCATCCAATGGGTCTAGCTATAAAGACGATTGTTGTTCTCCAATCTGTCTTTCTCTTTTCCTCTTTCTTCTTTTTTTTTTTATAAGCCAGAATGCACAGTCACCTTTACTTACCAAGCCAGATATAATTATTATCCTATCTGTAACAGAGCTTTGCAACCGATTCCCACAGCTGTCCTTGGTCAGCGGCCCTGCAGGAGTAGCTTACTTCCCATAAGTCTCACGAGGACTCTGCTAACTTAAGTTTCAAGAGACCCCCTGAATTTAAGCCGTGAGAATTTCTCCCAGCTTGAGGTCCACAGCCCAAACCTCTGTTGTTGCAGGGAGATGATCTCCCTGAAGGGAGGAAGGGAGGAAGGTCAGCTGAAACTCTAGGTCAGGGACCAATTTCCCATAGATCCTGATAACGTACCGGTTAGGAACCCAGGGAGAAGGCCTTCTGCAGCCCATGCAGGGCCAACTGGCCACGTGTGCTGAAGCAGTGTAGAGCCAGCAGGCTTTGCAGAGCTAAGTTCCAGAAGTTGCGGGTTTGTGCCTGTCTCCAGCAGCCACTTTAAAAATCTATAAATAAACAGTATTTCTGCTGGATCTGACCCTACAGGACCACCTGAGCTGTTTCTAAGCAGTCCCCTGTGTGTGAGAGAGACAGGTGTGTGTGCACCTGTCTCTCCTTTAAGCAGGACTTTGCAGCTTGACCCCAGAACCTCATGCTACCCCATAGAGCCTGCTGCTCTGTGGTATCTGACCACCTGGTTCAAAGCCAGAATATGCCAAATAGAATTTTAACAATATTCCATCTTGTTACACTTTAACTTGATGATCTAAGAGAAAGTGCATTTTTACAAGACCATGATCACAACATCAAATGCCCACACAAATCAAGTTACAGGTTTTGTCGCTAGACAAACCCAGAGTAATTTTGAAAATTAACTGCTTACAACACATTAAAAAAAAAAAAAGGAAAATAGTTATTCTGTAGGATACATGAGGTATGACTCCTTTAATCTTAGCTATCAGGCAGCTTCATCTTGACCTTCAACTAGTTAAAGGCTTGTCAGAAGGACTTGTCATGAGATGCTTGGCCAACTGTGACAGATGGCTATCTGTAACTTTTGTAGGTAAAGTGAGGCTTTGTCTCCCATTAGGCTTGTCATTCTTCCAGCTTTTCTTTATTTTTCCTTTTCCCAAACTCTCCCTTCTCTTCAAGCCTGATCTTTAAGAGGTCTTTGGCTTGTCTGCTTGCTGTTAAGTGTTGAACTCCACTCTACAGATTCTTTCATGCTTTCTCTTTGGGGGTCACCGTAACTGTACAGCTTTACATTCTATTAACTTGAATTTCAAACTTCACCACCCCTCCCCCAATCAGCCATCTGAAGAAAGGACATTGAACATAAGCAAATCCTCTTGGATGGCGAGTGTAGAAATCAAGTGGAACATGCACATCGGCTATAGGACCCTAATGACCACATTCACACCAGAACTCTTCAGACCGGGTGTCGTCCGCCATGTTCCTGACAAACGGAGACACTTTGTGGGGCACACAGGTAGCGGGACATGACGGTGGTGTTGAGTCTTGGCCAAGGGCACTAACGGGCTCAGTGAACCATCCGCAGTTACAGACACACACAACCACACTCGCTCTTCCTCTTCCTACTAGATAGCAAAATCCTGAGGTATGGCAAATATTAACATCCAAATATAATATATGGCAAATATTTATAAATGATATTTATATCATTAAAATATTTTTTGAATGATGATTTCTTTTACCTGCCACTGTTTGATAGCCCGAATGTGATCACAGTTCCCTAAGGGAAATGGGGTCCTTCATCCATCCATCTTGGTGGAGATTTCTGAAAAATCTGTCTACTCAGAACCAAGTAACAAATGGAAACAAAAACCAGCCTACAAATACCGTGGAAGAGGACTTCCGCAGTCAGATCTATGCTGATGGATGGGGTCTGGATTCCATGCCACGTTTGTTCAAAATTAATTCATTTATGAAAAGGGTGTACAGGCCCCCAACATGTAGGCCGTATGACATAATTTCATCTGAGAGCAATTTAAATGTCTTATTACCATCGCTAGCTGAAAATACTTTATGAATTCTGGATTCTTGTGTGGAGCTAATCTTCCAGCTCAAGTTCACCTTGTTTCTAATTCTCCACCTCATTTCAGTGTGTGGGAGGAGATGTCATTTTATGTAGAAGGGGGATGTATTTCATCTCTCCTCTTCTCCAGCTATCAGCAAATCTGTGCCTAGAGCAGGCAGAAGCTGTGGGAATGCATGCAGGAAACAACCAGCAAATAGACCCTTGTCACGTGCTGAGAATGGTGTCCACTGCTCTTACTCCCTTTTCTGTAGTCGACGAAGGAGGGTAAATGGGCGTTTGAAGGATCGTGAACAACAAGGCGTTTGAGGGGTGCAGTAAAGCAGATCCTATTGGTTGTTCACCCCGTATCTGTTCTCCACAGCCTCCTTCTCTGTAGCAGAAATCCGACTTTGTTCAAGTTTTTCTCTAAGGGGAAGCCAATCCCATCCCCAGCTCATGGGTGAATCCTGATTAGTCTATCATGGTTGTCTCCTTTCCTTTGCTACTGGTTAGTTGAGACGTGCAATAGCAGTTTAGACTGGGCCAAGGGAACATGGGAGATTTTCTCAGGACCTTTTAGGTAAGATTTTCAGATCTCAAAGGAAGCACCCTGTAAAGAGAGTGTCTTCTTCCCCTGGATTTTGCCATTCTGCATGGGATGGCTGGAATCACAGCAGCCATTATGAAACACGAGGAAAGCTAGTCTGAGGATAATGCTGATGTGCTAGGATGGCAAAGAAAAATGGAACGAAAATAAGGAATGAACCCTAAAACTCCATACATAAGGACTTCTGTTTTGTAAGAGAATATATTCCTCATATTTATCTATCTTTTAGAAAATATATTTTCTTTTCTTTTTTTTTTTACCAAGGTAAACTGAATTTCTTTTCTTTTTTGTTTTTTTTTTTTTTTATTTTCTTTATTGTTTGAATTGGGTTGCATTTGCTGTTACCCGCAGACAAAAGCATCCTTTGATTGATACATGGAGATATGACAAAGTAATCATGCAAGTCTTTTAGTCATGTTTAAGCCAGTTGGTTTTTGATACTGCAACTCCACAATTTTCCTTCCCTCTTCCTGCACCCAGTGGATGTGAAGGGCAACACTAGCCTAGAGAGTTGATGAATTTTACATGGTTGCATTTTCTTTGCATATCACACATACCATCCCCGCCCCCCACCCCACGAATGTGAAAAATTCTAAGAAGCCAATTCTGCATAGCCAATTCAAACATGGAGGACTAGAAAGTTCCTTATTAATGTAAATCAGTAAGAATTTGGTAGATGTACTTTGACAAAGAGAAAGGTCGAGTCCCGGCGTGCACGCTGTTTTCAAGCTTCTGCTTGTGTTGCACTTAATGTCTTCTTAGCGAAAGCAAGTGACGTGGCCAGTCTGGAGGTCGGTGTGGAAGGAGGTTACATTGTGCAGGGCTGTGGAGAGGCGTGATTGGTTGGGGCTATTACTGTGCTAGTCTGCCACGCTATTTTAAATTGTGGGTTATGTTATAAAAGCCTTAAACTCAGCTAAGGAATTCAAACAATGATCATTTGAGTCCAAGAATAAGTTTCTTGCTACAAATTCACACGCAGGAAACTAAAATTTGATTCAGATGTTTCAAATGGAAAATAATGATATGATTCACAATGAACGGTGTATCTGAGTTCTTGCTCTTAAAATCTTTACACAGTGCTTTGATGGGAGAGAGGAGTATTGGCAGCCAAGTGTGCCTATTCCCCCAGCCTTTATACTATTTACAATGAGGGCAGTTTTTTCTTCTGAGGTTCATAAGGAGAATAATTGACTCTTTCCCCCCAACAGCCAGAGGAGACTGTTCTAAATTGAATGGTTGGCTCATGTGAACAATACCTGCTATAAATTATGAAACCTCTAATCAATAATCAACACTTCTCTTCCATTTGCATGATAACAAATGGGTTTTTAGATGGGGCTCAGAATGTAAATTCTTAACTAAAACAAAGAGGACAAATATAAGGAGATAAAACTTAACTTTAGACTCTTAAATCTTAAAAGTCTATATAAACTAAAGTGTCAATGCATTTGAAAGGTGTATGTGATTAAGAGGAGATGTGTTATAGATCAGAATGGAGAGCGAAACTAAATGTGTGGGTCTGGTGGGTCTAAATGCATGTATCCAAATGCATTTTCATAATTCCATATTCTGGTCTAAACGTTAGCGTAAAAAGCCAGTTGAATTGATCAATACGAAAAATGGAACAATCTGGATCTAGAACTAATTAGAGGACCCTGTAACTCCTATCCCCAGAGTTTTGTTTAATAAAGACTTTTGGATCACTGAATACCTAGCATGTAAGAAAGTGCCAGAAATGGTTAGAATCCAGATTTTACTTGAACGATATTACTTATAATGTCTTTGGGCTCAATAAAGCATGCAAGGCATATACACATGTGTACACACATGTACACAGGAAGATGACGTTAAATAGGACTGTCAAACCCATATGGGTTTCTCCATTTAATTTTGATTATAAAAACCATATAAAAGTTTAAAGGGCTCTTAGAAACATGGGCAGAAGCTGCAAAGCACAAGTGCAATGAGGCCACCATATGTATACAAAACCAAGACCAAGTCCCAGGCGAACATTTGGAAATATTCTTTCAGGATGGGTTAGCCTCTCAAACTTCCATCCTCCCGTGCTGCTCATGTTTCATTTATGTGGCCCAGGGACTTCATTTCTCTTTTCTGGCAAACATTCGAGTATTCCATGGACTCAGTTTCCTATGGACTGAATTGAGGTTTGAATTTTAGAAACCATAACATTCTGGGGTTATGAGATCCCTAGTTTATGGACTGCTTTTTGTCCATGATTTATGTACCAATCAGAGAAAGAAGCATAAAGAGCGTTGCAGAATTAAAAGTGAATCTGCCTTTCCGAATGTGTGTATTTTCTTTGCATTTGTTAATTTGAAATTTGAAAACATCCATCTTTTTGTCCATGTCATTGATAGCATTCACTCAATGTCACCTGACTTTTTAATCAAATCAGAAGGTTGATTTGTCCTCATCCCCCAGCCCCAAAGAATACTTAGAGTTCCAACAATGGTAGTTTAATCATCATATCCAAAAACTTATTTCTGGCTCCCTGTGAAAATTGCTTCTTTGTATGAAGAATCTGCTATAGTGTTATGTTCCTGGGAATAGCATAGTGATGTTGTACAACATGGAGATGAAGGGACATTACCTATACAGAATGGAATGAATATCTAGGAGTGCAGAATGCCATGCAGATAACCCCCGAACGCCTGCAGATGTTGTGCAGCCCTCCCTTAACCTCATGAGATGCAGACAGGAAGGCAGCTTTAGAGTCGAGTCATTGGGTTCAGTACCCTCATTTTATATTTGGGGAACCTTTGACCCAGAGAATTTGTTCAAGGTCATTTGTTTAAGGTCACTCAACTACTCAGCGTGATAAAGCCAAAGGGAATGCCAGAGTTTCCTGATTTTTAGTCCAGGGAACCTACTTCACCATACTCCTTCTCACGTGACAGCAAATGAGGGGTGTTTCAAAACACAGTGAGTGTTAAGAAAAGATTGGTAAACTTCCCTTATAGTTTTAGGAGACAACTGAAAGAGCATCCTTTCTAATAATAAATGGGACAGCATTGGGTCTACCACAACATTGAATAGTATTTTCATCCCAATAGTCTATCTATTAATAGACAGATACTCTTTATTAATATCCACTGTGCACATAACAGTAGGCCTAGATGGACGTAGAAAGGATCTGTGGCCATATTTACCTGTCTGTAGATGGCATTAGATGGGGACTGGCTTCAAGTAGGAGCAAAGGAAAAGGAGAAAGCATAAGATCAGATTTGCCATGGCTCCGGGAAGAGATGGGTATGAATAATTAGAAATCTGCAGGGATGTCTTTGGAGAGGTGTAGATGGGAAGAGCCCTCTATGTAGGGGGATTGCAATGAGGGGAAGTAAGATTCTTAAATGAATCCTGTGTGTCTCCTCCTCTAGAATGGAGGAAAGGCACCCAGGGGGCGGGAGAGATGATGGTGATTACAAAACAGGGACATCTGGCAGAGGACCTCAGATGGCTTGATGGGCAAAGGCCAGGGAGTCCTGGGAGGCCCTGGTGACAGTCCTCAAAGCAGGGAGCTCAAAGTGATTAAAACTGTGGAGAGGAAGAGAAATATAAAAGGAAGATAAAGGTAGATTTATTGCGTGACAAGCCCAAACAAAAATAGGACAGCTCCAGACATGCTGAGGGTTCCAAAATAGAACCAGGAATGCCCAGGGAGCTGGGACCCCATGTTATTAGCACAAATTACTGGAACTTTGATTTTTTTTATTTGTTTTATGCATATATTTCACAAGGAAACATGGCAAAATCTAGTTTTAGTTTTTAAGGCATTTCCACGTTATGTCTTGGTAACACTGTAGTAGATTAAAATTAATGATTTAATAACTTCAGAAGGGAACATCATTTATTGGGTTATACCCTAATCCTCTTCTTTTATGGATGTGGAAACTGAGGCTCAAGGGTGTGCAGTGACTGGCTCTGAGCACCACAGTGTGCTAGGAAACTTTAAAAGGGGATTAGCTGAATGGATTAGAACTGCTCACAGCCACGTGGACAGTGAGTAGCAGAAGTATCCCTGAATTTAGGCCTGACTGTGATTGCTCCCACTGCTGGTGTGATGAACCTTGAAATCGAGGTGCTGGAAAGTCACAAAGTGCAGTTTTATTCACCACAGAAAGTCAGTTTGTATTCGACGTAATACTAGTGCTAAGGGTCTAATGCTTTGATAATGTTCAGTGTACATTTAAGTTAACCTACACGTTTGGTCAGCCAGCACACCTGTTCCCTAACCAATCTGGATGAGTGTGCATTTCCTGTAGCGTGAGCATATTCAGCAGGTTAATCATGACTGTTAAATCATGTAGGGGGAGGCCATTCGCATGCTGGTGAGACCCAAGGAAGACCCAACAGTTCCCCATGCCCAGACTCCCCTCCAGGGTCACGCATGCCACCGTCTCCCCCACCTTAATCCTTCCAAAGGCTGCAAGGACCCATTCAGCCTCTTAACACGGAAAGCTGGGAGTCTGTACCACAGCACTTCCTCAAACCACCACGGAGGCAGAGGCCCCTGGGGAGCTTTTTAGAGCTAGACTCCTGACCCTTACCCTGGGTTTTCCGATTCAGTTGGTCTTAGAGTGGGGCCCAGAAATCTGCATTTTTAAAAGCCCCATGGGGGAATTTGAATATACAGCCATTTGGGAACCACATCTTGTAAAATACTATGTTATTATAAATGTCATTTTGCAAAACCTTAAAAGCAGCATTGATGCTAATTGCTCCAACACTCCCAATCCCCAGAAGAGTCCTCTAGACTCGGCGTTTCATAGACTATGAAAGTCTTGCCCCAGACCAAGTTTGCTTTTTGCCTAGAAAGTCTTCTTTCTCCCCTCCCATTTCAGACAAGAGATAAGCCATTGGACGTGTGTATGCATCTGCTGGTGGTTACTGTTGTGCTTAGGATTTTGGAAAGACTTCTGTTTATTTGGCATGCTCTGCACAGGCCTGTCAGGCTCTGGGGATTTGTGGCATGTGCAGAACTCACAAGGCAGGCAGCATAAAAATATATAATTCATAGAGTGAAATATTTTGGAGGCCCCTTCACTTTTACAAATTGGCCATAAAACAGAAACCACAGACATAACATTCATACAACCGTCGTTGCCAAGAATCATATGGGGGGCTGTGCTGGGGGGAGCTGCTGTATTCTTCTCTGTAGGACACCCAAAGGAAGAGTAACTGATCAGGATTTGTGTGCAAATGATAACAGGAACATGAAAGTGGAGGGTGGAGTTCTCTGTCTGACAATCAACAGATATCTGTTGAGGAAAATGAGGATTTTGAGGTTGATCTTCCAAGCCATTTAAAGTCTTTTCAGAGTCATTAAGTTTATCATTTGTGGATATTTGCTTGTCTTGATAGACATTCCAAGTGTACTTAGGATTACATTTTACTGCAATTTACTGCTTCCTGTTTTTTCCCTTTCCTGGTGGAAGCAGTTCACATATCTGAGGCAGCTGTTGCTGTGACTGCCCGGTGACATATTAGGGGAAGGAGGCAGGAGGGGGCTGGGGGGAGTCCATCCTGCTACCTTTTTCTCCCATTAGCTGCGCTGACACTCTGGCTTCCATCAGCTTGCTGGACTGAGTCCTCAGGAAGCAGAGAGAGGCTAATCCGCCCCTGTCGGTTCCACTCAGCCATTCCCCGGGTTTGAGTAACGGCTGAGTAATGGCTGATGATACTGGTTGTGATTGTTGACTGTTGAAAAATGGCATATTTAATGAGGTTGGATACGTGCAAGACATAGAAAAGGAAATATTATCTCTGTCGCAGAAGTCAAACTAAAAATTCTTTTCACCGTTTGCTGTTGTCTGTTAAAGGGAATGTCATTTTAGGGATCGGGAGAGCCGAGAGCTGGGCTAACATCATGTGCCAATGTTTTTGGCTTTGTGATCTTGAAAATGACAGGTCATCTCTCTGAGCCTCAGTTTACTCATCTAAAATAATTATAACATCTACCTCACAGGGATTTTGAGAGGACGAAGTGACAACAAAAAGGAAAGTTCTAGCCCAGTCAAGCACGGATCGGGCAGGAGGTGGGGGTGACAGAGAGTGATGGGGGCGTCTGAATGGATGGATTATTCTAAATTGACTCTGGACCTCAAACCCCATTCTGTGAATCTATGATATTATGAAGACAGAGGCACTCAGGGGAGTCACTCGGTTGCTACTAGTGATGCTTACTTAACCCATTCGATAATTCAAACTCTTAGAGAAATGCACAGCTAGAGTAAAAGACAATTATGCTATTTGATTCTGTATTGTTAGCAAAGATCAAGAGGGTTTACACAGCACAGGGTCAGCCCTTCGTAAACATCAGTCCCTTTTTTCTCCATCTTTCCAGAAAGTACACTTCAAATAAAAGGTGACAATGATTTTTAAAGCAGACCTTCAGAAGCAAATCTGTAGTTTTACCAAGGACAGGATGAATCGACTTCTGTTGTTGTTCAATTTCAAACCTTATCCAACGTGATGACTGGATCAACGTGATGATTTGGCCAGCCTAATTTGCCAATTTTCAGTGCATCGCATATGAAGTCTTTTAGAAAATGACTCCAAAGCCCCGCCCTAAATTTGAGAGAGGTTTGCTTGTGGTGGTGTATGATGTGTCTTTAAAAGACTGACTCCAGGAACTTTATGTGAAAACACATTTCCTAGCTCTACGTTCATAGCATGTAGGTGCTTACTGGTGTTTACAGAAATGATAGAAATGGAGTCACGATGGGGATGTTACACTCTGCTTTTCCTTAAATTAATATTGTAAATACAGCTGCAGGAATAATGCAGGAATTTGTGTTCATATCTAGGTGTTCTTTTTAAGTAACCAATATTTATAACCATTAGTTGAGAGCTTACCACAAGACTAATGAAAAAAAACTGTAATTATGAAAAATTATTTTAAAAAATCATAAAAAATGAATTAACCAATAACCCAAAGGTAAATAACATATTTGGTTATTATTAAAAAGGGTAAGATAGATACTAAGCCTGCTACGGTGTCAATTACCCAAGCGATTCAGGAGAAATTAAGTGATTTCACCTAAGTTTTATAGGTAATTGCCTCAAGTTTTTATTTAAACCTTCTAAGATATACCTAAAGTCTTCCAATAAAGTACAGGAAAAGATGCATCCATCCCATTTGTTGGACAGTTTGTTTCTATGAAAGACTTCAACTTCATGCTGGCAGCTTTGTCACAGCCGTAATCCATACACCAGCCTGGTTGTAATGGAAAGTCCAACTTATAAATGCCATTCATATCATTAGATTAAACACGAAGCCTCGTTCAGTATTCCTGGGTCATAACTTTATATTAAATAGCTGAGAACATCTCTGACTATCTGAACTGCAATAGTGGCCAGAGAACAGACTTTTGGAGTTCTCACAGATTAGACCGTAAGTAAAAGTGACCTATTATAATGACTGTCTTTTTATTTACCTTGATGACTTTTATTAGCACTTGGCTAGAAAGAACAGCTGTATTGCAGATTCTCTTGGTTTCCCATTTTATCCAGGTCATTATGTTAATTAGTGTTAAGCAGCACATTAAACCCCTCAGAGCAGTCAAGAATCAATCAATGTCTTCTGAGGTCCTTTATATGCAAAGCACCATCTAGGCACCTTGAGAACACAAAATGGAAGACACTGACTGGGCCTAAAGGAACAAGGCCTTGCTTAGAAGGAAAGAATACACAGTGGAAGAATTATACCAAAATGGCACAAGACTGGTTGCTACGTGGGGGATGTTGACAGTATGTTTTACTCCAATGACAATGAGCCTTTTAAGTTCCAAACTTACAAAATGCAACGCTGCATATAAAATATTTCAGGAAAAGAAGTTCACCTGTAATTACAAAGGTAAAAATTCAAATGGCGTTCCTTAAGGCAGGTTTGGGGTATATTTTATGCTAAGCTTTAATCTTTAGTTTTGAGCTTTTTTATGACTTCTTGTTAGGGGTATGTGCTGAATGAAGGAATCCTCTGGTTATCATTTGCCAGCTGGCCAATGCTGAGCACTGCAAATGGAGATAACATCTTTATTGAGGATATAAATATTTAATCATAGATGCTTTTCATAATAGCTTCTTAGTATATCAAAATCATTATCACTAGGCAATTAGAAGAGAAAACAAAAAAGCATCCATACTGGAATGCATAAAATAAAACTATCTGTTTGTAGATGATATGACCTTATTAATAGAAAATCCTAAAGAATCCACATGCAGAAACTATTAGAGCTAATAAATGAGTTCAGCAAGATTGCAGAATGGAAGAGCAATATAGAAAAATCAATTGTATTTATACCAATGAACAAGCAGTCCAAAAATGAAATTACGAAAGTAATTTCATTTATAATAGCATCATAAAGAAGAAATTCAAAAAAAGGAGTACAAGGTTTGGACACTGAAAACTACAAAACATCAATGAAACAAATTAGGGGAGAACTAATTAAGTAGAAAGACATTCCATGATCATGGACTGGAAGACTTAATATTGTTAAGGTAACAATAGTCCTCAAATTGATCTACAGATTCAGTTCAATGTGTATCAAAGCCTCCATTCTTTTTTTTTTTTTTTTTTGTTTTTTACAGATATTGGCAAGCTGATCCTAAAATTCATATAGAAATGCAAAGGACCCAGAGTAGCCAAAACAGCCTTGAAAAAGAACAAAGTTGGAGGGACTCACCCTTCACAATTTCAAAACTTATAACAAAGCCATAATAATCAAGACTGTATGGTATTTGCATAAGGACAAACTATACTTAGTATAAATTATACTAAGTATAAATTGATTGGTACTATAGAATTGAGAATCCAGAAATAATAATAACCACAGACACATTTATGATTAATGGGTTTTTTACAAGGGTACCAAACAGTTAAATGGGGAAAGAACAATCTTTTCGACAAAGGGTGCTAGGACAATTGGATATCTATGTGCATAAGAATGAAGTTAGACCATTGGCTTACACCATACCTGAAATGGACTCAAAATGGATCAAAGACCTAAGTATTAGAACTAAAACTATAAAACTCCTAGGAGAACACATAAGTGTATATCTTCATGATCTTGGATTAGTTAATAGTTTCTCAGATGTGACACCAAGAATACAATCAACCAAAGAAAAATTAGATAAATTGGACTCCATTAAAATTAAACACTGGTTTTTTTCAGACAAGGTTTTGCTCTGTTGCCTGGGCTAGAGTGCACTGGCATCATCATAGCTCACTGTAATCTCAAACTCCTGAGCTCAAGTGATCCTCCTGCCTCAGCCTCCCACATAGGTGGGACTGTAGGTGCATGCTAACATACCTGGCTGATTGTTTTCTATTTTTGTAGAGACAGGGTCTCACTGTGTTGCTCAGCTGATCTTAAACTCCTGGGCTCCACCAATCCTGTTGCCTACACCTCTTAAAGTGCTAGGATTATAGGCATGAGCCATCACACCCAGCCCAAAATTAAAAACTTTTGTCCTTCAAAGGACACTATCAAAAAAGTGAAAGACAAACTACAGAATGGGAAAAAATATTTGCAAATCATGTATTTGCAGATCCAGAATATATATAGAACTCTTAAAACCCAGCAATAGAAATGCAATTTTAAAATGAGTGATGGATTCAAATGGAAATTTCTCCAAAGAAAATAACACAAATGGCCAATAAGCACATGAAAAAAATGTTCAACATCATTAGTCATAAGAGAAATGCAAATCAAAACCACAATGAATACCACTTCACACCCACTAGGATGGCTATGATAAAAAAAAAAAGGCAATAACACGTATTGGCAAGGATGTGGAGAAGTGGGAACCCTATATATTGCTGGTAGGAATATAAAATAGTGCAGCTGCATTGAAAGCAGTTTGGCAGTTCTTTCAAAAATTAAACATAGAGCCACCATATGATCCAGCAATTCCACACTTAGGTATATACCCAAGAGAATCAAAATCATGTCCACACAAAAACTTGTACACAGATGTTCACAACAGTATTATTCATAGTAGCCAAAAAGTGGAAATAATCCACATGGCCATCTGCTGACCAAAGTATAAACAAAATGTGGTATAACTATACGCAATGTGTTATTATGAAGCCATATGAAGGCATGAAGTATTGATTCATACTACAACGTGGATGAACCTGGAAAAAACATTATGCTGAGTAAAAAAGGCCAGGCACAAAAGTCCACATACTGTGTCATTTCATTCATATGAAATGCCCAGAATCCTATAGGCAAAATCAGAGCAACAGAATAGTAGATAAATGGTTTCCAGGGCCGGGGTGACAGTGGAAATGGAAAGTGAATCCTGATGGACACGGGGTTTCTTTTGAGGTGATGAAAATGCTCTAGAATGAGATAGTGGTGACGGCTGCAAACTTTATGAATATACTAAAGACCATTGAACTGTATGTTTTAAAAGAGTGAATTTTATACTATGTGAATTATGTCTCAGTGTTTCTAATTATCGTATTTTTCCTTGATCACTCTACAAATTAAGTTGTTCTGATAAAGCATAATATAACTTGGCAAGAAATATTGTCATTAAAGCACGTGTTTATATATTTTCCTCCTAAGAAGAAACAAAAGAAGCCTCATAAGTGATCTTATAGACTGCGTGAAATACCGTCTGTGTAGGTGCCAGTGTAGACAGATGGCAAGACCTGCGTTTCTCTCCAGTTATACCATGAAGATTAACACTGGCTCATCACTTCTGTCCTTTCATTAACCTAAGATAGACCCTTCGCATTGAGATTTATCAAGTGTTTATTGTTCTGAAATTGAGGGAAGCATCATAAATATTTTCACACACGGACATTTCATGCTTGTTTTCTTGTTCTTTTCCCAGGTACTACCTTTCCCAAGCCAGGTGGTGTATAACAGAGTAGGCAAATGCGGGAGCCGTACTGTGGTCTTGCTTCTGAGAATCTTGTCAGAGAAGCACGGATTTAATTTGGTCACATCAGACATTCACAACAAAACCAGGCTCACTAAAAACGAACAAGTAAGTTGACTCTGCCCATTGTTGAATTGTATGTGGCTTCAACTCATTTGTGTAATTAGTGGGCGCCTCACCGGGCATGCTTCAAACTACTGCAAATGAAGGTCAGGGTTTCAATTTCATGCTGTATTTTTTGCCAGCTCGTGGAAGTAAATTGAAGTCAAGGCTTCTACGGGGACTCTATAAACCAGGAAGCCTCCCTGAAGGGATACGTTTGTTAGGACTGATGCAGGACGGTATGCACTTGTCATTGTCTATTTAGCTAAAATTAGCAATACGTACATCTCAAATACTTACACCACTGAGCTATAAATAATGCCGGTACCTTCTCAGTCAAGATGAGAAAATTTTCTTCTAATATTTTTTCTTTTCTTTTCTTTTTATTTTTTCTTTTATTTCTTTCTTCTTAATATTTTTTCTTTTAATAATTTTCTCCCTCGTGTCCAAAATCTTTATGATTATAGTGAAGAGAAAGTGCTCTTTGGGCCAGGGATCTGGTTGGTTGATGGGAGACACGAGCTTCCTGTCACGGCAAACTCAGAGGATACTGAGGCTTCGAGAGCAGCATTTGGAGTGTTCAGTGCTGAGAAAAGAATCACTCTGCTTCTCAGGAACAATTTTCCCCTAATGTAGCTGAGCCGTGCAAGTGGGCGTGCTGACGGCTGGTCAGGAGGGCTGTCCTATAGTAGGGAGCTGCGAAGGCTGATTTTACTTTGTAAGCCTGTACAGAAGTAGGGCTGACGGTCTCCATGGAGGTGCTTTGCTAAATGCAGAAAAGTTAGCATAGGGTCCTCACAGTCATTTTACAGGGTCGAGTTTGTCAGCCTGGTCTCGAAAACTTGCTTCTGTGCCCGTAGATGCTTAAAACGAGCAGCTACTCGATGAATGGTGCATGAGCGTGGGGCATAAACAGGGCACGTGGTTCACATCAGGTTGAGATAAGAATTACGGAAATTTCCACCCATGGCCATTTCTTCTAGATAAAATCCTCACCTTTGAGACATTCAGAACCTCACAAACCAATGGATTCTCACGCCTAACTTCCCAGCCCCACCTCTCTCCTTTATCTTGGGGGGAAAGTGGGACTGTTTCAAGACAGTAACAAAGCTGACAGGACTTGCTCTAAAGTCAGTATGTTTAGTGTCTTCCATAACATAAAGATCAGAATGCCTGTTCCCCTGAAAACTGCCATCAAAGAGTCTCTGAGTATCAAGTTTAGATAGTCATTGCCAGTACCAATAGTTAAATAGTCATTACCAGTCAGCAAAAATTATTTTGAGGTTACCCCTTGTAGGTTCTGTAGCAGCCTCTCTATAGAAAAAATTATCTTTGGTGACATTCAAGGTTATCGCATCCTATGTATAACTGTGTTTAATAAGGACAGGTTCTCTTTGGTGTCCCTGCTTGATTGAAGAGCAAATATGATTAGGCTGATGGTGCCTTTTTAACTACCTGAAAGAAAGTTAAGGATAAATTAACAGCCTATGTCACTGCAGTTTTATTAGAATTATTGAATTTGGTTTTCTTTTGAGTCTAACTGTAAAGGCCTGCTTATCAGATTATACTTAAATATTCCTGTATGTGGAAATTATGCTCAGTTCTCAGATGCCTCATAAAACACAGTTGCTAGATTTGAGTTCCCACTGCTGAAGAGGTTGCCAACAACCGAGAGAGAGCAAGACAGCAGTAACTAACGGATTAGACATTAGGATGTTAGGAATGTCCTGGAAGAGAGAACACAAACTATAATATTTAAATATGCCATGATATTTTGCACAGATGAACCTGTTAATACTTTGATTCCTATAAGGAACAAACATCAAAAAGTAAAAATTCAATTGTGACTATGAATGGAATCATTTGGATTGAAAATCAGTAATAATTTGCAGTGTATAGATCGTTGGATCCAGAAAGAGTTAAAGGCAAAGTCATCCTTGTCTAAAATATAGGTTAGCTCTCATCTGTTTGGAATGGTTGGCTTGTCTAGAAGCCAGGGAATAGACTAGACAATTTTTAAGGTTCTTTCCAGCCCTGTGATTCTGTGATATATTTATATAACTTCTAGACAATCTGTGTATTGTGTAGTTAAAAACATTTCTGATTCCTGTGGTCAGTGTGACCTAGAATATGTTTCATTATTTAATTATTCTGTATTCCTATAAAATTATAAGACAAGTTTTTAAGACCTAAGGCAAAGGTAACAATAAGGTAGAAAAAACAATTATATAATTTTGACTTAAAAACAAACAAAACAACAGTGACGAATGCCTGTCTGCAGCCAGCTATTCTGGCTCTGGCATGCAAAGAGAGTCTCCAGAAAATGAAGTGACCAGAAACCAAGTCGAAATCATTCAATAATGTTGAGAGAAATTCTTTTTCTTGTTCGGCGTGTCCCTTTTACTAAAGTTTCAGAGTGCATAAAATAAGCAGAGAAAAAAAATATTATTTAACTTAATAGATTCAAGAAATTGTTTGTGGTATGAATAGCTCCTCTTCTTAGTAATTTATTAGAAGAATAAGGGGGAGATGATTTAGGAGACTAGAGAAACTTTTATAGTTAGTGGTTCTCACCCATAAACAGTCAAACTCTGAAAATTTGTTCCCATGGAATCATTGCTCTCTAGAGTTAATAACAGTTCTGCTTCAGGTGCAGCGTGAGTTAAACAGGCTCCTGTGGGCTGGCCCGGGACTCTATCCACTGTGTGGAGCATTTCTTTTATGAGAAAATGTATTCCAAGTTCCAAACTATGGATTTACAAAGGAACTTTAGAATACTATCCTTTTTGAAGACTAGAATTATCTATAGCATTTCATTCATACACAAAGGCACCTCTCTGGGCCAGGGTCAAATTCACACATGCATTCCTCTCTGGAGAGTAGCTGTCATCTCTCTCTCTCTCTCTCTCTCTCTCTCTCTCTCTCTCTCTCTCTCTCTCTCTCTCTCTCTTTCTCTCTCTCTCACACACACTCACACACACTCACACTCTCACAGCTAAATTGTTAAAGTATTTTTAATGGAACAAGATACTGAAGGAATTATTAAAAAGGGAAGGGAGCGTGAAGACACCAAATGTTAGAATGCCTATAAAAATCCCATTACATCTGTCCTTATAGAAATAGAAACACCTTTGAAGTTTATATTTTGGAAAACTCTGCCTCAGCTGCAGAGCATGGACAACTGCTGCTGGCCAAATGTTGGACCTTTGCACAGCATCTTATGCAAAAACCCACAATGACATCATTTCATGTATGCTCTGAAACCAGATTGCAGTTTCTTGGGCTGGCTTAAATGATCTCTTGGAAAATGAAGATTATGTACATTGTTTGAAAGACAGGGAATCTTTTGTTTTGCCAGAAGACCTGGGGTGTGATTGCTAAGAAAAACGTATAACCATCTTTGTTAATGGTCTGATACTGTCTTTCAGAACATTGCTGTAAGTCCAATAAAGGTCAGAATGCCACAGGCATATCACAGAACATATGTAAGAGTCCATAATTATTTCATTGTTGTTGGAGAAGAGCCAAAAATATTGAGACAGCAAATAATTTTTCTATTTCTATTGAAACCAAGGGTTGCAACTGGCTATAGCACCTAGCCAGCTAAAACAACTGTGCTAATTGTTTTACTTCATTATTTCCTTTAAGTCTTTTGCACCTAGAAATAGACTAGTGAGTATGATTCCCTATTGTATGGATGAGACAACTAAGACAACCAGATTAAGTCACTTTCCAATCATAATATAATATAATGACCGTCTGTGGCACCTGGCCTTGAACTTAGGCCCTCCTGCATCCAAAAGCCATTCTCACAATATAGAAGGTGTCTGCTCTGGCTGTACAGCAGCAGCTCCTGCAGAGCCTTTTAAAACCTCAAGTTGCAATGGCCCTTCTCCTGGAGATTCTGGGGTAGAGCCCAGAAAGCTTTTTTTTTTTTTTAAATCAAGTGCCATAGGAGATTCTATGATGCAGCCAAGGTTAGAAGCCCTGTCAAAATCATCCTCTCAGCACTTCCCTAGGTGTGTTCCCGAGAATCCTGCTCCCCTAAGACAGTGAAAGACAGAAAATGCCATGGTTCAATAAATTTGGGAAATGCTGCGTGCCTTCTCCCGAATGAATCAGCTCACAGTGATTATTTACATTTCAAAGACTTTGAGAATTAAAAACAGAACCAAAGAATCTGTTTAACTGGGTTTCACCTAGCGTTTTCCGGTCTTCCTTGGTCAGGGGACTCATTATGAGTGCTTGTGACTCATTTGCATCCACAGAATTCCAGTTCACGGTTTGTGAAATACGGGACTAGCCTCCCCCTAGTCGTACCAGTAAAGGCTACTATTTCCCTATAAACTTCACATCTGCTCTGACTCCATTCAGCAGCTATTCCAATGATGAAAACCTTGAAGAGTATTCAAAGGGCGGAGGAGACAGAGAGCTTGTGCCCGGGTGCTCAGGGTGGCTCTAGCCTCTTGGTCAAAACAGTATTTCTTTATAATGGTTTTAACTTCTATCTCCCATTGCTTTTGCCCACTGCAAGGTCCAAGCCTGAATGGTGACTACAAAGCAATGAGACTTACAAAAAAGAAACTCACCTTGAGAAACCATGTTAGATTTGGAAAAAGTCTAGAGACCACAGGGATTTCTTTGAAGCTTCCCTAAGGCATGGTCGTCTGGGTTCTGTTTAATCGAGAAAGGTCACTCATTCATTTGTGAAGCAGATTTTCTCATTGTTTATTCATTTACTTGGATGAATATTTATTAAGGTGTATACTGAACATCAGATACCATACTGCAGGTTTGTACACCTTATTTCCAATCCTCAAAGTAACATTATTAGGAAAGTATTAATATTATCATCCCACTTTTTAGGGAAGAATAAGTGTGTATAGGAAACTGATTAGGATGTAATGTAAATTAGGAACAATGTGGGCCAAGCACAGTGACTAACACTTGTAATCCTAGCACTTTGGGAGGCCAAGATGGGAGGATCGCTTGAGAATAGGAGTTCAAGACCAGCCTGAGCAAGACCTTGTCTCAACAGAAAATAGGAAAATTAGCCGGGCACAGTGGCATGTGCCTGTAGTCCCAGCTGCTTGAGAGACTGAGGCAGGAGGATCACTTGAGCCCAGAAGTTTGGGGTTTCAGTGAGCTATGATGGTGCCACTGCACTTTAGCCTGGGCAACAGAGCAAGACCCTGTGTAAAAAATAAAAACAATAAGAATAATGTGGAAAAATAAGACTTGACAGTGAACTCATGTTAAGTCCTGGAGAACTTTGAATGGTAGGCTTAAAATTGGAACTTTATACAATTGAAAGTGGGAAGCCATTAAAAAATGGTTCTTAATCATGATGGGCATCAAAATCTGCTCAGGAGCTCTTTCACAATATTTCGGTCCTACTGCAGAATACAGAGTTGGATTCGTAGGGGCCGAGCCCGGGTATTTGTATCTTGGGGGAAAGCACTGCCAAGGAGATCCTCCTTGCACGACTCCAGTTAAGAATCACTGTATGAAAGGCTCTAAGTACTAGAAACTTTTCCGTTTATTAAAGTGAGTTCCTCTGTCGCCTGAGACTCTCTCAAAGCTCTGAAGACTCCATGTCTCTCTCCCTGAAGTTTTAAGTGCTGTCTCCTCAGGAGCCTGCACATTTATCCCAGGAAATCTTTCCCTTGTTTGAAACGTTTTGGAACAGCCTGTTTTAGAAGGGCCCTCAGCGCTCCCTGACTTCCAAGGAGCAGGGACGGCGTCCACAGGCGCGGGAGGTGCCCCCACCTGACCCCGAGTCAAACCAAAGGGCTGAGCCTGGCCCTCTCCACCCGTGGGGATGCGCTCACCCAGCTCTGCCAGCAGGGTCTCGTCTTAGACTCCTGTGGACAAAAGCTGAGTCCGCTCATCAGAACTTGGTGGAAAGAAAAGGGAAAAAACGAGGAGGAAGCAACAAGGCCTAAGATGACAAAACATGTTTCTCCGTGACATTGATTTTCTCTGTAATTCAGACCTAGAAGCTTTGCCTCGCTCGTGTCCTTGCTCCCCCTGGTGGGCGTCTTCTTCATCGCAGGCATGGGTTGCACTGACGACTTCCCATGGACCATCCTACCTCCTGCTTAGAAGGGCTTCCCCATACTCCAGAGAGAGGGAAAGGTAACCCCAGCCTCCAGCCATCCTCTCAGCCTCTGAGATTAAAGGGCCAACGAGTCCTACTCTGAGATACTCCTTATTTTGTTTTGATGTATTGAAAACATGCCCTTTCTTTCATATAAGATGCTTTGCAAAATTATAGGACATCTTAGTTGATTAGCGACACAATTCAGACCTAAGTAGGCTTAGAAACCATCACCACTGACAAGCACTTGCTAAAGAAGTCAGGAGCAAAGTCTGACTGTGTCAGTGGAACTGCAGGTAAAGGTTTTCGCTCGGCCATCCCAGCCACTTAGCCTGGAAGCAAAAGATTAGAAAGTACTTCCTGGCCACCGTGATTCAACTTCTTCTTCTAGACACATTCCATTACATAGTTATCTTTTTTTTCAGTATTTAAAATTCATTTCCTTTTCTTGTTAGGGTATACTCTATTTTCCCATCTAGAACTTTTAAAGAATAGTCTCTCTGATATTTTAAAGCTTTTATGTTTGTGTCATTTCTCAATACTTTTCTGCTTGTCAGAACTTCCTTTCTACTTTTTACCACATCACAGGAAAGGTAGAAACTTTATATCCCACAAACCATCTCTATTCCCCAGAGGTATTGTGCTAACCGACCCTCTTCTCCCATCTGAAAAGCTTATGTATAGATCAGACATCAGTGGGAATGGTGAGTAGATTGCAGCCAGTGATACAGAGCAGAGTTTGGGGATTTGAAAGACTTGGATTTCGATCCTGGCTCCTCTTCCTTGCAACAGTGAAACTTTAAACGATCCCTGCAGCCTTCTGTGCTGCAGTTTCTTAACCTATGCATTTTGTCCTTGTGAGGATGAAATGACAGCATGCGTATAAGAGCATCTTGGTGCAGTGCATAGCCTTCAAGAAGCACTCAGAAAATGGGGGTTTGGTTGGGGTTATTATGTCCTGGATATTATTCATATAATGGTAAAACTGTTTTTTCTGTGTGACACTAGGATAATGAACATACAGGTTTGTCCCAGAAAGGCTAAAATCATTGCCTAAGTACTAGAAAATTTTGTTTTTGGTTAGCTATACATTTCTTGACTCCAGAAAAAGGATTTCTAAAGGTGATCTCTTCACCCCATATATATGAGCATATATTCTGTGCAGGTACCTGTATTAGGCCTTCTAGAGGATAAATAAAGCATGGCTCCAGCCCTCACAGAGTTTACGATCTTGCTCAAACCTAGGGCACAAACTCAAGTACAATGTACTGTAGAAAGTGCATGTCCTGAAATATTTTCAGACACAGTGCTATAGGTGATCAAAGAAGGCTGCCTTATTTCTGGCCAAAGGTGTTCAAAACCAAATCCTTTCTAACCAGTCCCAGGTGATGCTGATGGTCCTGGTCTGGGGACCACTCTGAGAACTGCTACCTTAGGTCACGCCCTTGTCACTTGCTGTTGGGATTGTTGCCCTGTCTTCCTAGCTTAACTTCTGTCTCTAATCCTTACCCTTTTTCTCACACTCTCCACCCTGCCTTCAGATCTAGGGGGAAATTTTTCTGGCTATCAATTGCCCAGGGGATGAATGTCAGAATCTCTTCTGTGACCTGCAGTGCTCTCGGTTACCTGGCGCCTGCCTAACTCTCTAATCTCACCTGCTACCTTGATGACCCATTCCCAACCTCTGGCACACTGGACTCCTGCAGTTTCTTATTACCAATGTCATTTTGTTCTGTCCTCGCATCTGCTGTTCATTGTGTCTGCAATGCTGCAAATCCCTTTCTTCTCTGACTAACTCGTATGGGCCCTTCCAAACCACTCAGGAGCACTTCCTTGGGGAAGGAGTACCTCTTCATCTGCAGTAAGGATAGGTACCTCACCTATGTGCCTTCCACCTCCCTCCCCTGGTAGTTATCACATGACTGCACCTGCCTCCCAGTCCACCTTGCCCACAAGACTTTGAGCTTCCCAACAGCAAGAACCGAATCTGTCATCTCTGTAGCCATAGTCCCAGGCAGTAACTTGCCTGACATAGAGTGGAGATCATGGGTGTTGAATGAAAGATCCAGAAATACTACCTGAAGTATGTAGGCATTTTAGCCAAAGATAAAAAGTGGTTATAGGATCTGGACTTACAAATAGAAGCAGAAGAACATTCCAGGTGAGGAAACTTAAACCTGAACTTGGACTTGGTCAGGCTTTGGTGAGAGGTCAAGTCTGTCTGGCTGCACTGGCCTGTTGAGGGAGACAGCACAGATACAGTTAGCACGACTCAGCGAGAGACTGAATGTGGGAGTCCAGGAAAGACCCGGACTGCAGGTGGGAACACGGAGGTGTCACTCAGCAGGACCAGACTATCCAGAGATGGATTAAGCTGATAAAGAGTGAAGATGGGTGAGAATCAGGAGTGTGAGTGCAGCCATGGTGGATTTGGGGCACCATTAGGACACATTCCACTGTCTTCCTTACTTGTCTTCCCACCCACCTTACTCATATTTTTATCTTCAGTGCCTAATAAGTGCTCAGTGAATGACGAATATTCATTGTATGCAGTGGAATCAGAGTGAAGCCCAGGAGTAGTCCTGCACGAGCCAGGAAGAGGAGTGCTGGTCTCAGTGGTGATTTTCGGTAGTGCCATTGCCACCCATGATGCCACTCGTGCACATGCACTTAATGCAAGAGAAAAGGCGGGCCTTGGCCATGGCAGCAGCACCAGGCAAGGGATCCCAAGTGATGGCAGTAGGAGCTCAGGAGCCCACTGCTTGTCCCTGGAAATGGGGAAAGTCTTAGCATTCATGAAGATCAGCCTGGCTGAGAGCTGAAATATATTCTCTGCCTCACTGAGCTAATGCAATAAACATGAGCGTTAATACCTTTATTCTGTGTTTAAAGATTACGTCTAGAAAGAGTTATACATTGTCACTGCTAATCCATTTTTTTCTTGTGAAATAGACAGCTTTATGACTATTATGACACTGTTCTCAACATCTAACTACTACTGTTCTTCCATTAAATTTAACACGTTGACGTGTATTTAGAGAATATAATATAATGTTGAATATGTAAAGAAGTGGTTTTCCTTCTGACCTGCTCTTCTAGTTTTTTTTGTGCAGTATTAGGGGGCCTTCTTATATGTGTGCAGAGAAATATCTAAATAAAAATAATCTAAAAATTAAAGCACTAATGGTCTTTGGATTAAACATACATACAGTCAAGAGTTACTTCTCTAAGCAGACATCCTTAAAGATAAATTACCTATGGTTGTATTTCCAAATTTGTAACTCCTTTGGTAAATCCATCAAAAATCAAAATGAACCATGTGACCAAGCAGGACGTTTTACTACTGAAAATAAGCACATGCAGGGGGTGTGTAGAGGAAAAACAGTAGATAAAGAGGCAGGACTGAATTTCCTTTTATACGCAAGCTTGGGGACAGGCAGACCATTATTCACTGTGCCTGCCACTGACTAATAGAAGCACAGGGTTTATGAACTGCAAGTCGTTTACGTTTAAAATTCAATTTCATTTCTTCAATCATCATGAGCACGAATATCTGATTAAAGTTTTTAGGCCCTGAGATCCTAGTGTAGCAATCTATAAAGCACATGCTAGTTGGAGTTAATTCACTGAACAAATACTTGTCAAGCACTTATGTGTGTGTCAGCCTCTGTGTTAGACATGAGGGAACAAGGCAGACCCAGGTATTCTGTCATGTTTGAGACAAACCTGGACTTCCAGACTCTCATTTCATTGTTGTTGTTGCTACTGTGGTTAACACATGAATGACAGGCTTTGTTTCTAGTTTTCAACTTGAACTATTACATAAAAATATGAAATGCTGAACTTCTGATGTTCATCCAAAGTAGCAATTTTCAACGTGCTTTTTAAAAAAATTCCACAGCGTGTCCGTTTTGGTGGGGCCAATTAGAAAATCTGGGGAAAGTGGAATTCAGGAAGTCAGGGAGTCATAAGAATGTGTGGAATTTCTAACAGATTTTATTAAACATTTTCTGTATCGTGACATGTTCCAGAAGACCATAAAAGTTAGTTTATACGAATATAAACTACTTTTTGCCTTGCTGATAACTGCAAATAAATAATTCAGATGACCACCCACCAAAAAACCAAGACGTTTGGGGGTTTGTGTGTTTCCTATGACATGTTTTCCTTATAAATTTTTATAATCAAAGAGAAAAATAAGAAAGTGGTACCTCATTTTATTCCCATTTTAAAATTCTGCAGCAGTAGTGTTAATATTTCTGTGTATCACAATAATATCATTATAGAAATATAAGATAATCATTAACCTCTTTTCTCGATTTGACTTTAAGGAGGGGATTGAAGGCATTCTCTTTTTTTGCATTTTGGTACAGCAATGCACTGATTTCTCTAGTTGAAATGACTTAATCTGTCACATGGTTTTCATGGTAACAATTAACTAAATTAGATACAGGACTATAAATTTGGATAGCACTGTTTTATTCACTAAGAAGCCTTATGTAAAAGTTCATAAACGTTGCACAAAGCACAGGTGTTCGGCCCTGGTCCAGAGGTAATAAGTGGGTTGGAAGGAGTTGGATGAATAACCTTTAGCTTAATATGGCTTGGTGAATTAGATCCTATATATGCTAATTTTGTACTTTTTTTAATAGATGGAACTGATTAAAAATATAAGTACTGCCGAACAACCCTATTTATTCACCCGACATGTTCATTTCCTCAACTTTTCAAGGTAAGATATTTTCTAGTTTAATGGTTCTTTCATTTTCTTCTAATGAACAATTAGTTTAGAAATCTACCTTTATTTATAAGGTAGTGTAACTGTCCTAGAAAAGACATTTTTAATACATTTATTTTTGCTACAGAGGAATCAAAGTTTGAAATATTTGGACAGAAACTTCATTTCTTCCCAAGACCCCATTAAATCTTATGAAAACTTGGATTTATTTTTAAATGAGATGCCATTTGTCCTGACAGTTCTTTAAAAAGAAGAGAGAGAAAGAGAGAAATCTGATTTGGTGTTGAAACAAATAAGAAGGCAAGAGATGGGTATTTTAACATAAATATTTTATTGCACATTTTTGTACAATTTGAACCTGCACAGGACTCTGGGAATAACTTAGTGGTAGAGTAATGTATAGGATTCAAAGAGCTAGTATTCACCTCTCTGTCTACCTTTTTAATACAGTCATGCACTGCATAACGATGTTTTGGTCAATGACAGACCTATATATAACAGAGGTCCTATGAGATTGTAACACCGTATTTTTACTGTACCTTTTCTATGTGTAGATACACAAATACTTCCCATTATGTTACAGTTGTTTACAGTATTCAGTACAGTAACATGCCATATAGATTTATAGCCTGGGAGAAATAGAGTATACTATTCTATATAGCCTAGGTGTAGTAGGCTATGTCATCTAGGTTTGAGTATGTACACTGTGATGTTCCCACAATGACAAAATCACCTGATGACACATTTCTCAGAATATATCCCCATCATTAATGCAGGACTGCACTCCATTTGATTATTCTAAGCCTTGCATGTTTGATATTAATGAAGTATTTTAGAATTCTGTTTTTAATTCAGTGGCTGCAGCTTTCTGATAATAATGCATATCTTCAAATTGATGTTTTTAGACCCTCTCTTTGTTAAATTGCTAGCTTCAAGTTCTGTGCGTTCTCTTCTCCAGTGGTCCATTAGCATAGTGTCACTGTCGCTGTGCCCCACTCCCAAACTGATGGTCCTTAAGATTCCTGCTCTCCTCTGGCTGGCCCAGGTCTGTGCTCACAGCTGGAATCTGTCAGCTGACTTGTCAGTGGTTGCAGGGGCAGATCTGACCAGCCTGGAGACCCCTGGCATCAGGCATCTGACTAGCACTTCCCTCGTTCTAACAGGAGGATGACAGTACCCACAGGCCCACGTGAGCTAGCACGCCAGACAGAGCAGCAGTGGCACCTGCTAGGGAGTGTAGACCTAGTGGCACCTGAGGCCAGGCACCCAGGGAGGCTGGCTCTGGGGGAAGGACAGGGCTCTGACTGGAGCAATCCCTGCTTCTGCCCTGGCCCAAGATGCCTGACAACATGCACTGCTTGGAGGAGGTTGTAGCCTTCAAAGGATTTCCCTGCTGTGCAGTAGGCCCTGTGCAAATTAAGTGCAAAGAATGAAATTCAGCAAAGCAAGTTATTAAGTAGAGAAGAGGAGTTGCTGCCTTATATTTTAAAGTGAGCTTCCCGTGATGTTTCCTCAGCCTCCCTAATAACCAGAGGTCCCTTGGAGGGTGAAGAGGACACCTGCAAATTATCCACAGTGACCCAGGGCCAGGCCCTCAGCAGCTTGGAGTATGTTTCCAACCACATTTATAAAGCGGCTCGTTACCGGATTGTCCGGGTCTGTGCCCTGCCTCTTCCAGAAAGCCAAGAACATATCATTAGATGTAATTAGCTAAGGAGGACTTGTTGGCTCTTTCAAGCACTGTGTTTTATGACTTGTACAGAGAAGAGCACAGCTTCTCTGATCCTTGCTGTTCTATGGAGCTTCCTTCTCTGTCACCCCTGATGTCCTCAAACCTCATTCATTAGTGCATCTTCCTTCAGAGGTCAAATCTTTACAGCCAAACAAATTGCAATGCAACAGATTTTAATAATTGTCTCAGGACAGTGTAGAACACTAATGGGAAGTCAAAGCCAGTGTCTTAATGGGATCAGCAGAGCACGACGTGGTGGCCATATTCTACTGGGCCTCAACCATCAAATACATGCACAGGAGTTTAATCCTGATTGCTTTAATTCTGAACAGAAAAAAAAAAATTGATAAATGCCTTTTAGAAGACACCACATCTGCAGAAAGCCATGTCGGCCTGGCCGTCAGGACCTCTGGCTGTCAGAGCTTGCCTTTGCACCCATGACGATCCCAGGCAAGTCATTCTACCTCTTGGGGGGCCTCTGGTTTTTTGTCTGTAAAATAGGGACAGTCCCTGCTCACCCCTACCTTGTAGGGATGCTCTGAACACGTGGAGGAAAGGCCTTCTGAGAGAAGGATGTTGTATATACTCATAGTGGCATTTAAAAGGGCATTTCTGGAGAAGTCTCAGTCTGAGCCCACAGTTTAGCTCCTGGCTATGTTTCTGTGGCAACGCCTTGAGGGCAGGGCTGGGCTTTGTTTCCCTTCCCACAGTTCCATTTTGTTCAATTAAATACATGTTTATGGAGCACCCTTTAACCTTTTTACTCTGCACTAGAACTGGGGCTTCTGCAGTGAACTTTAAATGTTCCCTTTGCTTTCAGGAAACTGATGGTTCTTCCATTAAAGGGGTCAGGAAGATAAGGAGGGGGCCATGGGACTTCCCCAGGGGAGGTGGCAGGCAGGACCCTCCCCGCACAGAAGAGGAAGTCTGCTGGGCTGTCAGGGATATGTCAGCTTCAGGCAAATGAAGGGGAAGGGCCTGCCCAGGGCAGGGGCCAGGAGAAGCCAAAGCTGGACCAAGAGGGGGCCTGCAAGGGATGCAGGCTGCGCAGCCCAGAGGAGAGCATGGCTGGGATGGAGCGGCGGGCAGAGTTTTAAGCAGGAATAACTAGAGACTGGCCTGGCCAGCTTTGCTCCTTTAAAGAGCCCACCTGATTCTGTGGGAGCAATCTCCCCCCTCTCTTCCCACCCCACATTCCAGGGACTTCCATAAAAATGAACAGAAGCATAAGCTGAACTTGAACACTGGCAAGACCATTGTTATCCAACATGGGAAGTTACAGATCAGCTGTTCCTTTTTTAAGGGAATAGTTTATTTAAAGAGAACTTCTTAGACATAAATGACAAACTGTGTGCCAACAAAGAAAATCCCCAAATATACAACTGACAGAGAAAAACAACTAAGTTGGGACTTGTTGAGAGGGATTTAACATACTTTAAAAAATGAGTTCAAGACATACGTTGAATTATAAGGTATTATAAAAGATAATTAAGTTGCTCTTAAGAAACGTACCCTTATAACTGCCGACAGGCATGCTTGCTTCAGGACAATGGGGTTACTATGAGAGGAGTTGATACTGCAACCTAATATTCTTTGTAGATAGTTGTCATCTTCCGCATGTCGTTAACATGCGGCGAGACACAGAGCAGACTCTAAGAATGGAAGTCCAGGGCCGGCCTCTCTCCACACACCTTCCATTGCACACAAATGTTCCGAACCTCTGAAAGTTTGGCATTATGCCAAAACTAATTGCCCTTTATTTCTTTTTCTCCATCAAAAATGGCATTTTTACCTTGAAATTTAGACACTGTGGGTGATGTAAAATGCTATCCTGTGAGCTCTTGGTGATTCCACAGCTGGTTTACTTCATTTTTTTCATCATCTAGCCTTCTTCTTCTGTTCCTTCTTTTTCCTTTTTTAGACTTAGGAGCAAACATTTGGCTAAATCCAGTTTTACTAATCCAAGCAAGCAATAGAATCCGACCAGCGGGGTGTTTTTGTAGTTGCCTTGGGGAAGGTTTCCTGCCGGAGGACATAGGGACTACCAGCTCAGCAGAGAGCTCAGAGGCTGCAGTTGGGTTCACAGGTTTTGCTCTGGGTCACTGTTCCACGCAGGTTTTGAACTCCCTGGAAACCTGGGCCAGACAAATGTTCTTCACCTGAACCACCTAGAGAATTGAGTCAAAGCCACCCTTGCTGTCACTCTTTGTCATGATGTTTCAGTAGGGTTGTTAACATTTGGTTACTGTGACTGCATGTATCTTTTTCCAGCTTTCAAAGTAACTTTAGGATACAATTTTTGAGTAAGATCAACTTTCTAATATTAACAGTCTCCCTTCAGATATATCTTAGAGCCACACATCGGAAAGACGTATGACAGACCACAACTCAGTTTGTCTGCCCTCTGCCCCCACTTTGTGCTTGTTTTCTAAGCTTTTTGTGGGGGGGTGGGAAGTAATTCTTTTTCCAATCTACACTTCCCCTCACCCCCCCACCAATGGCCTCTTGCAGAAAAAAAACTTAAGACGTTTTGCCTCAGAGCCCAATGCTATCAAAATAGTCCAAGTGCATTATGAGAGATACCAATACACTAAGTAACTTCAAACCACCACTTCTCTCAACCTTTTTCATGTCATTCTCTTTTTCTCACTGGTAACCGCCTCACCTTCCTTTGCTTCCATTTCTATTTTCTCATGTATCTCAGATGGTGGCTCCCACTCCGGCACTAACTTGCAGAAACAAAAGATTAAAAATGAATCAGTCACTAGAGAAGCAGGCGGGGTGCGATGTGGAAGGGAGGCGTTTTGGACTCTCTCTTCCCTGCGAGTGAGGTCTTAATTACGGATGTGAACAAATGTTTTTCACATCAGAATTTTGTGAACAAAAATCTGTCCTTCTGATGGCGTTCTTTACCAAAACAAATCAGGTCTTACTAATTTCATAACTCACTTTGTTTTTCACATCTTATTCATAAATGTAGACTTTGTCTTTTTATTAGCAAAGTGATCCATTTTGATTCCGTGCCCTTTGAATCTTTCATAATGTGGCGGAAGCCGCCAGCTTTGAAGAGAACACCACGGTAAAAGTTGATGCGAGCAGTTGGCGCTGCGTCCAGCTCCTCACGCACAGCACGGGAGCTCCGTTTGCGAGTGATAGTTTTCTCTCAGTTTATCCCGCTTGAGCACTGCCAGCCTGGTCCTCTTCACACGGAGCTCTTGCCCCCTCGTTTCTGCTTTTCCCTCCATGTTGAGGTGAGTCGGTGCCGCTGCACGAGCCCACCAGCTGTGTTGGCCCCTCGAGGACAGGTATAATCTGGGCTTTCCTGCAGCCACCGCACCCCCTGTTTATTCCATGCCTTGTTGTTCATGCTCCTCTCCCAGCATCAGCCCTCACCCAGCCGTCCCTCCCTTCCCTCGCTCGTCTCAGCTTCTCCCAGCTAATGTTTCCACCTCCTGCTTTAGCACAGGCCAGAGAGCAGACACAGCTGTCTCTTCCACTTATGTTTTGTGCTGCGGGGTCCTGTCCTGGGCAGAGAAGACGAAGTGCCCCCTGAATGGGGCGTAAGGACAAAGGGCAGACCTCCCTCCATGCTGGCCCCGTAACTGCCAGGATTGTCCTTACGGCCAGGCAGGGGTGTCCAGCAAAGGACCCTTAAACAACCATCTCTGCCCTTCTCCTCCTCAGCAGCTCCTCACGCTGCCCTCCCTACCCCCCAACCCCTGCAAAAAGCTGCATCCTTTTCCAAGATGGCCCTTCTCTCACTTCAAAGTGTCTTCTTCCCTCATGGACAAGGATCAAAGCCGTGGGCCTCTGGCCTGGGGTACTTTTCATCTTTTAATATAGGTAGCAGCACAAAGATAACCTCTGCATCCAGGGCAGAGGTTACAAAGAAGATAGACTTCCAGCAGAATGGTGGTTGGGGGAGGGGGAAAGGGATTCTTTTGTCTAATGGGTACAGAGGTTCAGTTTGGGGTGCTGAAAAGTTCTAGAGGTGGTTAGTTGTGATGGTTGCACAACATTGCCAATGTCCTTAATGCCATTGCCTTGTGCATCTAAAAATGGTGAAAAGGGTAAATTTTATGTTACAAATATTTTACCATGATTTTAAAAAAGAAGAAGATATGCTTTCAAAAACTGTTTCCAGTCATAGAAAACTCTACTGTGGCAGGAGGATAAAACAGCCTTAATTCTCCAGAATAATTCTGGTCTTAAGTCTTGATTTAATATATGCAGCGTTTTTTGTTGCAGGAAGAATACCTTTAGCATTTTGATAAAAATATACATAGAATTTTTACCCAAGTGCTTTGTGTAGCTATTGAAGAGGTGCCTAATATTATCGATGGGTTGGTTAATTGATTGAAGTAGCAACATGGGGCAGATGTTGATGAAAATGCTCAGAATGAGATAGTTAGAAATGTCTTCCCAAAATGAGAACCAGGTAGTTATTATTTCTAGAGAATTATATCCTGTTTTAGATCTTTATCTTCTCACCAAAAAATAATCAATGAAAGGAAAAATTAAAAGAATATGGGGCCGGGCGCGGTGGCTCACGCCTGTAATCCTAGCACTCTGGGAGGCCGAGGCGGGCGGATTGCTCGAGGTTGGGAGTTCGAAACCATCCTGGGCGAGACCCCGTCTCTACTAAAATAGAAAGAAATTAATTGACCAACTAAAAATATATATACAAAAAACTAGCCGGGCATGGTGGCATATGCCTGTAGTCCCAGCTACTTGGGAGGCTGAGGCAGGAGGATCGTTTGAGCCCAGGAGTTTGAGGTTGCTGTGAGCTAGGCTGACGCCATGGCACTCATTCTAGCCAGGGCAACAAAAGTGAGACTCTGTCTCAAAAAAAAAAAAAAAAAAAAAAAAAGAATATGGTAAGTTTGCAGAGGGTCAGAATACCCACAGGGGTGATTACAGAGTCAGTAAATCTGACCTGTGAATAAATGTCATAGAAATTGGTAATACCTGCTATTTTAGGATGACTTAAAAGGGAGCTTCAAATATGTAGTGACAGTTGTGGTGACGAAGGAACAAAAGAATGTGTTGTTGAGTGAAAAGCAAAGTATGGCCTGACTCTCTGCTCTCTAGGGTATGCACAACTTGGAACCCACGATCAGCTGTAGTCACCACAATTTTTTAGTGCTCAATGAAGACCAAATTAGAGCCATAGATTATAAAATGAAAGGCAATAAATCTTATGACAAAAGCCAAAGGAATTCTTAAAAGAACAAAAAAGTTAAGGGAACTAAAATTGAAGCTGAAAAGGCTAAGAGTTCTAAAAGCACACAAGAGCTAATCCTTTGTGTCAAATGGCTCAAACAAAAGGAAATGTGCCGAAAAGGAAGATGAAGACTATTGGCTGGGAATAACAAAGACTCCTAAAGTGTTAGGTCAACCAATAGGACGATTCACAGGGAGGTTGTAGAATCTTCTCTCGAGGGTTTTTAAAAATAAGCCAGAGTGTTTTACTGCATGGAATAGTGGGATACAAACTATTTTCACTGTAAGAATGGAGTCATAGGTAAGCGGTAGGTTCAGGTGACCGAGAGACTTTATAGGGGTGACTAAGAATTCAGAACAGAGTTCAAAAATACTGAGAGAAGAAAAGCTGATCCTGAAAGAGGATGGAACAAGGATGGGGAAATTTGTTTTCCTTCCCAGGCATGAGCACACGTGGTGTACTCTAGTGGTATCATGGTGGTAGTCTGGGCCCTTTTGTATAACTGGCGGGTCACCACAGATGTTCCCAGTTTGGGTGGGAGCTGTGTGTACAGAAAGGATGAGGGCCGGCAGCCTGAAACCATTATTACTGCTGCCTTCTAGAAAGGGAAAGGTACATATCAGACTCTTCTCTCTCATAGTTAGAAATTTTTAGAGGCTATTATATTATCTGAAACATGACAGTAAGTTCTTAAGCCATTTAACACTTCTGTTTGGGAAGATTAATCTGGAAATTCCGCATTGGGTTACAGGACACAAAAAGGAGCAAGTCACCCATACTCAGTAAGCCTTGTCAGTCCTGCAGCTATTGATGGCAGACGGCGGTGGACGGGCTGAGCACTGTCTCCTAGCGGGAAGCTGTACGTTCACTCGCGTGATTGGGCAGTTCTGCTAATTAGCACTATTAGTCATTCCTCACATACACATAGAAGTACATTTGAGGTTTTTAAAAGCATGATGCAATTGTTGAAGGGCTAATTAGATTCTTATTTGGTATGTGTGGTTTATCTTCCTAGTCCCTAGCATTATTACTTCAGTTGCTGTTTATCATAGATATGAAACCCAATTTAATTAAAAGTCAGTGATAAGTCCAGGATGTGTATGGTGGTTCGCTGGTGGTTGGTACAGATAGCTCCTGGGGCTACAGCTAGTTGTTCATCCAGGTGCATGAATGCCATCTTGTATACGTCTGTGAACTGACAAGGTTTGTGTTGGCAGGGCCAGCCTTCCTCTTGAGCAGTGTGTTTTCCAGTGTCGTCATATTCGAGGAATCCAGAACATCGTTCATACATCCTAGTGCCTGAAATTCCACTAGGCATGACTGTCATTCCTTTTTGTTTCCTTGCATTCTTCTCTCTGAAGGGTCTCTTTAAAAATGCAAATTACCTGGGGACACTATATGAATTAATACACAAAAAGGATTGGTGACTTGTTACGTCTCCTTTCCTCTGGCAACCGAGCCCCGTGGTGTCAGCAGAAACGTAACAACTGAGAAACATACACCTAGGTGTTCATATCTTTATTCGGTTAGCATTTGTTAAACGCCTACTGTGCGCCACGCAGTGTGCTATGTGATGTCATTCCTGGCTGCGGATGAAAGAGACAGAAATGTCAACACAGTGTGGGAGACAGGGCCTGGAGCACAGAGGAGTGGGGATGGATACCCAGTGGGGATGGTAGGTGTTAATTGCCGCAGGATGTGGTTGTGACTCCAGGTGGGTTCAGCTGGAGAGAGGCGGGTGCAGGGTCCTGCCACTTTGTTTTCTCTGAGCTCTTTCTGCTCCCTGACAGAATGCCTGGATACTCCCATCAGGAGGTCACAGGGTCACAGGGCTAGCGAAGCCTGTGGATGCCTCAGGAAGTCGCTAGATCATGGCCTCTGCCCAGAGATCGCGGTGCCCTCTGCAGACTCCTCTGGCCCACTGCTTTTTAGCAGTGCAGAGAGAAAGGGGAGGAATTGTTGAGAAAAATATAGCCAGCCTCATCACTTTGCCTTGGGAAGTCCTTGCTTTGGGGCCAGCTTATAGTGGTCTGTCTAATCATTTTGTGGAAGAAATTAAAATGGAACAAATGGAGTTTTGTTTTCTTTTTACCTGAAACCATTTGCTATCACTTGAGGATAATTATATTGAATTTTGTTTTGTTCTTAATATCCTGAACATTATTACTTTTTATTATTTTTCTTAACTCTGGACATCACCTTTCCATGACTAAGAGCACAAATTCTGGAGCCAGACTACCTGGGTTCATATCCTGACTCAGTCACAAGTTATTCACCCTCTCTCTGCCTCAGTTTCCCCATGTGTAGATGGGGATTATTACAGTTACTACTCTATTCAGGTGTTGTGGGGCTTCAGCAAGTTGGTCACATAAAGTATTTTTAAAAAGGCAAACAGCAAGCACTCACTAAAGAAATGCAATATACAGGAGGTACCATTTGACCGACAAGGCAGTCAGAACTTACCAGTCAACCGAAACAGCGCTGAAGGCCAACGGTGTGCCAATAGGTTCTGTGCTAACCACAGGGAATACAAAGTTTAACAGCATGGCCCTGTCCTCAAGGAACCTACAGGTGGGCCAGTCGCAGTGGCTCACACCTGTCATCCCAGCATTTTGGGAGGCCGAGGTAGGACGATAGTTTGAGGCTAGGAGTTTGAGACCAGGCTGGGTAATATAGTAAGAACCCCTCTCTATAAAAATTTTTTTAAAAATAAGCCAGGCGTGGTGGCATGGCCTGTAGTCCCAGCTACTCAAAAGGCTGAAGCAGGGGGATCGCTTGATCCCCTCAGGATTTCGAGGCTGCAGTGAGCTATGATTGAGCCACTGCACTCCAGCCTGGGTGGTAGGGCAAGACCCTGTCTCTTAAAAAAAACAAAAAACAAACAAACAAACAAAAAAACCCATCATCCTGCCTAGTGAGAAACCAGGCAACATCTCTACCTGAATGTTGACAGATAGCGTGGCTGGTATCAGGTACCTGGAGCAGGTATCATCTCCGCTTCCTGCATGATGATAAATAAAACGCCTATCAGGAAACACCACTTGCTTATTAAAGTGTCCATCGGCACCTTAGCCGATGAGGTCATCTTTTGATAATAAAGTTAACCTAGAGGGGAACGTTGTCTAAGTTGGCCCTATTTCCCTCCCGAAGTGATGGGTTGTAACGAGCTCCATGTTTGTGTGCGTGTGTGTGTTAGGTTTGGAGGAGACCAGCCTGTCTACATCAACATCATTAGAGACCCCGTCAACCGGTTTTTATCTAACTATTTTTTCCGTCGCTTTGGAGACTGGAGAGGGGAACAGAATCACATGATCCGCACCCCCAGCATGCGGCAGGAGGAGCGCTACCTGGTAAGTCCCGTTGCATGCAAGAGGTGTTTTCTCGGCTGCCCTGGGAGCGGCTCCTGCAGGCTGGGAAGCCACCCCTCCCCGTCCGTGGCCTGCCCCGTGGCACCTCCAGGGAGCTCGGCCACTTCCTCGGGGAGGAAGTTTGGACCACTGAAAACTTGTTCCAGATGACTCAGACCCTAGCAGACACTTACTGTCTCAAGTGGTTTTCTAATTCTGCTTGGCTCAGCTCAGTTTGTCTTTAGTGCTAGGTTTTGGGTCCCAGAGGAGAGAAAGTCTTTCCTAAGGAGTCCTGGCCAGCATTACCGTGGGTAAAAAGAAAAGCGTGTTGGGGGAATCTCGCTTAGAGGGCTGCACAGCTCCTTCTCAGCCCTCCTGCCATTCAATTCCCATGGCAACCCTGCGAGGGAGAGGTGTTTTCCAGTGAGGACCCTGAGGTCCCAAAACCATGTGGGACTCGCCAAAGTCACCCTTTGGTAAGGGCACGGCCATGACTGACCGACTGTTGCCATGTCCTCTGCCTTCAAGGCCCGGGGTCTCTCCACCACCGCACGACAGAGCCCCGCCACTGCGGCAGTAACTGTTTGCTTTCTCTGGACCTTCATTTGGGGCCCCCAGCTCCATAAGGGGTGTTAGTCTTGAGCCCAGGAGTCATTTCCACAGCACAGAAGTTGTTAGTAAAAGCAGAGGGCAGAGTTATGCATCTTTCTTCTTCCAGCACCAGAATAAAAGGTACATGTCGCATCCCTTTGTGGCCTAAGCTGACAAACGTTGGCTGGGCAGCTGACAGCCTGGGGCCTGGGAGGCTGAGATCCTGGTCTCCGTGTCTGGGAGGGCCCATCAGGTTCCCCCAGACCCATCCTGGGCTGTCACTGGGCACAAGCAGGAAAAAAAAGGAAGTATAAGGATGAGTCAGACGTGTCCCACTGCTGGGAAATCACGCCATGCCTGTGCCCACTGCTGACCGGTCCTCGGCGTCAGCCTCGTAGCTACAGAAAAGCATCGGTTAGTCTCCGGACTGCGCCCAAACTACTGTTTCCTCATTTAATTTTTTTAAATATAATGAAGGCATTTGTTTAGAGGCTGGGAGCATTTTGGTATGTTGTCACTTCAATGTCGCTGTCATGTCTTAAAATCCATGATTAGAGTTGAGAAAATAGATACAGAGAAGTCACGTGTCTAGTTTGCAGGTGGGCCAAGCCCAGACCAAGCCCCCCATTCACTGTTCAGCATTCCTTCAGCTCCCTAAGGCTACAGTGAAATATTTTGATGGTATATATATTTAAAGTGGCTTTTACCTTTTTTTTTCCAGCTTTGGATCGTAAAAACCCTAATCTTTTTCTTTAAAGTATATATTATGAATATAGCTATGTGGTTTTTATCCAGTGACAAGTATGTATTCAGAGTATAGACTCAATAGAGGAATGATTTCTTCTCAAATTATCTTTATTATTTGTTTTGAATCCTGATTAATATAGTTAC
Organism: Microcebus murinus; assembly: GCF_040939455.1. Classification (NCBI taxonomy): domain Eukaryota; kingdom Metazoa; phylum Chordata; class Mammalia; order Primates; family Cheirogaleidae; genus Microcebus; species Microcebus murinus. The sequence continues at coordinate 16,313,338 of NC_134108.1, read as the reverse complement.
ATGTTCTTTTAAAATCAGTACATTCCGTTTAATCAAGATAATATTTCAAAATTCTGCTTCAACCCTAATACTAAGAAAGTTAGAACCAAATGATAGCAGAAAATGTTGAAAAACCAACGATATGGAAAGGAGTCTTAGAAACACTGCTCTTCGAATATTAATGTAAGGGTTGAGGGAAATTTCCTAGGGTTTTCTATGCTGTCAAGCTTTTTGATTTGATTTTATTTTTGCCATCCCGTAAATCATTTCTTGTAATACAGTCTTCACACACTCACACAAATAATAAGCCCTAATCATGAGAGAGAAAAGTTGTACACATGAAAGAAAAAAAAATCATGGTTAAAATGTTTATTAAAAGCTCATAATATGTTGAAAATTGGTAGTGGGGGCAAGTTCTATATTTTTGAAGAGCTGATAACAGCCCTTATGATGTGACTTGAGAAATTCTAGGGAAATCTCCCTGCCTGGAGTTCTACCCTTAGAGATTTGTAGGGGCCTCTTTCCAAATGTAAGCACTGTGTTCTGGAAGGTTCTGTGTCAGATGAGCTCATCTGATCGATGCTTGGCAAGGCCCCAGCAGGGAAGCACCGGACTCCCCAAGGCGACAGGGCAGAAAATTGGGGAGCCGGGGTTGAGGCAAGGAGAGCCTGGGGGTGGGGGCTGGGGGGCCGTGACTCTTTCATGATCTGGCCCCAGCCTGACCCGGTTAGAAGGCTGTTTTCTTCTTCAAAGGATAGTTTGTTTATTTGGAAGAAGATGGTCTATTGCTTTTTTTTTTTTTTTTAATAGCTGAAACTTTTTATTCTATCTCCTTGGTCCCATTAGATTCTTGAGATAAAATTGCCCCTTTCAGAAGAGCCTGTCCTCATTTTGGCAAGCCCGGTGGTCAGTTGTTTACTCAAAAGAGGGTGTTGTTTGTGTCTCAGTGGGGCACAGGCAGCTGTGAGGAGCCCGCCGTCCCCTCAGCAAGGCCTCGGGTGGGCCAGGCCCCCGAGAGGGATGCTGACCGAGGCCACACAGGCCACCGTCGTGGGGGACCGTGCCCCGAGGCCCCTCCCTGCACTCGGCACGCACACAGGGTCTCAGCTGCTGGCCTGAAACGGATCTACTGATTTACCGCATCATTCTAGATCTCGGTGCTCCCAAGCCCCTTGCTTTATCCAGTTGCCAGAAATCGGGCAGCTCTGCTCCTGGCCCCGAGCCTTGCCTTGCGGAGCTGCTTAGCATACAGCTGAGAGGAGGCCTCCTCTGAGGGTGAAATAATATCATCTTGTGCTGCCGGGTGGTGTGGAAGAAATGGAAAGGGTAAAGCGATCCTGGGATTTGCAGGGTCCCTGGAGAGGGGGGGACACATCGCTTTACAGGTGCGGGAACGGGCCGGGTCTACAGGTGGGCTCAGGGCCCCTCCAGCAGGACAGGCCAGGCCCCCTGACTCTCCAGGGCAGCCTTTTGCCCGCTTGGACCTTGCGTTTTACTTCCTGAGTGGTAAAGCGAGAAAAGGATGGGCCATGTTTTGTGCTTTTTAAGCAAAATCATTTTATGAACATTGTCTGTCCATCTTTACAAAGGCATTGCTGTCATAGCAATTTGTTTTCAAATAATCAAGCGTTTTTGTGTTTTTTTTTTAAGCTATTCTTCATCTTTTCTGGAAACAACTAGCTCTTCTAAAACTCTCTGTTTCTTTCCAAACTATTCTTCATTTGCATTTACCGGATAATAATTTTTAAATAAATTAGTGCTAGCATAGAGACAGGTTCAGCTTATAGCAGCCACACCAGGCAAAGGCAGTTGTCTTAGGCTCATTTCTCCTTGTCCAGAGCCGGACGCTCGGCTCCCCGGTGGGGAGGTGGCTGCCTCTTTTTGTGGTGTGAGCGTCCTCTGAGCCCGGGCACACCTGGACACATCCCAGCACCTGAGACTCTTCCCCAGCTGGAGTCCAGGTTCCTTTATTTCCAGGGTAGGGGACTACCTGGCACACAGATCGTATTTAATGAGACTGAATGACTTCTAATGAAAAGCAACTGCTGTGACTTCCAAGTGAGGGAGGCAATCTCTTTCCCTCCGAAGCCACTCCTTTCTCTGCTGTCTGGGCTTCCATGCAAGTGGATTTCTGCTGCTGTCATTTTCACTCTGCCAGCTACACATGTGACTCAGTCTTGTGCTTTGCTTAAAACCTGGCCTTAGAAACTCTCATGGGGAAATAGTCTGCATAGATACCACTTTGTATTTTCACACTCCAAAAAAGTGTCAAGCTGGGCTCCTTCCCCAGCCATTACTGCAGCCTCCCTGGGCCACCCTCCACTGGAGGAGCAGGGAGAGAGGGAGCAAATGTTCCCAGGGAGAACACTGCCTCTGTGACACTGTTTATGCGGCTTGGCTGTAAAGCGTGGAAAGTAATGCATGCTTAAAAGAAAAGATATGTAATTTACAGCTTCTTAATTCATAAAGAATTCAGTGAATCATGTTGGCCCTGTTGAATTCTGGAGAAGCCTGAACATTGGCCAGAGTCAGCAAAGGTTTCCAGAAAGCTATGCATTTTAATCTGCTTAAAAGTTTTAGACTCTGAATGTCCTTTAACTTTGGAAGTATACATATGAAATTCTGGTGGGTGGAAATTTCCACTGTCCCGACCAGCCAAGGATGTCCTGTGAATGAAACCTCAGCCATCACCACCATTCCTAAAGCATCGCTTTTCTTAAAGAAAGAAAACAAATAAGGGATTTGGATTGTTGGCATTCTAAGTGTTTCAGTAAATATCTATGTTTTCCAAATCTTTGAAGGTAATAAAGTAATGCTTTTTGTCTCCAACTAGTTCAAATTTAGTGTCTAATTGCAGGCTGAGCTAGGGGCTTAGGACATAGTGTACTTATGTTCCTTCCTTAGCTGCCCTAGCTGGGTGACTCATCTAGTGAGTCAAACTCTGAACTTTTCTTGTCTCATCTGTACAATGGGACCATATTACCTGCCAGGTCTGCATCACAGGTTGTGGGGGGAGTCAGTTGAACGTTCTACACAGAAGTGCTTTGGAAGATCTAAATCTCTAGAACACATTTCGGTATTGATGCTTTCATGACCTAAAGGGACCATTTTTCGCATAGACGTGAAACGTCTCTGCTCGGGGAGTCAGCAGGGGCTGCTGTTTGCATGGAGCTCAGGACACGCCAGACTCTGAAACTTCAGGTCTCCCTCTGCTGAGGTCTCAAATTGCCTCGCTTGACCGTTTCCCCTGGGGAACTCGTTTCTAAGGAAACTGCTTCTCTCTGTATTCCCAACAGCTGGAGATGCGTTTTGATCCCAGCCTGCTGGCATACATTTGTCCTGTGTTTATTTACTTGGAAACCTAAGCTTGTGTAGGCCCCAGGTTGTAAAGTCATCTAAGCGCACAGGGCCCCCTCCGAGAGGTGGGGGAAGGGCGTGCCGAGCCCAGTGCTCTGCCAGGCTGCTGTGAGCCGTCCAGAGGGGCAGAGGACAAAAGAGAACCCACTGCAGAGACAGTCTTTGCAGTCCGTTTGTCCTGGGCTGTATCTAAAGCAGGAGTCATAGGTGGTTTTAGGACCAAAGGCCTCCTCTGGGGCTTAGCAAGACCTGCAGGTATCCTGAGGAGCCAACAGAAGAAGCTGGGTGAGGTAGGGGCCAGGGAGGACAGAAGGGAACAACAAAGGGATTTTGGAGAGAGGACAGAACGCCACCAGCTGCCACGTGCACTTGACTGCCACGATGGAGCAACAGCATGTGTGTGGCGTGGCAATGGTTAGCGCTTTCCCTCCATAGGGCATCCATGCTCATAGCCCCCCATGTAGGGATTAGCACCACCCCCTTAAGGACTGGGACTGTGAGGTCAGAGAGGCCGAGTGGGGGTTAGGACCAAACCCAGCAAGGGGAAATGCAAGGGTAATTATCAGGAGGTGTATGGGAAGGGGACAAAAGGACCACAGCGGCCAACAAAGACCAGGAAATGCCAGGCAGAGCCGGGCCCCACCGGAGGCACATAAGCCACATGGTGAGAAAGCCAGAAGCTATCGAGAATGGGAGCCAGTTCCAGCCAGCCAGCAGATGTGTTGGTGGCGCCGGCTGCCCAGGGCTTCCTGCTCCCTCAGCTGCCGACTGTCCCCTCCCCTCTGTCAGTGGCTTTCCCTGTTGGTCGTCTGCTCCCAGTCGGTCACTCCGTCCAGCACCTCACAGGTCACGTGTGGCTGCCCTGAGACACGTGCCCTCCCTGCTGTGGTCAGCAGGGTGGGGGAGATGGATGGGACAGGAGGTGGCCACCTGTATGGGAAGTGCCCGTGTTCGTTCCCCATTGCCGCTGCCATGATTTAGCATGTGTCCAGTGGCTTAACCAACAGAAACGTATTATCTTACCATCCTGCAGGCCAGAACTCCAACACGAGCCTCCCTGGGCTAAAATCAAGCAGGGTTGTGTTCCTTTGTGGAGTCTCCAAGGGAAGATCCCTGTCCCTGCTCACTCGGGTGGCAGACAGAATCCATTTCCTTGTGCTCGTAGGACTGAGATCCTGTGTTCTTGCTGGCCACCAGCTGAGGGCCATTCCCATTTTCTAGAGGCCACGTGCCTTAGATCATGGCCACCGCTTCCATCTTCAAAGCCAGAAGCGATGGGTTGAGTCCCTCTCAGGCTTCAAACCTCTCCTTCTCACCTCATCTCCCTAACCCAGCTGGGAAGGGCTCTCCACTTTTTAGGACTATGTCCTTAGACTGGGTCCACCCAGACAATCCAGCATAATCTCCCCCTCTCGAGGTCTGTAACCTTAGTCACATCGGCAAAGTCCCTTTTGCCATATAAGGTAACACATTCACAGGTCCTAGGGATTAGCACATGGACATTTTGGGGGTCCATTATTTTGTTTACCACAATGTCACCAAGGACTGCTTGCTCAGCAGGGACTGCGGGGGCTGTGGGCATGACGGGCATTCTGACCCGTAGCTTATCCCACCCACAGACGGGGAGTCACAGCTCCTTGCCACTGTGCAAGCTGCCCTGCAGTGGCACCAAGCTGTGGTTTTCCTGCCCCTGGTCTGCAGATCCTAGTGACCAGTCATACATTTTGTTTATTCTCCTTCTACTGGTGACTCATTCATCCATCCATCCATTCATTCATCATTCATTCACTCTGTAAATATTGATTTAATGCCTTCTATGTGATTGGCACTATGGTAGGAACTAGAGATAAAATGTTGAGCAAAAATAGGTACTGTGTATCCTCACAGAGCTCACAGTTCTACAAAGGAGACAGACATTAAGCCTCGAACCACACAAATGTATGTGAAATAGCATCACATCCATTGTAGGATGCATCACATCCTACAATGCAGAGAGACGTGGCACTGTCCAGACATAGAATGGGGCAGTTGGTAAGTCTGGAGGTCAGAGAAGTGAAGGTCGGACTGAGAGCCAAAGGAAAAGAGGAGAAAGAACATTCAGGCATAAGGAACAGCAGGTGCAAAGGCCCTGTGGCAAGAGGGAGCACAGAGAGCAGGGGAAGAATGAGGGAGACTGCAGCAGGGTGAGCTGAGGAGGGAAGAGCTGAGTCCAGTAATGCGGGCAGATGTGAGCTGGACCCCATAGCACCTCCCAGGTCCTGTTAAAGATCCCTGGGAGGCACTGAAAGACTAAGGCTTGTATACAGGGGATCCTGAAACTGTTACATTTGCAGGAACAATTTGCTTTGACTACAACATACAGAGTAGAGAAGGGCTTCAAGGAGACATGGATAGACCAGTTAATCAGAGGCTATGGCAGTGATCCAAGTGCGAGATAAACCAAGGAGCAAGTATGTATAAAACATCAACCACGTGCAAGGAGCAGCTCCAGGCGGGGGCGGCGGCAGCGGCAGGGAGCATTTACTAAGGTGTGTGAGACACGTCACCGTGCTTCTAGTTGCTTGCTGCCTGGTTAGCCACAGAAGACCCAAAGGTGCAGCACTTAACACCAACAAGGGGAGAGATAATAGCTCAGTGCAGCAGAGGAGTTGTCATTGGCTGGGACATCTTTAATTAGGAAAAGAATGATGTAGACACTTCAGTCTGAGAAATGAGGCGAGGAATGAAGTCAGGGAGAGTTGGAGTTGTTGGAGCGGCTTCCCAGAAGAGAGAGGTGTGGGCGCTGAGTCTTTCGAGGAGGACGCAGATAGGACAGGGTGACACTTAGGGTGACCACAGGAAGGGACTGTTTCAGATGAGTGACACTTTAGAAAATGTGCAAAAGCCTGAGAGCTCCAGGCTTACTCTCTGCTGAACCGCCCATTTGGCAGGAGCAGAGGGTGGAGGGAGGTGAGGAGCTTGGGGACAGTGAAGCGTTTCTCCAGATGTCCCTGTAGGAGCGGGTGTGGGAGGGAGCAGCACTGCCCCCATGGCTGCCCAGGCAGGATTGCCTGACCTGCTGTCTCATGTGCGATCCCACCCGGATCATCCACCACTGGGGCTGCCAGAATGCAGCCAGGTGCACCCTGCGGCCACCTGTCAGCTGAGCTCATCCTTTGCCCTCTCCCAACACACACACCACTGCCAATCAGCAGGACGGCTGCAGCTGTGTCCCTGCGGGGCTCAGCACAGCGCCCCTGCTGGGGCAGGTGGCTCACATTCACTAAGGCCGTGGTTCTCAGCCTCCTGCACTCGCCACATGTGGGAGCCACCTGGAGGGCTTCATAAACTACTGACACCTGGGTCCCACTCCTGGAGATTCTGGTTTAATTGGTCTCGGGTGCAGCCTGGGCTTTGGGATTTCTTTCTTAAAAGTTCCAGAAGTGATGCCAACGTGCAGCTAAGTTTGAGAAATGCTGAGAAATTAACAACACATCCATTTTTGACTCTATAAGCAAGAGCTGTTTTCACCGAGAGAAGCTCCCCCTGAATATTTTATAGAAGCTTACCTTCTTATCCTCTGCCTATTTGGAGAAAGCTGTATTTGCTTTCCCCTTAGAAAATTTTATCTGTTAGGGTTTTAATTGGCATATGCAAATAAATGTTGTTAAAGAGGATTGGTGGTATAGTGCAATATTTGTTTTATTTATGAATCCTCTGTACATGTTGTAAGTCAGACTCCTAAATTTGAAGTGGATAATATTTATTATCCAGAAACTGAAGAGTATTTTATGCCCTATATTTCAGATCTCATTTCAGGAAGCCATGCTTTATGCAATAAAACAGTGAGCACTTTGATGAATAAAATATTTTAGCATATGTACATCTTTTTATTTAGGTTGACAGGGCACTTGGAATTCATTGCCATTGCTTCAAAGATATGTGTGGCATTCTTTAAATGCAGGCCAATTCATACACAGACGCACAAATGCTAAATAAAAAGACGTGGGTGAACAGAACCACACTTTAAATGCACTCAGGAAATGTTCTTTAAATGCAGTCAAGGAGCTTGCTATTGAAAGAAGCTATGGAGCGAAGTTTTATATAACGTGAAAAACTAATGGTTCCATTTATCTGTGTTAAAACTTGGAATTTCATACCCTACCACTTGTTTTGCAGAAATTGGCACACCTCTATAGTTGTCCTCAATTGCTTTGCCATTTGTAATATTTTTTTCTCTGCCCAACTGTTTTACATACACAGTATAAATTCCCCTAAGGCTGAATGACCTCCAAACGTGTTCTTAAAAATATTTTGCAAAGTCTGAAGACAGGAAAAGTAAGTGTAAAACATCTAAGAGATTTATTGGAATCTCGGCTTGAATTCTAATTGCAAGTACTTATGAAAATGTTAATATTAACATGAAATAGCTGGCAGTTTTTCTAATAAATGTAAATTGAATTAGATAGTGTGTAATTGGAAAAATATTTGCCTCGCTCAGGCTCTCTCAAAACAAGTCTCAGTGTCTGTCAGCTGCAGCAGCCTTGCCCTCCAATGGCTGGAAATTGAAGAACAAGACTGAAATACTTTTGACTACAAGGAGGATAGAAAATAAGAGGGAATAAATGACCATTTGTCACTTTTTTCAGGGCCTCTTCTCAATGTGTGGGGCATGATATAGATGTTAGCATGATCTTATTTATTAATAAGATCATGTATGGGGACTGGAGGACGGGGAGCCAGTCTTGCTAAATGTCTTAGAGCTTCAGCACATTCTGAGATGGAAACAGGCATTATATTAATAGATTAGATGCCTGATCTCCTGAAATGCAGTTGAAAGGTCAGACTTGTCTTATCATCTTAGAAAATTTAAGTGCTTGGAAAAGTTGCAGAATAAATAATTAAGCCCAGGCCGGGCGCTGTGGCTCACGCCTGTAATCCTAGCTCTTGGGAGGCCGAGGCGGGCGGATTGCTCAAGGTCAGGAGTTCAAAACCAGCCTGAGCAAGAGCGAGACCCCGTCTCTACTATAAATAGAAAGAAATTAATTGGCCAACTGATATATATATAAAAAAAAAATTAGCCGGGCATGGTGGCGCATGCCTGTAGTCCCAGCTACTCGGGAGGCTGAGGCAGGAGGATCGCTTGAGCCCAGGAGTTTGAGGTTGCTGTGAGCTAGGCTGACACCACGGCACTCACTCTAGCCTGGACAACAAAGTGAGACTCTGTCTCAAAAAAAAAAAAAAAAAAAAAAAAAAAATTAAGCCTGGACATCATGATGGTTTTGGCTGGTCATTGTTAAGATTTGTGAAGCACATTTCACAAACTACTTTTGTTCCCTTTTATGATTGATTAATGAACGTCACAGGGTAGAAATAATACCGGTAAATGTGGTTTGACAGGAATTTACTAAGAAGTCAGCTTCCAAGCCTGGCCCTGCCTCGATGACATCTCTCAGATCAGTCCCCAGCAGTGGTCATAAAGCCCTCATCATTTCTCACCTGGATCTCTGAAAAAGCCTCAGAGCCCATAAACCTGTGTCCAGTCCATGATCAGAGTATCTAGTGTGCAAATCTGATATTGTCATCCCACTGCTTAAAACTCCCCTGTGTCTTTCTGCTTCTTAAATGTAATGTCAGCTATCATCATCACTATGTTATTATTATTTGCTCAAAAAGCATCACAGCTGCCTGTGAATCCATAATTATCTCAGTAACATTTCCATTATAACCAATAGAGGAAGGACAGGTCGATCAAAAAATAATGTAGGAAAAACTGGATAGTTAAGGAACCCCACATACATCAGATAACTCCATATGGATTAAAAAGGTAAATGTGAAAAATCAGAAAACTGTGGAAGGGTGTAACTGAGCTGGAGGGTGGAAAAGCACACAAGCAATTGAAGAAATCACAACAGAGATGACTTTTAGATTTGCCCCTCGATAAATTAACAGTGTATTTAACACACACACACAAATTATAAACATTGTTAAAAGGCAAATAAAATGAAGATAATATTTATTACAGTTATGATAAATGATTAATTCTTTAAGATAGTAAGATACAAGAACTCTTATAAAGTAGTTTAAAAAAAACTAATCCCTCAATTGAAAAATTACAAACAAAATTCCAGAAAACCTAAAAAATGCTCAGCCTCCTCCATAATTTTTTAAAATTGCAAATTAAAGCAGTAAACCCCCTTTAACATATCAAATTGGCAGAGATTTCAGAAATTCTAACTCGTGGTGTGCTCCTAAATGTCTAACAACCACTTCTCTGGGCGGCAGGACTGTTTTATTACATTTACCAATTTCTGTGGCCTGAATACTCTCACTCTGGTGATTTCAGACTACGAACATGACATGACTGAATATAGCAGAGTTAAGAGATGCGCGTTTGTCTCTTACGAGCTGCGGCAGGCCGGCCCCAGCACATCTCTGGCTCATGCTCACTGCTGTCATAAAAATGGACATGTCCGTCCATTTCTGTTGTCAGGACTCTGGGAGGGTGTTCCATGTTGTGCACTGCTCAATTCCTTGCCTGTGCAGTGTGTCATCATACGTTTTTATCTCTGCCAGTCTAAGAAATGAGAGATGATGTGTCAACAGGATTTTAAGTTGCATTTCTCTCTTTATGAATAAAGTTGAGCATCTTCTTACATGTTTGAGGTCTTTGTATTTCCCTTGCTCATCATATCATTGCCCATTTTGCTATCATTATGATTTCTAGAAGCTCTTTAAAAATTACAGCAATTAGCTCATTATTTGTGATATGAATTGCAAGTATTTTTTTCCTAGTTAGTAATTTCTTTTAACTTTCTTCCTGGGGTTTTTTTTTTCCATGCATAATTTTTTATTTCTTTGTATTCAAATTTATCAACTTTTTTCCTTATTATAGCTTCTAAGTTTTACACTTAGAAAGTTACACTTAGAAAGTCCTTATTAACTCTAAAACTATACAAAATATTCTCCATGGTATCTTCCAGGTTTTTCTTTGTATTTGTGTTAATTAAAATCTTTAATCCATCTGAAATTTATTCTTGTGTCAAATGTGACATATCAATCCAACATATTTTTTTTCCAGATGACTAAGAAATTATCTCAACATTTATAGAATAAATTATCTTTTCCTCATTAATCTAAAGTGTCACCATTATCATATAACAAATTCTTGGTTTTAGAGACATCTATTTTTGTTTTTTATTTTGTCCCATTAATGTGTGTCTTTATGTACAGGAGAACACTATTCTATATATTATATATAAGTATGTGTGTGCATGTGAATGGAAACTATTATATAATTATATAATATAGATTTTATTATATAACATACGATAACTTTATATACACATTTTATTTTCTTGCAGGGTCCAATCTCTCCTTATTACTTGGCTTTTCCCCCAGTTGTCCTACCTAGCTCTTTGTCTTTGTTCATTTTTCCTTAAGAACTTTAAAATCAGCTTGTTAAACACCCCTCCCCCGCATACATATACAGAAAACCCTATTTTTATTTACTGATTACATTAACCTTTAGATAAATGTAGGGAGAATTGATATCTTTTGGTGGAGCCTTATTACTTGAGAAAGTACTTTGCCTTTCCATTTATTCAGAACTTGGGCTATATCTCTCAAGAGAGTTTTAAAGTTTTCTTCATTTAGATTTGCACACTTCTTGTTGATTTCTAGATATTTTTGTTTGTTGTTGCTGCTGTGTTGCATATTATTATTACTGTTATTAATTTCTATGTATTATTTTTAACTCAGCCAATGTAGTGAATTCTCTGTTCATCAATAGATTTTCAGGAGATTATTTTCAGTTTATCAGATAAAGTTATACCCTCTGCTAATAATAATGATAATTTTATCATTCTTTTTTCCAATTTTTATAAATCTTATCCATTTGTTTTTGTGTATTTCTATAAAAACGTTAAATATAAAGGTGATAAAAATTGGTCTCTCATAGGAAATCATTGAAGTAAAAAGTAAATTCTTAATTGTCAATTTTTTTCATTTCCACCTTTTTTCTGCTAAAGTATAATATTTAGGACCCAGATCTTATGGAAGTCCATTTCAGGGAGAATATAAACAGCATAAATCCCAATATCTAATGACAGAAAAACCTAAGGCAAAAGACAAGGAATATTTCATTAACCACCCCCCCACATCTGTAACTTAGATGTTATTTCTGATAAGCCACCAACCATCTAGAGTAGCTGCTTTTTCAGCAGCCTGTGTCACCAGAGTAAATGCAATGTTGGTGTCCTTTCTTGAGGTCTCTGGGCTGGATGTTATCTTGTTTCTTTTCCTAGGGGCATGGTTTTCCAGGCAGTCAGCTCCTCAGTGGCCATATTTAATATATTGTACTAAATGCAGAATAGATTCATCATTCACAATTTTGCAACACAAAGGAAATGTGAAAAATAACTGGAGACTGAAATTCAAGTTAGGTACACATTTTACTTTGATTTTAATTGTGACAGCAAATGTAAGATATAAAAATGAGTTCTTCCAAGTTGGGGTGGTCTTTGGCTACGTCTGACCCACTGCTGACACGGAGCCCTCCACGCCCCCCTGTCTTCTCTTGTAAAGCCTTCTTTGACTTCCTGTGGGGGCTGCTACAAAAGGACCTTGCAAAGGGCTTTGAGAGGACCCTGGGCACACCTGACATTAGAAAGATGAGAAATCTCTGATTGGGACCCTATACTTTGAGCAATTGTAAGTCCATCCATTTAACTACAAATATGGAAGCAAATAAGCCAAGATCCTCCAGAGGAATGTTGACACTTGCTTCGATGATGTCTCTCTTTGAAGTTTTGGGCTTGAGAAGCACTGTGGGAGAGCTTCAAAGTGACAGCTGCTTCCTGTCATGCCCACTCTGGGCCCTGTGTGGTCAGCACGCAGTGACTGTTATTTTCCCTTTACTTTCAGAAACTCAGTTGAAGCAAGGGAATACACTCCCTCACTTGAATTGTTTTGATTTGTAATACGTATCTAAGACTTTACCATTGTCATTTCTGGCTGCTTCCCTCATTAAATTTAGATTACTAATTTCAGAAATCAGTGTGTGCCCTTTACCCTAACTGCAAACCCCAGGTGATAAAGCCTGGGTAGTTCTTTCTCTGTGCAGAGTGGCGGGTTCTATATCTGGCCCGTCACAGATTGGCTCCTCTTGTCTGGCAACATTTCCCTCCTTCCGTGAGTACCTCGGCCTCACCGAGTGGTCAGCTCCTCACCGGTGGGTCAGCTCTACCACCAACCCACAGCCTTTCTTGGGTATGGTATGAGAGCACGTGCTGCCACTTTCATGCCTAGTCTATTTTTGTCCAATCTGATCAGGTGACTTAAAACTTTTAAATAATATATAGATATCACCTATATATCATGATCCTGACTTTAAAAAAAAAAAAAGTTCTTCATCCAGTCACTCCAATCTGTGCTGAACCCTTTTCATTTTTCCTTTAGAACAGGGGCTCCCAACCTACGGTGAGTTGTGCAGTTATTTCATTATGTATTACAATGTAATAATAATAGAAATAAAGTGCACGATAAATGGAATGCACTTGAATTACCCAGAAATCTTCCCTCCAACCTGCTCCCCCATCCATGGAAAAGTTTGTCTTCTGTGAGAATGGTTCCTGGTGCCAAAAAGTTTGGGGACTCTGCTGTAGAATGTCTCCCAGATTCCCTCATCCTCTCTCCATCGCTACTGCCCACACCAGTCCTGAACTTTTTTCAACTCCACAGCGCCTCCTAATGGATCTCCTGTGCCTCCAGACTCCTCCCTGCTGCCTTGCGTAACGCTGCCAGTTAGTTTTCCAAGCAGCACTTCAAATCGTGTACTTTAATTCATTGCTCAAGAAGCTTGATGACTCCTGCCTATTGCAATGAATTCTAAAGGCCTTTCTCTGCCTTTCAAGACTCTTAATAATCTATCCTGCCAGCCCTGACTTACTCCTTTCCCAAATAAATTCTAATCCAACCGAACTTTTGATATCCTCTTTCCAGAAAAAGCTTACCCTCATCTCCACTCTTTTCCTTATGCTGCCACTCCAAGCGGAAAGGCATTCATCTCTCTCCACCCACATCCCATCCATCTTCCAAATTCTTGTCTGCAGGCTCTCTGACCCCAACCTTTGGGGCACTCTCCCTTTCCTGGAATTCCAGTTGCTCATGTGCTCTGCCCTGTCCCTGTCTCTTGAGTTCATGCCGTGTTCCAGGTACTGTTTAGCAATTGAATACTTAATTTTGTCTTCGCAGCAGTCTTATGAGGAAGGTACCATCGTGATCTTATTTTAGGGGCGAGAAGCCTGGTGCTCAGAGGGGTTAAGTGACTTGCCCGGATTTAAGCTGCATCCACTGAGTGATGAACAAAGATGCACCAGGCTTCAGACACTGTGTTCTAACCGCTATGCTGAACCGCTGCTTTTTGTCCTATGGGACTCTCTTATTGTTCCCTTAGTCCTTTTCCAGCCTGACTGTCAGCTCCTGAAGGGCAGGCGCCACCCTCACTGCTCTGTGTACGTGCCATTGCCTCCCTGGGGCTCATCGCATAGGAAGGTGTTAGAATTCACTGGATGTGGTCAGGGAGCTTTTCTGTCTTATTCACCAACATTTCTTTAGCACCTAAACACACACACATGTTCTAATACATAGTAAGTGCTCAAAGATTATTTGTGGAATAAATGACTAAATGAATATTTGGTTCACAGTTTGAAAAATATACAATTCTGTCAGTGCATCCTTCTCAAGTTTTTCATTCATATAAATGTGCATTTCTGTGTTTTCTGTACAAGTATCTCACTTGCCTCCAAGCTACTGCCAATAATTAAGCTGGACTTTTTGTTCTAGTCTATAAAATGGGTGTGTCTTTTTCTGTTTGTGCTGCTATAACAAAATACCTGAGAATTTATAAGAGACTGGGAATTTATAAAGGACAGAATTTATTTTCTCATAGGTCTGGAGAGTGGGGAGTGCAAGGTTAAGGTGCTGGCAGGTTTGGTGTCTGGTGGGGGCTGCTGTCTCTTTCCAAGGTGGCTTCGTGGGGTGGGGGGGGGAGAATGCTACATCCTCACATGGTGGAAGGTAGGAGGGCAAAGGGCTGAACTCCTTCCAACAAGCCCTTTATAAGGGCACCTAGTCCCATTCAAAAGGGGAGCCCACATTCCCTAATCACCTCTGGAAGACACCACTGCTTAATACTGTCACATTGGCAACACCTGAATTTTGCAGCGTACATATTCAAACCACTCAGGATGCCTGAGTGTCCTCAGAAAAATTGGCTGTTGCTTGTGCAAATTTTACAGGTGCTTTCCCTTTTCTGGAATTCCAGTTGCTCACGTGCTCAGCCTTGTCACTTTCTCTTGAGTTCATGCTGTGCTCCAGGTACTGTTTAGCAATTGAATACTTAATTTAGTAAGGGCACAGTGGGTTGCAGAGTTCATCTCTCTATTACAGCTGATGAAATTACGTTACTTAAACTAATATTTTACTTATTTTTTTATTACCCAAAACAAAAGGAGACACTTCTCTTATGCTTAGCAGCCTTAACAAATAGCACTTTTAAACTTGAGGTCTATGAGCACTTGCTTTTAGATACTAATCATTATGATAAAATGGGCCAATAAAATCATTAATCCAACAAATCTTCAAAGGTTAATTTTCAAAAATGTTTCTTTTTCATGGGAGAGCTCTTCTGAACTGGGGTAAGGCATTATTTGTTTCATATCCTGTATCTAAAACTATTTTGGTCTCCCTTTTTCATCCAGTGTTGATTTTAATGTTTTAAATAAAAGATACTTCATCTAATTCTCTTTAAATGTTATTAGTAAAAGTCAGGTTTCTGCAGAGCACAATCTGTATTTAATTGATTTGCAAAGCCACATTTAGCATGGGGAATGTTAAGGTTCAGTCAAAATAAATGATTTTACATCAAGGGGTAATCAGTTAACACCAAGTTTTCAAAGGGCTTTTCTTTTTTAAGAAATTCAAAGCACCTCATTATGTCTGCAGTCTTCCAAAAATGTACTACTCTCCAAGATAGCTTTATTAGTCCCATTTTGCAAATGACAAAGCTGTAGCAAGAAACAATTAAATATCTTTACCGGGGTCTGTTGGCTTAGAGTCACACTGCGTGGGCCCCTGACTTACAAGCAGACCAACGCTGGTGAATTAGAAGGCTACAGACAAGGCAGGAACGAAAACAATCAGTAAGAAGAAGCCAGATGTAAGAACAGGGTTTGTCATCAGGGCCCTTTTAACACAGGATCTCAGGGAGCTGATAAAAGGAGAAACTACAACCATACCATTAGTCATTGCACTTCAAGACAGAAAAGAAGTAGAGGTTATCTCATCTCAGAGGCTCATTTGAGTACTTAGGGCTTGGACAGGAAGGTGGGGGCTCCCCATGGAGTTAACCCCGTTATGTTGCTGCTGACTGCACAGGCTAAGCCACATGGAGTGTTTATCAGGGAAAAAGGATTTAGGAAATAAAATGTCAGGAATAAATTTGTGAAGTACAAGGTGGTCTGAAAAGGGTATATGTTGAGTTCTGAAATAAAATTATAAAACTTGGAAGTGACAAGCTGTTTCCTAAACGTTTCCATTCTGTTGCTCACCGATCTACTCACTAAGACAGCCTTGTTTAATTTTGTGCCTGTCCAGAAAAGGGGGACATGGTGACCTCAGGGGACCACATCACCGTAGGTGGACCCTATCACCATCACCCTGCCATGCACACATGCACACAAACTTACACACTGACGTTGATGCCACTGACAAATTTGAAGATTTTTTGTTTTTGTTTTTATTTGTTTGTTTGTTTAAAGTTAAACCCTTCTTCCTGGGTTCTTTCCTTTAAATGTAAATAAACCTGGTAGGTCTGGCATTTTGCTACCAGAATCTTTTCATGAACCTAACCATCTGCAATTGGTTATGTACACCATATGCATAAATGTTTAGACTATTTATATTCTGATATGGTCAACTGTTTCACTCTTTCTTTCAACAAACGCTCAGCACTTACTCTGCAGCCAGTCCTTTAGCAGATACTGAGAATTCATTAATGAAAAACACAGATGTGGTTGTGATCCTCACAGACTGTAGAATCTATCAGGGAAAACAGACATTAAACTAGTTATCAGGAGAGATGGTCAGGCTGTGGGAACAATATGTACCTAGGTCAGGAGTCCCAGGTCCTGCAAGGATCTCATGTGGATGGAGTTTAGAAAGCAGAGAACAGGCGATGGCGTGAAGCTAGAGAGGTGGGCAGGGACTCAGTCATCAAAGGCCTTAGAAAGATAATCCTAAATATTTGAGGCTTTATGCAAAAAACAATGAATAGTCCTAGACATTGAATTGCGGTTGGGAGAGGGGATGATGTGATAGGATTTGCATTTAAAATCTTGTGAAAGGGGAAGATAGTTGGAATGGAGCAAGGTAAGTTATTTTGGTATGGATAGGATTGTTCTGGTGGAGGAAGCCAAGAGGAATGGATAGATTAAGTCATACCTATGAGATCAATCAGCAATTGCTTCATGAGTGATTGGATGTGGAGCTAAAAGGGGAAGAGGTTAAGGATGATGCCAGGATTCTGGTTGGAGCAATTCGACAGATGGTACTGCTGAGGGTAGGGAATGCAGGGACAGAGGGGCAGGGAGAATAACTTCTGCTTTGGATGTGCTGAGTTTCGGGTGTCTGAAGTACAGGTGAATAGAGTCCAGCAGGCAGAAGAGTGGCCTGGGCTGGATATATGGAATTGGAAGTTACCAGTATGGAAGAGGCAATAATTAATCTACTAAGGTATCTATTCCATAAAGGTTGACATCATGTCTGGAAGAATGTTAGTGCTCAGTAATCATGTACTGAAGTTGTTGAGTTGAAGTCATGGGGTGTGTCACCCACTTTTTAGCACTCCTTGAGGATTTGGAAGCAAGGGAAAGTGAGCAAGAGTCTCAAGAAGAAGAAAATACAGAAATGTGGTGTCATAGAATCAGAGGAAAGATGTTTTGAGAAGGGGGGATTGTTTGTTATTGTCAGAAACTTCCAAAAAGGACATATAAAATAAGAGTAAAAAATGTAACCATTGGATTGACAACATGACAAGAGCAAATGGTCTTGGCAAGAGCAATTTCCATTTAGCGGTAACAGTAAGAACAGGGTGGCTGTGAGCGGCAGGAAGGAAGACATGGAAAAACGGAGATCGTGGTGAGGAGGTCAGGGCTGCATTGTCCTGGAGGGGCATGCAGGGGCACGCCCGGGTCACAAGCATCGTTGATGTTCTCTCTCAGGGTCACCTACCAAGGTCAGAGGTAGTCCCCCAGAAACAAAGAGGTAAGGGGATTGCACATCACTCTTCTTTTAAAAACTAAACACTTACTGAGTGCTTGCTGTATATATTCAAGATGTATACATCCAAAGTGACTACATGCCAAGGTCCTTCAGGCAGCAGATGCCAAGATGAGATTGGATGTGCAAGATATTGATTGGGGGAAATGCCTGTGAGGGGAGCAGGAGGTGGGAGAGCCATCGACCCCACAATGGGTCTGACTCCTATGAAGAATGGCAGGAGGACATGTTGGGTCAGCAGAACCTGGACTGCAGTGCTGTTCTAAGAAAGCTTCAGGCCAATGAGGAGTCGTCCAGCCAAAGTCAGTCCTCAGAGGAGCCCCAGGTTCTGCAGGGATGGACCTGCCTTAGACCCCTTGCCAAACTTAGTGGCTGCCTGATATCACCCCTTGGAAGCATGGCCTTGGCACAGTGAGGTGACAAAATCAGAATGAGGCAGCCAGGATCCTTAGTCACTTGCTGTCCCTGCAGCAGAAGAGATTTGCAGCGGCAACACATATACTATCTCATTTTTATAGCATCCCCCTAAGATAGATATTATGATGTCCATTTGGCAGATGAGATGCCAAGGATTACAGAAGTCAAGAAATTTGCCTGAGTTCACACAACTAGTAAATAGCAGACCCCGGATTTCAGCCAGTGGTGTGCTAGAGCCGGCTCAGACTGGTTCTGAGCCAATTTTTTAATTTTTAGGAGTTATGCTAAGTCAGTTGACATCAAGATGGTAGCTTGAATTTGGCCAGAGTAGGAGTATTTACTCCATGGAAATCTGCATATGCTACAAATCAGGCCTTTTTTTGTTGTTTATTTGTTTCTGAAAAGGTGGTTCTTATACATTTACCAGCACACCACTGGTTTGGACCCAGGTCGCCTGACCTCAGAGCCAGCCTTCCAACTATTATGCTACATGCAATCATCTTTATGATTCCTTGATGAATTTCTTATGCAAAAAATTTCTTAAGCCACCCCCTGCCCTGTCCTCTGAATCCCCATAGCAGAGGTTGCCATGTCCTGTGTTTTGCTCTTCCTTGCATTGCCATCATCATCATTGTGCCTGTCTCCCTACCTGGACAGAAAGTCCTCAAGGACAGGGAGAATAACTGTCTTATACTACTATATTCCCAGGCCCCTGCATAAACACTGCTCCATAAATATTTGAAGGTGATTCTGATCTATACCCTGATGCTATTGGTGGTTAGGGATTGGTAACATGTATGAAATAATATAAAAGGTTGTGCTTGATACAGTTGTATTTGCTCCTGAATCTCACATTTCTAAAGGCAGACACTACTGGAAAATGTGTTTCAACCTTAAGATGACCTTGGAAGAGAACTGTAACATCCATTACAGGCCAGCGATGTGGGGCATGTGCTCCCCGCCTACTCCCACACACAGCCGGGAGTGGAGTAATTACCTGCCTCCCTGGCCACTCACAGTTCCCTAGGAAATTGTTTATCCTCGCGCCCTGCACTCTTCAGCCTAGAAAATGAGATGTGCACTCTGCCTGGGAGCAGTCGGAGGCCCCTATGTCTCAGTGCCCGAGAGCTACAGCCACGAAAGTGTCCCTGAGATATCAGAAGACTTGGGTCTTAGGGTCACTTCAAACTGTGTAATCTGTGAATTATTAAAAATATCTCTACTGCACATAACAAGCTGCAGAAGAATTTGTTTATGCCCCAAAGCCTGCTTCCGGATGAAA
Organism: Microcebus murinus; assembly: GCF_040939455.1. Classification (NCBI taxonomy): domain Eukaryota; kingdom Metazoa; phylum Chordata; class Mammalia; order Primates; family Cheirogaleidae; genus Microcebus; species Microcebus murinus. The sequence goes on along the minus strand of NC_134108.1, from coordinate 16,293,984 downwards.
AAAGCAGGTCTCTCATGAAAGCAGCCCTTGCCCTCAAGAAAGGCTCTCTAAAACCTTTTGACAGGGCAAAAGAATCTGTAAAACACCACTTCCAGAAATTTTTCTTCCTTCTTAATTTATTTGAGAAATTCTTTTGGCGTGCCTACTCTGACCAGCTTTCCCAGCGTCAGTGAATAGAACAAAAATCGCTATAGCCGTGGGGCTGACGTTGTAGTTTCATCTCTTGCTTCAAACCTCTTGATCTTGTTCATCACATGCATTCATTCATCGGACGTGCATTCATTCAGCCAAACCAGCGCTGGGCAGCTACTCTGCGCCAAGCACAGTGGCGGGGGCCAGGGCTGCAGAAACAAGGTACAGACCCTGCTCTCACGGAATTCGGTCTAATGGAGAGTCAGGCACGTAACGAGGGCTTGAACATCAGGGCGTTACCTTGGAGCATCCGTGGAGGTGTGGGGAGTTCGTGCCGGTGAGGCGTCCTGGAAGAGGTGACGCCTGAGTTGAGTCTTGCAGGACAAGTAGGAGGTAGCTAGGCAGAGAGGACGCATTTGAAATACTTGATGCAGACGAGGGACTAGAGGCAATGAAGGGTGCCAGGGTACAATGCGTGAGGCCGGGAGCAGCAAGCACTGAGACCTGAGATGGGACAGCCAGGCGGAACTGGCGTCATATGTTGATTCTCTGGTTTATTGCATTTATTTAAAAAATAACAATAGCAACACCCACAACCAGAACCAGCTTTCTTGTGGTGGTCTCTGAAAGACAAGCAGGAAAGCAGATGAGGGTGCTTCTTTGGTCTCTGACCTGAAGCTGTAGACACCTACATGCTGTAGACACCTGCAACAGGTAACACTGTCCCATGCTCCCTACTTGCCCCCACCCGCACCCCAGTCCACTCCGCCTCACCATTTCCTCTTGGCCTCTTTGCATTTCCAAATCCACCCTTCAAAGGAGACTCCCTCCTGTTGCCAAGGATGCAATGCTCTCTCTCCTCCCCCTTCGTGTCCCCTGTTCCTGGCAATTCACTGGCTCACCTGGGTAGCAGCTCGGAGCATGTCTCTCCTCCCACCCACGTTCCAACACTCCTTTCCCAACAATGAGTGTCCACAGCAATGAGCTTTACAGCCCACATCTGCTCCTTCTGGAAAGGGCCTGCCCGGAAATGTGGCAACCTCATCAGTCCTCCATCAGCCAATAAAAATGGGAGAATAGAGGTTCAAAGGCTTTGAAAAGACAAGAAGCACATAATTCATCGTGTTTTTGTTATCATTTGGGGCCTCTAGACCTCTGAAGAAGCTATTTCTGGCCTTGTGAGAACTTGATGAAGGTAGAATTCTTTGACTTAAATAAGTGCCCCCCCACCCCAAATAAAAACCTCGGTTAAAAAGCTTAAACTATTCAAAAGGAATTAGGATGGTGAAGGGAGGGAAGAACTGAGAGTGAATTATTAAGAGGTTGGAAACTTCAGAGATTTCCTTGTTGAAGGAGGTGGCCAAGCCCCAAAAGCAATCCAAGCAAGCCCTGCATTTCTGTTACTTCTTACAAACTGCATTAATATGTTACTGACACTTATAAATGGAAGGCTAAGGCATTAAATTAAAAGGTAACCCTTGAGACTGTTGCCAAAGTAAAGGGAAAACAAAAGTGATTGGCCTTTATCCTTATTCGGATAAACTGAAAGCAACTTGGATTTCATCGATAGAAGTATCTGTTCTACCAACTGCAAACGTGCTACGGGAGCTAACAGGTCCCCAACTCTGTCACGTGACCTTCCAGGTGAAGGAAGACCTGTTAAATTAAGGCAACCACATTTGGTCTCCCAAGAAGGGGGCCTGTAAAACCAAGATCCCAAAGCCAACCCCATGCCATTGCCCATCTAATTTGAGAGGCTGAAGGAACTCTCTGATCTGACACTTTCAAATCTTCCTGCCTCTTCCTCAGATAAAAGAGTCAATGAGAAGGTTCTGGTTCATATGGTAAATAATAAACTTCTGTGAGTTTTTTTGGTAATCAAATGAGTTTTATTTTGTTAATTCCATCCTTCCTCGTTTGTAATTTAGATGGAAGAATGTCTATCTCAGTCAATGAAAATCCAACTAAAGAAACATTGGTCTCTTTGTGAAGAAATCTCACATTTAAGTATATAAAAAAAAATTAAATGTACAGAGTAAAAATGTTCAAAGACTTTTACTTCCTTTGTTCTTTTTAATACTTTATTTGGATTTTGGCAGAAACTATACTAAGAACCTGCAGTAAGAAAAATAGACCTTCAGATAAAAAATATTGAAATGTGCTCTATACCAGCAGATTTTTATATATCTACCATATTTTCATATTCTTTATATCTTTTGTTTAAAAATATTTCTTCTGTACAACAGGTTTATGGTTGCTTTTTATTTTCTTCTTTTTACTTAACTATATTTTATATAGGAAATGTGAAATGATTTTGCCATAAAATTATTTGAGGAGAAAGGAGACTAAGATTTGATGCCAATGAGATATTTCTTTGTTTTAAATTTGAATAGTTAAGCAAATCAATGTCTTAGCATTGAGAAGCCAAAGAAACAGTTCAGTGATAAGTTAACTGGATGGTAGTTTTCCATTTAGCTGTTTGACCTCTTTCACATGAGATCAGGGTGTTTTCATGGATAAAATTACAATCCCAGATACTCAGGCTTTCAGATTCATATTTTCCATCTTAGCCCACAAAAGCTTTACTTTAGGGATTTTGCAGAAAATTCTGGCTTGTGTTTTAGTCATTTGCCTTTTCTTTTTGGAAGCCAGTAGGAAACAGTAGTAGACATTGACGAGCCCCAGACCTTATGCGGACAGTAATAGGATGCTTTGTATTAATTGATTGAGAAGTTCTTTTAGAGCACCAACTTCTTTCTAAACCAACTGAGATTAAATAATGAGACTAGCTGCAAACTATAGTATTTATATGAGGCATGAATATTGAAAACCACAGTGATGCTTTATTATGAGCATGAACTAGAAGTGGAAATTGACACATAGACACAATAGGACTTGGAAGCTGATCCTATCTATTCATTCACTCAAGAAATACTGGCTGAGCGTCCCCTGCAGGCTGGCACTCTTCCAAGCCCTGGGCAGGAGTGAACAGGAGAGACAAAATCTGGCTTCTGGTGGAGCTGACCTCCTAGTGAGTTGAGACAGATAGGAAATGAACAAACAGGCAAATGATATATGTCAGGTGGTGACAAAAAGCTAAGATGAAAAATAAAGCAAGGTAAGAGAACGAGGAGTAACTGTGGTTGCTATTTATGTCAAAAATCAAAAGATCATTCTGAGGCAGATGCTTTTAGCATGGGGTCCACAGGGCCTCCCAAAAGTTCATGGGTAAATTCCAGGGGGTTTCTGAACCCAATAAAGGAAAACATGCATCTTAGTTTCACCAATTTAGCATCTTCTTCATTTTTGAATATAGGCAACAAACAACAGGGGTATTAACAGTACTTGTATGTTATCAACAGAATTCATAGCTCTTTGATATCAATTACTATTTCAGGAGATGTCTCAAAATAATCATTAATACTAACATAATTCTTGGATCAATATTATGGTAGATATTAGACCCACTGAGAAATCTTGTTACTCAATACATTAAACAAGCACATATATTAATATTTCTTATCACATCTTTTTATGTGTTTATTTATTTATTTTTTTAGGGACAGGATCTTGCTGTGTTGCCCAGGCTGGTCCCAAACTCCTGGTCTCAAGTGATCCTCCTATCACAGCCTTCCAATTAGCTGGGACTACGGGCTCAAGTTACCACCCCTGGCTCACTTTTTAGTGTTTTGATAAATAATTCAATATACCTGGTTCCCTTTGGAATCTCGTATATCTTATTTTATACATGTAAGCACATTACTCTGAGAAGTGAGTCCTTAGACTACACCGAATTGGCAAAAGGTCAATAGCAGATGTGCTTGATGCAAACTTCCCTGTCTCTTTACAGACTATTACAAAGATGTGTGCTCAGTGGTTAGGGCTTAGTACAATTAATAATTTATACTATTACATCAGGAAAATTCTTAAGATTAACTGGTATCTTTTCATAGTTGTGAGTGTGGTGGTGAAGAATACCATGACTCCTAGTGCAGTTTGGTCTACTGTCTGGATTCACAGTCATTAGCCAGCTGTTTACTACATATCTTTGCAACATCTTTGCAACTACATATCTTTGCAACAAGTATGAACACTGTCAAAGACACAAAGAACACCTTAGTATTCTTTTGAAAACCATTTTGATCTTGTGGACCCTCAAAAAGGTCCCAGAGTCCTGCCAGGGGTCTGTGGACCACACTGGGAGAACCACTGTGCTTCAATTAAGTGGCAAATACAGATTCCTTTAGGCACTTGGACCACCCAGAGGACTCTATCTACATAAAGTTTTGTTAGTGGTTTTTGCAGTTTGCCATCCAACTCTTTAAAATAGAAGTTTTCCCCAGGATTTTAAGGGAGAATTTTTAAAATCTCAGTCAAAATAATCTTCCGTGGACATTTTTTGATGGCTCAAAAGAGGCCCAGCACCAGGATACAGGTCAGGAAATATATCATACACCAGGAACACAGGGGTGGCCCTGCTTAAGAAAAAAAATATCTGATACTTGACCTCTTTTATGTCATGAACTCCTTTAGCGGTCTAGTGAAGCCTAGAGACCTCTTCTTAGAAATTTTAAATGCATATAAAAAATACTTAGGATTACAAGAAAAAAAAAACACAACCAAATTACTTTGAAATACAGTTCCATCCATGGACCCCTTTGAAAGCCTCAGCACCCAGGTTAATAACCACCTGTTTCCTCCAGTCCCCATTGGCAAGGAGAGACCAAGCGAGGTGACATTTGTTTTTTAATGCATTTGTTTCCAGGTCTACTGACATCTTAAATCCCCAAATTCTGAATGTCAATACGACAGATTTCTAGACCTAATAAGGCCAGGGCAAGAAAGTGGAATAGGAAGAATGAGTTTCTTCTCGGCCTTCTATAGGACCGAGTGGTATGTGTCTCTGGCTAAATACAAAATCTTCCCAAAGAAGTGTGGCCCCTGTCTGGGTGTTAGGAAGATCCTGGCTACCATCTGCCCGATGGTCTAGGACTGTTGAGAATTCTCCACTGGGACTTCCCAAAATTTTTGTTATTCTTTTTGGAAAAAAATTGTTTTATGTCAATCACACCTTTATTTTTCTGTTTCTTAAATCAAACTAGCATCCTTAGGCTTATTATACTTTGAGAAGCTATCTAGTTCTTAGTGCCAAAAGTTAAGGAAGAAGAAATTTACAGTCTTGTGTGGCTTCCTAAAGGGTGACACCAATAAGAACCCATGGGAAATTTTTCTATTCTTCTAGTGAAATGTTTGAAATTATTGAAAAGTAATTTGTTTGTCCATTATCATAGAAAAGAGTGTTGGTGCTGATACTTAAAAACTGCTGAGAATGCAAAAATCATCTCTCTTGAGTCTTAGAGTTGATGAAAGTATTCTAGCATCATGATCTCCTCTGATGGGGTTTTCTTTTGAGTGTGGGGAGCTAATATTGAAATGAATTCTTATCCTTGGACTCAAGGGTGAGGCAGTAAGTTGGTGGCTTGGAAATATTCCAAGAGTAGGAAGTCAACCTGTGATTTTAAATTTCCCACAAATAATCCAACAGGCAGATATTCACCACTTCACTAGTCAAGAGTTTCATTCATTGTGGTCTTTATGGTCCAGTTAAGTTTTCTCAGGAAGGAAACCATGCTCTCCCGAAACCACAGCTCTCCTCTCTGTCCTCACCACTAGGCGCTTCCCTTTTTTCCTGTTCCTGCTCCTTTCTCTGCAGTTTTCCTTGAGGGCCAAGATGAATTGTCAAGCCCTGGCATTTCCATGAGCACTTACTTTATCCAGTGTTGCCAAGCCCTTCACAGCCCTTCTTCAATGGGTTCGAAAGGCAGACCACCTACCACCCCTTACCTCTGCGTGGCGCTCTCTGTAGTTTATAAAGCATTGTTAATTACATTTTCTTTAATCCCATAGCCACCCTGGGAAGGAGGTGTTACTGTCCTTATTTTAGAAGTGAGGAAACTGATGCTCAGAAAGGTGAAATGTCTCACCCATTGTGATCCAGCCAGTTAGGAAGAAACCAAGACTCAAACCCAGATCATCTGATGACAAATCCAGTGTTTTCTTCCTTCCACCACGGATACCTCCTATGTGTTGTAGTCTCATTATGAACCCCACTTGTCCTTATTTACCAGCAGTAGCCTTGTCAGAAGCATAGCATAGAATATTATAAGATCTTATACTTTTTCAAGGGATACCCAATTTTGAAATGACTCTGGCTAAAGACAGTGGGGCATCAAGATCACTTGTGGGTCACACTTGAACTGCAGACATGTTTTATTTTACTCACAGGTTTTGTTTTGTTTGGGTGCTAACATTTAAGAATTAGGAGATTTCACACAAAAATCCAAATTTCTAGTTTCTCTTAAGAGGTCCAAAGATCAGGCAACCCTGGCACCAATTCCCTGTGGCAGTGATTGGCTAGAACTAAGCTGCATCTGCAACCTTGAGACAGAGAAAGTGCTCTCCCCTGTTTGCCCCCAGATTCTCCACCCCAATGGGGTGCAGGCGTGTGGGCCCATTCATGCCTTCACCCTGCACGTGCCTGGCAGGCACTTGTGGGCATGAGTGTTTGCTGCCTCAGCTCTGAGTGTGAACTCTGGGTAGCACAGCAAGAGCAGAGCTGAAGGACTGCTGCTTGGGCTGAGCATTACTCCTTGAGTGTTGAAAGTGTTTGTCTAAGTCATTATAGAGAATTGGTTCTTCCCCCTTCTGTTCATGATAAGACAGAGAAAGAGAGGGAGAGAGAGAGAGAGAGAAATAGCCCCTTCCCAAATATGTCTAATCAGTCTTTCACCAAGAAGACTGCTTTTCCTCCTACAGATTCTTTCTCTCATGTGTCTAAACGATAAACATCGTTATACACTTAATCTGTGGAATTGGTCTCTTCATCATTAGGGAAACGCCTATATTTTAAATTGAGTGTACAAAATATTTGCCTTTCCTTGGCTTCCTTCTCCATTTGAGGGACTTAGAGGAAAGAAGATCTGGGAAACTGTTTTAGTAGTTCTTCATTTCCATAGGTGCTATACTTAGGTATGTAGAAATTATTATAGTGACTTGAATTGTTTTCGTTGTTTATGGACCCTTGATCTGGTTCATGGCTATTTAATCTAAAAAGCGAAGGGACCATCAATAAGAGAAATAAAAAGGTAATAAAAGAAAAAAAGAATTGTAACACAGTATTTAAAGAACAAAGAGCTTGGGTTTTTGTTGGTTCACTAAGTGTGTGAATATGTACCGTAAAACGTAGCTGCATGTAATAAAAATATTGGAGAACATTCTATAAGGAAGCTGTGAGTGAAATTTCAAATACCAGTGTAATAAAGAGGCTTGATTTTGCACCTTTTTTTCTTGGGTTCCACATAGTCATGTTTCACTCTAGAGCAGAAAGAATCCAGGGAGCAGGTTCAAGGACAGGGTCAGAAATGAGATCTCTAGGCAACTCATGGTGGAAAATTGTAAGGGTGGAAGTCTGAGGATTCAAAAAGGTTTCCGATCTACTGGAAAACAGTCCAAGAAGCTGCAAAGTGGTGAGAGAAAGATAAACAATGAATGAACAAACAAACCAGAAAAAGGGGAAAATGAAGGTAAAAAGAAATTGAGGCTTGTGGCTAGGGGCCTTACTGTACTCACAGGCAGTGTTTTTTCTGGGACTTCTTTGGTTTGCTTTTTACTAGACATTATGGAAAATTTCAAATATTCATAAAAGAGCGAATAGTCCGGTAACAAATACATCACACAGACAATTCTTAGTCACTCATGATACTAGGATCTTGAGAAACCGAAATTCTCACTTAATTTACAACAACTATTCTATTTAGTTTCAACATCTCTTTATTAAACCGATTGTAGGTCCTCACTGACCTTCTGAGTGGGGACTGCAGAATGCAGAACGGAGAGGCCGTGGGCGGCCTGGAAACATCCACAAACATGTGTTTAGACCCTGGATCACCAGAAGCTGAAGGCGTGACTTTTGTGGTTTGTTTTGGGTTCTTAAGCCAAGACTATTAGACTATTGGATATGAAAGAAAGGAAAAGGAATTCAGAACCTCTTAAGCTAGAAGGCAAAATCGTCGAAATGCTATGAGGCTAAGACAGCTTCTGTGGCTTTTAGAAACTTGTGTGGCCCAAAGGGGTCATAAATAACGTTTATGGTATAAAAACCCTTAAAGAACATTCTTGGTTTCCCAGGAATTCCTGCCATTCTTACAGTCACAAAGCTTCCTGTTGGTTGGGAGGATCTGTTGGAGCTTGAGTTTTCTGGTCAGTCCTGCAGGAAATACTAAACTGTGTTGAGACTTGGCCTAGCCCTTGGGCTTCTTTTAACAGGTGAAATGAACAGGTTTGAGCGGAATGATTCTTTTCTCTCTGCTTCTTAATTTAACTATTAAGTAAAATTTGCAGTGGTCCTTCTGGTTTTTCTCCTAAGTTTTATAAGTACCTTTTCCTTCTGGTATTTCTGAAAGCAGAAAAAAAGTTAAAAATGTATTTCTATGGTTCTGTTAACATTGAGAATAGTGAAATTGTAAACCCCATAGGATGCACTGGCAACCCATTCAAATGATGTCACACTGCTACTGCTGCAGAAAGCCCGCAGAATGGTCTGTCCATTTTTTGTGTGCTAGGTAGGGGGGCTGCTCCGTAAACCTGACTCCTGCTTATTTGAAAGGTTTCATCAGCATCTCGATATGAGTCAATATTAGAAGGACAGATAATCCAGTTGACGGCATGCTTCCAGATGTAATCAGCACAGCTCCTTGCAGGGAAAGGCTGCCGCAGTCCATGTGCTGGTCTGACTGCACCAGGTGGCAGAGCACTGGAGCCCAGAGAGCTAGTGGGTGCTCGGTGAACCCAGGTAGCACTTAGAGCACCCACAGAAGTGTGCTAGAGGCAGGGATCCAGCCACATGGCTCTTTCTGGGCCTTGGAGATGAGAATCACAGACAACCAGGACACAAAATCCCAAAGCCATTATTTCTCTAAGTGGAGCCCACATCTGGAATGCACCTTTCCCAGGGGGGAAGGGGCTCTTGTTGATACCTTGTACTAAGAAAAGTTACCAACAATGATATGTCTTTATATTATCGCGTCAGTACTTTTTGTTTAAAATGTGTGGGTACTTATATTCTGGACTTCACTCTGCTGGTGAATTTTTTATAATGTCATTTATTGAAAAACAGTAGGATCCTCTGAAAGCTTTTATTAGACATTCAGATTCCCATGGTGATTTGCCAGGTGTAGCACAATTCAAATAAAAATTTCATTCTCTTTGAAGACCACTTTTATGAACTATCATAGAGCACCTGCCTGGCACTGGGTGAGAACCATAATACAGAGGGGAGAATCTTCTAGAAGTTTAGAATATACTACAAATAAAGAATATATAGAACACAGATTATGGCATTTTTATATTCATGGTATACTTCAAATATTGGGACTTTTGGCAACACACTTGAAGCAATTAAAAGATTTAAAGCAACACCCTTATGACAAAATCACTACTGTGATGTAATAATGTCTTACAGGGTCTGTAAGAAGAATCTTCAGCAGTCACACTGTTTGATGTCTGACTTAGACTGTGCACACTCACAGAGCAAAAATGATTACATTGCAATAGACATATGACCTTGCTTTGGCACAGACTTGACATTTTGCCAAGCTTCTTTCCTCTGACTTAGGAAGTTGCACTCCCTACATGCCAGGTCACCTGCACTTCTGCACTCAGCATTTCTTCTGACAGACCTCACGGTGGCAAAGAAGCACAAATAGCCACGCAGGGCTCCCAGTCAAGATGGTGTAGTGGTTTCAGACTCCCTCAGTGCCAAACATGTTGTAAGGATAAATAGACCATAAAAGGAGGAAATCCAAAGGATTTAGCAGTTTTATTATGAACTGAGAAGAACATCTCCATGCACAGAACCAGAGTGGGGAGCAGTGGTGACCCCGCAGGCCAGCTGGGCTCTGGTCCAGAAGCAGGTAGTGGCAGCTGGGAATCGGGCTCCTGCAAGGTAAAGGGGACTCAAAGTGCTCCTGCCAAGATGGAGCCACTCCAGGCTCAGTGCTCCAAATGAGGGCCTGGGGCAGGGAGCCCTACATCCCCTCACTTTAAAGCACAGGAAGCTGAACATAGCAGCTGCTCACCTGCTGACTACAACTATGCCTTCACAAGTGGCTGGAGACCTAGAGGGAAAGGAAAACAAAACCACAGACTCACAACTAGGAAGTGAACCGAACTGTTTGCTGCTTTACAGCCAGGTGTGAAATATTCCCATTGTTCCCATAGGATGGGAAGTACAAATAAGACTTGGTTCTGGATTAAAGGCCCAGGAGTCCAGATGGTAGTAACCACAAAACCACCAGGGGAGGCCTGAGGGAGAGAGGGAGGGAAAGAGGGAAGCAGGAGAGAGAATGAATATGAATCTCCTGTCCAACATGAGCCTACAGACCAAACATCCTAAAGCACGTGAAAAAAAATCTAACAGTAAGAAAGGCAGGCAGCAAAATCTACTATTGGAGCATGAACTCACTCCAGATGGTTTTAAGGAATAATCTGACAGTCTTTAAGTATGCCTAGGCTATCTGAAAGGATAAAAGAATGAATAGCTTTCATTTTTAAAACGCAGAAAATTATTTTTTAAAAAAGAGACATGAAACAAGAGCATGAGGATACTTTTTGAAGGAATTAATTTAAATAAAAAATATTGTCATTGAAATAAAAACTTAAGAAATGGAAGAAACTCTAAACTGAATAAAGGTAAAAGGAAATTTATGAATTAGAAAGTAGTCATGAGGAATTCACCAAGAATGTAAATTAGGAGGACAAAGATTAGATAGATGATTGATTGATAGATAGATAGATAGACAGACAGACAGATAGCAGAGTTAAGAGAAATGGGAAAAGATTGTGTCATCCAATAGGAGATACAAAAAAAGAGAATGGAGAAATGGTGGAAAAGCAATATTTGAAACAATTAAGGGATAGAATACTCTAAAATTAGAGATGTGATTCTTCTGACTGAAAGTACTGAATAGTATAAACAAAGTTAAATATACACTCAAATATTTAAGAGTGAAACTAGAGGATATCAAGGAAAAGGAGGAAGAGCAGATGACCAATGAAGGATACATAGTTAGGCTGACAGCTGACTTCTCATCAACAACTCTAGATACCAGGTGGCAGTAGAGCAATATCTTTAAAGTACTGAGAGAAAATAATTGTCAACCAAGAATTTTATATACTGCTGAACAATCACACCACAGACCTTTTTCAGACACAGAATGATAGAGTTTACTCCTTACTGACTTCCCTAAAAACACTATTAAAAGATGAACTGTGAGGGAAATTAAGACAGTTGTAGGGTACAAGAAGCAGCGGAGAACACACCCATTGATTAAAATATGTTTGTAAAAGGAGTTAAATACTTAGTATTAAAAGTTGTTTGTATGTTAAAAAAGGTTAAAATTAGATAACATTAAAAAGATGAGGTGGGTGGTATTTCATGGATAAAGTTGCTAAAATCCTTCTCAGATTTGGAGGAGTATTGAAAAAAAAATTTTCAGACTTTATGAAAAAAAATTTAGTCAAGTTTGTTAACAATTTTAAAGTGACTTTCCATCTACTCATCTTTCTTACCATCTATTTATGAGTTAATTTTTAAAATTCTGTGCTCTTCCTCAGAACCTCTCAGTAATGAAAGTATTTGTTATTATTTTTATTTTTTTAAGCTGTCAGAAGCATATGTTTGAAAATTTTCTTAGAATGTTAAAAAGCGTAAGGGCAATTAATGACAAGAATAGAAATGTAATCTTTAGATTCTAAAGCAGTAGAGGACAGGAAGTGGGTATTATTTAAAACTTTGTTAAAACAACAGAAGAAATGAAGAGAAGAAAGAAGCAAGAAAAAAAAAAAAAAAGAATAGCAAGCAAACAAACAAAAAAACCCCACAAAGTAAGATGCAGAAATAAATCCAATATTCCCATAATCTCAGTAAAAGTAAATGATTAAACTTTTCACCAAAAATGGAGGTTCATTTATTGAAAACAGAGGCTGAAAATAATGGGATGGGGGAAAGTCACCATTTAAAAACTAAAAGGGGCTGGGCGTGGTGGCTCATGTGGTGGCTCATGCCTGTAATCTTAGAACTCTGGGAGGTCAAGGCGGGCAGATTGCTCAAGGTCAGGAGTTCAAAACCAGCCTCAGCAAGAGTGAGACCCCGTCTCTACTATAAATAGAAAGAAATTAATTGCCCAACTACTAGAAAAATAACTAGAAAAAATTAGCCGGGCATGGTGGCACATGCCTGTAGTCCCAGCTACTCAGGAGGCTGAGGCAGCAGGATTGCTTGAGCCCAGGAGTTTGAGGTTGCTGTGAGCTAGGCTGACGCCATGGCACTCACTCTAGCCTGGGCAACAAAGTGAGACTCTGTCTCAAAACAACAACAACAATAAATAAATAAAAACTAAAAGGAAGTATAGGAATAGTAATATGACACATTTTAATATAAGACAAAAGCAATAAAAAGGGAATCACATAATAGAGAACCAACTATCAAGAAGATATTCTGTGTAAATATTAGCATGGTTACATATTATAAACTATAAATAAAGGAAGACCTACAACAATCATTTGTTGGCTGCTTGAAGCCAGGGAGCTTAATATGATGCCTATGTTTAGTAGATGCCTTAATTCATGGTATAATTAAAACATCTTGGCATTAGTTTGGTGAAGATTTCAGCTTGAATTATTTAAACACAGCATATAATTTTGAGCAACCCCAAATTAAGTGTCTCTGAAATAAAATTGTATTAGGCCATATTATGGCACCATAGATGTAAACTATATTAGAAAATCCTGGTTGAAAATGTAAATGTAAAGTTAGAAGAATCCTAGTTTATCTTGTGTTTCATTTCTAATAAATGGCATTAAGGATATAACAGCTCTTTTCTACTTCTTTTTCCTCAGCATTCCTTCAACTAATCACTGAATTCAGTCCTTATAATTTATGATTATATAAAACTTATGCCCCAAAATTTTTGCCAAAGATGTTAATGTTATTTTGATGTCCAACTTGGTACAAAATGTAGGGCACCCAGTAGTTTTATAAGTAACTCCCACTAGGGCTAACCTCTGCTTAAAGACATTCTTTGTGCTAATGTTCCAGGCATTATATGCGGAAGGGAAATGATTGTTAGCCAAAAACACTATAATTAGGAGAACTAATGACTGATAATGTATTCCACTTTTGCCTTTGAAAATGTTTGTACAAAAATGGGTTGGGCCCAGTGGTTTTAGACTAGAATCTGTAGACATTTATCCACCTAATAAAATACCCCCACAATCTGGCACCGTTCTGCATACTTGGCAGCTCTTCCTGCCCTGGGGCCTGGCGTAGCACCGGCTGTGCAGGCGTGGCTTTCGGAAGGTTCCGAGAGTTGAAGGAGGGGAGCTGTCCCAGCACCCACCTGTGCACGGTGCTCCTTCCAGAAGGCTCGGCTGGTCTCCTGGCTTTTTACAGACTCACGGGGCCTCTGTTCATTCATAGTGGGTGAAGACAACTAAAATAATCAAGGAATTGACATGTTCTGCTGGAAATGCTTGATATTGACACTATAGACCAAAATCACAACAACTGAAATTCCTTTTTAATAGAAGATGCCACGTGTTTAAGAGATATTTTTGGCACTTAGAAAATAGATGCTACATAGCATTTAACATCACACACATACAAGTACTACTCTTCCTCTTGTCACCGAGGGTTTGATGGCCCCTCTTTCCTTGAAGGGCAGGTGGGCGGCGGAATAGAACTGTCACCACCCTGGACCTCAGGAAAGACAGGAAGAGGAAAAAACTTTTCTCACATTGTTGTTTCTTCCACGAGGTGCTCTTTAACGGTGGGAGCCGGCAGCCGTGACCCAGGTACCGAGATCCGACTTCCTGGGCCCGCCATCAGAATCCCCTGCTTCTATGGGGCAAGGGGATGAGCAGCGGGATGGGGTGGAGCCTGACGGGCTGGTGTGCACGTGGGGGCAGGCAGAGCTGGGAATGGCAGTGAGCAGGCTGAAGCAGAAGGGACTGATGAGGTGCCAGTGGTGCCGCAGCGGTCGGCCCAGAGCCCAGGAGCAGGAAATACGAAAGTCCTGCTCAGAACTGGGCCCGGAGACTGACTTGATATTCAGGAGCAAGACTGTTCCCTGGGAGGGGTACCTAGCAAAAGCAGATCAGAGCACCCTCTTCTAGAACCTAGATGACCCAGGGGCACTTAGCAAGCTGCTGGGACAGAGGCTCAGAGACAGGCAGTGGAACACAGCCTTAGTTTCATGGCAGGGGGGAGCCAAGTGGGCCCCAAACTTGGAAACAAGGCAGAAGCGCAATCGGCAGAACGGGGGCACAGGACAAGGCGTAAGCTGATCCAGTGTCCTAAGCCTCAGCGTGCTGGCCTAGAGCAGTGCATCTCAGCTGTAGAACCTTCACAGCAAATGAAGTCCTGCACAAAACCCAGCAGCTAAACCAGGGCAAAGCAGAGCTCTTCTGGCAAGGGTAGGGCAGGGCGACCTGGAGCCCTGCCCATCTGCCTCCCACCCACGTGGTTCTACTGTGTACCTGGACTTTTCCTTTTACTGGTACTCTTGCCATCCCTCCTTCCTGGGCCAGGATTGGCCACAGGATTGGAGAGGGTTGAGTGGCCCTGGCTGTTAAGGAAGGAAGGTTCCAAAAGCTGGAGAAGAATTCAGGATCTGACAGCAAGTTCGAAATGACCCCTGGGAGTTTTCTGAGAGGACAAAGGGCACACGACCTGAGTGGTGTGATTTGTGGCACCCTCAGCAGCCACATTCTCCGTGTTTCGATTCTCCCCACCTCTCACCGAGCTGACCCTGGACTTTGCTCGTTCAGCAAAGTGAAGTCTTCAGCGTGCTTCTCATTCATGCCACAAGCTTCCCCGGATAAAGTGGTGGGTGTTCAATAAAGGTTAGTCCCTCTCCCCCTTTCCCTCTCCCCTACTACTAGAACCTCATTTCTTGGGGTTAAAGGATATTTATGGGAAGTATACTGAGCTCAATCCCTTATTTAATCCTGTGTGTGCTTCAGTTTATGAGATCATTTCCACGGACACCTAGCTGAGAGCTGTCTGTGATGGGTGGGAGCTGGGGAGGGGGCAGAGAGGGTGTGAGAGCCCCAGATGCCTGTGGGAGGTGCACGGTCCCCAGTGGAACAGGGAAGTGTCCCCA
Source organism: Microcebus murinus (assembly GCF_040939455.1). Lineage (NCBI taxonomy): Eukaryota > Metazoa > Chordata > Mammalia > Primates > Cheirogaleidae > Microcebus > Microcebus murinus. The sequence goes on along the minus strand of NC_134108.1, from coordinate 16,278,631 downwards.
CTGACTGGATTCCCACAGGCACGGCCACACCAGGGAAGTGGCACGTTGGGAGAGAGAGGAGAGCAGGCCCGAGGGGGGCTGTGATCCTCATGCCCTTGCGCTGTGCCTGCTGGCCCTTAGCTGAGGAGGTGGGCCTCAAGGGGATCCCTGCTGTGGCCCATGATCCCTTGTGACCCATTGGAAACAGCTGCCCAGGCCACCGCCTGCAGGCCACTCCCAGGGGGCGTTGCTCGTGCCCATCCCACACCATAAACGTCGAACGAGCCTCATCTTTCCCATGGTCCCTGACTACAGAGTCAGCACCGTCTGCCATGACACAGCGTGCTCGTTTATTGCTTCTGTCTTTAGTGGTCCTTTTGAGCATTATCCTGCAGCTGTTTTTCTGGATGATTGTTAGGAACTTCAAGTCCCAGCAGAGGGAATGAATGATGGATTCCTCCTAACTGGGTTCTATCACAGAATGATGGCTGACTCGGTGCATTCAACTGGTGTTCTTTAAGCATGCTACAAAGTGGTCGAGATGACATTCTGGGCTGCACATTTGAGACAGGAGGGTTTTTCTTGGCTGTGGGGAGAAATGCCAGTCTGTCCTCAGCCCCAAAGAGCAGAAAAGCCTGAAAGGCTCAGAGGCCAAGTGCTTCCTCGCTGTCCTCTGATACTTTTTATTTCCCTTTCTAACGGGCAGTGAGAACCCAGAGCATTTACTCAGTCTATGTCTTCCTGTGTTGCCCTTACTCATAAACTTCTATTTAAATTTGCCTCCTGGCTTCATTAGGAGATGAACTGTTGATGCAGTCAGGTTCCTGCTGATCTGGGGTGCCTTGCTGCGCAGCCCCTGAGTTGGCTTATTTAAAGAGAAGAGTGTTTCCTGCTGATTTGCCATAGCCTTGAGTGAGAAAAAGAGAAATCTCCCATAAAGACAGGATTTTATGTTGCAAAAAATAAAGCATGTTTAATATTTATGGACATTTTAACATATAAAAATGTTGCATTAATATTTGAGTCAAACATAAGATACTATTATATCTTGAAGTAACAGGGATTTGAAATGATTATTTCTAAGGTCTTAGACGTTTGCTGTTGAGCTTTCTGTGGCATCAATTTCATTTCCGTTTCTTCATCTGTACATTATTAATGGGAGGAGGACTCACCCTTATTGAACAGTTTTCAGTTTAAGAAGGCAAATGGACCACAGCATTTAACTCTCTTCCAAGACCCCGTTAAGATGATGATAAGGAAATGTTGAAGGGTCAGATACAACAGTGAGATCAAAAAGATTGAAACCATGAACAAATACTCGGGAGAAAGGAATGTAATGTTGATAACTGACAAAGAGAAACCAGGAAGCCTCAGCCTGGAGTGCATTGGGAGGAGAAAATACAGCTGAATAAGAATTGGGTCTGTCTGAATCCAGGGTGGGCTTGCTGGGAAAAGCCAGGAGTGATGCAGGGCAGGTGTGATGCGAGAGGTGGCCAGCAGAGGGCGTGACCGGAGATCTCCAGCTGGAGGATCTTACCCCAGGCCTACCTGGGAAATCCCAGCAGCCAGCAGCTGTCTCCAAGGTGAAAAATTGGTTCTTTCCCCCAAAATATGAATGTCTACAGAGAAAAGATCTCCCAGTCTGGGCAGTATGTAATCACCACTGGTTGACAAACCCTGCCAAAGTCAGTACGGCTCCCCATCAGTTTTTATTGACTTATTAAATATGAATGAACAAGCAAAGATCCGTGGATACTTGAAGAAAGACTACAGCTTAAAAGAGAGGAGCTAAAATAAGCAAATGGAGACAATAATCCTAAGGGAAACAAGTTCCAGGAAAATGAAGAACGTTTTTAAGAGAGAACTTAGTTTCCTCAGAGAGATCGGAGAAAATATTACATCCATAAAGAGCAAGATGCTATAAAAAGAAATCGGCATGTTATCAAGAAAGAATTCTTAGACATTAAAATATGATAGTCACAATAAAAAAGTTCAATAGAAGGACATGGAAGATAAAATAAATCTCTTAGACAAAGAGCACAAGGACAGAGTAAGAAAAGATGAAAAAATAAGAATTGTAAAAAAATCAATCAAGGTTCAACGTCCATCTACAAAGAAATCTAGAATTAAGGAATAGAGAAAACAAAGAGAGAATATGGTTTAAACACACACCCAATACAAAACAAAACAATATCTCAAAACTGAGAGACATGAGGCTCCAGATCACAAAGACCTACTAAGTGTTCAGCACAAGGCTTGGTCCACCATAGTGAAATTTTAGAATACCAAGGTTAAAGAGAAATTTTAAAGCACATGCACACACACAGTATTGAGGATATTACTGGCAACAAATTCCTAGTCACCAACATTGTAAGCTAGAAAACAACAGAGTGAAAAGTTACTTGAGGACGTGCTCCAGCAAAACAGGGGAGTAAATCAAGCAATAGGAAGATGTAGAATCCAGTTAAAAGAAGTTCTTACCTCAGCAAACACAATTGAGAGGCAAAGGTGGTAGAAGAAGAGACAGTTACTTTTCATTATGACCCCTTTTATAACATTTGTTGTTGAGGGTTTTTTTGACATGTACATGTATTACCTTGACAAAAATTTTTGAATTTTTTCAAGTAGTACATACACATTAAATAAGATTTTGAGACTAAAAAAAAATGTATCCATAATTCCACCATCTCAAACTCAACCATTGTTAAAATTTTTGGTTTATTTTCTTCCAGTCTATTTGTAAAATATAGTTTTTTTAAAAAAAAACCCAATAGAGTTGTAGTCATATTGTATAAATAATTTTACCCTGATTTTCTCATATAAGCATTTTACTTATACATATTCTTTTTAAACACTTTAATGACTGTAATTATTTACAGTGAAATAGATTCCAGTTTAACTTATCTCTATAATTGAATTGTTTATAATTTTAATTTTAAACAATACTATGATACATATTTTGCTATAAAAATAAAAGTAGCCCTTATATATTAGCCAGCTCTACTCCATCTGGATGTTGTTATTTTTATTTGGCTAAACTCCCCGGGTTTTCCAGGCTGTCTGTGAAATCATTGTAGTTGTGGTCTCCACATCCCTGAAAAGCACCAAACCCCTTGACCTTGAAGACCTTGTTTTAGTAACACTGTGTTTGAACAGAAGAAGTGCAAGGATGTTTCTGGAGGGCAAGATTTACAGCTTGCATGAGATCCTGCCCACAGGCATCTCAATGATGCTCAGGATACTTTGTTGTACTTAACTGAAGAACACCTACTGAAATCTAATGAAAACTGAACCGGATACCAGATTGGCCCTCATCTTATAATTTAACACTTCAGGATAAAACTGTGGCTACTTCTTTTTTTTAGTTTCGTGCAATAGAAACTTGAAATTCACACTCTTGGAATCCCAGTGAAGGACTTCAAAAAATGTTTGGTCTCTTGTGTCTGTGTTTCCGTTTCAGGATTTAAGAGCTCCATAGGACTAGGGCCCCCCACCCTGTAAATAAGGATATTAGCAAAACTAAATGTAGACTCATCCAGAAACTCCTTACCTGCCATCCTATTATTGGACAAACAGCATAAACTCCGAAGTGGTGTAAAGGACCCAAAGCCACCAAAATATATGCCACAGATGTCACCCATCAACATCGCATGCTATGCTTACAACAGGGAGAGCTGCGGTGCTTCCTAGAGAGCTGTACTGAGAATTCTGAAGGACACATCCTGTCTCAACTACAAAGAGTGTGTCCTTGGCCAGGCACGGTGGCTCATGCCTGTAATCCTGGCACTCTGGGAGGCCAAGGCGGGTGGATTGCTCAAAGTCAGGAGTTCAAAACCAGCCTGAGCAAGACCCTGTCTCTACTATAAATAGAAATTAATTGGCCAACTAATATATATAGAAAAAATTAGCTGGGCATGGTGGCGCACGCCTGTAGTCCCAGCTACTCGGGAGGCTGAGGCAGAAGGATCACTTGAGCCCAGGAGTTTGAGGTTGCTGTGAGTTAGGCTGATGCCACGGCACTCACTCTAGCCTGGGCAACAAAGCAAGACTCTGTCTCAAAAAAAAAAAAAAAAAAGAGTGTGTCTTCAAGGACTCAAGTTGGACATGAGCATTGAATGGGAGAACGGTGGTGTCTGGCCACCTGCCACTTTCAAGTCTATTAAGGCTCCCTAAAAAGTCTTACTTGACTCTTCTGGTTCTGGCTCAAAATTTTGTGCAAGGCTTAAAAAAGGCTTACAAGAAAGAGTGTGTGATACAAAAATAGTTAGCTATTTTTGTTACCACATCCATTCCATTTATCTAACTTGACTAGCCCATTAAATTGTGCTCTGCTTACCTTGGTCCACCTGCGGGTGGAGGATTCAAATACTGCCTTGATGGTGAACGACAGTCCTTCTAGTCTCTCCCACTTCTAGCATAGCCTTGCTGGGCTGTCCCAGCCAGCACAAGAAACCGTCCTTGTCCTAATATCTGTATTCTTAAGAGTGTGAGGATTGGTTCCCAAATCAATTTTAAATCCACATTGAAAAAGACCTTTTTATATCATAGTGTAACATTGTTTCATGAGCAGAATAAGATGAGCTATAATAAGCCAAAAGTTCCACAGTGGTATATTTTGCATGATACCTTGCTTTTCCACCAAATTGTGTTGTTTTGACCATAGTACATTTCATATTTACATATTTTTCTTCCTCTCTGTTTTCTCTGAGTTAGCTGAAATCACTATTTTAAAAGCTATTGGGGTCTTTCTCCATTCATGGAGACTGACCTGTTTCTCTCTCTGGAACGTATTTTCACTTTGGATAGCTTTCTTCCTTCTTCCTTCTTTTCTACCATGAAGGCTGTCCGTGTGGGAATCCTTCCTGTCTGTGTTTACCCCATTGCACCGGCCCTGCTTGCGGTTCTTCCAGACAAGAAGCCAAAGAACCAGGACAACATTTCTCTTTCAAAAACCAGCTCTGACATTTTGATGCTGAAACCTGGGAGAAATACTCACATTTCTCTCTCTCACTGTTTTCACTTCCCTTTTTTAGCTTCCCCTGCACACCCCACCCCGACCCCTCCGTCTCCACTGCGCCCGCCCTGGCCGGCCACCCTCCCTCCCCGCCTGTGCCCAGCTTCCTCTCAGGGAGGCTGCCAGGTCAGAAGGCACCAAAAAATAAATAAATAAATAAAATGAAATAAAACTCAACCTATTGGAATAACGAGGAACAGTGTTTTTAAATGTAAGCCAAAGGAAAAAGGAATTGAAATGCTAACGGTATAATAAAGATGACATCATCGTCAGAGCTGAGTTGCAGGTAAAATAGTTGGCATACATGATTTGTAATCTCATCAAAGGTCCATGAGGCAAGCATCATTGTCCCCATTTCACAGAAGAGGAAATTGAGCCTCTGAGAAGTGGACATTTGTCAAAGACTCCACCACTAACTAGCAGGTAGTACGGCCTCCTCCCCTCTGAGTTTCATGAAAGGTGAAAATTTTTAAAGGATAAATGCAGAGTGAAAGCCTTTTATTAACACATACGTTTTGGAATCAAAGAAATTACCACCTTTTCTAGATCATCAGATTACAAAACTATTCTTACAATTTGGTTAATTTAGGGAACCAGGCACATCCATCCAAAGTTTCTCAGACTGAGATAACGTGGCTCAACCCCATGTTACACAGATGGGGAAACTGAGGCTCGGGGATGGCATGATTTAGCTAAGGACGCCCCAGATCATTAGTTACAGAGCTGAGACCAGAACCCAAATCTCCTTTTTCTCATGCAGGGACCTTTGCACGTGGCCTCTTAAGGAATATGCTGTGGAAGCATCTGGAAATCCTGCCTTCTACATCCGGAGGCCACACGAACAGAGCTGTAAAAATACATCAATAAGTCTTTTTTCAATTGAGCATTTTTAAGACATGGCTGTATTATAAAATATCCTGTATCATAAAAGGATACATAAAATATGAATATCTCCTATTCATATTTTATTCACCTTTTGTGATAAAATAACTCCACCTAGGATTTCAATTCTTCCACCCTTTCTAAAATTATAACTAGAAATCGAAGAGAGGAAGCAAGTGTCAAGTTCTTGATCTGCAGAGAAATAAAGGAGCAGTTTCCTGTTTGGGCAGAAGCAGGCAGGAAGCCTGCAGGGACCCGGCAGTGCAGGGGGGTGGGGAGGAGGAGGAGGTGAGGGCTGGTGAAGGCTGCCCTGCGGGGGAGGGGCAGGGAGCGTCCAGGACCCCAGTGGGGGATGCAGGGTCTGATCTCCGGAGCAAGCCCCAATGTGGGTGAAACAAGTGTTGATACATGGAGGGACCCCTGCCAGGTAGCGTGGAAGGTCCTTTTGGGATGGCAAGTGGCACTCAGTCCAGCTTGGAAGTCCTTTTGCGGGCACCATTATGAAGTTCGTCCACTTCTAATGGAACCCTGGATCCAGCCCTAAGGACTAAGACTGCATCAGAGGACTGTGTCCATGTTGGCAGATGAGGTTTGGGGCAGGACACCCCTCCTGGAGACGTGAGTTCCAGCCAGCAGTGAAGAGAGTGTGCAGTGCCCCGAGACACCACCCTCTGGATATGGCTGGCAGTGGATGGCCAGTAAGGAAGGGAGGCCATGGCCAAAGCTGCCTCCCCTTCCTGGGCCTGAGTGACCCAGAGCCCGGTGGCTGGGGTGTGCTAACTCTTCCCACCAGGAACCTAGGCCTGCTACTGGGACCAGGCGAGGAGGCAGAAGGAAATTGCAGGCAAGGGAGAGGAAGAGCAGAGGCACGCAGTTGCCTACTGCACAGACGGCTCATGAAGCATGACCATCTTCTTAGAATCGCCAGAGGTTCTCCTTTAAAATGCAGATTCCTGGCCTTATATATAAGATGTCCTGGAAGTAGGGCCAGGGAGTTCACATGTTTTAATTAAATGCCCCAGCTGATTGTTATTCCTGCTGCATTATCACTGAGAGTCACCCAAGGTGTTTGAACAAGGGAGTGACGTGGATGAATTTTCCCTTCAGATGAGCTACTGGGCAGCCATGAGGAGGGTGCACTCAGGGAGGAGAGGTGGAAGGAAGGGGTTGGAGCTGCTGCAACCAACCTATGGGGCGGAGAGGGCCTGTGGTGTGGAATGGTAGGAGAGGCGGGTCAGGAACCGTGTGGGGTTGCAGGGCCAGCAGTTGAGTGGACGCGGAGAGGGTGAGGGAGGACTCTAGAAGGACCCCAAGAGCTGGCTGCAGTGACAGGAGACCCTGTGAACCCAGCAGACCCTTTAGAACTCAAAGGCGAGTGCCACTCATCCTAGTTCAGCCCATGAAAACAATACGAGATAAAAAGATAATTTCACTGTAAGATCCAAGATCCAAATAGAAGACATGACCACGAAGAAAACCTAGAGGGATTAAATGAATGCTTTTTAAAATAGTACAGTTTAGAATACATTTCAACACAAATAGGCTTAATTTTTTTCTGAAATGTTGGCCATTAAAAGGATTTCATAGTTATCTGGAATGCCCGCTCAGAGAGTCTATCTCATTTCCCTAATAATGTGAGACTCTGAGCAGCGTGGACAGTGCAGAGGTGTAAATGGTAGATGCCAAGATCCAGGGACTAGAAGCTCAGGTCGTAGATCAAATGCTGGTGAGCAGGTTGGCTTGGCTAAGGGCATTGCTGTGATGACAATCATAGAGAGGGTTTGAAATAAATAATAAAGTATTTTTTTAAAGCAAACTTACATTAGATGCACTGCATGGAAGGAAAAAATGAAGTTGCATAATCATTTTTAAAAATGTATGTTCTAAGAAAACTGGTCTTAAAAGGTGATTGTAAAACAGCACGGGATAAGGACCTTACACCAAAAGATGAAATCATTACCACTGGGGGAACCCAAGGGCCTGGGAGGCTGCAAGGCACCTGCCAGAACAGGACACTGTAAGCACAGCTGTGTTGAGACTTGTCCCATTCAGTTTCCCAGGAAGCTGAAATGTCACTTGCTAAAGGTCCTGGCCCCAGGAAGAGTGGACTGACTGTATGAGTGACCAGGAGCAGTTTCCCGAAGGCCCCTGCTTGCTGTGGCTGTAGCTAAGTGGCTGGCGGCTCAATGCCTGGGGCTTCACAGCTCGTTTCTGCTTCCGCCGGATCTTCCGGCCCAGTCATCTTTTATTTATGTCCTCCAATAGCATTTCCATAGCATGGCTTGTGATGAACACCATTCATCAACCTGATGGGCTCACATGGAATTCTGAAATCCCCTGGGATGTGCCTTGGTCTAAGAAAAGAATTGTTAACTGTACTTTTTAAGCTAGGAATTTATGTCTTCCCATAAACTGACCTTGTGAGGTTATTTGCGGATTCCAATAAAAAAAAAAAAAGTGGCCTTCTTAGGCCTTAGGGCCTCGTCAGCCCTCCCCCCACCAACCAGCCATGTCCTCTGCCACTCCTGCGAGCCAACGGCCGGGGTTGCTGGGGACGGAATTGTGGCAGGGTCAGCAGGTGGGAGAGGCATCCGCTTCCTTTCTTGCTCCCGGGGCTGTGTGTCTTGGCTCTCTCCTTCTGCCGTTTATCCACTCGTTCACTCAATATTTATTGCACCCCTGCCTTTTCCAGGCAGGGTGCTAAGCGCCAGAGATGCAGTGAACAGTCTGTGCTCTCATGGACCTGCAACCTGAACAAACACGGGTACAAGGACTAGTGCAAAGGCAACTCCGGAGAAGCAGCAGGTGCTGCGAGCGTCTCTGTGGGGGGCTCTGGCAGTCTTGGCTCCCCTGCCCCTCCTGTTAATGCAGGACTCTGGGGGGCTGGCTGCGTGTGTGACACATCACAGGGTGCCTGTATCCCAGCACCATCACTTTCCTGTGCCCTTCAGTGCGTGACCTCAGCAGACAGACACTGGCCTGGCCAGAGTAGCCCTGCACTCTGCTCCTCACCCAGCTCCTGGCTCCTTCCCTGCTGCAGGGGGAGGCCACCAGGTCACGGGGCCCCTGGGACCAAAGGCACAGGTCCCTGGAAGGAGGCAGACTACCAGAGGACACAGCGTGAGTGTGGCGGGGCAGGGGGACTCAGAAGCCAGTTGCCCTCCACACAGGCTTTGGTCTGTTTCACAACGTGTACATCTCCTCATGATGAAAGTACTTTCTCATGATGCAAGTAAAATGCATCCATTATAATAAAAGCTAACATTTCAAAAATGACTAAAGTAAAAGTTCAGTGTATTCCCATCTTCCATCACGCCTGCCACCAGAAATAAGCACTTTTCACAGTATAGTTTGGTGTGCGTCCTCCCAGATATTTTAGAGTTTATATAAACATAAATGTATATTTTTATATTGTCCTACATATGCATATTGTCCTGTAGTCTACTTGTTTTCATTTGAAAATTTATCAAGGATGCTTTTCAAGATGGTACTTAGAGATGCTCCTTATCCTTTGCAGGTATCCAGCATTTCATTGCATGAATGTACCATAACTTCTCTTTGAACCAATCTCCCATTAATGAACTTTTAAGTTTGCCATATTTTGTTGTAATAAATCTTGCAGCAATGAATATCCCTACCATACATCTCTCTTGTGTCAGATTCTTCTCAGAAAGGTATTTTGTGTCTTAACATGCATTTTTAATGGGTTTTCATGCACAACGAGATGCTCTTAACCACTTTTCACTTAACCCCATGGCTATATGGGCTGATGCACCGCACTCTGTCTGCTTCTCGTATATTCCAGTCTGGAAATACTCGGTGCATCTCGGCTGCCCTCGGCAAACTCAGGTGATTGAGCACATTGAAGTGTATTTGCTGCCGATTCTGTTTATTTCAGTTGGATTTCTTGTTGTCACTGAATAATTTATTTAACTAGTATATGAGCCAAAGAAGTATGAGAGGATTGTTGTTCAAAGAAAGGACTGTTGTTTTAAACAAGTGGAACTTATACTTTTTCCCGCTCCCAACTCAAACTAAAAAATTTTTAATAGCTAATCACCTACATCCATCGTATTAGATACAGTGGCTTCCACCAACTCATAAACTCAGTCCATCACCATGTTTGGGAGTTATATGCACTGTTAACCTGCCTTGTTGATATTGTCTCTGGAAAAACATCCCACAGCCGTTTGTTTGTAAATTGGGTGATCTTTTCTCCTTAGAAATCCCTGAGAACCAGGCATGTCTTATAGAGGGTATCCAATGATACCAGTTGGTTTCGAGCCCTTCTCCTCACCCCACCGAGCCATTTCAGGCCCCTGCAGTGCTAACAGAAAAAGCCGTGTTTAACCTCACATAAGGGGAAATAGAAAATGTGGAATCCGCAGTTGTTGCTTTTGAAAGTGAGAGGATGTCTGTATATAATAAACACCCTGTCGCTTTTTAACTTCATGTAATGTTAGAAATGATTTTATAGCCTCTCTAAGATGTGCAAACCCTTTATGATAATATTGTAGGTACTTAATTGTTTTTTGGACACATGGATACACAGGAAAACACATTGCTACAGGGTCAGCCATCCAGGTTTCTGATTAAGTCAGAATTAGTTAAGAATGAAGACATACTGAGTTCAATCAACAGACATTTATTGAGTGCCAACTGTATACGTACCAGTTGGCTGGCAACTGCCAGGGCCACCACAAAACACAACAGGCACAACTGCTCTAAAGATGCTGGGGACCCAGCCGAAGTCTCCAAGCCACTGGGATGCAGAGGTGCAGTTGACTCGGCCGGGAGATCACTCCTTGAAATGGCCCGGCCAGGTGTGTGCCTGACCAGTGGGATGGGATGTTGGGAGGCAAAAAGAAAGTGTTCTCGTGAAATCTGTGAATTCTCTACATCCTCTCAAGGCTTGCCCACATAATTTAAGCGTTAATTTGACTTAAACTGTGTGGCATTGGCCAGAGCATTGCAGAGACAACGCGACATCTCACTGCTGTGCTTTCTCTTCCAGGATATCAACGAGTGTATTCTCGAAAACTACCCCGAGTGTTCCAACCCCAGATTATTTTACATCATTCCGTATTTTTGCGGACAGCATCCCAGATGCAGGTAAAGACCGAAACACATTCATGGCTTGTGCACGTGCACAAGAGCAGATAACCCAACGGACGGGCACTGTGGGAATCTTTTGTGTCCCTGGTCTCTCAGCCTTCTGGAATTCAGCTTATATGTACTATTAATCTTTAAAGATACTATTTGAGACTCCGAATGTTTTATAAATAATTGAATTTAAAAATCAGGGTCTGACAGAGCCCTCAGGGGACCACTCTACACAGCTGCGTAACTGGAACCAAACCCTTGATTATATCTAAAACAGCCTACAGAGCCAAGAGCTGGTGTAGACCAGGGCCACATACCCAGCCTGCTCCTCCTTGGTGTCTGTACTTAACCAGCAACTTTCCCTGCCCTGGTGGCATGTCTCCTTGGGTCTGAAACAATGGAAGGTCACACCCACGATTGGATAATCTCTCTCTCACGAGACACCCTTAGTAGACAAAGAGGAAGATGCTTTCTAGTGATCACCTGCCAACCTTTCATCAACGCATGACCTTCTTCAGAAAGTGACATACTCAGATAGTCGGGGCCCTCAGGGAGTGGTCTGCCCATGCCCTGCCCTGCACCAGCATCCCTGGGTACTCGCTAAGCACCCTAACCTCATCACAGTCTCCGAGGCGGGGCACAGCACGCATAGCCACCTTTGCAGGAGACTCTGGTGTAGCTACAGTTGAGATACCAAATGACGAAGCCTAGAAAAGAAACGGTAGCCACATGAAGGATTTTCTTTGCTTGGTGAAAAATAAACCCTGTTGCCAGAAGTGACTTTATAGCCCAAAGGAAACATTGATTGAAGTGTCCTTGTGTCTCTGAAGAGGCCAAAGGAGCCTGCTGCTTCTAAACTGCGAGGCCTCCGTTGCACTTCTGCTTACGCTGTGATTTCCACTTAGCTGTTGTTGTTGATGTCGCTCTTTTGTTTAGTTTACCACAACGCAAGAGTTTGCTTATGGTCCAAATTCTGAGACTAGGAGTGTCAGTTCTCTGCTTCGTCATCAACTTCCTGAGTTTAGGCGGCCTCTGCCTCCCCACCCCCCCCCCACACACCTGACCCTTGCCCATTAATAATAAGTACCTCCTGGCTCATATTTAATGCTTCAGATACTGGGAAAATTTGGGGCCAAATCACTCACTTTCTGATCACAATGAAGACATTTGTTCCAAGAAACATAATTCTAACTCCCTAAAATATTTTTTAAATTGTATATTTCCTAATCTGGGAGAGATTACTCATGACTCCTTGTCTTGATCCACATGCAGTGACCTTCAAAACTCTTTCAAAGTGTCACCTTGTTCAACCTTTACAACAATACTTTGAGCTAGATGAGGGCTGTTATTACCGTTTTTCAAAAGAGAATCCTGGCTTGCCCAACCAACGTCCCCCAAATGGCAGGGACAGCCAGGCCTGGAGCCCATCTCCTGGGTTCCTCTCACTTATGGAAGTGTCGGTTCAGAGGTCTGGCCCACAAACAAAGAGGAGGCTGTTTTCTCTCTGTGATTTAAAACAAAACAGAGATTTCTCTCTAAACTCTTTAATCTGCTAATCAATAAGTTGATTAGCAGGCATGACCTGATGCTTATTTTGATTTCTACATAAATACTATGTAGGTAAATTTCGTATTTCAAAACATCTAACTTCATTTCATTGGTTCAGTGTGGTCCTCCTATTAAAAAGTCACTCTAACCCCTCTTGATCAGTGTATGCTAGGGCCTCCTGCCTGTGCCTGTATCGTCTTCCTATAAACACTTAGGCAGGGCCCCCTAGGTGCCAGGCCCTGGGCTGGACTTTATGCACAGATGAAAGTGACAGAGGAGGGGACAGTGAGCAGGGCAGGGGACACTGGCTGGAAAGACGGAAAGGGATCTGGATAGGGCTGCATCTGGGCTAGTCCCTGAAGAAACAGGATTTGGACTTACGCAGATGGGGGCAGGGTAGAAGGGATGAACTTTCAGTGTGTTGTTGCTGCATTTCAAAAATGGATCTTTGATTTAAAAATAATTGTTTTTTGTCCATAAAGGGAGCCTGGTGAGTGGGCCCTTGAACGAGCAAAGCTGAACGTGAATGAAAACTTCCTGCTCGTGGGGATTCTCGAAGAGTTGGAAGATGTGCTGCTTTTACTGGAAAGATTTTTACCTCATTACTTCAAGGGCGTGCTCAGTATCTACAAAGACCCAGGTGAGTCCATTTGTAAGCGAGCTCTGCTCCACGAGAGGTTTGTTTCAAGGGTGACTCACCTCGAAAAGACCTAAGGAAATAAAGGAGTAAAATGGTGATTTCTTCTGCTAAGGAAGGGCAGCTCCCCTGGCTTGCAAAGAGAGGTTAGAACCACGAGTTACGGAGTCCAAAACCTTTAGCTTCAGGTCCAAACATAAAGTCACCATGTTCTAAAGGCTTGATGGTTCCATTTCTTGCCCCTGTGGAAACTAGAATTGGCAACATCCTCCATCAGCCTTGTCCTGAGCACGTTGCTGGGGTGAACAAATGAATCTACATGTGCACACCTAGAGTCCAGTGACGGAAACAGGCATAAATACGAAAGAGCCATCCCTGTGATGAATTATCCCTGGCCCGACTTCCATTTGACAAAAGCTCTCTAGCATATAAAATCCTGGCCACAGAACAGATAGAGCAGCAAATTGAAAATGCAATTACGATTTTATTCTAACAAACCAAGTGGTCTTCAAATAGAAGCAAGAAATAGGATGTGGCAAGGCACTTACGAGGGTTGCCCATAATATCATTGTAAATATAATTACTTTCCGAATCCATCATTCATTTTTTTCTCATTATAATTTTATCCGGAGAGAAAGACAAACGACATTGTTTGTTTCTTTCCCGTTCTCCTTAACCTGCTGCTGCCACCACAAGCCTTGCATACTCATTCGCTGATGACGGAGTTCTGCCTTGCAGAAAAAAGGGGCAGATGAAAAGCCCCCCCGATTCAGTCTGCCGCCTCTCATTCCACAGCCAAGCAGGGACCATAGCCAAACTATGCCTGCGTCATTGGCAAGTACCAATGTAAACCAGGTAAACTGGTTTTTGTCCAGAGAGCCCTCGGTGCTGCTACATGAGGTTACAGTGGCCCTGCCATCACCAGTGGTTTGCTGGAGGAAGATGGATAGCTGGTGGATGCTGCCTCAGTTTCCCAAACTCATTCGGAGATAAAATCTGGTTTATCTACATGCAGAAACATGACCAAAAATCTCAAGGTATGCCCTGTAGGTGTGTCTACTCAGCAAGAAATGTGGTTTGGATAGCTGGAAGCATAATATACCTTAAAATAATTTTTGAAATTAGGACTTCTTTTGCCTTTCAACAGCAAGCAATTTAAAGAGTTTACAGAATTTAAATTTAAAAATTTAAAGAGCTCTAATGTGTCTGATATTTAGTTCTATAAGACAATATAAACTCTTCCCTTTGTGCAAAGAGAGGTCTTGTTCTAAATTAGACTCCTTTGAAGAAAAAAAGGTTTATGTTAATCATTGTTATTGTCTCCTTTTGGCTTTATCTTGTTGTGTGGCCTGCGTATATGTTTGTGTGTGTGTGTGTAGTATACAATATGAGATAAAAGGCTGACTGAATCCTGGTGACACATAGTTGTTAAATAAAATGAGCATCTTTATCCCAGCATTTGGGCAGAGGATCAGAGAGTCAACGTTAGAGTCCTTTTCCATGTCACCGATCATCACCTTCCATCCTAAATTCTGGAACAGAAACATTCACTGGATGCAAAACGCAGCACAAGGGGTGTGGACCTGAGAACTCAGATGAGGACATTTTTCTCTTTGTTCTTTTTAAACACAGATAAACCACCCACAAAAATCTTAGCCCAAAGGACCCACTTAGCTGGCTGCTATCGGGATGTGTCCTATTGACATCCTAACTTTTTCTCCATGTAAATATGTGACTTCTCAGAAACTGTGGGTCTTCATCCTGTGATCTGAAGGCACATTAAATGAAAAAAGATTTCTGAAAATTGAGTTATTATTAGCTCTTTTACCTTCAGCCACAATCTTTCCACCTATAAATTATAGACTTACTTTCCCCTTAGAGTTTGGCATAGCCGAATATTAAATATCTCAGAGGAATGAGGACATCTGGCCTTCTTGTGCAGTGGGATGAACGGTTTCCATAAGCCAGGCCCCTTGGCCAGTCCACACCGTCCAGCTGTGCTAGCAGTTAAAATACTGAAACGCTTCCAGGGTGCACCTGCCACCCTGGCAGCCCCCTTCCTTCTTCCAACACTGAAGTAGCGAAAGGGGTGATTCATGGGACAGAAGGGGTCTTCAGGCCCTGGCCCGGCCCTACACTCAGCAACTGTTTTGAGTTCAGTTTCTGAGTGGGGCTGGTTGTCAAATATTGTGAATATCATCCCAGTATAACTCACTCAGCTGCCGCACGGCATGTGCACAACAAAATGAACCTTTGAGTTGATGCTTCAGTAGCTTCTACTGTGTTCTGTTGTCTCTTGGGCATCTTCTTGTGATTTCTTTCTATGGTAACATTGAAGGCCAAGCAAGTCCACAGTTCCTCTGTCCTGAAGAGTTTCTCTGCCCTCCCTCTGGGCAGAGGACGAGAGAGAAACATATTCCACTGGCCAATTTCTCTATATATTTTAGCCACAAAGACTGAGCACCTGTGTTGTATTCTCATTGCCAAGTCAGTGAGTTGGTGTCAAATATGTTAAAGGAAGAATAGTTGCAAGTCACTTTAGTCATTTCTGTCTTGTGTGCATTTTTAGTCTACATTCACATATTACAGCACACTAAAATAATTGTTCTTGCCATTCATTGAATAATTTTATAACTGAATAGAGAACAGAGAGAAGAAAAACTCAAATCTAGGATACTGAGGGATCCAGTGACCTTTAAATCATTGTAGATTAACTGATCATCTGAAGAGCTGAATTAAGATACAAATTGCTACTGGCCATTTTTCTTTGGTGTTTGTCCTGTTATTGGAAAAAAAATATGCAGGTATATGCTGATTTTTAGTAATCCCTCTCCAGCAAAACTAAAAACATGTACACCAGTCTCATTACAGAAGAAAATGCACTAATGGCAATGACCATTTAGAAGCTAGTAAAAACAGTAATGTCTGTTAGCCAAATGGGTTGTCACTTATTTTATGTCGGAATGAATTATGTTCATTAATTCTTTCAAATTGATTCTTTCTTTCAAATTGATTCTTTCAACTTGGTCCAGGAACTCACCATTTAGAGAAGTTAACAGCCTTCCTAAATAACAGATTAACTGTTTCCCTCCTGTTCATTTCTTGTGGAAAGACATGCTGACATCAAGAAAATGTATCTCCTACCAAAAATTTTTGAGAAACTTATCCTTCAGAAATTTTTTAAAAATTCATTATTTTATATTAATATTTGTATTCTGTGGAGACAGAATAGTATATCTCAGAAATTTAGGATAGTAAGAACTTAAGATGAACTAAAAATTAAGTTTTAGCATGATGGATAACCAAAAGAATATGCTTAGGTATTTCTTACCAGCTGGGGGGCAGTTGCTGATATTGGTGTGAGTACCTTAGAGTGAGCACTCGGAAGACTCTGTCAGTCCAGGGTGTGAGTTTGAATGTAGGAGAATCAAGGCCCACGCTGACTTCCCTGGATTAGAGCAACCTCACTGGTTTAACATATACAGTCTCTTTTTTTTTTATTGATTAATATCTATTATATTTGCTTATTATAACCTTTTTAAAATGAGAAGATGAAGCCAGCCCAGAGAAGTCACAAGACCAAAATATGGAAGTGAGGGGCAAGATTCACATATTCCTGAGCCATAAGCACTAATGTATTTATGAATACTTTCTCTCCCCAGTTCTTAAAACCTGACATGCTGCGGTAAGCTATTGATATTTTTCGTAGTGATAATTTTTAGGAACTAAGATTTCAGGTAAAGGACAAAAAAAATAAAAAAATTGAAGACAAGGAACATGTGAATGTTTGTAACAGGAACAGTCACATGAACGTCCCTCATCTACACAGTTGACGTGGTGAATAACCAAGCTGTTCTTGGACAGCAGCGCCACCTGGTGCCAAGACATGGAACTATACAACCTAATATTCACCCATTTGCCTCTTCCTTCCTAGGAACTTGAAAACTCATGTGTCCTTTTACCTTGTATTTTAAATACTTTCCATTGCTACCATAACATCAGTATTCATTTTCAACTTGTTTCCATTGCAAATGTAAACACTGAAGCCACAGTAGGGAATTTGCTAGACTTTTGTGGGCTACCTTGTAATAGTCGCCAACTATTACAAAGAAAAAAATGTGTAATGAATTACACACAAGTGACTGAAATACTGACTTTGAGGGTTTAAGTTCACTTATAAGTTTAAGTTCATTTATAAGTTTATCTACATAAAATATAAAAATATTACTTTAAAATACTTTTATAAACAATGATGGCAAATAGAGTACAAATTTGCATTGCAGTATTCAAATCTGAGGTCATTTGCTAGAAAATAATAATAAATATGTCGAAGAACTTTTTATCTTTTTTAAATTTCAGAATATTATGTGGGGTACAAATGTTCTGGTTACATGAACTGCTTTTGTACTGTTTGAGTCAAAGTTATAAGTGTGCCCATCACCCGGATAGTGTGCATTGTACCCGTTAGGTGTGAATTTACCCATCCTCTCCTCCCCACTCCCACCTGCTTGACATCTGATGAGTGTTATTTCCATATGTGCACATAAATATTGATTAGTTCCAATTTAATGGTGAGTACATGTGGTATTTACTTTTCCATTCTTGTGATACTTCACTTAAAAGAATGGTCTCTAGTTCCATCCAGATTAACATAAGAGGTATTAGTTCACCATTTTTTTTTACATTTTATTAATCCACTCATGTATTGATGGGCACTTGGATTGTTTCCATATCTTTACAATTGTGAATTGTGCTGCTATAAACATTTGAGTGCAGGTTTCTTTTTTATAGAATGTCTTTTTTCCCTTTGGGTAAATACCCAGTAGAGGGATTGCTGGATCAAATGGTAGTTCTACTTTTAGTTCTTTGAGGTATCTTCATAGTATTTTCCACAGAAGTTGCACTAGTTTGCAGTCCCACCAGCAGTATATGAGTGCTCCTATCTCTCTGCATCCATGCCAGAATTTGTTGTTTTAGGACTTTTTGATAAAAGCCATTGGCACTGGAGTTAAGTGATGTCTCCTTGTGGTTTTGATTTGCCTTTCCCTGCTGACTAGAGATGTTATTTTAAATAGCATGCTAGAGAAGTAATTCAAGTTTTCATCCATCTATCAATACAGATGTCAGACTGAGTTAAAACAAATACCAAATGATGAAAGATTGGCCTCTTTATAATAAAGAAAAGTCATTCTTCAAGAAAAGAGCACTGAGTTGAGACTTAGGAGGAGAGTCTGGTTCTCTTTCTGCCATGGTTCTGCCCATTTCACCCGGGGCAAATGCAGTTTTCAGTGGATGGTCTTTAAGATCTGTATTATTATGACTCTAATGTATCATGCAGAAGGTTGTAAAGCTGCTGTTCTCTCGTGTTAGCCAGCACATTTATGGGGTGCTTTTACCCCCGCATCCAGTCCCCATTGCCTTAGTAATTCTCAAGTTTAGTTGTGGGGGCTGTCGTCACCTAAAGGACAGGACAGAATCCTGGATGAAGGGTTATTTGTTTAGAATTTATTCTTCCCTAAAGCTGTTGATGTTGAAGTGCCTGAGACGGGGATCCTAACTCAAATGCTCTGGCCACAATTTCCATCTCTTTCTCTCCATTACCACACACATGTCGGTGGAGAAGACAGTATATCACAACGATTAGAGCACAGGCTCCCGGATAGACAGCAAGGGTATTAGAGCCGCTCCTCTGCTTATTAACTGCCTAGTCAGAGGCAGGGTGTAGCCTCTGTAAGCCTCATTTTCTCCCATCCATGTAAGATGTATAAATATTATCTACTTCATAGGGTTGTTGTGAGACTTACCTGATCAAATCCATGCAGAGTCCTCAGCCCAGCCTTACCAGAGGAAGAGAGCTCAGTAATTAGCTACCGTGTTTTCCCGAAAATAAGACCTACCTATAAAATAAGCCCTAGCAGGATTTCTAAGCCTTTGCCCAATATAAGCCCTACCCCTAAAATAAGACCTAGTGATGGGCGTGGCTACGCAGAATATCTGCACAACCTATGCATTTCGGTAAAGAAGACGAGCAGCCCTTCTCATCTGCCCCATGAGAGCTCTATTGCTCAACATGAGAGATTGGGGCCAATGGTTCTAAAGGAAATAGAGTCGCAAGAAATTCAGGATGGAATTCGGGGTTTGGAGAGTTATGATGATGTTCCAGAAGAAGATGACTTAACTATATTTGAATAAATGTAGCTTGTTGTACTGTACTTTAAAAAAATAACACATCCCCTGAAAATAAGCCCTAGGGTGTCTTCTTGAGGAAAAATAAACATAAGACCCTGTCTTATTTTCAGGGAAACACGGTACTAACATGCCCACCAACCACAGCACAAGAGAGAGACAGGGCTGTGTCTGAGAGTAAGTAGGACTTCAAGCTCTCTTTGTAACTTCTACATAAAAGAAAGAAAGAGAAAAAGGAAGAAAGAAAGATAGAAAGGAAACAGAACAGGAAAGAAACAAAGAAAAATAGAAAAGAAGGAAGAACGAAACGATAAACCTGGCCTTATTTCATCAGCTACAGCTGATCTGACTACGAAATAGCAAGCCTTTAAGAAATAACATTTCTATATTACTGACCTCGACAGAGGGGAGCAGTTATATTCCTGTCAATATCTTGTTCCTGGAACAATCACAGGAGATAAATTACTGGATATACAGGGTGTCCCATGGGGACATAGGGGAAATTGTAGCGAAATGTACCTTTATTTACAAAACATTCATTACAAAATTTTACCTTGGTATGGAAACTTTTGGGACACCCTGTATTACTGCAGTGACATGCTAAGGGGCTGAAAGACACACATAATCCAAGTTACTGAGTTTTTTTAATCATCTGTTTCTAAACTCTTACCAGAAATATCAGGAAGTTATGACCATTGACTAAATGAAACCCACTGTTGAGATGTGATTGGGGCCAATCACCCCTAACTTATGCCAAATGTTGAATTTTTGCAGACTATCATACACCATGTCATTTAATAGGCATAGGATGAGTACCCAAAGATTTGATAGTTTTTATTTTAAGACCCTTAAGATTCAGTTCTTGAAAAACACTTTGTTTTCCATATGCAGAATTGTATTCTTCAGATCCCTAAGTTAATGACTTAATAGCCTTTGTCCAGCAGGTGGCGATGTCACTCCACTTTCTCAAGAAGTACAAGTTTGCATCTGAAGAGGGGAGTTTACATAATGCTTGGACACAGATGTACAATTATGTCCAATTGGGGCCTAAAAATGGAGTTTTGAATATAAAAAGGATTCCAAGTTCAATTGATTGCAGTAGTACAAACTACATTTTATGAGAGCTAATGGCGAGTGAGAGGAGGGAGTGGAATTTTGCAATCAAATAAGTTTATGTGAGTTAAATATATATATATACCATTAATTCTGGTTTTATAAAGAGAAAAATCCATCATTCTACAAAGGCTGAATTAAACAGATGCTGTCTTTCATCTTTTATTTCCTTTTTTATTTGCCACTTCCTATTGACTTTGTGTGACAACAAAACTTAAAAAATACTCTGGACGAAGATACAATGATAGGAGAAATTCAGATTAGCTATCTGCAGAAACCAATGCAGTTTTAAAAATAACTCAATTATTTATAAAGATAGAACTCCACTTTGCTATTGATTCATTTACCATCAGTATTCTCCATAAAGATTTTTTTTCACCAGGCCTGTCCTAGATTCAGATTCTAATAATGTTGGCACTGGATCCCATGTGTGCGTGTGTGGGTGTGTGAATGTCTATCCATGTTTGAACAATTAGACTCCTTATTATACAGCACTCATATCTGAGTGAATAGTCTTAGATCATAAAAACAGTAACAGTTTCTAAGTCATAATTATTTGCATAACAAGTTGCAGCTATAAAACACTTTTTATATAGATGATCTCATTTGATTCTTAAACAAACCCTCTGAAGTTAAGAAAGACAAATATTCTTTTTCTCATTTTTTGAACAAGGAAGCCAAGGTTCAAAGAGGCTAAACAACTTACTTGCTCATGGTCAAGAAGTCCTAAGTGACCACACTGATATTCAAGATTCTATCCCCAGAAATACCACGAAACACCATAAATTTGTGACCCTCTCAAACTATTCTTCTTATTTAATCATTAATTCAGACGTTAGTGGGTATTAAGCTTTCATAGTGTGTATTGCAGTTGAAGGTAAGAGCTTAAAAATAACATTTATAGATTATCTCTGTCCAACATGTGGTCTGTTCACTAAGAAACATGAGTTCAGAAGTCATCATAGATCATCAACGTATTATCTCAAGCCGGTGCTAGATAACCCACACAGAAGAAAATAATTTTGAGAATGGTTCTATTTGACAACACCGGCTACCTTTCTCGTGGGGGTTGAGGGAAGGCAGGGAACAGTAGTTTGAGATCTTTAAGGCAGTGTCAAAAAATTTAAGCTGAAGACATATAACTGTTCCAACTGTAGCTCTTAGGCAAATAATTAATTAAGAATTAATATATAATGTAAACACCCCTTTAACTCCTAAAGACCTGAGGTTTTATAATGAACATTTTCATGAGGGGCACTCAGTAACCACAGGCTGATAGCTTTACTCAGTGTACAGGAATCACCTACTCACAAGGATTTAGCCTGCAGATGTGTTTCATGTATTCTATGAAAGCTTAAATAGTAGCAATATGTAGATATACTGTTGACCTGTTTCAATTATTACTGTTCGTTTTAGTGGAAATAATAATTACTTTAAATTATATCATTTTTAAACATTTTTTTCACTCGATTATTAGTTTGCACTTGTCTTAGGCTCATCCCTCCTCCAGGAGAAAGCGTCTCTAATTTCACTAGGTGAGACAAACAGGACAATAGCAGCTCACTTACAGCCATTGATGTTTCTAGTAATAACTTCACAAACATTTTGCTACACCCCATAAGTTTGGTGTGTTGCATATTTGGAATGCAACATACCGAACTTATGGGGTGTAGCAAAAGCAGTTATAAGAGAGAAGTTTATAGCAATAAACATCTACATTGAAAAAGAAGAAAGATCCCAAATAAGCAGCCTAATGTTATACCTCAAGGAATTAAAAATAGAAGAATAAAGTAAGTCCAAATTTATTGTAGAATAAAGGAAATAATAAAGATCAGAGCAGAAATAAATGAAATAAAGACTATAAAACAACAGAAAAGATAAATGAAACTAAGAGTTAGTTTTTTTTTAAAGGATTAAAGAATGACAATCTTTTAGCTAGATGAAGAAAAGGGAGAAAACCCAAGGGGTTTCTCTCTGTGGAAACTAGGATTTAAGTAACAGGTATGATCTGACAATATCAGAAAAATTAACAAACACACCCAGCACATGAGTGTCTGAGTGTCTGCCCTGTGCCCGTCAGGTGGCAGATGGTATAAAGATGAAGTGTTTAGCAGGAAAGCCATCCCGTGCAGGGCTGGGGGCCCACAGCCTTGTGGAGACATTTGTGCGGGGCCTTCAGGAGTGCACAGGAGTTTGCCAGGTGGACGTGGGAGGAGGCACCCTAGGCAGAAGACAATAACAGGAGCGTAGGCATGGAGGTGCGAAGGCACAGAAGTGCCCGAGCCACATGCATGCCTCTCGGAGCTGGGCTCCCCGGTCCCTCCCGGGCTCGCTCACCCTGCAGTTGGGACCGTCAGGACGGTCCTGCACGAGGCGGGGGAAGGTCGGCAGCCTTGGCGTTGTCTGTGGCCCAGCCTGGGGCTGAGTCACTCATACCAGTCTCAGAGGCGGCAGCCAAGCCACCACTGCCAGAGGCCACGTGTCACCCTCCCCGTGTCCCTGCCCTCATCCCATCCTGACCACCACCCACGCTCCCTCGTTTCCTACCAGCGTGGCAGGGATACTCCCAGGCCCCCACAGCCTCCTGCTTGCATTCTTCCTCCTGGCTTGTCTCCCAGTCTCCCTGAATAAGATCCAGCCGCCCTCAGTGCCCGGGCACCCATCGGCTCCCTGACCCCTCGGGCCTTGCACTGTCTGCGGGGGGTCCTGCCCCACTTCTCCAGGTGCCAACCACTGCCCTGCCCAGCCATCTGGATTCCTGTGTGCCCACCGGCGTGGACCCCCTTCATGTTATCAGGCACCGCCTGCCCCAGGCCTGAGCTGCTGGTGTCCCCAACACTGGCTTCTCTCGCTGGGAGCCTTGGGGTCATCCCTCCAGAGCAGTTTCTTGCACCCTGCAAAATTCATCTCTTCTGGGCCCTGCCCGTGACCTCTGGAGAGCCCCATACACCCCCCTCTGTGTCTACCCGAGTGACACAGTGCAGCCAGACTTCGGGGGTGTACAGTTTTCTCTCTTATGATGATTCATTTCCCAAGATGAAACCTGGCTAATAATATCTGGGTGTGGGGTGGAGGTACCAACGTTCTGTGTTCAGAGGTGAATTTCTTCTACTTTAGAGTTTAATCACTTCTCCTTTGAGCAGTTTTTTGTTCGAGCTGACAGTAAAATGCTTTGTGTTGAGTAAGACTATTTCTGGGGGGTGGAATTAGTCACCATAAACTTTAATTTCTGGACTTCCCTGATACCTCCACGAAGCAGAAATGCTTCTGAAGCTTGGGCAAAGATTAGAGACCTGACCCCAGAATTGGTAGTTGATGTTCATGAGAAAGACCTTGTGGTCTTCCTATCCGTTCATGCTTCAACTGTCACCGTCCCTGTCCACCCCAGGGGTTAACGTGGTGACGTGGAAAGAGCCCTAGACAGAGGGTTTCAGAACATGCCCTTGGCTCGTGGCCTTAGCTCTCCGACATTCTTTCTTATAAAATGTACCCCCCGCTGGGGTGAAGTGCAATCCTTACCCATTTTGCATGACTCAACATTTTACAATGGAAGCTTCTATTCCTGTCTGACTAAATCTTTTTCAAATAAAAATATCATTTCCTGGTCTGTATTTTTTTAATGTCTCAGACATTTTTATCAATATACAACGCCCTAGGTTTTCACATCTTGCAAACGACACAGGATTTGAAAGAATACAGGAAAAGAACCAAGAACTGTACCTGTGCACATAACATCATTTTTTTGTGTGTGTATGTGGTTTCTCGTGGGCTATATTAAACACATTCATTTCATTGACCACAAACCCATAAAGAAATCCGGCATAATTCCTCGCTGCCGAGAATAGGAGGGTTTTGCTTGTCAAGTGAGGTCTCACCTCCCAGTCTTCACCATGTGCTTCTAGATGCTTCTGCATTACCATGGCCAGACTCTACAGGAACTATTTTTCAAAACATGTGTTCCTAGAGTGTTACCGCCTCGTTTTTTTATATTTATTAAAGTAATATATGTTTATAGTTAAAAATCAATTGTACCAAAGGACATATAATGCAAAGCAGCAGTTTTTGTAGTCCAACCCTCCTGAAGATAAAGCCTGGTTTTGCAGACCAATCACTTTCAGTACAGTGAGGTATTTCTTCTGACCATCATGGCACTACTTATAACCAGTATGCACAGGCTACTATTTCTTGTTGTATTTGAGACATTATTTAGTTCTCTTACTCTGTCACCTTTACCTCTCTTTCTCTCTCCTCCCCAATTTACATTAGTGTGACAAAATACAGATTGTTCACTGCTGATCCAAGTAGTACGTCATAATTTTGTTTCATTTCTTGCACAACTTGTTTTTCCTGGATTTATTTATTGCCTTTTGTTTATTTGCTTAGATTTATTTGTACTCAGCAAAATTTTTCATACGTGCCATTAGATCTGTTGCATGAATATTGCTTTTGCTATTATTTAAATATTATCGAATGAATGTATCACTTTGACCCCTCCCCAGGACCCCTCCCCTCCCTCCACCCAAAGCTCTTCAAGCTCCTGGGCTCCTTACTCAAGAGGCTCCCCACACAGCTTCCTGCAGCTTCCCTGACTGTGTATCTGTGCTGCATCCTGGTTTCTGAATCCCATGGATCCCATTCCATGACTTAATAACTCATTTTATTAATGTAAGCAAGATGTCCCCGAGTTGCTTCCTAATGAAAGGTGCATGGGAGGCAGATCCTTATGAGTCACTGAATGTCTGAGAAGCTCAGGATTCTGCTGTCTCCCTTGATTGTTTGTTAGCCAGTGTGAATCAGTGTGGACCTTCAGACATGCGTTCCATTTCCCACCACGGTTTCTCGCATTCTCTTCCTCTTTTTCAATTTTTTTTCTTTTTATATAACATCTTGTTCTTGTTACTGGATGCAATATCACCTTAAATCTATCAAAATTAGAGAGATTTTTAAAAATGTTTTCATCTACTCCCTGCATTATCTTTATTTGCTCCAGATTTCTCTTTCCTGCTTGGAATTGGTTGGTTGGTTTGGGCCTCTCTTGCCCGGTCTGAAGGCTGAACTTTCCCTGCTGACCTTTGTCTGTAGATTTGAGGCTGAGGCACTGCAGCGCTCATTGCCAGTGCTGTACAAGGAGGCAGGCTCTCCACCAGTGGACATGACTTTAGGATGATTGAGCAGTAATAGAAGGTTTGCTGGAAAAACGCTTGTTCATGATTGTAGCTTTTTTTCTCTACAGTTTGTTTGGTTTCCCCATTGCAAAATTCTCCAAACATCTGCTTTGAGGATGGAAGGTGAAGCGGGGTAGGAGAGGGGAGCGTGCATCTCATGCTGGTGTGGGAACAGGAGCCAAGTTTGACATTTAATGCACAAGTTACTTACTGCTCTTATTTTAGCCCGTACCTCTCCTCTGGGGTAGCAAAGCAGTCTGGAGCCTCTGTCCAAATTCTCTGGAGGGTAATCCTGAGAGTCCCTGCCCTCCTGCAGCTATGGAGGGGATGGGGGCCCAGCTCTTCTACAGGGACACCCAATGCCACCACGTCTCTGTCGCCAGCGGTTCAGCTACGTGAGCTAGCACTCCTGAGCCAGAAAGATGTCTGTTTCCTCCAATACTTGGAACGTTCTTCCTCTGCTCTGTTAAGCTGGATACATGCCTCCAACTGTGTTTCATCTTCTAGAAATTGGTTGAGGTCTGCCTTCCACTGACATCCTTCTCCAGCTCTTTGTCCTTGTGATTTTGCTAACTTTAATGAAATGATCATTCCTTTATTGTCATTTGAGTGACATTTTTCACAGGCTATATATTGAAGGTATGTCATCAGCCCACTGCATTTAACTGGGAATGTCCTAACAACCAGAACTTTAAGATTCTGTTAAGATGCTGCCAGTTTTGTGTTTACAGCTCTTAGCTAGATCTGTTAGACACATCTAGATCTGTTACACACATTTCTTTCACGTGATACGTGTATAACTGTGATGCAAATTGAACTACCATGGAGTTGCCTTCAATATCTGTATCTTGGGATTATAGTAACAATGAAATTTCAAAACGAAACAAACAAAAACAGCTCCTTTAATAGCAATTGATTAATTAATCCCCTTTGGGTTTTTAACTGAATGTTGTTATGATGAGGCTCAAAATTTTTTAAATGACCTAGAAGACAAACCAGGGCCATATTGGAGGTCTCTTGGGGGAGGAAATGTAAACTGTAAGAACCGATAAAAAGGCAAGAGGTAGAGTGCACGACCATTGGAAGATGCCGTTCCAATGTAACTTGGCAGAAAAAGGCGATTCCGTTTCCTGTGCTGTCAGGTGTCGGTTTTGGGGAAACGTCTTCCCTAAACTTACGGAGGACAGTGGCAGAGGCGTCGGAGCGGAGAGTCAAGGCCCTGGCTGGCGGGCACGTCGGCTCATGTACAGAAGAAAAAGGAGCCATTGAGCAGGCTTCTCGGCAGCAGCTGCTTTAGTAGCAGTAGCAGCAGCTCATATAACAAATGTCTCATGACGAATGCAAACAAAAGCCAGCTCCCAAATTCCAGCCACGCTATGTCCGAGCCAGTTCAAAAATCGTATAACCACTCCATTTGAGTTTTTCCCCTCTCTAAATACATTCCATATGAGCCGTGGTGTTGGGGCTGCTGGGATCTCCCGCATTCACTCGGAAAGCTGTTTTTAAAGCCCAGACTGAAAGGAAAGTAAGTCGGTGGGAAAACAAACTCAAAGAAAACACTGAGGCACAGGTGTGTGGGGGGGAGGGTGCTTGCCTCCACCAGGTATGTCCCCTGGAACAAGGCTGGAGCCTGGGAACCCGTTACCCCTCCTCAGGGACACAGAAGGAAGCGTGTTCTTGCCTGGTAGCGGGAACGTGTTCCCACGGGGCCCTGTGTCTGCATGGCCACGGCCACAGCCGAGCACCGTGGACTCCAAGTGTGGTCCACTGACCCGTGCCAGCCGTGAGCTGCTTGCTACAGCCCATGACGAGAGAAGGGCAGAAATCGAGAGTAAGCGTTTGGAAACTCTAATGGTAATTTGATCATTTTTTTTAACGATTAATTTTTTATTGTAGTTTACAAAAGTATCAGTCCAAAATGGATTATGGTGGGGAGGGAACTGGAGGTTGTTCAAGAAGCACTGCTGTAGGTTCTCCTACTGGCATGGGCTGCCCAGGTCAGTGAGGAGGAAAGCTGCCCAACCAGAAAGATCGCTCCTACGGCATTGGGCATTTGGGGCTTCTAAGCCCCATGATTCTTCCATCTGGTTTTGTCTTCTTGGCTTCAAGAAGCTCAGATGTGTGCTGCCCCATAGTGATGGCCAAACACCCAAACTTAAAGAGATATGGAACTCTACCCCCTCCTAAAACTGGTTCCTTTTGGACCCAAAACTTTTATAAGTGTCAATTCCCATTAGGATAGCCTTTTACAGTTAGCAACATTCCCTTAGACTTAGGTTGGTACACATCTTCACAACTCCGCTAGGCAGCATTGTGGGTCCCTCAATGCTACTTAAGATTTGTGATGCCCCCCCCCCCCAAATTATTTTAAAGTCCTAATCTTCTGTACCTGTGAATGTGACCCTATTTGGAAACAGGGTCTTTGCAGATGTAATCAAGTTAAGATGAGGTTCTACTGGGGCTTAAATCCAATAGCTAGTGTCCTTAAACGGAGAGAGATGTTGAGAGACACAAGGAAGAAGGCCATGCGAAGATGGAGGCAGAGACTGCAGTTGTTCTGTCACAAACCAAAGGACACCAAGGATTGTCAGCAACCACCAGAAGCTGGCAGGGACAGGAGGATGTTCCCTAGAGGGAGCATGGCCAAATGACACATTGATTTCAGACTTCTAGTCTCCAGGACTGTGAGAGGATGAACTTGTGTTGTTTTAAGCTGCCCCATCTGCGCTACTTTGCTATGGCAGTCCTGGGAAATGGATGCAGGTGGAAATCTTGTCTGTGCCTATTTCCAGAGGAAGACCTAGAAGGTCAGTGATAATAAGACTGGCCCCTGCCCAAAGTAGCCAGCAAGTGGCAGAGCCTGGACTTGGACAAAGAGCCTTTGGCTTCAACAGTGAACACTATCCTCTATACCAGATCACTCCTCTTTGTTGAAAGCAGGAATTAGGGGAAAAAAGAGATGTCCAGCATTTGGGGAAAGCTTAATAAGGGAGTTTACAGTGATACAATGAATTATTATAATGCCATTGGAGTTTCAGTTTGAGGAATGTTAATGACATTGGAAAATACTCAGAAAAACAATGAAAAATCAGACATGACATATTTATTATACAATATTTATACGTGTTTATAATACACACACACACAGAGTATGCTTACAAGAACAAACTAGAAGGAAAAACACCAAAAGAATAACAGTTATTAGTTATGGTGGATTCTGCACAGTTTTATTTCCTCCTGTAAACTTTTCCGTATTCTCTCCCTTTGCTGTAATAAACACATGTCTCGGATAGCCACATGCACGGGGTACCGGCCGTGTCCCGGCACTATGCTCTGTGACATACGTACGTATTCCCAATAGTCACGACGGCTCAGCGAGCTGCGTGCCACCCCTGTTCGATGAAGGAGGACACACAGCCAGATAGTCTGAGGATAGCCAGGTCTCACAGCTGGCAAGCAGCAGAGTTTATCTGCATCCGGATCCTGTGTGCTTCCTGCCGTGCTTTGGGGCTTCTTCTATTTTTGTAATTAGAAAATAAAGAGAATAATGTGGAGGGTGACAATTGAACAACGAGGAAACCAGAAAAAACTGTCACTGTGGCCCTTTTGGGTCTCTAGTTTGCTTGTGTTCCCTGACATTGTTGTTGACATGAAACAGAGGAGGCATTTGGGGGCAGTTAACTGCAAGGAGGCTTGGTGGACACAGGCCCTGGCTGCTGCCCACAGCACCTGCCGCAGAACAGGAATCATCAAAAGGCATGACTGACATCCCTTCTCCCGTCCTTCTTGCCTTTTGGAGTCCCCTGCCTGGCGGAATTGTGAGAATACCACCCAGTTACTCACTGATCGTGTCTGGAGCACTTACCTGGAAATGCCTACCTGGTGACCAGGTGTCCTGTTCTTCCAACCCCCAAATCTGGAGGCCAGTTAGGCATGAGAAGAAAATTGCCACTGTTCTCTCTTTCATACATCCCTGTGCCCTTCCGATTCACAAAACTCAAACTTTGGCTGTGACAAAGTTAAGTAGATTTTAAAATTGACTACTGAAACTAGTTGTGTCCCATTAGTACATCACAGAGCGTCACCACAGAATTCTAATTTTCATTCTTATTCTTTGTTTCCAGTATTTTGATCTGATTGTTACTTGTATTATTTGTAGTCTTTCCTGCAAACATCTCCAGATACCAGCAGATAAGCGCTGTAAAAATAAAATTGTATTGTTCATGTAGTTCATCAGTGAGAGTCCTGCAGTTCAGTCTTTTGTCTGGCATGCATTGCCCCGAAGCAGGCGTGCCATTTCTCCCGGTGCTAACAAACTGTAACTCCATGGCATGGCTTCATAAAGGCAACAAAACATCATGGCAAAGACTCCCAAGGCCTCTCCTTACTGGATTCTGTTTTCATGATCTGGGTGCATTTTTTCAGCCGTCTCATTAAGCTGTCTTGGTAGAGACATTCTTTGGCCCAGTGAGTGGATTGTGCGAGATGCTCCTCCTTGCTCTGAGATACAGTCTTATGGGTAACAGCCCGGGTGGGTATCTGCTGTACAGAAATGCTGTCTTTTTAAATAAAACCTAAGCAAAGCCCATCCTTCCTAGGAGGGGAAATATCCTAAGGGAGAGGCAGCTGGGTCATTTATTTAACAAACACTGATGTGGCACTTATCATGGGCCAGGCAGCATTAGGAGGGCTTTATGGATATTGACGCATTTAATAGCCATGAGACGGGTCTCTGTGGCTGACTTCCTCCCTGCCTGGGGCCTCTTGCTGAGCACTGCTGGCTCCCCGTCATCCTCGCCAGGAAGGGCTGGAACCAGCTGGTTCAGCACTGGGCAAAGAAAGCTTCCTCCTAGACCTCCAGCCCAGGGAGCCGCAGCTGGGGTGCCCTGCAGGGGAGCAGGGGCAAGGGCACCTGGGCAGGAGCACAAAGCTAGGCAGGTTGTCTAACAAGCTCCAACTGGCCTCCCAAGGATCGGAGCCCGGGAAGAGGCCTGAAGCTGGGACAGTCTACCTTTTGTCCCCTTGTCCGTGCCCCCGTGCTCCCCTGGAGGGAACCCCTCTCCTCCAGGGGAGTCCCCCTGCCCCAGACCTTCAGTTCAGTCGTGGAGTCTCTTTCCACGGTGACAGAGAGTGTGAGTGACAGTCTCTGGTCCTGGCGGAATGCACACACCGTTGTTGAATGCACACACCGCTGTTGAAATGCCTCTTCAGCGCTGGTTCTCTACCACAGGGGAGACCACAACCTGAACAGACGCTCCTCGTTGTGAGTAAATGAAGTTTCTCTTCTGCATCTTCCTACTCTGCCTTTCTGTACAGGTTCCCTCCTTTCGTGCCTGCCTCCTGCCTCCAGACCACCTTCCCTATGCTAATAGCCTTTGGCACCAGAACCCTGGAAACTTAGCTGTCCTGTGGCCCCCTCCCTGAGAGCCCTAATAGCTCATTCTAGAACAACGAAGTTATTAACAGCTGACAGTAGCACAATTTGTCCTGCCTAGGGAAAATACTAATAGTAATAATAATAATAAAAATAGTATAGTAGTAACATTAGGACAGTGCTTTGCACATAGTGAGTATACAATAAAAATTTGTTGAATTAATATTAAATGCATATACTATGAGAAACATTTTATGTGGGCTACCTAGTGTAATCTTCAGAACAATCAAATGACACAGCCACTTTTATCATTCTCATTTTACAGATGAGGAAACAGAAATTTGAAGAGATATATGATACATGACTATGTCATGGGGAGATTCTTTAGAAAGAGAATCATTTTAGGTTGTTTTTATTATACATGTAGCGATAATTACTTTACAAAGCTTTTTAGGAGGAAGTATGTTATTTATTTATCTAAATTTGGTGACAAAAAATATAGAGAGGTGAGGGGAACTTCTTCTGGCCACTAGGCAGGCCCATTATCTGACATCTCTGTCACTTCCTTCCATTCCTCTCATTAGCAGTGTGGGCAGAGGGCTCAGTCGTGGCTGCACTGGGGGTGGTGAGAAACCCTGTGCCTCACAGTGGTAGCCTGTCCTGGGCACCAGGACTCGGACCCAGGCACAGCCTCTGAACCAACCTGCCACCAGAGGTGTGACACTGCACTTCAAGGGAGGAAGCCATTAGTGGTGGATATCCAGGCGTGGGGCTCTGCTTCTAGGGACAAGAGCTTTTTGCAGAAGAGTGGATTGTCAGAAGTACTTTTTCTCCTCCCAGCAAACTAGGTGGCATTTATACAACTCTCTGCTCTGCCCGTAGCAAAGGTTCTGAACCTTGACGTCCCCCGCGTGGTTTTCAGGTCATCCTTAAACTGCCCTTCCCACTCCGATTTATAGGAAAAATTTTTGCACGCCTGCCTTTTTTCTGGGAAGCAAAGAATGTTCAGATTTGGACTGGCATCCTCACCCCCCAGAGCAGTAAGCATCGCAGTCCCTGCAGAATCAGCTCTGCAGGCCGCTGCACTCCCTGACCGCCCTACCTCCCCGAGGACTGCTCTCTGGGAAAAGTCCACTCTGTGACAAGGTGCGGGTCCAGCCAGACAGCCCCACCACAGGAGAGTGAGCTCCCTGGCTGTGACACATTCTCCTCTGATGGAGAATGACCAGGAGGAGTCTTGAGCTGGCTCTCAGCTGAGCTCGGCCATCTCCTTCCGAGCCAGAACACACGCGGACGCTCCGTGGGGAGGAAGTCTTGTTTGTTCAGGGGGGTTCTGGCTCTGCCACCCTTCTATATTTCCACATTATAACATAGGATATTGTTTGCCTGAGTATAATAGGGCATGTGAGTTGGTTCCTGGCAGGGGCCGTGGAAGATTAGCTTACTTTCACCAACCCGGCATCAGCCCCAATGGCTATCAGCATAGACCACACAACTCCCAGAGTGTCTATAAGTGGATACCAAACCACATGTGTTATTAGTCTTGATCTTAGACCGTGCTATTATTAACTTTGCTTCGGCTGAAAGTGGGCCCCATCATATTGTTAAAATAGAGTTTCACAGCCTTTAAGTGACGAGAGTACGTCACTTTTAAGATGTTTTTCCAAAGGAAAATGTTAAATCCCAAATACATTTTTGGCTGAATGGTTGGTTTTAATGGTTCAGATTCAAAAACTGTAACTTAATTCCTCATAAAATTTAAATCAATTTCATGAGGGTTCTGCTAAACAGTTCCCTCTGTCCAGCCTGAGTTTTCTGCTAGTTCCTAATTCTCAAGAAATATTAGCATATTCTTTTAAAAATGTCAATGTTTTTCCATTTCTCCCCCCCCCCAAAATAATAAAGCCTGCTGTCAGTATCTGACTTCGGTTGACATACAGTAGCTTATTTGTGGCCTCAACTATGGAACTGTGGGTATAGTTTCCCATTTTCTCTCACTCTCTTTTTCCTTAGTATCAGCGAGGACACACCGTGTCCAAGTGACGATCTCAACAACTTGATCTGTGCGGATGGTTTCAACATCAAGTGAGGGTTTTCCTACATTTCTGCATTTTGCTCCCGGGGGCGAGGTGGGTCGGTGGGCGTGTTATTCAGACATCCACGTCTATAGGCTGAGCTTCATAGGAAGTATGACTGGTGCCATCCACGTCTCATCCAGCCGTGGGATTGTCTTCCGCGTGCCTGTGGCTCGGGCCCGATACCACCGGAGACAAGAATGCTGGGCCCCGCTGGAAGGCGGCAGCACATCTGGAGAGTTCCTAAAAAAGATCCAAGTTGTTTTCAAGTTTGCTTAATAACGTGCTCAGTAGTCTAATGTTTTTAGGCACAAATAGCCAAAACCTCTTCCAATAACACGTGCTTTGGATATCAGATTAATCTGGGGCAGGAAACACTTGCAAAAAAGGAATCCACCCAAAAGAAAAAGGCCAATATGCCAGAATCAAAGGCTTAGTGTTTTGTTTTGTTTTACAAAATTGAAAAGTATCTTACCCCGTAGTGAGCACACATTGCTGAAATAATCAGTGTGTCAACCATGTGCCAAACTCTGTAAGTTGATAAGTACCGTGTTTTGTTTCTTTCTAAATTAGGGGCGTAACTAATCTAGCACTGCTTTTATAATCTAGTACCGTTTTCAGATTCAGGGAGATTTAGGAATTCTGAAGTTGAGTCCCAGGGCAGGGTCTTTAGACAAAGTGTGGATGTGTGGACAGGTTTTCCTGGCTGTTAAGGGGTATCATTAGCTCTCTGGGGCTCAGAAACCTTGTATTTGAATTTCATCCTTTTTTATGAAACTGGTTTTCTTTTTTGAGACATGCTCCTGTGTTTCTTATTTTTCCATAAATCTTGCTTCATTGTTTAGTAAATTCCATTTTTACCACAGATGCAACGCTACAGAGAAATAAGGGGAAGGGATTTATTTGGCCTACAAACTCCATTTATTGTAGCAAATGTGTTTGAGCACCGATGCACCCAACCCTGCTAGGTGTGGGAAGGAGAGAAGGGAGAAGAGTGGCGCTCACCAGGGGGTGCCTGTTGGTGCCCAGAGGGTCCCTAGGGCCACTGGCGTGTGTGCTGATTCTCGCGTCCACCCCAGTGAGGTGACCCAGAGATGCCAGGACTCAGCAGATGAGTCTGGTGTAGTATTCCATTCTCGCACCTCGAGCAGTTCTCTCCTGGGGTTGAAGGACTCAACTGAAAGGCAGCAAAAATCTCAGAGAGAGAGCGTAGTTGGGTTTCAGCAGCAAGGCAGCCCCCTCTAGGTCTTTGTTTTGCTTAATCACCTATGTAAGATGTCATATTTTATTTATTTAAAGGGATACCGATTACCCCACAGTGCCACTATTTTGCCAATTACCCAAGTTTGGAAGCTGGAAGTCCTTTCATTTATACCTAAAAAGAGTCATCTCCAAGAAAATCTGTTTGGGGATATTCTGGAAATTTTTGCAGCTCACCATAGAGAAACCAGATGCCAGACTGCTCGGTGCCAGACATGTGTCTGTCAACAACTGTTGTTTCCTGCAGGCCATAGTCAAGAAATACTCAGTAGAGAATTGGAGATTTTCTTCTTCAATCCATACACAGTTTGAACACACTCAGAACATACATGTGCCTACATCATTGCAGCCATTGCTGTTTAATGGAGCCTGGAGTCTTATTTGGTGGACGAAATGTTCTGGTACACAAGAATGGCATCACCCTATCCTGGAAGTTTAACAAAAGCAGGCTCAGAGGCTTCTTTCTGTTGGGAATGTGCAGGTCACACATGGTTAGTGTCATAGGTTGGTCCCAGAGCCAGTGGCTGGGGCCATCATGGCTGGAGCCACCACTGCCCATTAGCAAGCCAAGGACTTAGCTGACCCTCTGGGATACTGGTACACTTCAGCTTGTCCTTGACAGTCTCTCAGGAAGCTAACAGCTGCTTTTTCACAAAAAGCCTTCTTCAACTCGTGAAGTTTTCTTCTTTTTTCTGAGATGTGAAAACAGTATAGTACAGAGGTCAGGAATGGGCTTTAGAGTTAGTAGACTTGGGTTTGAACCCCAGTTCTAATTCTTACCAGTTGTTTAACTGTGAGCAAGTTCCTTAACCTCTCTGAGCATCAATTTCTTGATCAGAAAGGAGAAAGGTGACCTCACAGAGCTGTGCTGAGGATTGATGTGATTGATAATGTGCCCATGCACAGATGGGCAGTTTCCAAGGCACCTTTCTAATCATTTCGTTTGATTGCTCTTTTTCAGTCTCTGATAGGGCAGGGTTTTCAACAAGCACTCAAGTTAGTCCAGTCTTTGAGTTTTAAAGGAGAGACCAACACAATAGTTCCAAAGTCTATTTGTCACAGTGCAAGTTCCAGTATCCCCTGGCATGATTCCTTGTGGTGTGTGGCATGAGGTCTCTGCTGGCTTCAGCTTTCCTGGTGCTAATAGAATTGCCCATTTAGGACCTGCTGATTTGAGTGGATGTGATGTCTTGGACATGTCTCTGGAGTTAAGGAAGAATTCTTTTTCTTCTGCATTATTTTGAAAATCACCTTTGAAGTCACTGGTTAGAGTTTTTTCCTAACACAGATATGGAGGTCACATGAAGTTGAGTGACCACATCCTGTGGCTATTCCCACTTGCTCTTCTAGCTTATTTTTAATACAAACCAAAAGTAAAAATACATACACACCCCATCTCAGATGCAAATTAAAGCCAGACTTTGTTTTCACATATCTGTGAAATGGAGTAAGCTAGCTAATGAGGGAAAAAAATGATGCCTAATAGGCATATTTCACTAGTAGTTGCTAATGTCAAATTAACGTTGAGTTTTTAAGAAGAGTTAAGGAATGTGTTCAGATTGGCGCTGTGATCGTAGCCTTTATTTATTCAGTGTACTAGAACTAGGATTTTTCACACTAGTGCTCATTAGTCAGAGTCACAGAAACACGTTTTTATAAGCATTTATGGAGCATTTCAAAATTTAAGAGTCCTCCTGGCTTTCTGAAATCTAATCTTGTGCACTCGCCCCTAGGCCATTTTGGGGTAGTATGTTTTAAATGAGCTCAAAATTTTTCATTGATAGTTCTAACCCTGGAGAGGAATTCTAGTCCAGAATTTCTACTTGAAATGGGGGCACCAAACTTTACTTGGGGAGCAACAGCGGACACAGAAATGCAAACCAAGAGGATAATCCATGCTCATGCATGAGGCTATGGATGGTGTAAAAATACTGTTTTTCTCAAATTAGCATATAATTTAAAGAATTTTTTTAAATTAATGTGATTCTCAAGCTCATCTGGAAAAATAAACATGTGAGATGGCCAGTGATCTTTTTTTAAAGAAATGAGATATTTTTCCTACAAGATTCTAAAACATTAGAAACCTCTTAGGTTTAAAAAAAAAATGATACAAAGGCACAAGCTCAGATGGACAAGCCAGTGGAACAGGAACAGAAACAGGTGCAAGTATAAAAGTTAACGTGCTATATGGTAAAAATCATTAAGAAGAAAGTAAATGAAGGTGTAAAATAGTTGGCTAAATGTTTAGGGGAAAAATAGTCTCACCTTATACCAAGGGCCTTAATAAATTCCAGATGGTCTAGAGCAGTGGTCCCCAAACTTTTTGGCACCAGGGACCAGGTTCAGGGATGACAATTTTTCCACAGCCCAGGAAGTGGCGGGCTTAGGGATTGGAAGAGGATGGTTTGGGGTGATTCAAGTGCATTACATTTATTATGCACTTTATTTCTATTATTATTACATTGTAATATATAATGAAATAGCTTTACAGCGCACCATAATGCAGACTCTAATGCCACCACTGATCTGACAGGAGGCGGACCTCAGGTGACGTGAGTGATGGGGAACGGCTGTAAATACAGATGAAGCTTCCCTTGCTCAGGCAGCTCACCTCCTGCTGTGCAGCCCACTCCAACAGGCTGCAGCCCAGGAATTAGGGACGGCAGGTCTAGAGAGTTGAATTAAAAAAAAAAAAAATGAAAGCATAGAAGAAATAGAGGAAATATATAGGTGATTATTTTTGTGATGATGGAGTATTGCTAAGGACTTAAAGCATAAAAGCAATAAAATACACATATACATATAAAGAAAGAGTAAAAAAGAGACATGTTTAACTAAAACTTTAATGTAAGCATATTTAAAACATAGGTTGACAAAAATATTTGCAACAAGAATAAGACATTATATGGTTAATATCTTATTAATAAATGAAGTTTTTTTATAAATCCCTAAGTAAAGCACTAAGAGAAAAAAATGGAGAAAAAGTACAAGTAGCCATTAAATATATTAAAAAACAATCTCAGCCTCACTAACAATCTAGGAAATGTACATGAAAATGAGGGCATGTTTTCTATTAAATTGTTATTGCCTTTATGTGGATGAACACTAAGCAGTTTGAAAGTCCCTGAGGATGGGGAGGATGCAGAGAAATGGCACTTCAGGAGACTTCTAGAGAGAGACCAAACTGGTACAACCTGGGGTAAAATGTAATTTAATGTTACATATTAGGAGTAATTTAATAATACATACTAAAAGCCTTCAAAATGTCCATAGCTGGGAACTGATAGAAAAATACTTATCTTGATTGTGGCAATAGTTTCACAGGAATATACAGCTGTCAAAACTCAGCAAATTGTGTATTTACATGTTAATTAAATGTAAGTTATTCCTTGATTTCTGAATGAGGATATAATGTCCATAGCCTTTGACCCATTTCAGTTCTAGGGGGAAAAAAATCAGCTACATAAAAACTATTATAAGGACATTCTTCATGGTATAGCTTACAATTGCAAAGCAAAAATGGACTTAACTATCTAAAATAGGAGAATGGTTAAAGACATTTTGATACATTGATTTGAAGAAACAGCACAGAACTAATCTAATAGAATCATGCTTTCAAAAACATTTAATGGCATAGGTGATTGCTCTAAATGTGATGTGACATGAAGTGGGGGGGGAAGAGAATAGCTAATAGTATTGACAATATGATACCAATTTTATTAGAAAAACTATATAAGCAAAAGGAAAATGATAAAGTTGAAATACCTCAAAATGTTCACGGTGTGAGTCATAACTCCAGGTGGCAGAAATTACTAGTGGTTTTTCTTTTTATTTCCCAACTATTAGATAGTAAGCATGGATAATTTTAAATTTTGAAAAAGGTATTAAAGTTAGCAATATAATTGAATGTCCAGATAAAAATTACACAGAGGAAAGTGAGCCCACCGGGTTGCCATGGAATGGCTAGGATCACACGGGACTTTTTTCCCCTCTCTCTTCCACGTATGTGCCACACACACAGCAATGCTGACAGAGGAGGGGGCAGATAAAGACCCCCACTCTCCAGGGGGCAGCACACATGCATGTAGTTGGAACCTTGGGTTCAACTTTTGGCACTTTATCAGCCCTTGTCACCAAAGACTTCCAACCTCTTTCGGAAACTGTCCTTTGGATCTCATCAATTTGCCTGCCATGTGGCCCTTTAAAAACTTTAAAAACTCACCTCGACACACACACACACACACATACACACAGCCCTTTCTTATATGTATGAGCTATAAAATGTGTGTAGGTTTTTAGCCCTGACATACTAAAATTCTATGACTCTGCACTTAACTCTTTAATAATCTTGACATTTTTATCTTGCCGTATAAACTATGGTGTAAGCAACATTAATGACAGGAATTGGCTTCCCTGGCCCGAATGCTTAACCCTCTGGAGCAACCATGCAGATATTTAAGATGATTTAATTACACGAGGGTAGCTCATAGATCTTTTCCATTGCAGCGTAACTGTCCTTAATCTGAAAACAAATTGTCTTAACTCTGCAGTGGCTGCCACACTCTCCTTCCCACAAGTCATGTAGCGTTAAGATTAAATATTATTACCGTGGTTTAGCAAATCAGATGTGAGCTGTGCAGCTATTTTCATATCAGAGACTGAAGTTGAAATATGCATCCTTTATTTGTTTTTCATTGAGTGATTACAGATGGCACCTAATAAAGTCTTCACGCTAAGATATCAAAAGGCCATTGATTTATTAGGTTTGGTAGGTGTGGACACTCCTAACTCGACTCAGCCTCCCTCACATTCCATAGCACAATCCTAAAGGAATGTTAGAATGACATTTGCCTATTTACTTTTCTTGGTGACTGATGAGGATTCTGTCTGAGAGATAAACACCAGCATTATTCAGGAGTGAAATTTAGACTTTGTTGATATTTTTTCAAAAAAGTATATTTTCAAAACTCAGTCAAAATTAAGTGACAAAAATAAAAGCTATGGATATTTCTTTGGATATGTATTAGCCATAACCATAGCACTCCTGGTACATATAAAATGATTCTGAGTTTTTAGAAAATAAATCATTAACTGTACAAAAATGTTGAGAGTCGGGAAATATAAGAAAATGGAATGCGAAAGTGAACTGATATGCCTTCCGTTTTATTTGGACTGTGGCGTGACTGACTATTTGAGTGTCTCTTCCTAACTCCTTTCTGCTTTGTTTAGAGCGTAGGTAAAGGCCCACAGGCCAAGACCAGCCACGGAGACAGAGCCAGGGCAACAGCCGGGCGGTGGTTAGCCAGGCTGGATGGGGACGGGGACAGAAGGCACAAGCAGCCTGAGCTCTAAGCCCATCAAGCAGCTTCAGTCTGGAGACATGAATGAGGCAGACATCCCGGGGAGCGATGGTGGGATGGAAGATACACTAAGACTGAGGGCCACAGAGCAGCAGCGTAGACCAGAGTCTCCATGGTGGAACGTGGGACTCACTTAGCAGCCAGGAAACAGCTCACTTGCTAATAATAATCAGCAGAATCTCAGTTTCATGTTGAGCTGTGGGTCTTGCATGGCCATATTCATGGAGAAATATCTGTGCTCACGAGTAGACAACTCCAGAGCAGCTTACAGTGGTCAG
The DNA here is from genome assembly GCF_040939455.1 of Microcebus murinus. Classification (NCBI taxonomy): domain Eukaryota; kingdom Metazoa; phylum Chordata; class Mammalia; order Primates; family Cheirogaleidae; genus Microcebus; species Microcebus murinus. The sequence continues at coordinate 16,238,657 of NC_134108.1, read as the reverse complement.
CCCTATGGGAGATGTAGCTGACCAGAAAAGATCTAGAAAGTCAAGTAGGCCCTCTGTACCCCTTGGGGACCTCCACCAAGTGATGGGGAACATTCTGGAAAAAATGGGGATGCCAACACAGAAAAACGAAGGATCTGCACATGGACCTGATTTGTTTCACACCGATTCCTGGGCATCGCTTTGTCTGTTGACCCACAATCTCAGATTGATCCTCTATGCATATCATTACTTAGTAGCATGTAATTGTATAAGAAAGCAAGTCTGAATTGGTTTGGCCACATTACATAACCCGGGAAATTGGGCAGAGGATTGATCTCAGCAGAGCCATGATTTCTCCTGTGTATCTCTACCGTTTCATTGCACTTCTCTCTGCCTCAAACCATCCAGCTATTAATATTATAGTGATTTCAGGCAGAGGGAAAGGGAGGGGTCTTATAAAACTTTACTTTTTTTCTTTTTCTTTTTTTATTAAGTGTATCGGATACTACAGTCATGAAATATTTTTTCAGAGCTTATTATTTGCCCAGCATAGGCAAGATGCAATAGAAGATAAAATGAATAGAAAAGAGAAAGAGATAGTCCTACCCAAATGGAACTTTAGGAAGAGAAAACTACATGAAACATCCAAACTATATTTTTGACATATTTAAACAATTCTACAATTAAGTATAGGTTATGTGATATTAGTAATCAATGCTAATGAATCTATAGGTGGAGAAAGTTCATAAATGTACATGAATACTGTATAAGATATGAATCTTTACTTTCACTGACCTACACGTTCTTAAAATTTTGAAGGAATAGAGCATCTTGAAGTCTGATGTCTATAATTCCATGAAATATCACCTATTAAGTTTCAATTAAATTTAAACTTATTTCTGTTTCAATTGGGAAGATTAACGTTTTTCTGTTTTAGTGACAGAATACTAATGTTTCAAGGGAACATATTTTGAGAAGGCTAATGATAATAATAATATTTGTTGTTATTATAGTTAATATTCATTGGGAACTTCTTGTGTCCCAAGAACATTGTTAAGCCTTCTAGATGTATTATTTAATTTAATCATAATAAAAACTCTAAGAGGTGGATAATATTGTTGTACCCATTCTACAGATAAGGAAACTGCCAGCTCCAAGAGAATTCATAGCTTTCCTAAGACACTGAGCTGGCAGTTAACAAAGTGAGTACTGGACCATGTGTGACTTCTAACACTTTGCTCTTAATCCTTCTACTCTACTCCCTCTCATGGAAAGACCAAAATCGAAAACATGGAGGTCTGAGGGAGAGGGGGTAGAATTCTAGGAGTCTAGGAAATTTTATTCTGCTTAATTTCTCAGAACTCAATGCTTCTGGAAATCTTAGTGATTCTGTTGCGATAATATTCACTGATATTCTATAGGTATTACTTTGTCCTATTTTTTCTTGGGGAAAGACCATAACAGTTGGAATTACTAAAATCAACTGCTTTAATAAAGTGCTTGCAAAGACTCAAACTGGTTAATGGTAAAGTCATTTGTTTCAGTCATGTCAACAACTTTGGCTTTCATAAGGGTTTTAATAAATCAGGGAATGGAATTTAAGAAAGCAAACAATCCAAGGAAAACTGCTTGTTTTTCTAAAACAGCAAAGCAAAAATGGGAACCCTTTCCAATTTAGTTGCAGCAAATGTCTGTTAGAGTCTTAAAAATTCTTAGAGTACATGATTTATCCTATAGAACAAAAAAGTGATTAATGAATACTTTTTAAAAGTCTTCTTAGGGTCCTACCACTGTTATAGTTGTTTAGATAGGAAAATATTTTATGATATATTTACTATCAAATTTATAGAAAGTTAATGTTCAGTAACATTTATTTTTAAACATGTTTATTGAAACATATAGTTTACCACAAATAAATATGCCCATGAACTAATGAAATCAATTTAATACTAATTCGGTCTTGTTAGTCTGTTAAAAAGAATTATTGGCTTTCGAATATTTTCACAAAGTCCTTTGTTACTCATGAATACCACTGAGATAATATGATTAAAGGCTGTGAATATCAATAAGCTTGAAAGCATGCTAATGTTCAAGGTCGTATTTTTTCCTCTTAAAAGTCTATTAATAGCATTCTTACTCTGTGCTATGTTCAGCTTTGTGTCTATAGCCCCAAAGCTCATGTGTCAGGTATGTGGTTTTTTTCCATGATGATTATGGTAATGACTTATTTACTATCTGCTGCTATAAAGTGTAAGCTTGAATGTCAACTGATTTCAGCTATATTTATCATATGTTAGAAAAACATAGTCTTTCATATATCTACCTGATCAGGAGATGAACTAATGGTGTCATATGGAATTGAAACTAATTCCCTCATAAACATTTTAAGTGGATATAAAGAAGTACGTGCTCAGTTGCAGTCATGAATTTATTGAAGAATGGGACGTAAATACTTCAGGGAATACACAGACACATGATGATCTAAGAGCGTTCCAAGGACTCTCTCAGCTAAAGAGTGCAGGAATTGATGCTCATCTCTAGTGCCACTCTGGACTGTTGGTCATGGACTAGACACACTGGCACAGGGATTGTCAGGCTGAGCGTGGCTGTCACCTCTGAGAGATGCCTACTGTGAGCTTCATAGAGTAGGAATGGTAGCTCACATGCCACCATCTGTCACCCCTGACCAGGGCACCAGCAGAATTTGAGAGTAGGTGTGATTCCCTATCCTGTTCTCTCCCCATCCCCGCTGTGCCCAGCAGCTCCCTCCCTTGCTGCTTTAGGCCTGTGGAGGGAAAGGGAGAGGTGGGAGAGAGAAGATCTGTACCCCAGAGGTTTTGCAAACGTTCAGAGAGAGAGCGTGGGATTCGGTCTACACCAAAGCACCTTCACCTCTGGCCAACAAATCAGGCCTTCATTGTATTGTTGCATGTAAAACCCAAGAAGTGATAATTGACTTAAATATCATTACATTATAACTTAATGATTTTTGGTAGAAATGGTGTAAAAGTTTTGAGTGAGGGTACGCTAACTCCTGGTAGCATGTTCCGCCGCGTTTGATGTTCAACCACATCATGTGGGGGCTGTAGCTGAAGGACGTCAGACACACGCTGGCATTGTCTTGGTGATCTCTTGTGGTTCCAGATTCTGTGCACATCATATGTGCTGGAGGTGGGGAGGGGGACACCAGTGCTCAGTGGGAAAGCTGATGACCTCATACAGGTCTTATCAAAAACTCTGCTATTTTAGGTGGTATTTGGTAGATTAATCTTGCGATGTAGGACAAGGAGCTGGGCAGAAAAGGCAAGAGTAAGGTGAGGCAGCACCATGGAGCTGGCAAAGGGATGGAGCCTTGTCACTTTACGTTCTTCAGTGGGTCAGGAATGGTCAGTGATTTTCTCTTTTCTCCAATGAGAAAGGGCGGGGAAGAGAACATTTTAAAATCGAACTCAGGACTCTGAATTTATCTGCACAGGAACTCATGGCTGTCGTGGAAACCCAAGAGCTGTCTTAGTGAGGGGATTCAGTTCTTCACACAGAGCTGAAAGGACTGCAGCCAGTCCAGCCAGGAGGTTACCTCAGCGTAGACCAAGTAAATAAATCATTTGGTAAAAGCCGTTTGAGAGTGAAGGGTACTGGAAAGTCATAAATCAACCAGCCTGTCCACGTACCGTTTTGCTAGAATATAGGACCAATTTAGAAACTTTTAAAAATATTTCTTTGACTGTGCATGATTTGAAGAAGAGGACCGTTTCATAGAATTGAATCATAGAAACAAACCAGTTTCTATGATTATGTCAAAATGAGATAAAAAGAGAATATGGTATGGATTTAATGCCAATTCACTTATTCAGTCTTATGCAGTTAAGTCGTTTTTAGAACATCATGAAATTTCATTTCATGCCCCAATAAAACTTAACTAAAATGTAATGGGTTACAGCTTTTCCATTTGTTGACTTTTCTCCTTCAAACTTCTTTGATTTTCCATCCTTTGAACAGATTTTTTAAGAATGCCTTGAATGTCATTCAAGTAACCCTTTTCTCCTGTCCCCTCCCCCACCTGTCTTTTTAAAGTGAACCGTTTCCAAAGTGAACCATTCCTGATGAAACCTCATGTACCTGTGAGCACGTTTTTTAAAAAACTACTTCTCATCCAGGCATAGCCTACCGTTGGGAGTTGCTTTCTTTTTAGTCTCTTCCTTGCCGCCCTGGCCCCTCCCACCCCACTCGTCTTATCTGAAAGAAAGGCTGGTGGCTGGGCCATAGTACCACAGTTTCAGGCTTGTGCCACATCAGAAGTCTGACCTGGCAATCTGTCCTCCCCCTCCCATCTGACGCCACACGTTTTTGTAGCGTCTCACAGCCATTGGCCATGAAAGTTCAGCTCAAGAAATCATCCCAACTGCCTTCCTTTGTAGCCTGTTGTTTAGCACTTAACACATGTTAATGCTCTTCTCTTGTTTTCGTTTTTGTTTTCCTTTCATATGTCAGAAGAATGAAAAAGCTTAATTTTTTTCATTATAAGAAAGTTCTAGTTACAAATACAAATTTATACTACAATCAAAACTTTAGAAAATATATCATGAAAATTTTTATCTTCTCAGATTGCATTTGCAAGTTTTAATATGTCTGTGATGTTTTTATAGCATGTCAATATCAGTATCAGATATTTAAAGTCATAGCTATAGCAGTACCCAAGCATTTCCCCTCAGGTGATCCTGGCATCTACTGACATTAGCTTGTCAATTTCAAACTTTCCTTAAGCAAGCAAAATGGACTGCTCATACAAATGAAAAAGTTGCAATTTCATCTCGTTCTTCCTTAGAGTTTTGCTTAAAGTGAAAGCAAATTGGATGTGCTTTCAGATAGACTCACTGTCTTATTGAGCATGCAGTCGCAAATCTGATATTTAACAGGGAGAGGAGGAGGAGGTAGAGCTGTTAATTTACATTCCCCACCACCACCAAGACTGAGTATTACCCGAGTGCTACAGGTTGCCCAGATAAAGTAAATTTGATTTTAAAGTAACATTGCAAACTCTCCCATTAGAATTGACAGCATCCTTGGAACTTCATTTCACACTTCCCTGATTTGGGAATGGTTATTTTAAGTAGCACCTCTTATTAACCTAACTTCTTAATGCCTGGCCAGGAGGTTAAATATCTCACTTATCTACATATTTGACCTCCATGATCACCTGCTTCATTCACAGCCCTCCAAGGGTTTATCAAAATTTCACCATGTTTAACATTCTAGAGAGAACATCCAGGTTGCTGGGTCTTGGGACTCACCATTGGTTCACTCATCAAGGCTGATGATTGTGACAAATACGATGTTAAAACAAAACAAAAAACTGCAATAGATTCATCCTGTGAAAGAAAATGCATTTAAAATGAGCTATAAAAAAGAAAAAAAAATCTAAGTTTTGTGATGGCCCTATATGAGTACCCAGTTCATAGAATCCAAACATAAGGAAAGATTTCATCACTGTCATTATAGCCATCACATAGTGTAATTTACTAAGAATTTCTTGTGCACTAAATGTTTTATGAGCAACCTACTCAGAAGTGCCCTACTATCTTACTTTATATTCTCACAGTCAGCATATACAAGATTTTCAAAAGGCCCCTTGCATTTTGAAACCTAGGTGATAGATGGGCTTCATGTTACATTAAGTGTCTTAAAATCTAGGAAAATCGCATTATACAAATTTCAGGATCTTGGACAAAAGAAAGTAAGTGGCATTTTAGAGTCGGCAGAACTGAAGACTTTAATCAGCTATGAGAAGAAAATTCATCACTCAGTACCTAAAGTTGCCATTTATCTTAGGGAAATAAGCAAAAGGCACGTGATCACTTATGAACAAGAATGCATATCGCATATTATTTACTGTCATAGAAACAGAGAAATAACCCAGTCACCTAACCACCACAGAGTGACTATATGACTTTTTAGGCATCCATAAAACAGAGCACATAAAAAACGCATTGCAAAATACGACTTGGAATACTTAATGACACAGGACAATGCTCATGATCAGTGAAGTTTTTAAAAGATAATAAAACAAATTAAGCAGTATAGCAGAGATGTATTTTAAAATTCATATGCATAAATAAGAAAAAGACTAGAAACAAATATATTACCACAGCAAGAATTGTGCCTTGATTAAAAATCATTTTATTTTCTTCGTCTTTGTCCTAACTTTTCTAAAAACTTTACCATCTGTATATTTGTGTATGTATGTACATATATGTAAGTATATATGTGTATGTATATGTGTACATCCTACCCAGAAAAATGAATTTTTAAATTGTAAAATATTTTTAAAGCTAAACGTTTATAAGCTGTCCAGTGGCTTTATGAGGACCCTGTATGTAAGTAGATAGGTAGCTTGATCTGTAGGAAAGTCTAGAGGGAAAAATAATGGCCCAACATGAAAAATGAGACAAAGAACTGTCCTGTGGCCATGTCACCAACTGTGGAGTGCCCAAAGGGATGGACAGTGGGTGTTAGCAATTGGCTTCAGTATCATCAGGGCTGGATTTAGACAATGAAGAGTGATTCCAGGAGACGGGCTCTTCCCCGTCAAAGGAGGAGTGTGTGTGTGTGTGTGTGTGTGTGTGTGTGTGTGTGTGTGTGTGTGTGTAAGAGAGAGAGAGAGAGAGAGAGAGAGAGAGAGAGAGCAATTCAAGTAACCTAGGCCGGCTAATACCATAGAGACTATGAGGAACAGAGAAGAATCCTGTACATAAAGTATAAGCAAAGCTGATACAATTGTCAAATGCCAGAGGAATTTGGACAGAACTGCTAGGTTAGTATTGCTCTTGATCTTCTTTGTTCAAGTAAGAAATCTGTTTCGTCAGGTTGTGAAACAATTTCAAATAAAGTAACAAAAATACAGAAAGTAACAAAAATGCATTTTTCAATAATTATTTAAAATAAAAAACCCCACATTTCTGGCAAAGAGATACATTTCATTGATAAAGCCGTAGTAAGTCCTCCAATAAGTTTTCTTTTTCAGAAGTAGTTTTAACACATTAACTGCCATGTGAGTTGTATTTAACTCACGCTTTTTTGAGCCCAGGGTGTCGTGAAGCATATGTAACTCACACGTCTCTATCCGGGAACCCACATGAACTATTTTTCAAGTTGCATAAAACTCACACACAGAAAGCAATAAGAAATAACAAGTTTTTCATTAAATTAGAAAGGATTGTTTTGTTTTCAAAGTTTTTATTCTATTTTCATAATAAAACTCTGTGGCCCTAAGGAAAAAAAACTTTTTTTTCTAGCATGGCAGTCAATGTGTTAAACAGAAAGGTTTGGTTCGACTGTTACTGTGACAATAAACTCTTTTATTGCCATTCTCACGCCCAAGCCAGTATTTTAATGGCAAAATGCTAAGCCGAGGAAAGCATGCTTGCGTATTTAGGGTAGTATGTACTTTCCCAGAAATATGTCAGCTTTTTGATGATTGGGGTCATGATGCCAGACTTGGGAAGAAAGGAAACAGGAGCCTTCTGTCCGTAACCCAGGGCAGCAGGGAAAGCAGGGAGCTAGAGCCGCTGACCTTGCAGGGCACTGAGGCTGCCCCACGGCCCATTCCTCTCAGCACGCGAGTCTGGCCAGGAGGGGCTGAGCCTGTCTCAGCCCGGCATGTCGAAGTCTAAGCTTGGGGATCTCAGGGCTTGGTTGTAAGGCCCCGGCGTCAACATGAGCTCAGATGCTAATCAACAGGGTAGAGCCACGGACGCCTGCAGGGCGACCTCTCTAGGTGCCGGGCGCCTCCGGTAACGCGTTGGGCATTAAATTGGTGGCCCTATAGAAGGACACAAAAGGTAGACATCTGAAGCCACCAATGCCACCCGTTGTTTGCCCCCTTCTTGTCCTTCTCTGATGCTCCATTATGAGGAACATCCTCCCATCCCCAGGGAAACAGGGATTTCCAGGTGGCCCGGGAAGTTACTGGAAAAACTGTACATTTGTTTCTCTCTTTATTGTTTACTCTTCCTCCTTAAAGAGACAGTCTGTGTTTTCAGCTTTTATTTTATTTCTCTTATTCTCTGGAATTGTGCTTTATGCTCATTACTGTGTTGATGAATGAGCAAACGAAATCCAGGCAAGAAAATAACTAATTACCACCACCACCGCCCCCCTAGCAATTTTGCCAGATTCTGAGCATACGTAGGGTGGAGTTAGACTTCTCAGGCAATAACCTGGGAGCCCCTCTGGTGAGCCCCCTCCACTCCAGATTGGATGGGGTTAGGACCCGCCTGTGCAACACGTTTCTGAACATGCATGCCCCTCACAGGCAGGGCTGCTGTTGGCTGACTTCCATCCCATAGGGGCCAGTGTCCTGGTCTCTATGGGCTCTCAGTGACCTATTCCACGCAGGCCAATGCCTTTCTCTTCCTGGTTCCTTTTATTGTGCTTCTGCTTCCAAAAATCAAAGCAAAATTCGAGCATTGGCAAGCCTTCATTCTCTGCCGTCAACAAAGCCTAGCGCTTTCAGGCTTTTTTTTTTTTTTTTTTTTTTTTTTTAAGTAAATCAACTATCTTTCACTTGGCTACACAAAGAAAAGGTTCTCCTGAAATTCAAAGCGATCTCTAATTATTTATATTTCCAGATTGGGGGGGGGGGCAGGGAGAGACTGCCACAAACAAAAAACCCTCTGTTTACCAACTCTAAGCACCGAGGCAGGCATGAAGTGCTTTTTGTTCTTTTCTCCCTTAATTGCTATACCTCCAAGAAGCTGTTCTTAACGTGCCATCGATCATCCAAGTGGCAAATCCAGCGCTGGCCCGGCCGGCCCGACACACGGCTGCAAGCCTCGGTGACACACATTCATTTCCGTCGGAGGCGGCCGCGGGGAGCCGGGCTGCCCTGCACTTGTAGTTCATGTGTTTGAACTGTGTGGCCTCCTCATATAATTCAGGAAATGAGTTTACTCTATCTGTGACAAGCGTCGTGTTCACACGGTTTCAGGAGCAGCCGGCACGGCGAGGGCTGCACGGGGGCGGCAGGCGTGTGCCAACACTGGGTAGTGTGCCCACGGGGCTCCTTTCCACTCCCTGGTGCTGCACCTGACCGTGACCTCATCACACCTGTCACCTGAGAAAGTGTGCCTCGTCCCTGTGCGCTGGAAATCTCTGGATGTGATCTAATCTGAGGTTGGAAAGCCACAGTTTTGTAGACAGGGCGCTTCTTAGAACAGCAGGGCCTCTTGGTTGATCGCCTCTCGGCTCCCCTGACGCTGAAGAAGTGGTGCCTATCTTTGACTATGCTTACTTTTTTTTTGGTGTAAAATTTGGCCCCACTTCTGGTTGTTATTAAACTTGTATTCATTTCATGCACATAATCTCTGCTGGACCAGGTTAAAACAAGCCCAGATTGTTGGGGCGAGGGGTCAGCGTGGAGTGTGCATTCACTTCGATCGAGGACGGGACTGCCAAAGCCAGTCCGGCATCAGAACACACTGCAAGTCAGGGGTGAGGTTTTGTTATTTTGCATATGGTTAACCATCTTGGAGGTCATAAAGCAAAGCCTCTGTCCTCCGGTGCAGCAGCTGGGTTTATACAGTGTTTCCAGATTGTTTATTGTGGCCCAGAGCCAGGGCTACATCGTTTTTCCATTATGCATGTTTGACAGATGAAGAGAGGTGGGAAGGGAGACTCCAATGGGCAGGTCTGTGATTTCCTTTTTATTTATATTAAAGGGACTTTTAAGAGAACTGAAGATTATGAACCAGTCCAAACATAATGTCAATGCAGCAGAGGTAGAGTGGGCCATTGCTATTGCAAAAATGTCCAGATCTTGAGCAGTAGAGCAAAATAAAACCAAAGAAATTAGACAGTAAGGTCTTTATGCTGGTCACTACAGAATCTTGCGTGCAAACAGGTCACTGGTGAATGATATTTATCGTCACATGCAGAAGTTAAGTTCCCAGTGCGTGTCTGGCAGTGCAAACCAAAGTCCTGCATGCAGTCCATGCACATGCGTCCCGTGCACATGGCTGTGCTTGGTGTCAATGGCCCTGCAGAACCTCTCCTGTGTAGTCCTTTCCCTGAGACACCCACTCTATGCAGACACTCCCATTGGCCTGGCCTAAGTTCTTCCACCAGGAAGTGTTCAAGACTGACCAAAGAGCCACAGTTTAAGTTATGTCCATGACAAAGTTATGTCCCCTTGGACTTGGGTCAAGAGGATGTCATCTGAATGATGTCTTACTTCTAAGTAAACCATTTTCCTTTTGCTAATGGGGAAGCAACATTAGAAAGAACCAAAAGGATGGCAAAGTAAGTAATTGAAGAGCATTCATCAAAATCAAGTCACAGCAAAATCAAGTCACATAGATGTCTTTTTGCCACGACCATGTTTGGATTTCTTGAGTTAATGGCTGTTGTAAGTAACATGTGCAGCACAAATTCATTAGCTGCAAGGTGGCAGCTTCTACATAGGTATTCGTGTTTGTGGCGACTTTCCCTTATCACAGTATTTCTAAGTTTTTCTAAGTATTTGTAAGTGATCTGCCACCATTGACATAGTGCTCTTCAACATAGCAGCTAAGAAAAGCAATTTCCACTCCCTCTCCAGAGCAACCCATGATCCAGACCTTCTTTATCAGGCTACCCTCCAGAAATTTGATTTCTAGAAATGGAAAGTTTGTGCAGGAAGGACCCTCAACTAAGGAAGGAATTTAGCAAAAACAACATCTGTATATTCAACACCCAAAGTTGCCCTTTGGGTTAATCCAGTCTTACAGATGGATTTAAAATACAGGTTTCAAATCAACAAACATTTATGGAGAGTCGTTATGTGCCAGGCCTGGAGCTGGACACTGGGGAACTGAAAATGAAAAAGACACAGTCCCTTTCAGTCTGAAAACATTTTTGCTGGCTTGCAGATTTTGCACCAGATCCTCCCAGACTTACCAAAGCATTCCCCTCGACTTAGAACACTCAAGCCCTTCTTTTCCACCGATCCCCTCAATGCCAGAATACACACAGGGCGAGGAGAAGTGGGTGGTTATAGATTTCCACTCAATTTGGAAATTAACAGCCTGTGATGTAGCAGAAAGGTGCTAGACTGGAAATCAGAAAGCCGATTTCTGGTCTCAGGACTGTCTCATACCGCCATACAACCTTGAATACGACCTCAAGCCGGACTTGTGACTTTGGGCCCTTGGTGTCCGTAGGTGGAATTGGTTCCCGCGAAGACTGAGTGGATAGTAAGGGGTGCTGTGGAGGCCCTCCGCACATGGAGGGGATGCTGTTCTGCTGGGCTGCGGGCTGTTTGGGCCACTGTCTATAAGGGTTTATTAAACACAGAAAATGGCCACCCCTACTGTAGGGTTTTTCCCCCTCTACCAGCATTGGGTGAGCAATTACATTTTTATGTCACTGAGGCTCAGCTATCAAAAGGGTCCTCATTCAGGACCCGAACTTCTCTGCAGGGTCTCTGCCACCACTCCTCAGGGAGGGCACGGAGGCTGGAAGAGTCTGTCTCCAAACCGTCCTGACCCGGCTGGTTGGGCGTGTCTGTAAAGAGGAAATAATCTCTATTATGCTATTCGAGTAGAAAGGTCAGAGGTTGGGGTTTTTTTCCTACTTTATTCCCTTCTGAACATTTCACAGCCCCAAACCAGTGCCTATTTTGAGGAAATTTTCTGCAGTTATCATGAGCATAACTAAGGGGATTATTTGGCCAATCTCTAAAGGTAAATAAGAAAAATGGGAAAAAAATCAAAGGCATTTTGAAGCCACAGCTTCTCTTTGCCAAAGTGTATTGATGAATGAAAGGACAGGGGAAGAAAAATAGGATGTGGCCCACAGCTGGCCCCGCTGGTCCAGAAAGGCAACAGAACCACGGAGTTAAATGCTGGCATGTGCAGACCCACTGGGAGCTGAGGAGCCCCGGATGTGCGGGTAGAACCGCCTCCTGCTGAGGCTCCTGCTTGGAGTGGTCAGGACGGGGGTCAGGAAGTTCCATGGAGCACACGCAGATGGATACTAGCTGCATCCCCACCTGGCTGCCTCCCCGCCTCACAGACACGCCTAAGCCTTTTCTGAGTCTGACAACACCCTCTTCCTTCTGGTGGCTCTTTTGTTCACTTGGGGAGCATGTGCAGAGGGGTACTCTGTCCCCCGGGGACTGAGCTGCAGAAACACAAAGACGAATGGGCTATCACCCTTGTCCCCATCACTCTTGGCATAGCAAGCTCCATTAGAAGAAACACTAAATGAAGCCTGGTGGGGATGTTAAGGACAAAATCCAGGGGAAAATGTTCAGGGTGTTGATAGTGCCTCAGAGGCCTCCTAAAAGTTTTCCATCTCTTGGTTGAAACTCACACACACACACACACACACACACACACACACACACCCCCTATACTCTCAGACTTGTACACACAGCAGATCTTCATGATTAAATAGTAGTTATGAAAGACCCAACTTCGTGCAGAGTATTTAAGACAAGCCCCTGAGGCCTGCTGTCTCCACTGGGGATTTTTGATGAAGGAGAGGAAATGTCAATGGCAGCCAACAGACCAGAGCAAGATGCTCTCTGTCCCCATGGTGATTGGCCCAGCAAGGAGGGATCTCCTAAGACTGTGAGCTCCATTCAGCCACAAGCTCTGGGAAGGGTTAAGAGTGAGGGCTCGTTAGTCACACCCCCCCATACACACACCTAGCCTGGCCTTTCCACTCACCAGCTGTGTGAACTTGGGCACGCTGCTAAATTCCAATGCCACAGCTGTAAATGGTGACAATAAGAGACCCCGCAGCACTGGAATTTTATAAGGATTGAATGTGTGTCTAGATATCTCGCAGACCTTGGCACAGAGAAAGCTCTCAAAATGCCTGTTGACGATGATGACGATGATGTCACTGCTTACAACTCCTGTGCCTGCTGCAGAATAGCTACTCCACAAATACTGGCAGAAAGAGGGAAGAAAGGTGACATTGGACACACCAATGAGGCCCAACTGAAGCCTTCATTTTGACATGAAGCACTTGCTTACTAGGTTTATGAAACTCAGAATTTCAAAACCTTTACAGCAGAAGCATAAAACTTGAATTTCTATAGCGGCCAGGCAGGTGACATAAAAGAATGAACTGGCATGTCAGGCCTGAGGCAAACTGGAGCACGCCGGCCTCTCTCGAGGGGGCAGTCACGCTCAGCTCCAGAAGAATGTAGCCTCCCTTTGAGAGAAGCCAGAAATCCAGATTTCCATGCGAAATAGACCAAGTCTTACAACAACCAAGTCGATTTCTAAAAAAATACCGCTCGGGCCAAACAACACATTGCCTTCAGTCCGATCTTGGGCTGCCTTCTTGCCACCCTGCCTTGATGGAAGCAGCTCTGTATTTGTCCCTTCCTGGTGAAATGTTTATGGGTGGGCACACGAGACCTGAGCCTCTTGAAGTTATCTCTCTGTCCTGCAGGTTCAAAGGACATTCATGGGGCAAGAGCTCCGTCTTGATGGTTATATTCTATAGAATATGCCCACCTCACAAGGACTGCTTCACTTCCCAAAGGATGCTAATAATAAACATGGATTTTTAACGCATAATTGTTTTGTGGCTGAAATAACAACAGTCTGCAAAAAAAAAAAAAAAAAAATCCTAACAACTTCCTCTAGAACTGCTATCATGGCAATCTGGAGAGAGGCTGATTCCATAGTTCATGGAGCTTTGTTTTATTTGGAGGGAAAGTCTGGCATTTTACAAAAATGTGGAACACTTAGCAATGGAATGACTTTTCCATAGCACTGATTATTGTACAGCAAGGCACATATGTCTTTGAAATCTGATTTTAAAAATTCTCTACTTACTATATATGGCAAGCTGCTCTCTAATCTTTCCATATGAAGGTTGATGGTTTTCTATGGGCTCATGAAAACGTCCCCGGTGATGGTCCAGTACTCACATTTAGGGAAACCTCAACACAAATGGGGACCCAGGTTAGGATTCCAGCTGCGGGACCTTGAGTAAGTCATTGAATCTCCCTGAGCTTCCATTTCTCCATCTGCAAAATGGGATTGTGACACTTACCTCACAGGGTTACTGAAAATGTGCCCGTGCCGTGGTGCCCTCCTGTGGTCCCAGCCACTCAGGAGGCTGAGGCAGGAGGATCTCTTGAGCCTAGGAATTCGAGGCTGTAGTGTGCTATGGTCACACCTGTGAATAGCGACTGCGCTCCAGCTTGGGAGACATAGCAAGACACCGTCTTTAAAATAAATAAATAGTAGCATATATGACCATCCGAACCCACAATGGGTGCTCACCGCCAGTGTTGGTTCAATCAGAGTCTCTGTTTCTCCTCTCACAAAATAACACTCCTGTTTCTGACCATAACATAAGCCCTCTGGCAATGTCATTAACCTTTTTATTAAACTTGGCAGCTCTGTGGGAAACAAAAGGTCAAAAAAGCTACACTCAGTTATATGAAGTTCTGGTTTTGTTGTCCACGGTAGGAGAACTGAAGGGTGAAGGATCGGATCGTGCCACCCAGGGAGTGACGGGGAGAAGGGGAGGAGGCTGGAGCAGAGCCCTGGGGAGCCCTGGCAAGTACAGGGCAGGCTGGGAAGAGGGGGCACAGGGAGAATGGAAAGGGAGCAGCCAGTACTGCGAGGACAGCAGGGGACAGAAACCCCGCTGTGGGTGCCGAGGGAGGACAGGGTTTCGGATGGAGAGTGGCCAACAGCGTCGGGAGGTGTGCTGAGAGGTGCCCGCTGAGTTATCAGCCGGGAAGCAAGAGTGATTTGAAAGGGCCGGGCGCGGTGGCTCATGCCTGTCATCCTAGCACTCTGAGGGGCCGAGGCGGGTGGATCGCTCAAGGTCAGGAGTTTGAAACCAGCCTGAACAAGAGCGAGATCCCGTCTCTACTATAAATAGAAAGATATTAATTGGCCAACAAATATATATAGAAAAAATTAGCCGGGCATGGTGGCACATGCCTGTAGTCCCAGCTACTTGGGAGGCTGAGGCAGAAGGATCGCTTGAGCCCAGGAGTTTGAGGTTGCTGTGAGCTAGGCTGATGCCATGGCACTCTAGCCTGGGCAACAGAGTGAGACTCTGACTCAAAAAAAAAAAAAAAAAAACCAGAGTAATTTGAAGGGAGTGTGGAGGGGACAGAAACCAGGCGTGATGAATTTAGTCATGTGTCTAAGTCGAAAATGTGGTAATGACAGCTGTAGACAATTCAACCCTTTTATTTAAGAAGGGAAAGCCTTGAGCACGTGTGAATTTTGATGAGAAGGAACCAGTTGAGAGAGGGGGGGAGTTTGACCATGCAGAAGAGAGGGCAGATGAGGGAGAGAGATGGCACAGAGGGAAGGAGCAAGAATTGGGTATTAGCGCAAAACCAGAGCTTAGTGAAAAATTAGCTCTCATAAGAATCCTCTGATCCAGCCGACACTTCCCTCATGTTTAGACAGGGGTTACAGGGAGGGACTGAGAACAGTGACGGGGACTGGGTGACTGAAGTGCACTTGGCAGGCTGGGGCAGCTGCAGGGCCTAAGCGGAAAGCTTCCGCTCTGCCTTCTGAAGGGTCTTTGAAAATGAACTGACAATAGGCAGAGGAATAGGAGAAAAAGCCACACGCGTTTATTTAACATGCACAAGCACTGGGGAACAAAGGAGGATGGTGGCCCAGTAACCCAGTGAGGTCCAGATACTTCTGTACCCTTCTTATTAGGGGCAGGGGAGATGAGTAAATGTGGCAATTTTGAGGGGTAGTAAATGATTTTGAAGGGGAATGAATGGGCCCAATGCTCACACCAATGGCAGGTAAATCATTCTCTTTGGAAATTGAATGGGACCAGTGAACAGACAATAGTTGGGGACAAAGTTTGTCTGGGCTGTGGGTGTGGTGTTTCATTTTCAGTCTCTTCCTCTGGGATAGCAATCTTCTCTGGTTAATGAAATTCCAGGGGAGGGGACCAGAGGCTGTGTGATCCTCTCTGTCCGGTCTGGTTTCTAGGTAGATAAGGAAGCTTCAGGAAACAGCCTCATCCAACATCCACTGCTCTATGGTAGCTTTTAACTTAAAACAATTGGCACACCAGGGTGCCATTTTGAGGGTGGCCTTCCCTGGATTCCTTAACTATCCAAGGAAGGATCTTTTAAAGCTCCTGCCTTGTAGCCAAAAGTGAAAAATTCCCTCTTCCTTCTTGCCTTAAAAGTCTGTCCTGTCTGTAGAGTTTTCTAGCAAACGCAGGGCACAGGCCCCTAGTGCCCTGACTGGTCCCATCAAACAACCAAACCATTCTCCTCAGGATAGCGAGGTAATGTGTAATTAGATTTGGTTGGAAAGGCCGCTTGGGATCTTCTCAAATATAAATCTTATTAAAGATCTCTCACTACCGTATAAATGTGGATAAAATATATGCATGTAAGGGAATCCAGTGGAATCACCAGGGCTGGTGCTTTGCGGGAAGAGACGTGATGGCGAGCGCTGGAATTTCAGACATGGTCGTCACAGCAAGGCCGGCCTTCCCCAACTCAGTAGATCCTGGGTCAGGTTCTGACTGGGTTCGAATAACGTTTCCTACTGGAAACACATAATTATGAGTTCAGGCTACATAAGGCCCCCGGCCGGGATAAGCTTTCACGCTGAGGTGGGGTGAGAAACGCTCCAGATAGTGGTTCCTGGGGTGGTTTTCACCATTGACTTGGTGGGTCTTGGCCATTTTCATTGGATCCAGAGACGGTTTAGTCCCATTTTTTTTTTTTTAAATCAATCTTTGTCTTCCTTTAAATTGTAAACCAATTATCCATTTATTCTAAAACACCTGCCCGTTTCCTGTAAGATCCAAGCCTGGGTCCTCAGTCAACCTGAGGAGTAGCCTCCAGGCCCATCTGTTGACCATCATGCACTATCCCATTCTGGGGAAAGGTGTGAGGAGCAGCAATGAGGTTGCTGACCTGTCTTCAAGGTCCTGTCTCTGCCGCTTTCTGGCTACATGGCCTTGAACAAGTCCTAGTCTCGCTCAGCCTCAGCTTCCTCATCTGCAGGGGGTCATTCTGAGCATGAAATACGTGAGTGCTCAGCTCAGTGTCTGCCGCTCCTTAGTCCTCACCAAACGTAGCTGTTACTATAAAAATATACCAAAAAGGAGCAGGCTGAGCTGGGACTATCATCATCTCTTGACATGTCAGTTAATTTAACCATGTAAATATGCCCTGGTTCTTTTCACTGGTACTTGAAGGATATATTAATAATATCACTAGCGTTGGTTACCAGTTCTGCCCATCTGCCAACTCCCCCACCCCAGCTACAGAGAGAAACTTACAGGGAAGAGAGTGTTCTTGTCATGAACTAGGAGTAGCTTTAGAGCAGTTGACCCAGTTACCTAATCATAATCAAAGAGGGAGATGTATAAATCCATCATGCTATAACTCTTAAAAAATCTTACCAAAGTTTTTCTGGCTTGAAGGTAGTCACGCTTTATAGCAAGTCAACTCAATCCATTATATAGACCCACATTTGGCAACCAATATATCTTGAAGACTAATCTAGGAAGTTACCTTGCTCTAGGTTAAAAATTTGATGGATATTTCTTGGATGGTTTTGTGGTCAGGTTATTTATTTGATTACAGTTGCTGTACATTGTTTTTAGGAAATTACTGTTTTAACCTTAAGACAAAGAGCTTTGAGGCCCTGCATAGAACAGATTCCCAAATTACTTCTTTACAAAGATCTAGGCTCCTCTACGCTTACCCCTTCTGGTCCTTCTCCAGAACTTGCTAGGGTGGTCAACTGTTAGGCCCTTTGCCTTTCATAAGATGTAAATCCAAGTCCTTTCCTCTTTGCTGGTGCAATGTTTATGACTACATACCTGACTGGCACATAAAGAAACTAACTCCAGTATTTTTCATTACACTAGGGGCTAATACTTATCAGAATAAACAAGATATTAATACATAAAAGATTGTTGAAAGAAATGCAGCTTATTGATTTCTCAAAATCAAGGATTCTTAACCTATCCATAAATACCTAAAAATATTCACATATGGGCTTCCAGAAGTGTTCCTGAGCATAAGCTTTGGTCAGATTCTTAGAGCGGTTAAGAACCATTATTCTGGATGTTCTAAAGTGTGTTCCCAGATCAAGCCAGACCAGGAGAGAGTTGAGGGCCTAGAACATGCCATTTTCCTCTCTTACTCTTGAAACTCAAAGCTGAATTTACTCTAAGGTTGTTATTAAAATGTTGCTAATTCCATTACAGTTTTTTTCTTATGAAAATTTACAGAAGATACTTCTCTATGGTTTCATAACTAGGAATAGTTGTGAACAGATTATTTTAAATTAGCAGCAACGTGATATGTCAGATTCTTTGTTGGCTGCCAGAAAGTTTAGAGCCAAACTCTCGACCGACCTCCTGCACAAATCCTTTGGCCATTACAGCATGTGTTTTGTGTTACTTGCCACTAGGGTTCAAGAGACTAATAAATAACTCTCATTTTCCCCTTGCCTGGACTCTAAACTAATTGAGAAATAGACAAGAGACAGACAGATGGAGATCCAAATATCAGTCTTATTACAAAGTGAGGCTAGGTAGCAGAATGGCACTCGGATGTGAGGAGAACCAGACTGACAACTCGCCATCCTGACTTAGACAGACTTGCCCCATCCTCCCCTGCGGGAGGGTGTGAAGTCCCTGCAGACAGGCGCGATTGCCCCAGAGGGGAGACCACATCAACCTTTTCACCCAAACACACAGTCAGAGAAATGCCTCTGGCCCTGGTTCTTGGCCTGCCTCCCTGAAAACGTGGCTGGGGCACGTGGCCAGAGCTCTACTCTAGGGAGATCCTTCCATGTGGGGAGGGAAACAATTACCCCAACACTGACCTTTCTCATTTTTTCTTTTCTACCCTCATTCTCACTATCAACAGAGCAAAAAAAAAAACCAACCTATAGATTGAGAAAAAATATTTGCAAATTATTCAGAATAGCCAGAACATTTAAAGAACTTCTACAACTTAACAGCAACAACAACAAAAGACACATTTAAAAATGAGCAAAGGACTTGAATAGATATTTCTCTAAAAAGGATACACAAAAGGCCACCAAGCACATGAAAAGATCATTCATCATTAGGGAAACCATTAGCATCAGCATCATTGTCAGTGGTCATTAGGGAAATGCAAATTGAAACCACAATGAAATACCACTTCACGCTTACTGGGATGGCTATAATTTTTTTTAAAAAAACAGGAACATAACAGTTGTTATGGGAGAGGAGTTGGAGAAATTGGCACATTCTTACATTGCTTAGGAATGTAAAATTAGTAATGAAAAATGATGCAGACACTATGGAAAACAGTTTGGCAGTTTTTCAAAAAGTTATATTACCATATGATCCAGCAATTTCACTCTTAGGTTGATACTCAAAAGAATTGGAAACAAGGACTCAAACAGATATTTGTATGCAAATTTCCATCGTAGCCAAAATGCGAAGGACACATAGCCAAGTGTCCTTCAGTGGTGATAAACGAATTGCGGTATATCTGTACAGTGGAACATTATACAGCCTTAAAAAGGAGTGAAGTGCTGATACACACTACGACATGCATGAGCCTTGAAAGCATTATACTTAGTGAAATGATAGACCAAAAAAATGACAAATATTGTATCATTCCAGCTATTGAGGTACCTGGGATAGGCAAATTCATAGAGATAGAAAGTAGATTAGAGGTTACCCAGGGCAGGGTGAGAAGAGGAGGGGAATAGGGAGTTATCGTTCAATACGTATAGAGTTTTTGTTTACACTGATGAAAGGATTTTGGAAATAATGGTGATGGTTGCACAACATTGTGAATGTAATTAATGTCTCTGAATCGTATATTATGGTTAAAACTGTATGCCACATTTATAACATTTTTATGTCATTAAGCATTAAATATAAAATATATAATATTTTGTTATTAAGCATTAGTAGAAAATTAATGTAAAATTAAGCAGATTTTAGTTATATATATTTTGCCACAACAAAAAAATTCAAAATTTGTTCAACAGTTAAAATTATATTTAAGAACTCCTAACAGTACTCTCATTACTTTTCTTGACAAATGCATTGTGAAATAGTGAAATGGAAAGAGATTGTGTGCCCAAATTAAACTTTATATCAATATTTTAAAACTTAAAAGAAAAAAAACAAACACAAGATGATTAGAAAGGGGTGAGACCGTTCTTGTGTGCCTCCGAAGGTAAAGGCCTTTACTTGTGTAACAGGAAGTAAAAGAGGAAAAACAGGTGGGTTTTGCTGTTCGAAAGAATGTATAGCTTACAGTTAACGATTGAATCACAAATCGCATGGTTCATGTCCCACGGAAAGGCAATTGGACAGTTTATGTTTAGTCAACTAAACATATTCCCCGTATTAATACCTAGAATGTGGGGAAACCTTTCCGAACGTTGTCGGGAACGCGTTTTTCCATTCTCATAATTGGACGCGTAGTGTCTTTCTGTGGGTACCACCAGGATTGTGCGGGAAATGCCGGCCCCTGCTGTTGTCCCTCCCGAGCTAAAGCGCTGCAAACAATGGCTCACTCGAGACCCCGGTTCTTTTCCAGAGCACAGGAAACTTGGAAACATGACTGTGACGGTGAAGAAGACTGTCCCCTCTCCCGAGGCCGTGCAGATCCTCTACCAGCGGATGAGATACGAGTACGAGTTCTACCACTACGTCAAAGAGCAGTTCCACCTGCTGAAGCGCAAGTTTGGACTCAAGTCTCGCGTCAGCAAGCCCCCCCTGAGGCCGCACTTCTTTATCCCAACCCCACTGGAAACCGAGGAGCCCATCGACGATGAGGAACAAGATGATGAAAAGTGGCTGGAAGATATTTATAAGAGGTGATGCCAGCACTGTGTTGGCCTCCATGGCTATATCTCCCTTTTCCAGAAAGTTCTTTGTTTGGGGAAGAAAAATCCTTAAGGAACTAAATTAATGCTCGGGTGCATTAAAAAGAACAAAACATTCCCACATGTTGGGGTCATTGGGAGATGCCCGATTTTGCGGGTTTTATGTGTTTAATTTTATTCTGTGTTTTTTCTTGGCTCCTTGGGTCTTTCCCAGGTACCCTAGATGGCTCCGTCACAAGGCATCTCGTCATAAAGCATCTTCCCCCTCACCCCATATGATGAGAGAAGGGGGAGAAATATAGCCCATAGCCTAATAACTTATCATTTGTAAAACGACTTAACAAAAATATTACCTCAGTGGTAGGAGACATCCACACTTGTATATTACAGTAGAAATATAAAACCACTTCAGAGACCAGGGAATCTACTCTAGAAAGATCTAAGAGAAGAAGGTAAGACAGATTAGAATATCAATGGGAGGATGTCCCTGGTTATGTGGTTTCCACCCATAGGGGTAGAATTCTGCCTCTGGTCCATCTCAGGGGACACTTTCACCAAGAGCAGCATCCTTATCTCCGAAAGAGCAAGTTGGTTTGTGCCACGTCCCCTCCCAATCCAGATCTGGAGTACCTTTCAAGGTCAGAGTGCATAGCAAGCCCCCTTGAGACATTCCACTTCCAAGCATACTGACAGATATCAAAGTAGCCTAGCAGGGAAAAGAATTTGTTTTGCTGTGTAAGGAGGAAGGTAGGCAAGAAGATGAAATCTGAAGGTCACATGGCATCAGGAAAAGAGCATGCTCGTGTCCTTTGCACCTGGTATGAAACATCCTTCTCCCTAGCACTGCTCTAAATGGAAATCCCAGGAACCAAATTAGTCTAGCATTTGACTCCTGTGGTAGAAACTCAGAACCTGACCATGGACTGTGCATGATCAAATGCATCCCTGGCCAAATTGGGTCCCTTAGGAGCTGGTACCTTCTTGTTTCCTGGGAGATGACTGTTTTGAGTAAAAAAAAAAGGGGCGGGAGGTCCTAAATTCTGTGCAGGTAGCAGAACTAGAGACCAATTTCTTATGAAACATGCTCGCTCCTGAGAATCCTTACCAGGGACATCCAAAAACAAGAAGCAAGAGCTAGGCTGGCCAAGAGACTGCTTGCCGGGCTTTGTGAGTAGGGGGCTGCCGTGTGTGACCTGAGTGGACGTTGAGCAGTTCCATTGTCCCCTGGGGATCTCTTCTCTCCACCTGCCGCCCCTGACCCCTGCCATCTATCAATGATGTCTTTGGTCCAGTCATTAGAAATCTACTCCTTTGGATTCTGAAATGTTTTCACCTTAAAACGCCCTGAAAAATGTGCATTCTCCTGGGTAGATTAATATACAGCTAGCTGGGAAACCGGGGTGCTGTGGTATGGACAGAAAGGATACTTGCAATAAATTTTGTCTAGTTCGTATTTTCCCCTAGAGCCAGCCCTTCAAGAGCACCAGCAAAGTGTGAGTTGGAAATACTTAATAGTAAATAAGACACTGATTTTACACAAGCTATGCATTTTCTCTTTTTCAGAAACCAACAGGTCTCTCTAGAATTTTTTCTTCCTGCACTAAAATTGGACATAAGCCAAGATATAAAGCGAGTCATTAAGAACCTGCCGGGTGTGTGCTAAAGCTACTTTATCATGAGACGTATTAAGAAGGCTCCAGCCCACGGGAGTCCAGTGAAGCCGGGGACCCCAGAGGCAGAGTCCACTGCTTGGCCACGTGGGGGCCTCCTTTCTGCCTCGGGGGACAATGGCAGGGAAATGATTAAGGGCTACGTTCTTAGAGGAGGAAATATCCTTTGTCCTGTCCAGAGAGACCAGGGCTCCCATTAGGCACACTTTCAAAAGCAACCCGGAGAACAGATATCATATTTGAAACAAGTACCAAAACTGCTGCCTGCTACATTGTGAGTCATTTCTATGAAATCACATATGGAGAATGATGATTAGTTTACACACTGTGCAAGCTCACAATCTGAAAATAAAGTTGAGCTGGCTCTGTTTTCTCTGCTGTCATCAGAAAATCAGGAGAATTGGAAAGATTTGTCCTCTTACTGCAAGTTCACATGGGCCCTTCTACCCATGTGTTCAAAGGCGTTTATTTTCAGCAGCGATCATTATAACCTCCCAACAAAAGATGCTGACGGACTTACTTGTGGGGGCCTTAGTGTTATTTTGTCCCAACAAACAGCCTCTAGGTCCTGAAAGTCAAGGCACTTCATCAGTTTATTTGGCATACATGACAACGTTTTTTTGGCTCTGGGCCCAACACAGTTTGTAATTCATGAAATATATTGTACATTTTACATAGTTTAATTTAAAAAATACCTTTTAAGCTAGTTGATCTTTGACTGCCTTATTTATTATAACCTTTCAGCACATTCCAAGATTTTAGTTACTCAGGAAGGAGTTAATTAAAATGATTTTATTTTGGTCTGATGGATGTTTTTTAAAAGGAAAATTATTATTATGAACCTTCAGCCCACTTTCCTTGAGTGCCGTAAAAGTGCTTGTAAATCTTTTTTTTTTTTTAAAGAAGAGAGAAAAAATGATGTTTGACATTGATGGAAATTCAAAAATATATATGGAACTGAAACATTAGCTTAGCTAAAATAAAAGCAATCTGTGTTTGAGATGAAGTGTTCCTTAACTTATTCATTACCCATGTCAATAAATGAATATAAATAAGTTGAAATTTTTTTCCCATTCTGTTGATAGCTGGAAATAAAAGGGCCTGCAGGTCTTCACAGCTTGCTCAGCTTTCTTGATTGGCCAAGTTTTTTTCTTGAAGATGTGATTTTTAAAAAAGATGTATTGTTCAAGATCTATCAACGTTCATTCTTATAATTATGTAACACCAAAAAAGCTAACTGAAAAAAAAAATGAGCTAGTCATTCATTTATCTAGTTGTGTATATAAAATATGAAACAACTGGTTTTATCACTATTTCCACTGGTTGGTTTGGTAACATCAGTCTCTGATATCCGGTGTCTACGGGCCATGCGTACAGTGATATAGGAAGGGCAGGATACACCACGTCTCTTAGTGTGTAAGCTGATCTCTTTCTCAGACATGCAGAGCCTCAAACCTTAGACCATTCCAAGCTCTCAGGTGAGTGGTCTTGATCCAGAAATGCCCTCCCTGGGAAATCTCACTGCTGTGTTCAGATGGAACTGACACAGAGAGAAACTCCGTGCTTTTTACACACTACATTCCAACCATATGTGACTGTTTTATAAAAGAAAAGAAATCAGAATCTTGGTACTTAACAAAAGAAAAATCCATTTGATAAATAACATGCTTCATTCCAACTAAGAATCTGAGAATCTTAAATAGCAGGTCATAAGTAGTGACTATTATCTAATTTGTTCTTCAAATGTTGGTTGACTCTGAATGAACGTTAAAGCCCAAAGTACTAAACAAAAATGTGGGGTGGCTTGTTCCGTATAAGTGTGCCATCACCTGCAGCTTTATCCAATGAGTCATTTGGCTTCAAATGAATGTTGCAGATAATGACAGTATTTCTTAAAAGGCAGAACGACAATTCACAGCCATTAAGAAAAATAGCCCTCTGGGTCAAAATTGTGACATTCCCTTCAAGTATATGTTAAGAGGATTTATTTTACTAAAATAACTTGCTTCACATCTGATGATAAAGAAACCTGTAAAAATTAAACAAACAAAAATATTTTTAATATCCTGCTACAGAAAAGCCTATTTTAGGCTAAAACCAAAAATAAGAGTCTGTTAAGAAAAACATGGAACTTTTTTCATAGCCCAGAAAAGTCTTTGTGGTATAACTCAATGTGTCCGTTTGCCCAGGCTGCTACAGACTGGAGGCCTCAAACAGGAGAAATTCTTGGCCCCACAGTGCTGGAGGCCAGAAGTCCAAGGTCAAGGTGTCAGCAGGGTGGGTTTCTTTCGAGGCCTCTCTCCTGGGCTTGCTGATGGCCACCTTCTCCCTGTGTCCTGGCGTGGTCTTGCCCCTGTGCCCGTCTGTGTCCTCCTCTCTTCTTATAAGGACCTCAGTCATATTGGATTAGAGCTCACACTAATGACCTCACTTTAACTTAATCGCCTTGTGAAGGGTCTTAACTCAAAACACAGCCACATGCTGAAGTGCTAGTTAAGATTTCAAGGCATGAATTTGGGAGGCACACAGTTCAGCCCAGCATACCGAGATCACGGCGGGAAAGTTAAAAGCAGAGGAACTGAAGTCCTGCTGGGACAGAGGCAACAGTCACATTGCAGCTTCCGGGCAATAGTCTGGTCCTTCCCCTCATTTTATAGACCAGGAAACCAAGGTCCAGAGAGGAGGAGGTACGACCATATCGCACGCTAACTGGGTTAGTGTGGGTTCACTTAACTTCCCCGAGGGTTCACTTAACTTCTGAGCATCTACCAAAATATTAATAAAACCTTAAAAGGATGACACAGCCCAAGGCCATCTGCTGACCCAGATCCAGAACGGTGATGATGAGGCATGCTCGCCACCCCCACGGCCACTGCCCCATGGGAGCCGGGGCTGTGGGACTCGGCCCTTTCCTCCAAGAAAGGCTCTGTTGGTTCTCAGTCACCAAAGTCCTCAGAGACAGATGCCGAATAAGTATTTTATTCTAGATTTTTCTCTCCGCTCAAAGGACACAGAGAGCCTTCTGTTTCTTGGTAAACAGACTTGGGGCATGTTTGCCCCTCTCAGATTACAGTGTTTTCGTTCTCTTCAAGGCAACGTGAAGATTCATGTCCTACTGCCTATAAGTAGTTTCAGATGAACCCACCTTAAAAAATACAATCCAAATGCAGTTCAGAAAAGTAGTTGAAGTCGAGTGCAGACACGGCCCAGGAAAAGCAGGACTGGAGTAAGCAAAGCCCGAGCCCTCGCAGGCCTCCTGGCTCCCTGACCGTTCGACCCCCTGGAGAATCCCCTCTGCCTGGGGTGGGCTGGGCCCACTGCTCCCACCACTGCAGATTCCCAAGGAACACCCAGCCCCGCAGATGTTCGCGTGCCCCTGAATCGTGAACTGACCACTTGTGCATTTTGGATTTCAACTTGTAAACATGGGGATTCCCTTCTTACAAAAAAAAAAAAAAAAAAGTTGGGGTGGATGAAAAATCACTGTGCAAAGGAAAAATGTGAGCTAAGTTTTTCCTTTTGGAATCTTGGCTTGTGAGTTTAGCTATCTTCAATCTGGCTTTCACCAGACACTGTATGCTTTGAGCAGGCATGGAGCAGTCTGCCCTGCGCAGCTCTGCCAGAACATTCAGGCTTGACCTGTATGTAACACGCCTCTTATTCCAGGCATGAGCGGAGACAGCCCGGTGCATGGGCCCTGCCAGACTCAGCAGGCTGGCCACGGGTGCCACCAGAAGGGTGGCAAAAACCAGGAAGCAGAGCACTTGACTGACTAGGGCAAGCGCTGCCCACCAGCAAGATCCCCAAGTTCAAGTCCGAGCTGCTCTGTTTTACTGGGCGTTGGAGTAAATCACTTGACCTCCTTCTGTCTGAAGTCAACCCAGCTGGAAAGCATTAGGGAGAAAATAGGACATCCACTGTGAAAACCAAGAGCTGCCTCTGGAATGAACCATATCCCACCCTTCACCCCTAAATGCTAATAGACTGAGAGCCACAACCCTTCCTAGGCTGATGAAGAGTTTGTTCTTACCGCAAAGCACTGTATCCCCAGCAAGAGAGCATGGAATTACACATAATTCCAGGTCTGCGGATGCCCCAATCCCTCACGTCTTCAAGTGTTGTTGCCCAACATGCTGATGAGTTCATGGAAAACAACACTTCTGAAATGCGAACTGAGCCAATAGGAGCAGACACATCCTCCTACACGTGAGCTAGAGCAAGCACAGCAAGGACCCATCCTGAAGAACCACCCAGCCCCTACCTTCTGGCCTGGCTTCTGCTATTCTACTTACTGTGCTAGTATCCAAGACAAACCACTCTGTGGACTCAAACATTCTTTGGGATGCATTTCTCTAGCTGTGAGTTACAAGACTCATCTCTGATTCACAGCTTGTGCTAAATACAGGCTTCCTCTAGCTTCTGTGCACTACCCTGTGCCTGTGCGATCCTGTGAAGAAGAATAATAATAATAACGAGCCTGAAATGTCCACATGAATTAGTCCAGGTTGTGCACAAGGAAAAGTGTTAATAAAAATCGAAAACCTGGCAGGAGGGGGTACTGCATGTCTTGGAGTCTTGTTTCTCATTCTCAGAAGTAGCATCAGCACTGTGACTCTGTGGGAGGGATCTGGGAGTGATTTTGTGGGCTGGTGATGTTTTCAGCATGGTCGATCCTTCTGACCTCACTGTAAGACTGCCACGGGTTGGGACTTTGACATATTGCCTTACTAATTTTTCAAACATGGAAGAGAGTTATGACACTGACCACAACCTTATTGTCACCCTGTTTGATGTTCTTATCAACTTTCTATTTTCTTTTGCTCTTTTCCGCACACTGTCCTACGGGTTCTCCCTCTTTAACTGGAAGTTAATGAAGCTCTAATCTAGTGCACATGTCCAAGGAACATTCATGGACCAGGTGTGTGAGACAGGCACGAAAAAAATCATAGTGTTAGATAATTTGGGAAATACTGCAGTTCACAGTGTGGTGTTCGCAGTATAGTGGTGTATTGAGAGCATACTAAAGCCTGCCAGGTGTGCTGCAGTTCTTTAAAAAATTAGTTTATCTTTGTTGAATCCCAAATTTCTGAAAATTATTTGCCATGAAACGCTTATTTGAATAAGACCCCGTGGAACTAGTAGTGTTCTGGGGATTGCACTTCTGGGAAACCTTGCTTTAATGTCAGTCATCGGTTGCTTTCCTTCCGCCGGGGCTCAGTGCGGGCCACGTGTTCTGCTTGAGGAAAATAGATTTGCAGGTGATTAACATTTTGATAAACAGCAGACAGGGACAAATACCATTTTTAGTGAAATAATTAGCAAGGAATCATCTTTCAGTTTTGTTTCTTCTCCCCAATTACATTTCTTGTTTCAGGAAAAAGTAGAAACTCTTTAAAGCAAATGTTTTTATACTTTTTAATATTATTTGCCTACTGAGGTATGCAAATCAATTCACTGCTCCCATGCATATCCGTGTTCCAATGCAACTGAATAAAGGACATGGGTCCCCTTTCTTTCCCAGACCTGTGGCTGGCTGTGCAGTAGGAAGGAAAGCAGTGGCAAAACAGACATCCCAGGGGTTCCAGTTAGGTTGATGAGTGAGGTGACGAATGCTCAGCTCTGCGGGTTGGGCCACCTGTGTTTTTCAGTACACTAGGGGGCGCCGTATCCACAATTTACTCTAGAAATCACCAGGTCTTTCCAAATCTGATTTCTCCTCCCTATGTGCTTATTTTCCTTCATTGCTTTACAACAGTGCAGCCCAGAAGGAACCCATGGTTGATGTATTTAAAACACAAGGTACACAATGTCAGTTGATCACTAAGTTATCTTTCCCAGGTCTTGTGACCTAGTTTTGTTTTGTTGCTATTATCTTTAGATTACTGTTGTATTTTTCAAATCGGTCTTTATCAGATTGTCTTTCCTGAGTGTGTTGCATAATTACAACATGACTGAAATTCTGATTCTGTGATCAAGAGGCGGTCCATGTGATGACTGTCACGGATAATCCTCAGGCAATACCATAATTGCAGCTATAAAAGTAAGTATTCATAGAAAGTGGGTACACTGAGAAAAACAAGAATGTAGGAAGATGTGAAGAAAGCCGATTGCCCTGCTATCCAGGCAGTGAAAACCAGAAAAAGATTCAGGTAACTCTCAGCTTAAACTTTTTAACATACAAAAACGTACTGGCACACAAGGGGCTAAACATGGAAAAGAAGAGAGATGAACAAAGATTTCAGTAAGGAGAAGGTTTCATGTGGGATTTGAGCTACACGTCCAGGGACAGTGGAACCTGCAGATAACAGCAAGGCAGAGCTAACGCAGGAAGATCGCTCTGTCCCTGCAGCAGATCTGCAAGGATGGCATTGCTACACCGGTGTGTTGTATAACAGGAAACAAAGGCTCCAAGAGGTTAAGTCATGAGCTCATGGTAGCTCAGTAAGCAGCGGGGCCAGGGTGCATATCCAAATGGAATATGCCCATGCTTTTCTCATTGCTCCTAAGAGGCAAGATAAGAATGAGCCCAACTGCTGAAGAGCTTGGAAGAAATGTATATTTTACCATAAGGGCAACAAGGAGCTCTTGGACATTTCAGAAAGGGAAAATAACACGACGAAATCGTTTTTCTGCTTCTAAATTGGCAGGCAAGCTGATTGTTCTCCCTCTCCCCGCCTGGCCCCATTCTTTACCCCTTTTGGCAGATTCTGTAGCCTGAGAGGCTGATCCCTGTTGGGTTTGGCCAACAGTTGGTGGGCAGGAGTTGGGGAACATCTGATTGGAATTGCTCCCCCTCTGACTGATACAATGGGTGAAGGAATGCAAGGCAAACTGCTAGTCATCCCCACATGTGTCCCCAGGGAGGGTCTGGGGTCACGAGCAGCTGGGACTATGTCCCAAATTCTCTCTCCAGCCAATCCCTAAGCGCTATACAAATCTAACCATTTTCTAGATGCACTATGGCATGAAAAAGATTTGGGAAGCCCAGCTCTAATTTCTCTACCCAAAATACATAGGTTTTTTTGTTTTGATTTTTTTCTTAAAACAAGCTTTTCTTTCCAGGTTCTGCAAGTCCTTTTCTTTGACGCTAATCTTTGTTTGACTTCCACATAAGCATGGAGAGACAAGAGAGCACTGATTCATTAATAAGGTGGCCTGTTTAATTTTTCTAGCAAAGATGATGGACTAGAAAACTGCCATCTCAAACTGCTTCAGACAAATTTGGGTGGAACACAGCAAAAATAACTGACCTAAGAGCAAATCTCTGACTAGAGGCTCCTGAGAACGAGCCTTGCAAGCTGGACCGGTCTCTTCTGGAATCATATCCCAGGAAAAACAGGAGTCAGACACTTCTTACCTTCATTGTGCTACAAGTCATTAACCTGTTTATCTAGAGTTTCTCCCTTCACCTTCTCACTGAAGTGACTAAAAGGTACAGTGTTCTATGAGTATGAATGTTTTTTAGAATTAACCAGCTAAATCCTGGTATAAGCTTCAATGTCCAGTCTTGATATTCATGTCAAAAGAAGGTTTTTGGCAAGGCTCAGTGGCTCATACCTGTAAGCCCAACATTTTGATAGGCCAAATGGGAGGATCACTTAAGTCCAGGAGTTTGAAACCAGCCTTGGCAACACAGCAAGATCTGTCTCCACAAAATTTTTCTAAAAAATCAGCCATATGTGGTAGCTGGCGCCTCTGGTCCCAAGCTACTCAGGATGCTGAAGCCAGAGGATTACTTGAACCCAGTAGTTTGAGGCTGCAGAGAGCCATGATAAAGCCACTGCATCCAGCCTGGGCCATGGAGTGAGACTCTGTCTCAGGCACAAAAAAAGGTTTGTGTAGTACTTGGCATTGAAATTTATGTGCCAGAATTGATATAGTTTTAGAGTAATATTTTAGAATTCATAAATCAAGAATATAAAGGGTAGTTTATTGGATAGCTTAAAAATCACAAGTAAAATCTTATTTCAGTTGAACATACTATACTGCACACATTTGCTCATGTTTTAAAACTACTTCTTTTTTTTTTTTTTTTTTTTTCCTTATTTTTTATATATATTTTTTTTTTCTTTCTTTTTTAACCTGGGTCCTCTAGGCTATTTTTTTTTTTTTTTTTTTTTTTTTTTTTGAGACAGAGTCTCGCTTTGTTGTCCAGGCTAGAGTGAGTGCCGTGGCGTCAGCCTAGCTCACAGCAACCTCAAACTCCTGGGCTTGAGTGATCCTTCTGCCTCAGCCTCCCGAGTAGCTGGGACTACAGGCATGCGCCACCATGCCCGGCTAATTTTTTTTTTTTTATATATATATCAGTTGGCCAATTAATTTCTTTCTATTTATATTAGAGACGGGGTCTCGCTCTTGCTCAGGCTGGTTTTGAACTCCTGACCTTGAGCAATCCGCCCGCCTCGGCCTCCCAAGAGCTAGGATTACAGGCGTGAGCCACAGCGCCCGGCCTAAAACTACTTCTTACGTAGTACATTTTATTAACCATGTGTGTAGGTGCTTATATGGATCAGGAAACAAAGGCTCAAAGAGGCAAATTGATTTACACAAAGTCACGGGATTGGTAGAATTGATTCTAGAACCCTCGAACCCTTTGTCTAGTGCTTTTTTGTCTAAAATATGCTGCCATAGCCAATGTATAGGAAATCGTTTTCATTTTCTTCACTTGTTGAATATGTTTACTACGTAATAACTTCAGCGTTGCCCTGTGAGCTGCTGGGAGTTCAGCATTTGAGCTCTTGCTCTGAGAGTTTGATTAAACATAATAGAAACAACTGCTCCTCACTTGGGACAATTTTTGAAGCTCTAATTCCAGACATATACCTGAAACGGGAAGAGATTCTCCTAGACTAAAACTGATATTTTATCTGGTTCAATCTTTACTACATTCTAGCTATCACTTTTAGCACAAATTTTAAGGAAGAAAAGAGAAAAACAGCAGTGTGGTTAGATTTGGACACAAACTTGGTTGAATGGAAATCTGAGAATGTCTCCTTTCCCCACTCCTTCAAATTAGTGCCCAACTCTTGGGGGCAGGGTGGCAAGTGGGGAAGGGAAGGTCATGGGGCAGAAGGAAGAGAGGTCAGAAATTGGGCTTCCCAGTCTCACTAACTGCCCTTCCCAAAAATCTTTCATTTCATCCCTGGATTTCCAGGTACTTCATCCCTGTGATGGTCATGTGAGATAGGAGAGATTCCTGTTTCAGTTGTAACTTGCACTGGGGCTGTTGTTAGCAAATCCAGGCCTCTAGCTATTTTGCAAACTGGTCAGAACACTTATCTGAGACCCAGAAGTACTGCAAGGGCAGAGGTAAGTCACGGGTGGCTTCTTCTTCTGCTTAGAGCCTCCGATCAGCAAACACTCCTGGGTCCAGGGAGTGCGGATATTTGCCCTCTTATCTGCCCTCTTGTCTTCTCTTCTCTCTTCTTTCTTTTAAAAATAGTATAAATGAAAAATACTGTTCAAAATTAAAGCAATTTTATTTTATTACTTCAAAGATGTCTTTGTGCTCCAGGGAATCGGCAGAATTTATTATTGTCAAGTGAACACGAATCAGAAGAATTGGATTTGGGGGTGGGGAAGGACTTTAAACATAGGCAAAAATGAAAGAAATCACAAAGGAAAAAAATTAAAACCTCTGCTTTTCGAAAATAGAAAAGCGCATTAAAAAGCAAACAAATGGCAGAAATACTTGAGGTAGATGTGGCAGATAAAAGATTGAAATTACTAATCCAAAAGAATTTACATAAAGAGAATAAAATGTATGCAAAGGACATATTAGTTCTCAGAACTCAGGTATTTTAAAACCTAAGAAACAGGAAAAATGTTAATCCTCATTAATAACCATGGGAGATTGAATTGAAGCAGCGCGATGCCACGGGCAACACCTTAAAGTGGACGTGGTTAAGCGTGCCAATGCCGGGGAAGAGAAGAAATTAAGGTGAAATACTCTCGCTCTGCTGATGGGCATAAAATTTCAGTATTTCTGAAAAGTAATTTGGTAACTCAGATCAAAACCCACAACAAACACTGAGATTCTAACTATTTTGAAAGCCCTGTTTTCAAAACACTTATTTCATAGTTGTAGCTTAAAATCCAAAATCTAGAATCATCTAAAGATATCAGGCATAGCTTTTACTTGAATTGAATACATAGGTTACAGTATGTTGCTTAAAGAAAAAAAAAATTAAGCTAGTCTCCTTATATTATAGTCAGTCTAGATGTAAACCTCAAAAAATTCTTTCCTTCTGATGGTACCACTCTAATCAACCTCCAAAGGTAGAAGTGGTCCCATCATCACCTGCTGACCATGTTATCCTGCTAAGCTCAGTGAAAACACACATTTGCCAAAGACAGATACAATTTTCCCCACTGTCAGTAAAGACACAGATAGAACTGGATTTCAAGTAGGTGCTTTTCACTTGAATGAGTTATATTTTAATTAAGAAGGTCATTCTAAAATTCCACTATGTCAAATATTTCTAGAACATTGTCCCAGTATCTCTAGCTAATCTCATCATAGTTAAACATTTGTCAAAATGGAATTGGCTATAAAGAACACAAATCCACAGGCAGAGTGATTTTTCTTGCAGAGTATCTCTGCACATTTGCTGAGATTTTTCTCCTTAGCAGAGCTCGGGTATCTTCAGGTTGCCAAATTAATGCTGGGATTACTTTCTAGCTCATTGAGTTAGAAAATATATTTATCTTTCATACCCTCATAAATTTGTTATCCCGAGCATCACGTTCATAAATGAGAGAAGAGACTTGTAGTTTTAAATGGTCATAACCTAGGTTTGAACAATACCATTATTGTCTGTTTCTGCATAGAGCTGAGAAGAGTTCTCTCTCCTTAGCAAACAGGATGATCTAAAGAGCTGAATCAATAATTTAATTTGTCTGGGTGTTTTGTCCCCTATCCTGCACAGGGCCAGAAACACAAAGCCAACCACTTTTTGTGTCAAGAAATATTGGTGACTTCCTGTATTTCACAACTGGGGTTATAAATATAACCCAAGTTATCTGACCACTTAAAATTTACATTTGTTAATTGTGTGTACTTGTTGGTTTCGGGTGCCAGAAATCCAACTCTAACTAGTTCAAACAGAAAGGAAATTTGTTGGAAGAGTAGAAGAGTGTCTATAAAATCAAAGGAAGAATTGAAACACCAAAATGCAAGAAGGACAAGGGCGCAGCTGGGCTGTGGAGACTGACATGCCATCTGGTGTTTCTCTGTGTGTCTCTGTTTCTCTATAGCTCTCTCTGTGTCTCTCTCATGCAGAGCAACAGAAAACATGCTCCCTTCCCCCAAAGCAAAAAAACAACTTCTAAACCTCATTCTCACACCTTATGTCACCACAGAGAAATTGGCTTCTTACTAGTTACAATTCAGAAAAATCTTGGAAAAAGACACTGATTGGTTCAACTAGAGTTGGGCCCCCACCCCTGAGCCAATCAGAAGGCCAGGAGGAAAGTTCCCATAGTATCAACCACCTGGTCTCAGAGACTGGTAAATACAGTAGTCCCCCCCTTATCTCGGGGATGCGGTCCCAAACCCTCACTGAATGTCTGAAACTGACAGTAGTACCAAACCCTATATGTACTATATGTTTTCCTATACGTACATACCTATGACAAAGTTTAATTTATAAATTAGGCACAGTATGAGCTTAACAATAACTCCTAATAAAATAGAATAGTTATAACAGTATACAATAATAAAAGTTATGCAAATGTAGTCTCCACTCACCCCCCCCCACCAAAATATCTTAATATTTCAGCCACGGTTGATGGAGGGTAACTTACACCGCAGAGGTGAAACCTCAGATCAGGGGAGCCTACTGTACCATGAATAGGGCAGCCACTCCCAGGCGTGGCCACCAGTCCTTTTAGATTTGCTTTTGAAAGTTCTGCCTAGTATTTCTGTGACCTGCCACAAGGCACAGCTACTTTTGTAAGAATAACCTAATGAAAATCTGTTTAAATTGGGAAACTATAACAAGATTTGGAGAAGAAAATTAAAATCAGCCACAGTCTCATCACCCAAATATAAGCACTGTTTATATATTAGTGCATATCCTTCTAACCTTTTCTATGTGCATGTATTCTTTTATAAATATATATATTATATGTATATAATATATATAGTATCATGGAGATCATGTTGAATATGCAATTCTGTACACTGCTGTTCACTTAATATATAAAAAACTTAATAACATTTTATACTTATAAATCCCTTTAGCTTGGGGGATCTATAGCTCATCAGAAGATCTGTGAACTTTTTGAATTTGTATGCAAAATTATATAGGTATAAGCATATTGGTGTGTATTTCTCTCAGGAAAGGAGTCCATATTTTCATCAGATTCGCAAAATGGTCTGTTGCCAATGAAGAAGGTTAAATACGATGGCATTCAAGTTTTCAAAGCACTTTCTCAAAAATTACAAAGACCCACGACTGCTGCATATTTAATATTTTACTTTCAACGGGTCTCAGGTGATACAAAGTTTCATTGACATGAGGCAAACCGTAACTTGCCAGTGCATGAATGTGAACCACAAATATTCAAGCCAGACCTTTAGCTCCTGCACGAGCTGAGCTGGTGCCCAGCATCACATCCCAGGACAGCGCCCTTGTCCCTAGCCACTGTGGAACGGTTAAAATGGCCTGTCTTTATAAACTGGGGGTCAGGGGGATTAAAAGTTGTAGGGGGCTGTCAGGTGGGGGAGGGGAAGCGGGTGAGCCAGTGTAACGTGGGGATGAGCTCGCAAGAGAGAACTCAGGACCTGAGGGACGTGTGTTGTGGATATTGGTGGCATATTATAGAGGCACGGCACAGCTCACCGAACCAGTTTAGCCTAAAGCTATTGCACTTCCTGAGTGACCGCGGCTCCTGGGCACTGACGGAGCTTGGAGCAGTGACTTCAGGGCAAGATCATTCAGATAATTCAAACCCCAAACTGGATTTCTTGAGCAAATTATTGGTACAGCCATGCAAATTAAACTGGTAAACCAGTTATTGCTCAAGTCTCCCTTCCATGGTGAACCGTACACAGCCTCGGTAGATTTTCGTTTGCTTTGAGACAAGGTCTTGCAGTGTTGCCCAGGATGGAGTGCAGTGGTGTCATCACAGCTCACAGCAACCTCAGCCTCCTAGGCTCAAGCGATCCTCCTGCCTCAGCCTCCCAAAGTGCTAGGATTACAGGCGTGAGCCACCACCCCCAGCCAACCTCAGCAGATTTTTGCCCTTCAGAGCCCTCTTGGAGTCTGCCCTGGCTAAATTTATGTGATAGTTGCAAATGTTTCTTTCCACTTTGTGCAGCATAGTTCTTCACTTCTCTGTGGGTATTTTATTTAAACCTTTTAAAAATCTAAAAGACAAAAAAAAAAAAAAAAAGAAGAGGGAAAGATCATCTAATGTGGGAATCTTACTCTAAAAGAGCCACGCAGGTAGGTCCAATAATTCAGACTGTTCCTCTGCTCCATGGTGTGCGCGATGATTTACTGCATCCATAAAGGAAATTGCAGGACTCTGAGCTGCGCGAAGCTCCCGAGGCCCTGCGGCCGGGATGGCGCAGACACGGATCTGGGTTTGAGGCTGTGGCTCCCAGGGAGAAGGCGGCTCACTGCCGCCCTGAATCCACCGGTGACGGCGTTCAAAAGAAGAGAGGGGTAAGGGCAGCTCTGTCCAGCTGATGAACACAACAGAATGCAGAGGCAGCCGGGGGACGGGGGCTACTGATCGGGCTGCAGATTTACTGTCCCAGGTTTGCTTCATTCCAATTTAAGGAGGCTGTAATATGTAATATGGCCCATAGCAATGTCATAGTAAAAATCATGAGAACACTTAAAATAGAAAAAAATACATTCAGGCTTCAACATACAAGGAAAATAACAATAAAATAGAGTAAACGTGTTTCAGAAGAATATTAGCACATTATATTGATTTAGAAAACAAGAAACCAAATATACAGCATATCCAAGAAGGAAAATGGAAATCTTAAAGGAATAAGAGACTTCAGGTTAGAGAAAAAAATGACCTTTTACTAAGAAGTCCCTAGTAGGGCTAAAGTTTCCCAGCAAACTTGAACCAAATGTACAGTGTCAGTTAGTGGACCCTAAATCAGATTTTCAGCATGTTACCTAGGACATGGATGGACTCCTGGATTTCAGAGCTACACTCTTCTTAAACTATGATGAGTTACTTGGTAGAAAGCAGAGGTTCTGGACTTTTGGATTTATGGACCAAGAAAAAAACATTAATGGGACCAAAAGAGGATTGTCAGCTTTCCCCACCCCACCCTGCTTGGTTAAGTAAAAACATGGAAAACAAGGAGGAGGAGGAGGAGGAAGAAAGGGGAGAAAGAGAAAAGAACTGCTATCTACTATAGCCATGATTTTGAGAAAAGAATGGACAGTTTGACATCAAAAAGCTAAGAACATAATCTCCAAATTTAAAAGATCTGAATTTGGCCAGGCGCAGTGGCTCACGCCTGTGATCCTAGCATTTAGGGAGGCTGAGGTGGGAGGATCACTTGAGCCCACGAGTGGGAGGCTGTTGTGAGCTTTCATGGTTCTTGGGCAACAGAGCGAGATGCTGTCTCTAAAAAAAACCAAAAACAAAAACAAAATGACATGAATTTATATTTAAGGAAAAAGTCACTCATTGCTATTTTCTCACAGGGAGGCCTTGGGGAGCCGGTGGGTGAAATAGGGGAGCAGAACCCGGGCTGTGCAGTAACACAGGCTCACACGCCAGCTC
Organism: Microcebus murinus; assembly: GCF_040939455.1. Classification (NCBI taxonomy): domain Eukaryota; kingdom Metazoa; phylum Chordata; class Mammalia; order Primates; family Cheirogaleidae; genus Microcebus; species Microcebus murinus. Next base: position 16,201,378 of record NC_134108.1, on the reverse strand, counting down.
TGCCGCCCGCTCCCTGACTAGGGCAGGTTGCTCAGGTCCCTGACACTTAGCTCTCTCTTCCCTGAGACAGGGATACCTACTGTCAGGGTGATTGTGAGAAAGAAACGAGACGGCTACGTTAAGGCGGAATAAATGGTAGCTGCTTTCTTCTTGTGAGGATCTTAGGCCCTCCTTTATCTCCAGGACTAAGTGTGAGCACGTGTGTGGGGTGTCTTGGGGCCTCGGGGAGAGAGAAAGCCTCGCCCTCAGCACTCCCACGCCCCAGTGTGAAGGCTGCCCCTCAGTTTTGTGGAATCTTGTCCCCTTCCTCCCTGCTAGGGAGTCTACCTTAAACCTGATCTCACCTGACTAAAGATGATACCTGAAGAGAGGAGTTAAGGCAGGGGGAGGGGCCCTGGGTTCTCCCATCCCGAATTCTCCTTGGCCCGCGCTGAAAGCCCCATAAAACTGCTAGGAAACCCATCGTTTTGATTTAGAATGAAACTGATTTGTTTGTCAGCCATCAAGGCAGAGGGAGTAAGTGTTGCCAAAAAAATAGAGAATTTGGCCTTGAGTGTTTCTTGTGTTATGTAGACCTTTTTAGCTACAGGATGGATGTCAGAGTGTAACACGTGGCTGTAAAATGTAGAAAGAACTGGGCTGGATCACACTCCTCCCTATTTCCCTCCTGTAGGCAAATGACATGCAGTTTTTTAAGGAAAAAGCTGAGGCTTTGGATTTGAGAGTCAGATGTTAAGTTAGGGACAAAATGCTTTAACCTCTTCCCTGGGATATTCCGAAATACTGTTCCAAATGTCAGTTTGCTCCAAACTCTGTAGCTACCTCACTAGAGATTAAAATAGAGCCCTAAGAACAAAGGCTTTTCCCAGGGTCCCCTGGGGAGGAAGTCCCCCTGGACTGGCTGTCAGGACACCTGGGACTTCATTGTTCATCTACTTATGCCTGAATTTCCCAAAAGAAATATATGACTAACACAAGTCCTTTCTCTGTGGCAAAGATCAAAGAAAACTGTAAATTTGAAAAAATTCATAGCACTAGTATAATATGATAATTTTGATTGTAGTAATATTAACAAAATTTTAGCCTCCTTCTTTCTTTAAAGACCTAAAGTTTAAAATAAAAACACTCTAAATAAAACAAAAGTTCATCCAGGCCTTTGAGACCTCACAGAGAACTTGGCTTTCAGCCACATGTACCCAGAGGCCCTCAAGGGTCTCCTGGCCCTTGGAGAGCGAGGCCACATGAGCTTCCGCCCCACATGAATTCCAGTTCCGTAGCCTGTGGACCCTCAAGATGCTGCTTAGGATTCTTGTGTCTTCCAGAAAGCCTTATCTTCAGGTGGCTTCCTCTGTCCTGAGTTCCCGCTTCTTTGTGTTGAAGGTTTCGGGGAGGGAACAAGGACAGGCTTCTCGGCGCACAACAAGCAAGACTTCAGATGAATGGCTGGCCCCTCACCTCCCCTGGGCCTTTTCCTCCTGCCTGCCTTCTCACCTTCTTCACTCATCTTCCCCCTACTTCGGGTGCAAAACCCTCACATTCCTCCCCACTGTCTCCTAAGGAGCGCCTTGCCCTTCCTGCTGCTGGCTGGCATCCAAAGGTGTCGCCCAATCTAAGCAGACTCTTCCAGGAATTTTTTTTTAAACAAAGGCGTATCTTTTCTCAAGAGGAGTTCAGATGCCAGTTATTAAGATAATACAATTGTCACTGACAGCCATGTGAATAAACCAGTGGTTCTCAAAATGTGGTTCCCACACCCCCATACTCCCACACCAGCTGCATCACCCAGCAGCTTGTTAGAAATATAAATCTGGGGACCACAGACCTACTGAATCAACACTGTAAAGGTGTAGCCCAGCAATCCGTTTTAACAAAAGCCCCCAGGAGATTCTGGTGCTGGCTAAAGTATAAGAATCGCAGGACTATCTAAGGACCAACAGTATGTCTACCTTGCTACCAGGTACACAGCACCCAGCATAGTGCCTGGGAATAGCAAAGGTTCAAGAAGTATTTGTTAAATCAATGAATGGACAAACTACTGATGCCATGTGAAGAGGAAGAGGAAACAATATAAAACAGTGTCTGCTCTTGTGACTTGAAACAAGCAATAATGCAGAAACAGTGCACGACCTTGAAGTCCTAGAATAGCAAGTCAACTCCCAGATAATGTAACCTGCGTTTCTGGCTGCAGATGAGGAAGCTGAGACTGCGCGACCTCCCTAACACTGCTCAGGAGTAGAGCAATCCCAGGACCCGGCTCTCAGGCATCTGGGTGCCCTGGGATGTCCTGGTTCCACACCCTCTCGCCGGTAGAGGATAATTGATGGCTGAATTTCATAGTTCAGACCCCAATCTGCAGGGCTCTCAGAGAGAAAACTCAGTATGGGCAGGAGGGGTTGGGGAACTTGTGCTGGTTTTCTTTTCAGAACAATAATGCTACAGATGAGCACAGATTTACGAGATGTTCTTTTCCAGTTTTGGTAACATTCCAACACAGGGGGAGCAAAGGTGCAGCAAGCTTTTCTTTATTTTCCTGAAGATGGAAGCCAGCTCCAACCAGGCAAGCCAAGGTACTGCCCCTCCCCAAGACCTCGAGTGAAATGGGGGCTGGGCGCCTGGTGGCCCTGAACGGCACCTGGCCTCCTCTGCCCCTGACATGCTCCTCGACGGTGGCGAGGATGAGGCTTGCCTCTCCCTTCCCCGTGTGCTCTTGGCTTTCTCACTGCTCTCTCCTTGGGCATGTCCACCCCTCTTCGCTGTCCGTCCCTGCCACGTAAGGTGAGCAGCAGCAGCAGGGAAGTCTGCCTACCTCTCTGAACGGGAGGTTCCCCCACCCACAGGTCCCAGCCGCTGCCAGCAACAGGCCCTCTAAGTAGTCATGACCTTGGAGTCCTTGCGGTGTGGACGGAGGAGAGTGGGAGGTGTGAAAAAGCCAAGTGAAACCCTGACAATTCCCCTTCAAAGAAAGTGGGCTGGCGCCCAGGGGAGGGCGAAAGAAAAGAATGCTACGTTCGCAAATTCTGAAATGAATGACTAAGCTTCGACCTACAGCCCGAGAGAGCCTGCAAGTGACATGTCTCACAAAATCTCCAACAGCAAAACCTGACACACGACATAAATAAATTAATTTAATTAAATAAAAAAGGAAGAGAGGAAAAGAAAGAGCCTATAGAGCTTTTCAAGAACTTAAAGTGTCACATACCCATGCTTGAGTTAAAAGTTGTCTTTCAAGGGTATTACAGTTTGGTAAGTGCTGGAGAGCCCAGCTCACTGTTAATCAGTGGCTTTGTTAGAAGTTTGTTAAACTAAAGGTAAACATAGTATGTTTAGCTACTGAGGTGTTACCCTAAACTTATCTTTGAAAGAAAAGATTAACTGAAATTAGGGTTACTGTGAATCATCTAGAATTTTAGTGAACATTATTTGTTAAAAATTCATCATGGATTTATGTGTAGGGGGAAGTGGTGGGTGGATGTAGAAATGGTGAGAGAAGCATAAAATCAATAATTTGATAGCAGAGCCTCTGCAGAAGTTTAAAAAAAAAAAGCAACTTTCCAAGTTATACACAGAACAAGCCTAAACAATCATGCTGGTCACATGGCAAATGAATACTTGTGTATTTCAACTTCAGCAAATACAGAATTACTGTCTAGTGGAGGGAACAAAATACACTTCTGAAGGGCTCTGTACCTTTGATGACTAGAAATCTGGGTATCCTTGATAGTTCTCAGCAATGTATGAAGCTGAAAAACACTATTTCTTTCATCTAATTTTTTTTCAGGTCAGCTCAGTCAACCTTCGCATGTATTTTTTGAGCAATTCTTGGAAAGAGATCAACATTCCAGTAAAGTAACTGCCATGGGGCCGGTGTGCAGACTCAGGGCCCCGATGCAAGTAATCTGAAACAAACCCACCACTACCCAGAACTCAGGAAGCCTAAGTCTCAGCCTGAAAAATGACCTGGAGTTACATATTTCTCCCCTGGCAGTGAAATCAGTTACTCAATGGCCAAGCATTTCTCGTGTGTGTGTCTCTGTGTGTGTGTAAGCACAAACTTTTTATAATTTTTAAATAATGTATTAGAAAGACATCCTCAAGCAAGAATCTACATGTTTTGTTCAGCTTCATCTATCAATAGCGGTTGCTAAGAGATTTGAATGCAAGTTGAACATTAACTCTACAGACACCAGGTTGGATATATCTCCGTTAGCTGTGGAATAATTATGGTCAAAGGGGTCAAATAAAACCACACGTTACTAATCACACCTATCATACAAAGAAAAGGAGACTGCCAAGGAAAGCTTCTGGGACTAAAGTTGAAATCACACTTCGGTGGAAATTATTTGAATTCTAAGCCAATATAGGAAGGAGGAATCTGTTCTGAAATTTATTGAGCCATCTTGGAGAAAGTGTCAATGACCATGTGCTTGGAAATGCTGCATGGACGACAAAGGTGTCCTGTTGTCCCCGGGCAGGCCCAGCATAGTTACCAATGGTGGACGCCAGCCGTCTATATACTCCATATATAAAACATCAAGGTCAGACTGGCTGGCGCCCTGAGCAGAGATGGTGCTTCCAGTGTTGGGGGGCTTAAAGCATGCTGGGGCGTGGGGTCTGTGGCATTTTCCCTCTGTGCTTCAGACAGTGTGCTCTAGTCCCATCTCCCCATACACACCCCTTCAGGGAGGGGAACTGCTCATCACACATTCAACAGTCAATGAAGCATAAAGAAATGACCAGGCTTAAGGACCCCCCCCCCAGGGACACGGCTTCTCCTGTTCTTCCATGTACTGCTGTGTCAACTCTCATCAGCCAAAGGGTGGCATCGAAAATAAGAGAAGTGACACCCAAGCCAGACTCTCAGTTAGAATAGAAGCACCCATGGCTAAGACTGTAGGAACTAAGCATGTTACAATGAAAGTTCAAGTGAGATTGTAGGATTTCCGGGGGCTATATATATATATATATATATACTCAGTTATGTGCTGTTTAACTGTGAATCTCAATTATCGGGGTGTCTTTGTGCATCTTCAGCTCAGGGGTTACAAATAATAAATTTCTATTGATTCCAAATGATCAAGGAAAGAGGCATTCTAGCTAGCTGTCTAGTACTATTGTCCTCGGAGTTTATATTCACGTCTGGTTCCCCCAAATACCCTGTAAGCTCCTGCAGGGATCACTCCTTGTTCTTCCCAGTGGCTATGTGGTGCCTCATAGTAGGAGATATTCAAAAAAATGTATATCAAATGAAAATAAATTAATTTTTTCACATTCTGCAGAAATACAATTCATGTTAAAATTTTTCAAAATATTATTTCACCTTTGCTTATTCAAATTATTTCAAGATAATAAAGTTTCTCTGCATAGTGAATCGTACACTGAAAAGTACCTATTTTTTTTCTTTTATTTTAGCATATTATGGGGGTACAAGTGTTAAGGTTACATATATTGCCCATGCCCCCTTCCCCCTCAAGTAAGAGCTTCAAGTGTGTCCATGCCCCAATTGTTGCACATCGTACTCGTTGTGGTTGTATATACCCATCCTCTCCTCCCCCCTCCCACCCTCCCAACACCCAATAAATGTTACTCCTATATGTCTACTTAGGTGTTGATCTGTTAATACCAATTTGCTGGTGAGTACATGTGGTGCTGGTTTTTCCATTCTTGAGATACTTCACTTAGTAGAATGGGTTCCAGCTCTATCCAGGAATATACAAGAGGTGCTATATCACCATCGTTTCTTAAAGCTGAGTAGTATTCCATGGTATACATATACCACATTTTATTAATCCACTCATGAATTGATGGGCACTCGGGTTGTTTCCACAGTTTTGCAATTGTGAATTGTGCTGCTATAAACATTCAACAAAAATAAATAAATGAGACCTGATCAAATTAAAAAGCTTCTGCACAGCCAAAGAAACTGTCAAGAAAGCAACAGACAACCCCCAGAATGGGAGAAAATGTTTGCAAACTACACATCTGATAAAGGGCTGATAACTAGAATCTATTTAGAACTCACAAAAATCAGCAAGAAAAAATCAAACAACCCTATCACAAAATGGGCAAAGGACATGAACAGAAACTTCTCAAAAGGAGACGGAATAATGGCCAAGAAACATGAAAAAATGTTCAACATCTCTAATCATCAGGGAAATGCAAATCAAAACCACAATGAGATATCACTTAACTCCAGTAAGAATAGCCTTTATCAAAAAGTCCCCAAAACAACAAATGCTGGGGTGGATGCAGAGAGAGAGGAACACTCCTACATTGCTGGTGGGACTGCAAACTAGTTCAGCCTCTGTGGAAAGCAATATGGAGACACCTCAAAGCGATACAAGTAGATCTACCATTTGATCCAGCAATTCCACTACTGGGCATCTACCCAAAAGATCAAAAGTCACTTTATGAAAAAGACACCTGCACTCGAATGTTTATAGAAAAGTACCTATTTTATGCTAGTTATTTGTGTTAAAGGTTGATAAGTTCTTACAAAGCAACAAGACTCTTTTAAGAGAGCCCTGAGTCTAGATGTGCCAATAACTAGCATTCTACGACAATTGCAAGGTGCACGTTCTAGTCACGTCTTCATAGTAATTCTGAGGGGAAGATACTGCCTGCATTTCACACATGTGGCCACCCAGGCTCAAGAGGTGAAGTCACCTGGACTCACGTTGCTTAAAAAGAAGCAGAGCTGGGATTCAAAACCAGGTATTCTGATCCTAAATCCCATACGCTATAATTCCTTCTAATTGAACATCCTAAGTACAGAAGACACTGTGTATTAGAGTAAGGAAGTTAACTAGAATCAGTGCTCACTTCCAAGCCTGTTGTGAACTGCTTGTTACCAGTCAGTCCCACACATGCATGTGTACACCCGCCATGCCCCTCCTCCTGCCCTCCCTTTCTGTCCCCTTGTCCTCTCCCCTCCCCCTCCCCCTCCCGCATCTGCACTCTTCTCTTGCACATACCAACAGCCTGCCGAGCTGGGTAACTTTCTATCTCAACATACAGTTAGCAGCCATTCAGACTCCCAGTGAATGGAAAGCAGCATCTAAACACAGTCATTTTGAAGTGTTATCCCTGAATTTGCAATGCTTTTTTTTGAAAATAGTATTGATTACCCAAAAGTATACTTGAGAAATGACTTTTGTAGCATTTTATAGACCAACTTGGGTTAGGGACAATGTCCCTGAGTCTGGTCCACATTTGTCCACCGAGACACAGAAGTTGGGGGAGGAAACAGTGAGTCTGGGCCTAGTGTCTTTGGGGTCCTCACCCTGGAGGGCATGTCTTTGAGTTTCTCTGTCACCTGGGAATTCTATTTTGAGTGTGAGTCAAATTTCCCTGAACATATGCACTTGGCCCTGAAAAGTTTGGTGCTGTGTTACATTTAAAAAAATGTTCATTATTATTTTTCTTCTCAGATTGGTCTCTCTTGGTCTTTCTTCTCAGGGGAGAGAAACGATGATTCCTGAGCCAAATGTGCCTTCAATTGAAAGAGAAAATTCAAGCCACTTAGGGAAGAAATCTTATTCTTGCCCAAGGGACAGGCAGTGGCTTCAAAAAACAAGATGCTGCAAAGTTTACATCATGGATCCACTCTAAGTCACCATTAATCTAATTTTACCCATTCTGCATTGTATATATTTGGTGATACATCTGTGTTTAAGTGATCTTCAAAAACCACTAACCCACAGCAACCATGACGCTTAGAAAGAGGTGAGGACCTGGGGAAGGGTTACCTCTAGTTCTATTTCATGAAAATGTCATTGGAAAGAAAGTCTGCCCCAGGCCCCCTGGGTTCCTGTGTGAGACCCAGTAATCCGTCTTAGGTGGGGAGACAGAATATGTCAGGAAAGCAAAAGATCCAATAGTCTCTGCTCCTGAAGAACCAACAATCTAATTGCAAAGGCAAGATCTAAACAGAAGAAAAACCAAATAGCAACAAAAGGGGCAAATGGGGCCAGGCGTGGTGGCTCATGCCTATAATCCTAGCACTCTGGGAGGCCGAGGCGGGCGGATTGCTCGAGGTCAGGAGTTCGAAACCAGCCTGAGCAAGACCCCGTCTCTATTAAAAATAGAAAGAAATTAATTGACCCACTAAAAATATATATATACAAAAAATTAGCCGGGCATGGTGGCGCATGCCTGTAGTCCCAGCTACTTGGAAGGCTGAGGCAGGAGGATCACTTGAGCCAGGAGATTGAGGTTGCTGTGAGCTAGGCTGACGCCACGGCACTCACTCTAGCCTGGGAAACAAAGTGAGACTCTGTCTCAAAAAAGAAAAAAAAGGGGGACAAATGACAAGGAAGCCAACAAAATGAAAAATGAGTGAGGGTGCTACCCAGAACAACACCCACAAGTTTAGGACAGGGAGAAAAGATCATAGCATCCTACAAAAAATTTTATGGCAACATTAGGCGTTTTTAACAGTAACCACTCAGTTCACCCCTGTTTAGAAAGAGCATAGGTTTCTGCTAAGGGGTTGTAAGGTCTACAGGTATGGTTGCCATGACTTTCATGCTATTCAATCCATGAAGCCAAGCCTGCTGCTCAAGATACACGTAGGGATAAGGCAGAAAAGGAAGGTCAAGGGAGCCTAAGTGCAGCCATTTTGACTGATACCAGGCCCTAAAAACCGTGAGCAAGGAAGTCACCAGCAAGTCAAGGCCTGGGACCACCCAGGGATGGATGAATGACTAAGCCAGTGCCTTACAAACTGTCTGTGCTTACTTTCCTACAACTGCAGTTTATGATTAACCTTTATGGCCTGACCTCTAGACAATGCTGGTCACGTACGGGGTTTTTGAGCATTTAAAGACATTACCATTGCCAGGAAGGTGTCCTCCTCCCGCTCGGGAAGGGACCCCTACTCTGCCTGTGGGGTAGGACCTGTTGTCAGCCTCTGTCTCAATGACGCCTTCCTGTTGCTAGTTGGCTCACTCTCGAATTCATTCCTGCACAAAGCCAAGAACGCACTCCATGAGCTTGGGGGGCCTATGTCCCTTCACAGGGGCGCCCCCTGCACCATGAGGGACACTCTACATTAATTTTGCCACTAGCCGTGGAAAGTGTTAAATTCATTACCTGATCCTCCTCCATTCCCAGCCAGTGTCCCAATAAGACAAAAACTTTTCTGTCATTTTTATTTTAGTACATTTGTTCTCCTCTGTATGTCATGAAAGGAAGAAGCAAAAGTTCCTCCTGTGTCCTGTTTTCGTGACAGGAGGTAAAATAGCCAGTTACCACATGTCGGTGGCTCTGCAGCACGCCATATGGTGGCTGTGCGGGCGGACTTGGGAAGGGGAGGGGAAGCGGGGCCTCCTTCCAGCTGGGAGGGCCTCAGCCCAGCTCCAGCGCTGTCGCTCAGGCCTTGAGGACCAGGGTCCCCACCCTGCGCTCCTCTCCCAGGCCATCCCAAGCCTCCTGTCGTGTAAAGGAGAGGAATGTGTTTACTTTTAACACTGGATCCTTAAGCCCAAAACATAATTGGCTGCCCTCTATAAAGCAGAATTTGGGCCAAACAGGGCCTATCCTGAGAGAATGCAAAGACTTCTAATAACTAAAAGCCATGTGCAGTTGGTCGTGGATGATAGCATACTACAGTGCTTTCAAATAATTTAATGACCTTTTGCTGTTGGGAAACTGGCTACCTTGGCTATTTATTAGCTCCAATTGCAAGTAGAAACTACTCATTTTTTTTAAAAAAAAATGCAGCTGTCTGTAGTCCAAAACCATGGAAACCAGCTCTCTCTGCAAACAATGAGCCTGCTTCCAGCCAAGACAGCTAGAGATTCTCAGTTCTCATGATTTTCTTCCAAATCCCAAACAGCAAATGCCTTTAAAATGCACAAAAGAGCAAGGAGCCTACTGAATTGGCAGTCACTCCTGCTCCTTTTTAGTAAACGTCTGTGTAAAAGAAGGGAAGGCATAAAAAGATCTGTGTTTTGCTACTTTGGGGTTTCCAAGACAAGATGGCCTTAGGACAAGTTAACCCTCAGCATGGAGAGCTGCTTGGAAATGCAGGGAGACTGCTTTTGCGTTTTCACAGCCAAGGTATGTTTTCCTTCTCAGCAAAGGGCTTGTTCCAGGGGGAAACTGAAATGTGCTAGTTCCAGAAGGAACCCCATAGAAACCACACTGCTTCTCAACATGGCTATAGTCAGCACATAGTTTCCTGGTTATGAACCTCCCTCCCCCCTCATTCTCCAATCCCAGATAATCTGCAGTCTGCTTTCCAAACGCTCTTGCAACACAGCAATAGCCCATATAAGCTGGAATTTTAAGTACGCATCAAAATGCAGGTAACGTTATCAGAGCCAGCCTGTGAGGCCCGCCTGTTCACCCAGAAGCTGACCCAAGCAAAACTGTGGGACAGCTGAGGCCTGTCACTGAAAGAGGGTTTCCTCCGCCCACCTCAGCAGCCAGCCCCCCAGTCCATAGACCCAAGGCAGTGTCCTCATGGGCCAGGACCCTCCGTTCACTCGGGACAGCTGGCTGGTGCTCATGGCTGCATAAGCACAGCCCAGGATGGCCTGTCGTCTCCTCCTGAGAACGTCTCCTCCTGAGAACGTCTCCTCTGCCCCGGAACAGGCCAGGTTACCCCTCAGTGCTCCCCTGTCCCTGCACCTCCCTCCCACTCCAGCCCCTCCACCGGCCAGAGCTCCGTTCTGTTCACTGCTGGGTCCCTGGTCCTGAGCTCAGTGCCTGACTGACACTGTGCAGAAACCCGCTAGACGTTTCCTGAAAGCTGTGGGGAAGAGGATGTTGGACAGCCCCATGCCGACTATCCATTCATTGCAATGAATCTCTACTGGTGGAGGTTCAGTGAAAGAAGCATCTGAGAAAAAGAGAGATTTGGAGCACAGGACAACTTCTGAAAATTCATCGAATAGGCTGCCGCTTATGGATCAGGCCTGCCCTGTGCATAGTCTGTAACCTCTATTGTGTCTTGGAGCTCTTCAAGAGTGTGATTAAATCTATAGACCCCTTACCAGGAAAAAAGAATGCACACACACACGCACACACACGCACGTATGCACCTGTGCATGCGCACACGCACACAGATACGTGCCATGTTGTCTGCAGTTTCAAGGGGGATAAAGGATCCACTGAAGCACATTCCTGCAGCCTCAGGGTAAGAATCTCTGTTCCATTTTAAAATTTGATCCTTTCCTCCACTCCTGTTTTGGACTTCCACCAAGGAAGGAAATCTCCATGAGCTCTGTGTGTCCAACAGCAGTGAGCACATTCCTTGCACATAGTGGGGGCTTGGTGAAAAAGGTGCACACATGCTGAGAAAGCCATGAACGGCTGACTGTTGAAATGCAGCAAGAGCACCTGTCCTAAGCAGTCACCATCAGCTTCTGCAATTTCCCTCCACCTATGCACCCGTGGGAGCATGCCCACAGCTTGCAGAGTCGGGAATAATGGGTGCTCCTGACACCCCTGCAAAGTGGACAATGCAGAGCACCTGCCCCAGACCCTGTGGCCTCAGGATGTGTCCTCTGTGGTGAGGGGGCAGGGGGCAGGACTGACCCCAGGGGATGTTTTGAAAACCTATGGGCACATCTTTTGGTTGTCACAATAATTAGGGGTCACCATCAGTGTTTATTGGGTGAGACACCAGATATGTTGCCTAATTCTGCACAGCAAAGAATTGTTCAAAGTCTCACATGACCTCCAAATGTACCATTAGGTGTTCACCTGAAAACATGTTTATAATCCTATAGATCCTAACTCTGTGTTACATATAGTCACAAAGTAATTTTTTACATAGTTTTCAATGTATGCAGAATTTTCCAAGAATGCACCTACCACATAAGTCCATTTCAGACTGTATGTTGTTTGGTTTGAGACTTTACTAAGAGCTGTTCTCCTTGTGAAAAATCACAAGACCAATGTCTACACCTCTGATGGGATCTGAGTCACCTTCAGTGGTCTGCATGTGAGAGTTAGATTCGTGATGATTCTACATAGGCCTGTGAGTTCTGACTACTTGTCATGTCTTCTAGTGAAGTTATGCCCAAGCATTTACATATTTTAATGCATATTCATCTTTAAATTTATTTTTTAAGATTTCTCATTTATATTCCAGTAAGAACATTCTATTGAATTTAAAGAATTGTGTATAAGTAAGTTTTATTACCTAGATACTTGATTTCAAGAGATGCAATGTTACAAAGCAATGTTACAAAATGTTTGCTATAAAAAGGGGATGTTATGTCTGATAATTAACTATGGCAATACCATTTACATGTTGAATTGTTAAGGATGCTTTTAGCTACAAGTAACAGTATACTAAATGTGGTCCAAAAAATAAAGGTGTTGATTTTTTCCTATAACAAGAAGCCCAAAGGTAGGTAGTTCCAATGTTGGTTTCATGGCCTAGTGAGATGGAAACAACCCAGGTGACTTTCATCTTCCCACTCAGCTACCTTCAGTGCATTGGCATTTATCTTCAGGTGTGTTCCTGTAAGTTTATTTAAACTAGGTTTCATATCTGTAAGTTTATTTTAAACTAGGTTTCACAGCCTAAATGGGAATTAAGATGGAAAAAAATAATCTGCATGAGGTTGAAATTTTGCAATGTCACTTTCAAACTCAAACTAGAAACCTGATAGGCTGAGCCACTTGAATATTGAGAATGTGATCTTTAGAAAAGAAAAACAGAAATAGAACAAAACAGAATCACCATAGACTAAAGATCAATAAACAAAAAAAGAGAATGTTCTGTCCTGTTTTCATCCTTGCTGACCATGCTCTATCAAGATCTAGAACACAATTAGGAGCTAGAACCAGGAGCCAGCAAAGGCCCATGCTGTCACCTCCGCGTCCCATGCTCCTCGGTGCTGCACGACAGAGCCAGAGCCAGCCCGGTGACCACATGCCTGGGTTTGCCAGGAAGGTCCCACTTTGCTCCTATTACTCCTGCCCTAGTCCAAAGTGTCCTGTTTTGGGTGATAAATTATACATAGTTACCCCACTAATGGATTTTAGAATTCTAGACTACACACCTTGACTCATGCCCAGTCCCCCGGTGTTAGGGCTTGAGAAAGGAAGGTTAAAAGAAGCAGAAAGTTGTAGGGTTGGGAAGTTGAAGCAGAAGAGGATTAAGCAGGAAAAAAAAAAAGAGTAGGCAATTTAAAAAAAAAAAACAGAAAAAACAACGACTTAAGCCCTACGTGAGGAAGAACAAAAATCCAGAATGCCGTTCCTGCAGGTATTCTCCTCCTTGGCCGGGAGGGCTGGGAGGGAAGGAAAATTTCACAAGAGCCCCATGAATGGGCGGCTTGTTCCCCTCCTCGGAGGCTGACAGCTGGACACCAGGAGTCCGAATAGCAGTCCTGTTTCTCAGGCAGCCTTCCAGGGCCGCCAAGTGTTACAAGCTCTTCACAGAGCCGTGGATTTTAAAGGTGAATTGAAACTATTTTAAGATCTCTCTTGGGCAGCAGATGGACAGAATGACGGATTGTTGCTCTGGGGTAGTTGTTTTCATTCCGGCCCCGCTGCAGCACAAGAGGCTGGTGTGGTTTGCGCTGTCTGCAAGCAAGATGCGGTCTGTGAATTATACAAAGAAGGAAGGGTGGGAACCAAATTGCAGATTCTTCTAAATAAAATATAAAAATATTGACACAAGGCTATAGAATAGGACTAGGCAAGCCGATGTGAAACTTTGCCTTGATATTATCTTTGAGATCCAACTGGGGGAAGGGGAGTGAAATGTATGGGTAATTGTACTTTTAACAGTTTTGTTCAATAAGGCAAAAACTAGGAGATCTTTGGATTGGATCAACATCACCAAATTCTTTGGCCAAGATAATAATAATAATACTAGTAAATTTTAGTATAGCTCAGTGGTTAAGAGTTCCAGTTCTGGATCAGATAGCCTTGATTGAAATCCCAGCTTCACCAGTAGCTAGTAACCTCAGGCAGGTTTCTTAACCTCTTTGTATCTCAGTTTTCTCATCTGTAAAATGGGGATAATTATTATTGAGAAGAGTTGATGAATGAAATGCTTAGGACAGTGCCCTGCACATCTTGTAGTGCTGGTTAACACCAGTTGTGGTGGTAGCTGTCACTATTAAAAGTATAATTGCAAGGTTCCATTGTAATCGCTCAAATGTGCTTAGCTATGCTCAACTTGATAAGCCCAGGGAAATTGTTTTTTTTCAGAGATAAGCTAGTGATAGGTTGATAAGGTTTTCCTCTCTTGAGTAGGCTAGGAAGGGGTAGGTTTGTGAAAGATCGGAGCTGTTTTATAGCATAGTTTCAGGGTTGCATAGCTCCAGGGGGCTTCTGTGCTGGCCTGGTTAGGACAGAGAGAAGAGAAGGAAGAGATGAGCATTGATAGCAGTTAGACAGCGGTACCAAAGGCTGGGAAGGTAGGACTGGAATGTTTTCATTCCACAAAAGTTGTCTGAGGCTTTGTCTGCACAAAACACTTTATTAAGACCTTTCTGTGCTACCAAGATGTATATGATGCTCAAGGAGTTCACTCGTTTATTCATTCATTCATTCTACAAGTCTGTGAGCGTTCCTTACGAACCAAGAACTATTCTAGGGACTGGGGATAGAAAGGTGAGTATGACAGCGTCCTAATCTCAGGGCCTCTCAGAAAACAAGGATGCTGGCCAATCACGATCATTAGCGATAGCTCGGGGAGCCCATGGAACCCTGAGAAAGAGGCCAAACCTATCACTGGACACGTGGAAAAACAATCTCAGGTCTTGGCACGGGCAGAGACTGCATATGGGAGAGTTTCAAGTGGGTGATTGCTAATTTGATGTCAGATCAAAAAGAGCAGAGTCAGTTTAGTATGAGGAGCCAGGGGAGGAAGGGGTGTTTGGCACAGCAGGCAGTAGGTTCTCATTAGTTCTCTGCTTCCAGTGTGCCCAGCACTGTGCTGAGCACTTGACGGCATGCTCTGCGACAGTCCCCTGAAGACAGGGTTACTGTTGTCTTTTGACAGCTGAGAAACTCAAAGCTCAGGGTGTTTAAGGGCTGAGCAGTGGAGCTGGCTTAGGCTGGTGGCTGTGGCTCCAAGCCTTGGTTTCTCCATTTCTCTACTGGGACTCAGTTCTGGGAAGGCGAGTGCAGCCCATCCAGGGTATTGTGGAAGAAAAACCAAGAGCACACTGTTGTGATACATTCAGAGTGATAGTCATGTTTAAATGAGATTATATTAGGGAACTGGCAATACTATGTATCCCTAGGTGTGATCCAGCCTGGATATCAATTTGGGCTTGAATTCATTATCGATGGCTTGATATGCCCAAAGACAAAGTTAATTATCTTGAAGGAAGAGAACTCCCCGGTCAATCAGACTACTTATGACTTCTCTCTCCCTGAGATACCCATTTGGCCCAGGGACTTATACACAAATGAGTTCTGGGTGTTCATAAAAGCTCTGTCTCTCCGCAAAATGCAGACTGCCACCAGTTGCACCCCTTCCAACCCAGTTCTTCCCGCCCTCATCTCTCCTGGCTCTTTGATGGTTTGCTACTCAATTTCTGGGACCTTCTTCACCATCACCCCATCCTGGGTCAGTTAGGGTTTATGTTTAGCTCCAAGTACAAGAAACCTGACCAAACAATGGCTTCAGCAAATCAGGAGGTTTCATTTTCCTTCGTGGCAGCTCCTAGCATTAGCAGAGATGTGAAAACGTTGACCTTATTGAGAAGTCAATTGCTAACTTAGAAGAGTATTTAATGCTGTTCTAAGCTTCTGGGTCATTATTTGCTATCCTAGATGGGGCTGTTGAGCTTTTATGACAGGCTGCAGATTGTGTCTGGTTACTGCGTGGCCCCCGCTGGCCTGCCTCCATTCTAACCTCGCTGGGTTCAGTCTATTATAGGGCCAATCTGGAGCTTCCCTGGGAAGCGGCTCCACTTCCTAGTGATTCAGGACGTGGGTTCTGGGTTCGTCCAGCCCTGCCCTCTGTTTTGAAGAGCTCAAGTAGAGCCCTAATGGCCCCTCGATCTCAGATGCTTCCGAGGGCAGAGAAACTGTGACATGAGAACGGGACGTTATTGAAAGCCTACTGTGTGCCGGATGCTTTAGACACATTTTCTCTTTGAAGCCACATAAGAATGTAGGAAATGGATTCTATTAGGTCTTTTATTTGGTAAAGGAGGACACAGGTTCACAAAAGGTAAGTAACGAGGTGATATGGCCAGTACAGGTCTGTCTGCTTCCAAACCCCACACTCTTCCCAGCCTCACTGTGCTGAGCCCTGAAAGTTCCAAAGTGTCCTAAATTCTTTAGATACTACCATCAAGTGTGGGGCAGGGTGGAGAGGGGAGGACAGAATAGACGTCGTATCTCGGGGCACCTGGGATCAGGCCAGAGCACCAGTGGCTGGGTGCTACTGAAAGGAATTTCCCTGGAGTCTGTTGGTGACCCAGACAAGTGTCACTGGTGGTTACAGGACAGGACAGCTGTGGCTCCCCTAGAGGGCGAGTATCCATCGTGGCAGGAACAGGGGAGTCCCTCGGCTAGATTAGACATTCGATCAGAACTAGGAGAAATCATACCTAGGTCTGCACTGAGGTCAGGCAGATGGGTCAAAAATACCAAGCTGCTTTGCTCCTGGCAGGAATCACACGGTTCCAGGTGGTTGCCACAACTATGTTGTGCTCAGCAAAAATGGATATTGTAGTTATATCACTTATATTTTTTTTCAAATGGCTTAGGTTTTTTTGTGTGTTTGTTTGAGACAGGGTCTTGATCTGTGCTCAGGCTAGAGTGCTGTGGTGTGATCATAACTCACTGCAGCCTCCAACTCCTGGACTCAAACCATGTCCCTGCCTCAGTCTCCTGAGTAGCTGGGACTACAGGCATGCACCACCGTGCCCTGCATATTATTTTACTTTTTGTGGAGAAGTCTTGCTGTGTTGCTCAGGCTGGTCTCAGACTCCTGGCCTCAAGCGGTCAGCCTCCCAAAGTGCTGGGATTACAGGCATGAGCCACCATGCCTGGCCAGTTTAGTTTAATCATCAAAAGCAAATGAAATGGAGCATTTACAACAGAGATGAGAATATCAATGTCTTTTGCAAATGGCACTGGGGCATGGGGGATCTGTGGGCTGCTCCCAAGCTGACAGACACCAAGCAAAGACTCCCACGGTGGCCCTAATGTTCTGTCCCAAGAGGGGCAAGTAGGAATCTGCGGTCCTGTGGGCTCAGGTCTCCCTGCCCATCACTTACTCCTGGCCCCCATGAAAGCCTCCATGGCCTCTTTGATCCTCACCCTTTGTTTTATGGCCTGGGGCAATGTCACTGACCCACAGAACAGGACTGCCACACCCACAGTGGTCTTTGCCATTTCTCAGCATACAGTTACCAGATGCCCTGTTCGTTTATGTCCTGGTATGGTAGCCAGCCTGCCACAGCCAGTCCATGTCTCCCAGTCCTCTTGGGACTGGTTGGTCTGAAAGGGAAGCAGATGGCTTATCGGTTCCATGCCTATTTCAAAAATGACTTGCTGTGGGGAACCATAGAAAAGACGTGCAGAAGGGAAGACAAGCAGTCAGACGCACTGAGCCTCTGGAGAGGGGATCAGTGAGGCCCGAGCTCTTCCCAGAGAGTCTGGGGTGGGTTACACAACTTAACTTGAGGGACTGTGGCCCAGTGTTGTGTCTGCTTCCCATCTTCTTTGCTGTCATGGTGCCCAGAGAACGTGACCGCATTGGAACCACAGCTGGAGTAGAGCAGCATGGCCGCTAAGCCCCAGGCAATAGGCCAAGGAGCTCTGGACGCCCCAGGCCCCGCACCGGGCCACACTGGGAACCGAACCAGCATCTGGGCACACCGCTGGGAAGCTGGGGCCTAGTCCATAGCGTGGTCTGATGAAAACCCAAAGAGCCCATCCTGCTGGTGCTGACGTGTGATGTTTTCCATGGGCAGCTCAGGAACCAACACACCTACTTGGTGTCTGGAGAAGCTTCCTAAAACCCTCCCTCTCTGAACCCCAAACTCACTTCAGCCTAATCGCCCAGCAATACTGAACTGCTGATGATGAAGTGTCATTTTGGTCATACGTTACCAATTTGGTTCCTCTCAAATAGCCCAAAGGTCACCACCAATGCACCGGAGAGAGCATATGAAGGAAGAGAATTTCTCTGACTCACATCATTAGGGCAGTTTGTTCTTAATCTCTTCCTTCCATAAAGTCTCTGGCGAAAGCTGTTTTATTTTGATTGATGACACCTCAACAAAAGGTCTCAAGACACATTTTCTATTTTATTTTTAATAACGCCCCCCTTATTGTATTTCATATCTAATATAAAATGTTAATCAGTACATTTTTAGGTGGACATATATATTTTATAATTAATTGTACCTTTGATTAAACTTATAAGTGGATATTGTAAAGGTATGGGGTAGTCATGTCTGAATTTCATAGAATTGATACTAAAAATTACCAAAGAATTACCAAAGAAAGAAGTGACTTAAACTTACTTATATCTGTTTATCAAATTTGATTTAATAAGTAGCTTGGATATAACCCAGCAATCCTACTCTTAGGTTTATATACCCAAGAGCAGTTTGAGCACAGATCCACCAAAATACATATATGAGAATGTTCATAGAAGCTTTATTCATAATAGCCCCAAATTGGAAACAGCTCCCATGTCCATACATAAGAAAATGGATAAATAACGTGTGCTATAGCCACACAAAGGGAGACCACGTGGCAATAAAGGCAACACACAACTGATACACGCAACAACATGGAAGACCCTCACAGGTGTTATGTTGAACAACAGAAGCCAGAAACAAAAGAGTACATAGTATATGATTTCATTTACATGAAGGTCAGGAACAGGTGTCAGGAGTGGTTACCTCCAAGTAGAGAGGAAGAGATTTACTGGAAAGGACACAAGGAACTTTCTGGAATGCTGGATGTGCCCTGTCTTGATCTGAGTAGTGGTTATGTGGGCATCTACCTGTTTGAATAGGGAGGAGTACACTTCAGGTTGGTGTATTTTATGTACTTACGTATAATACATCTCAATAAAAAAGCAAAAAGAAAAATATATTTGACATGCATTTAGTGCATAGAGAAATTTCCCTTGTGACCTAACTTTTCTTTCTAGGTAAAAAAAAGAAAAAAAAAAAGTTAGCAGTCAGATTAGGCAAGGCCAGACCCCTTTGGGAGAGAAGCAGGGATTAAGCATCACATCAGGATCAGCTGGGAAAATCATTGAGCAAAATTAGTAGAACTTCCTCTGCTGTTGTCCTGGACCACCCTGAAGTCCCAGCATTGGGCCAATTCCACCCTTTTGCCTCTACCTCCCATTTTGCTGATTTGGGGGTTGTTAAGGGCTGATTGTGTTTCCCCCAAATTCATATGGTGAAGTCCTAATCCCCAGAGCCTCAGAAGGTGACTGTATTCGGAGACAGGGTCTCAAAGAGGTAATTAAGGTAACCTGAGGTCATTAGGGTGGGCCTCACCCAATCTGACTGGTGTCCTCCTAAGAAGAGGGGGTTAGGACACGAACGGTCACAGGAAGAAGACCAGGCAAAGAAACCGGAAGAAGATGGCCGTCTGCAAGCCAAGGAGGGAGGCCTCAGAAGAAACAAACCTTGCTGACACTTTGATCTCGAACTTTTAGCCTCCAGAACTGTGAGAGAATAAATCCCTGTTGCTGCAGCCACCCAGGCTGCGGCACTTTGTCATGGCAGCGCAGCAAAGGAACACGGGCCTTTCTCCTGGTCCACACCACCCACCTCCAACTCTTGCTTCCCGGAGGCTGCGGCTGCTTCACCTATGTAGCCTTAACTTTACCCTTAGTCTGTGTCCAGACCTCAGCTCCAGAAGATGCTTGGCATTCTGGAGGCAGGACATACTCCAAGAACAAACCACTTCAGACAAACACAGGAAGCCCAAGCTCCCTTTCTGGATGTGAAAAGCACAAGGGCAGTGGGGCGGAGTCTGACAAACCCACAGTAACCGGGCAGCATGGCAGCCTCCTCCGCCTGGCGTCTCTTCTGAAGGGAAGCAATTGTTCCACCTGCCTCGGAGACTTTTCTTTTTATTGTCTTCTCTTCAGAGGTATTAGGGACTATTCTTTCTTCTTTTTTTTTTTTGAAAAATTTTTATTTTTAATTACTATGGGAACATAATTGTTATATATCTTTATAGGCTACATGTGATGTTTTGATAGAGGCATACAATGTGAATTAATCAAATCAGGGTAATTGGGATATCCATCACCTCAGGCATTTATCATTTCTTTGTGTTAGGAACACCCCAGTTCCACTCTGTTAGTTATTTTAATGTATACCCGAACATTGTTGGTTATAGTCACCTTGCTGTGCTATCAAATATTGTTCATTCTGTCCATCTAACTATATTTTGCACCCATTAACCATCCCCACTTTATTCCCCACTCCCTGCTACCCTTCCTAGCCTCTAGTAACTGTCATTCTGCTCTCTGAATGGAGTCTTCTGTAAAAAATATATAAAGAAGTGGATAATTGAGAAGATGAGGTCTAGAGCATCATGTGGTTTTTGATGTTAATATTGCTTGTTAAACAATGAGAGACTGACTTCCACCTCCCGAAGAATGGGGCAGACACTTTTCCCTATTGCTTCTGCTGAAGTATAATCAGAAACTTGGGATATTATGTATCAATTAAATGTCAGGAAACCTGAAGGTAGAAAGAAGGGGGCAAACTGGCTAGAGAACTTGGAACCCAAAGTATGGCACAGTGATGAGTCCCCTGGGTTTGTTTGTTTGTTTTTACCATATAAATCCCAGATGTGGAGCTGAAGAAGGAGGCATCTGGGAAATGCCAGTGGGCACATGTTGGGAAATATGATTGAGGAATTAATGAGATGTGGCTCATAAGACCATTATTTTATTGTATAACCCAATATTGCTATATTAAAGACAGATACAGGAGTTTGCAGGGTTTTGCCCTGAAGGAATGTGTGGACTCAATGGTTCACTTAGTAGAGGCTGCTATCACGGGAGAGCTCTTAAATCTCCAGTAGGGATGTTTTCCAGGAAGGCTTCCTGGTATCTCAAAATCTGTGAGCCTCCCTGTGTCTTGAAAGACAAGGCAAGGCAAATATGGCCCACAGGATGGGAGCCGGAGATAATGAATGCCCTTTGCCCAGAGAAGCGCCCCGGTGGTTATAAACAACCTATTTTATAGAGATGGGCTTCCAGCTCTCTCCTGCCTGTCTACCTTTAAGTCCACAATAACTATTCAAAGAAATATTGAGTCACTACACCTCTTTTGTTTTACCTTTGTTAATTGACAACTGCCTCTTAGAAGTTAGCCCCTGAAAGACTTGGTACCTGTTTGTTCACCTAGATAGATTAAAAGCCCCTTGAGAAGACTTTTGACCCTAACCCACTACCTGTATCCCCTAGCAACTGCATTCCCTGATATGCAAATATGTTACCCTGACAACTGGTAATTGATGTCTGTGATTATAAAAACCTGTATGAATCTGACCATATTGCTGGCGTTTATGGAGATACGCCAGTCCCCTAGGAACTTCCTGCTGTGTTATATCTGATATATATATATATATGTATAAGTTATATATATAGTTATATATAAGTTATATATATGTAGTTATATATAGTTATATATAACTATATATAATAATAACTATATATATAATATATATAACTTATATATATAACTATATATAGTTATATATAACTTATATATATAACTACATATAGTTATATATATATATATATATAACTATAAACTAAACCTTAGTCTCTGTGTATTCTTTTATTTCTCTCTGTTGCCTATGAATTTCCTTATCCTCTGTGGCGACCTCTATCTTAGGGACTTGGCTCTGTGGGGAGAAGCAGCTGATCTCCTCATAGTCCTGCCTCAACTACTCTCACCCTGCAGGCACAGACAAAAGAAGGTCCCAACAAAAGCCTACTCTCTCTAGCCAAAGGGCCAGGAAAGGGCAGCCTAGTACAACTGGTCATTTTAAACAATAACCACTCTCATTCTGGAAAAACTATGGCCCCATCTAGACAAGAAAAGTCTAAGTGAGGAGTCTAGACTTTCAGCTTTACAAGCTGCGACCAGGTAGCCCAACCCCATTTTCCACCCTCCATCTCACACCAGGGTGGTGTCAGGCAAAGCTGAATAGGGAGCCAGGACTTCACTCCACTGGCAGTAGGAGCACCGCCCAACCACAGAACTCTCTACAAGTGTGGCACATTCTTTACAGTTGCCCACAGAAGACATATGAAGATAGAACAGATTCTGGGCCATAAAAATAAACACACACAAAATAAAACAAAACTCTGACCATAATGGAATCAAACTAAAAATCAATAACAAAAAGATAGTAAGAAAATTTCCAGACACTTCAAAACTAAACAATAGTAGACCAGTATGTCTTCTTGATGAATTGACACTTTGATAGTTATATAATGTCTTTATCTGTCTCTAGTAATTTTCTTTGCTTGGAAGTCTACTTTATCTTAATCTGACAAAATTTTATTAATCTAGCACTCCTGCTGTCCTTTGATTGATGTTTTCTTGATATACCTTTTTCCATCTTTTTATTTCCAACCTGCTTATATCATTATGTTTAAAGAGAATTTCTTATAGATAGCATACAGGTGGGTGATGTTCTTCAATCTACTCTGTAAATCCCTGTCTTTTGATTGGTATATTTATAGCATTTATAAGCACTGAATGCTTCCCACCTAAGATTAGGAACCAGGCAAGAATGTTTATACCCCCTACTCTAATTCAGCAAAGTGATGCAAGTTCTAGCTAGTGCAATAAAGCAAGAAAAGGAAATTAATTGGCAAGTGCTAGCCAGAGCAATAAAGCAAGAAAAGGAAATAAATACAGATTGGAAAGGAAGAAACAAAACTGTTCATATTTGCAAGATGGCATGATTATCTATTAATACATGGGGAATTCCAAGAATATACCAAAAATCTCCTAGAGTTAGTGAGTTCAGCAAGGTCACAGGATACAAAATAAACACACAAATACCAATTGTATTTCTATATATTAGCCATGAACACATGCATGCTGAAATTAAAAATATAATGCAAATTGAAACCACTATTAGATATCACTTCACACCTGTTAGGATAGCTACTATCAAAAAGACATGAGATAACAAATGTTGGTGAGGGTGTGGAGAAAAAGGAACCCTTGTCCATTATTGGTACGAATGTAGATTGGTTCAGCCATTATAGAAAACACTACAGACATACCTCGTTTTATTGTGTTTTGCTTTATTGTGCTTTTCAAAGTCTATGTTTTTTATAAATTGAAGGTTTATAAAAAATTTATAAAAATTTATAAATTGAAGGTTTATAAAAAATTGAAGGTTTGTGGCAACCCTGTGTCAAGCAAGTCTATCAGCACAACTTTTCCAATAGCATGTCTCTGTGTCACATTTTGGTCATTCTCACAATATTTTAAGCTTTTTTATTATTATATGTATTATGGTGATCTGTGATCAGTGATCTTTGATGTTACTATTGTAATTGCATTGGGGTGCCATGAACCATACCCATATCATGTCAAAGTTAATCCATAAATACTATGTGTATTCTGACTTTTTCACTAAGTGGTCAGTTTCCAATCTCTCCTTCTCACTTTGGTCCCCATATTCCCTGAGGCACAACATATTAAAATTAGGCTAAACAGTAACCCTACAATGGCCTTTAAGTGAAAGGAAGAGTCACATGTCTCTCACTTTAAATCAATAGCTAGAAATGATTAGGCTTAGTGAGGAAGGCAGGTCAAAAGTCCAGATAGGCTGAAAGCTAGGCCTCTTGTGCCAAATAGTTAGCCAAGTTGTGAATGCAATGAAGGAAATTGAAAGTGCTACTTCAGTCAACACACAAATAATAAGAAAGCAAAGCAGCTTCATGGCTGATATGGAGAAAGTTTTAGTGATCTGGACAGAAGATCAATGTAGCCCCAGCATTCTCCTAATCCAAAGCCCAATCCAGAGCAAGGCCTTAACTCTCTTCAATTCTCTGAAGGCTGAGAGAGGTGAGGAAGCTTCAGAATAAAAGTCTGAAGCTAGAAGAAGTGGGTTTATGAGGTTTAAGAAAAGAAGCTGTCTCTATAACATGAAAGTTCAAAGTGAAGCAGCAGGAGCTGATGTAGAAGTTGCAGCAAGTTATCCAGAAGATCTAGCTAAGATAATTGATGACAGTAGCTACACTAAATAACAGATTTTTAAATGTAGACAAAACAGCCTTCTATTGGAAGATGTCATCTAGGACTTGTACAGTTAGAGAGGAGAAGTCAATGCTTGGCTTCAAAGCTTCAAAGGACACACTGACTCTTTTGTTAGGGGCTAATGCAGCTGTTGACTTTAAGTTGAAGAGATGCTCATTGACCATTTTGAAAATCTTAAAGCCCTTAAAAATTATGCTAAACTGACTCTGCCTGTGCTCTGTAAATGGGACAACAAAGCCTGGATAACAACATATCTGTTTATAGCATGATATACTGAATATTTTAAGTCCATTGTTGAGACCTACTGCTCAGAAAAAAGAAATTCCTTTCAATATATTACTGTTCCTTGACAGTACACCTAGTCACCCAGGAGCTCTGATGGACATGTACAAGGAGATTCATGTTGTTTTCATGCCTGCTAACACAACATCCACTCTGCAGCTCATGGATCAAGATGTAATTTAGACTTTCAAGTCTTACTACTTAAGAAATACATTTCATCAGACTATAGTTGCCATATAGTATAATAATTCCTCCAATGGAACTGGGCAAAGTACATTGAAAATTTTCTGGAAAGGATTCACCATTCTATATGTTGTTAAGAGTATTCATAATTCATGGGAGGAGGTCAAAATATCAACATTCACAGGAGTTTGAAAGAGGTTGATTCCAATCCTCATAGATGACTTTGAGGGATTCAAGACTTCAGTGGAGTAAGTAACTGCAGATGTGGTTGAAATAGCAAGAGAACTAGAATTAAAAGTGGAATCTGAAGATGGGACTGAAGTGTTGCAATCTCATGATCAAATTTGAACAGAGGAGGAGTTGCTTCTTATAGGTGAACAAAGAAAGTGGCTTCTCGAGATGGAATCTACTCCTGGAAAAGATGCTGTGAACATTACTGAAATGACAACAAAGCATTTAGAATATTACATAAACTTGGTTGATAAAGCATCAACAGGGTTTGAAAGGATTGATTCCAATTCTGAAAGAAGTTCTACTGTGGGTAAAATGCTATCAAACAGCATCACATGCTATAAAGAAATTCCTCATGAAAAGAAGAGATCACTGATGTGGCAAACTTCTTTGTTATCTTATTTTAAGAAATTGTCACAGCTGCCCCAACCTTCAGCAACCACCACCCTGATCAGTCAGTAGCCATCAACAAAGAGGCAAGACCCTCCACCAGCAAAAAGATTATGACTTGCTAAAAGCTCAGATGACCATTAGCAGTTTTTAGCAATAAAGTATTTTTTAATTAAGGTATGTACATTTTGTTTTTAGACATAATGTTTTTGCAGACTTAATAGACTACAGTATAGTGTAAACATAATTTTGTTTTTTGAGATAGGGTCTTGCTCTGTTGCCCAGGCTAGAGTGCAATGGCATCATCATAGCTCACTACAACCTCAAAATCCTGGGCTCAAGTGATCCTACTGCCTCAGCCTCCCAAGTAGCTGGGACTACAGGTGTGCGCCACCATGCTTGGCTTATTTTTATATTTTTTTGTAGAGATCAAGTCTAACTATGTTGCTCAGGCTGGTTTCAAATTCCTGGGCACAAGCTATCCTCCTGCCTCAGCCTCCCAAAGTACTGGGATGACAGGGGCAAGCCACTATGCCCTGGCTAAACATAACTTTTATATGCACTGGAAAACCAAAAAAGTTGTGTCAACTTGCTTTATTGCAATATTCACTTTATTTCAATGGTCTGGAACAAAATCTGCAATATCTCCAAGGTATGCCTGTGTGAAGGTTCCTAAAGAAATAAAAATAGAACTACTATATAATTTAGCAATCCTCTTCTGCCTATATACCCAAGGGAGATGAAATCACCACCTCACAAAAATACCTACACTCCCATATTCATTGCACTATTATTCATGATAGCTAAGATATGGAAACAACCTAAATGTTTGTTTATGCATGAATGGATGAAGAAAATGTGACACACAGACACACATACACACACACACACACAATCAGCCTTAAAAAAGGAGGTCCTACCCATTTGCCATAACATGGATGGACCTGGAGAACATTATGCTAAGTGAAATAAACCAGACACAAAAATCAAACTATTACATGATCTCACTTGTATGTGGAACATTAAAGAAAAAGGTTAATTATACAGAGATAGAGAATAAAACAGTGCTTGCCAGGGCAAACAGTAAGGAAGGGAAAGGAGGAAATGGAGAGATATAGGCTAAATGATACAAAGTGGCAGGTATGTAGGATGAGCAAGATTAGAGATCTAATGTACAAGAGGACTAGAGTTAATAAAACTGTATAGAGATTTTTGTTAAATAAGTAGATCGTAGCTGCTCTTGTCACAAAAAAAAGTAACTATGTGGGTAGATACGTTAATTTGCTTTGCTATAGTAACTACTTTACTGACTATATGTATCCTATAACATCACGTTGTAAACCTCAACTATACACAGTAAAATGTATTTAAAAATTTTTTAATGTATAATATCATTTATAATTACTTAAAAATGACATAGGTATTAATCTAGCAAACCATTCATAGGATATGTATACTAAAAACTATACATCACTGATAAGAGAAATCAAAAAGGATCTAAACAAATGGAGAAATATATTCATGAATTAGAACACTCAACGTACTAAAGATATCGATTCTCCCCAAATTGATATTCAGGTTGAATGCAATTTCTATCAAAATTCTGGCAATATTTTTATATACATAGACAACAATTATTCTAAAATGTATATGAAAAAGAAAGGAACTATAATAGCTAAAAAAAATTGAAAAAAAGAATAAAGTAGGAGGAATCAGTCTATCTGATTTTGAGACATTATATAATAAGTAATGTTAAATGTCATTTAGGGAATAAGTAATATTGTGTAAGTAATCAAGATTATGTAGTATTGGCAGAGAAATGGACACATAGATCAATGGAACAGGATAGAAACTCCAGAAATACACAAATATGCCCAGCTGACTTTTGACAATCACAGAAATGTAGTTCCGTGGGGTAAAGATAGCACTGCAGCAATTGGACATCACAGGCAAAAAATGGTACGTAAACCTTGGTCTCACATTTTCTACAGAAATTAACTCAAAATAGGCCATAGAATTAAATATAAAACTATAAGACTTTTAGGAGGAAAATATGAAAAAAAATCTTTGGGATTTAGAGCTAGGCAAAGATTTCTTAGGCTTGCCACCAAAATCATGATCCATAAGAGAAAGATTGATAAATTTGACTTCGTCAAATTAAAAATGTTTTCTCTGAGAAAGATCCTGTTAAGAGGATGAAAAGACAAACTATAGACTGAGAGTAAATATTTACAAACTGCATATCCAACACAAGACTAGTATCTAGGAACATGTAAAGAACTCTCAAAACTAACAGCAAAAAAAAAAAAAAAAAAATCACCAACAATCCCATTAGAAAATGGGCCACAGACATGAGACATTTCACAGAAGTGGATATACCAATGACAGCTAAACACATGCGAAGATGTTCATCATCTTTAGCCATCAGGGAAAATGCAAATTTAAACCACAATGAGATTATTACTACACACCTATCAGGATAACAAGCTTGCAGAGAAACTGTGGGAATGTAAAATGGTAGAGCCACTTCGGAAAACAGTTTGCCAATTTCTTAAAAAAAAATAAACTTGCAACAACCATATGACTCAGCAATTGCATTCCAGGGAATTTATCCCAGAGAAGTGAAACTCATATTTCACAAAAACCTGAGCACAAATTTTTATATCAGCTTTCTCTAATAATCAAAACTTAAAAACAATGAGTCTTTCAATGGGTGAATGGTTAGACACACTTTGGTGCATTCTCACCATGGACTACTTCTCAACAACAAAAAGGGAATGAACTATTGATACACAGAACCTGCAGAGAATTATGCTGAGTGAAAAAAGGCAATCCCATACATATGATGTTGCTGAAATGAAAAAGTTATAGAAATGGAAAACAGTTTAGTGGCTTCTAGGGGTTAAGGAGAGGGTGGCTAGGAAGGGAGGGAAGTATATGTAACTAGCAAAGGTCACAATGAGGGGTCATGGGGATGATGGAACTGTTCTGTATCTTGCCTATATCAATATCAGTATCCCTGCTGTGACGTTGTGACATTGTATTACAGTTTTATAGAATGTTACCTTTGGGGGAAGCTGGATGAAGGGTACAGGAGATCTCTGTATATCATTTTATACAACTGCATGTGAATCTACAGTTATTTCAAAATAAAAGTTTTAATTAAAAAAAAAACACAACTAGAAAAAGCCATGCCAACAGTACAAGGTGAAAATTCCCAAAATTGACTCTGGTTCCGTGTATTAATTGTGATGCAGATGCATTTTGTGAACATAATCTTTCTTGGAGTTTTGTTTGTAATAATCCAGTGTAGAAGAGAAAGGAATAAAACAACATTAGCCAAGTGAATTTGTTTTCCTAACACAAACTTGCTGCTCGCCAGCAGTTGACCCTGGAGTGAGGAATGGGGTTCAGCTCTTGGTGGTGCTCAAAGCCCACCCACAAGAGGTCCTCCTGGCTGCGTGTTGGCTTCTCTTTGTAAACAGGAGGGAATGCAGGAAGAGCTGGTAAGAGTTCTGCTTTTCTGAGCCCAGTGTTCCTGATACCAAGAAAGGAGGAAAGTGTGGCACAGACACATATCAAGATCAGAAAAGACTCTCCTCATCTTTTGACTTCTGCCCTGATTTGCTGTGTCATCAGCAGACAGACAAGGCACAGATGAGCACGCATGCAAAATAGTTTCATTTCCTCCTGCCTAGAGCACTGTGGAGGAAGGGCAGCCCATCTGGGGCAAGGGCACGAGGAGTGACTGACCAGTGGCAGTGCAAAGACCCTACTTCTGGGATGTTGACCCCCAACATCTAAGCAAATGCTGCCTCCTCACCATGCAGGTAAGGCCACTGGTGTGACCATGCCAGAGGAAAGGAGGTAGAGCAAGGGTCTAAAAAAAATGATGAGAGATTCTATTATCAGCACCTAATATTTGACCTCTGACCTCTGGCTTCACTACAAGGGAACTGAAATGAGGAATAAATAAGGAACACCACAGTAGCTCTTAAAGTTTTTAGCAAAATGCTCCCTTAGACATCAGAGGAGATGAAGTGCATTCTCCAAGGATCCCAGGATGCAGCTTGAAGCAATTCACTACATACTAAAAATTTCTTCAACGTGGCATGTTTGCATAAGACTGCATATCTATTTTATCACTGTAGCAAAATAATGTGTTGAACTCCTCCCCACTGGGCAACCTGACCTTTCAGAGAGGTGGCCATACTTAACTCATGGCTTTGGGCATCCATGTCATGTCATGCTTGGCTGGGGATCTGGGCTGTAGAACTAAACTGCCTGGATCCAAGTTGTCCCTCTGCCCCTTGCTAGCTGCATAACTTTGGGCAAGTTCACTCTCTCTTTTTTTTTTTTTTTAGTTGTCCAGCTAATTTCTTTCTGTTTTTTTTTTTAGTAAAGATGGGGTCTCGCTCTTGCTCAGGCTGGTCTCAAACTCCTGAGCTCAAATGATCTGCCCGCCTCGGCCTCCCAGAGTGCTAGGATTACAGGCATGAACCACCACACACGGCCAAATTCTTAATCTTTCTGTGACTCAGTTTCTTTATACAATAGAGATAACAGTAATGCTGACTTCAGAACACTGTTGGGAGGATTAACAGTTAAAATGCATCAAACACTTAGCACACATGTTCAATAAACCTTAGTGTTTATTATTATGACTTACTCTCCGGCATTCCGCACCAGTCCTGAGATCCCACTTGAAAATCAGTGGATGACACAGCAGAAATAAGCTTGCTAGGGCAAAACCTGAAAAATTATTCCCATCTCAGGATACTGTTTTTTGTTACACTGGCAAGAATGTTTCGGCAGAGACGTCTGTTATGACCACGTTCAAGTGAGAATCCTGAGTCCATTGCAAATGAAACATGTCTCCCTTTTCCACCAAGCTGGCTAAGGATTCTTGCTCTATGCAATACTGATACGAATGAGAATACAAGGGATTGGGCCCTGCAGGTTTGTGTGTTAACACTCTCCATATTCCCCCCTTTTAACAAGAAGACAAAACTACATTTCAACCTTGGTGACACTATCCACGTCCTCTAGGGCAGCTACTTTGCCAACTCCATTAGGGAAGTCTGAAATGCTACGGGGAATGTTAACAGGGTTCACATGAGGGCCTTTGGTGGCAGGCTCTCGTTGGAATGTAGTGTAACAAGAACCTTCTGAAGCTCACCCAAGTTAAACACAGGATTTGTCACACACACGGCAAGGACATAAAACTGGTATATCATGGTGCCCCTGGTTGTGCTGAAGTGCGAGATCCTAGCCCGACCGCTGGAGCTAGGGCCCGAGGGCTCCGCATTGGGGTGTTTCCTTCTAATCAAATAGCCTTGGAAGCCAGAATTCTTTGTTGTGTGCAAGAAACAGTCACCAGCTGTTTTCTGTTTCCACCGAGGGCAGGACAGGAGGAAATAAAATGAATCAAACAGCACAGAGAGGATTTAGCTTAAATATAAGAGACAACATCCTGATAGGGAGGATTAGTAAGTAGTCGAGGAGAGCTGTGTGGGGAAGTGTGGAATCTCTGTCCTGAACATCTTTCCTAAAAAGCCCAATCTGGACTAAGGAGGGGAAGGCTCTGTCTGCACCAGTGATTAGCAGCTGGAAGTACAAAAATGGGTACTCATTTGCCAACTCCTGATTTTCTGAAATATTGGTGGAGAGCAAAAGGCCCTCCGTGCTGACAAATGCACCACATTCTCCCATAATCTCTTTTAAAATGTAAATACTGCAAGGGATCATATACATCAACCATTCCTACCGGTAGGAATTACCAGACGAGATAGCCTCCCAGAGCCCAACCGCGATGCTTCTCCAGGGAATGAAGGTTTAATGAACTCAGGAGAAAAATCCTGCGTCCACCCTGGACTGCAAGCCACAGTGGGCCCTGGGCACCAGACAGAAGGGCTGCTAGGAAGCCAGAGGAAAGAAGGGGAAGCAGGAGGCTCCCAAATCCCTTATCCTCTGCTTTACGCTTGTAGCAAAGTCTCCATCCACCTGCTGAGGAATGCTGAAAATGCCCTCTGTTCCACCTCTGCCATCATGTTAGGAATTTCTAATGTGGGAATTAGAAGATTGTTGAGATTCCTTTTAGATGCATCGTGCCCTGATGCCATGGTGCCTCTATTTCCCAAAAAGCCACACACTCTATCTTCAAAGGGAGCTCAGAGTCCCAAAGGGGAGGAGCCCCAACACGGATAAGAGCACAGTGGCATCCTCAGGGTTTCACGGTATCAAGCCACCATAGAAGAAGAGCTTTTATTAAGAAAATTAAGATATTATATATAATCTAATAACATAGCTGACATTTGTGGAGCCAGTAAAATATTCCAAGTGCTTTTATATGTTATTTCATCTAATCTGCACAACAACCCTCTATCATACTCATGCCAGAGTTGAGGGGTTGTCACACCAAGAGGTTGGGAATTGTGCAAAGCCTCCCAGCTGGGAAGCAGAGTATCTGGACACACACCACCAGACTCCCTGGGAGCGTGCTGTGTGAGCCTCTCCCTTCTCTGCCTTGAGTCTTTTCCCCATTGGCTCTCTCTGTGCTCTTCTTTTCCAGCAAACTTGTGGGTAAGACCAGATACATCAGGACAGGGAGGTACCAAAGGAATCCTAAGAAAGACAGCAAAGAGTGAGAGGCTTAGACCAGCCCATTTCCGGGAACCAGGGGAGAAGGCTTATCTCTTTGCCTTTCAGCCACTTCCTCCTCTGCTAGCAGAAGAGTAAACCCAAAGGGATGACACTCCTGCTGCCACTCCTCTCTCCTATGACCACAACCAGTCACCCTCTTCTTGCCCAGCCAGAGGAAAGCCTGCGAATCTTCGCTAACACAGTGCTAGGCGGCCAGTGCAGGGACTAGCAATCTAGCAGGCAAAATGAAACGCTTCTGCTGCTCCTGCATTACACACACCCTGTTTTCTTCTCTTCCTTCTTCTTCCTCTTCCTCCTCCTCCTCTTCTTCCTCCTCCTTCTTCCTTCTTCTTTCTTCTTCATCTTGAAAGAGTTTTGCTGTGTAGCCCAGGCTACAGAGTGCAGTGGCGTCATCACAGTTAACTGCAACCTCTCAGACTCCTGGCCTCAGTGGTCCTCTCACCTTGGCCTCCCAGAGTGCTAGGATTACAGGCCTGCGCCACCGCGCCTGGCCCTGTTTTCTTTTAAGACATCTCAGACCCATTTCTAACTCAGGCATAACATTCATCACAGCAGAACGGCCACTCGGTAAATCATGATGATGATGACAGCAAAGGTGTGGCCAGCTGGTCACACCAGCCCTGCTGTGCCACCACCCTGTCAACCCCCAGTGCTCCTCTGACAGTGCTCAGAGCACCCCATTTCGCTGCCTGGGCCGATTATGCATGGAAGTGGGAGCAAACAGCTGTGTAGAGAGAGGAGCATGGATGGAGAGGGAGATGGGAGCCCGGCCTTGAGCTGGGGTTGGGAGTGGAGGGTCCGTGAGGGCTGCCCCAGGCCCTGGTCCCACAACCCAGCCAGAGGCTCTCGTCACCAGCAGGAGGTGGGATGTCCCGAACCCTAGTCTAGGAGCGCTCTCAACTTTCCAAGCCGTTGTCCCTTCTACAGGACTCAGGCACCATGGAGCTAAGCGTGGCTTCCTGGCCTCCCCAGCTAAAAGACAGAAAAGAAGTGCAGGTCGAGAGAAGGCCAGCCCGTGGGAAATGTTTGACTCCCAAAAGGACTTAAAGTGGGAGAGAATTAATTCTAGACAGTGAAGAGGAAGTGTTTCCACAGAAGGAAGAGTCTGAGGGAGGGAACGCAGAAGACAGAGGAAGGGGCCAACCCTTGGTCACAGCAAACACAACAGGATTCTCTCTGTCTCCACCTTCCCCCCAAAAATCCGAAGAGTCTTGGGAGCTGCTGGTATCTGTCAGAGGGACAGAGCAGCACATTCCTGCTCATTCCTCTGACTGTCAATGACTATTGCCCCTCAGTGAAACGTGTTAATAAAGCAATTTTTGGGGGGCTTGAGCTTTTAGGTTTTGATTTTTTAAAGTGGCTAGCTAGCTATTTGCGCTGCCTATGGGGATTTAGTCCAAGCTCACCTTCTCACATGAAAGCCAGAATGGTAACAATAGACTTTTCAGGAAAAAAGACATCATTTTTTTTTCTTTTTGGTGTTAGAATATGATTTAAATAAAAATGCAGGAAAAGAAGGTGACATGGGATGAGAACTATTGCCATGCCTCTGGCAAGAGGTGTACAATAAGAAAAAGTGATACAGGCAGGAGCCCACAAAAAGGCCAAGAAAGGCAAGAAAGGAAGAAAAGAAGAGGATCATGAAGAATGAATGTTAGGATCCACCATACATTTATTCCTGCTTTTATTTCTCCCATTTGGCAAAGTTGAAGCCAAAAGAGTTTGGGGACAAAATGATCAGACATTATCATTTTAGCTAATAAATGGGACTCGGTGTTCCATCTCCATCGTCTATATGGAAGTGCCCACTTGCTAACAGCCCCCACTTTCTTCCATGAAGAATCAGAAAGGAAAGATGCCTGGAGGGATCCCGGGAAGTGCACAGGCCAGCCCTCCCTTGGTTCTGTTGAAAGTCACTGGTGGGATGGAGAACTGCCTAGAATCTGTGGGGAGATCAGGGGGCAGTCACTCGAGAAGCAAACCCCCTTTGGTACTGATTCTGAGGCTTTGAGTAGGTTTCTGTTTTAGAGCCCTAGATTTTGAGATAAGTAGAATCTTCCTTGCAAAAAGTAGCCTAACTATCCATCAGGCAACTTTCATGGGTATTGGGTTCTTTAGGAGCAGAAAGCCCCGAAGGAAGGTCTTATCATGATCTGGGGACTTCAAGAATACGAAAAGATCTGATATTCAGTCATGCTTCATGCTCAGTGGTGGCTCTTAAGAGGAAAAAGGGACAGACTGAGGAGTCTGGGGACAGGCAATAAAAGCTGACTTCCTGAAATGTACACAGGGGGCTTTTACCTCCTACAAAGATTAAACAAAGATGTTGAATTTTCCACTGTTCATTTCTTAACCTGTGTAAAATAAACAATTAATTAGAAATAAACCCTGAATAAACAAATTTCTTTTAGATTAGCCCATGAAAGAGCATTTAATAGCTACACACCAATAAACTGATAATCACTCAAAGGAAGAGTAAGAGAAAGACCCCCAAGGGGGGGAAGGGTAAGGAAGAGAGTCTAGATAAATAACCGTATTTCCGACAAACAAGTATGCAAACAAAATAGACCCTGCAAAGTCACTGCGGAAAAAGAGAAGGAAGCTAAACAATGGCTTTATTGATTTAGGACATGTGGATTTCATTAGGGAAGCTGAATGCGTAAAAATGGGTTGTGATATCTGAACCGAGGCAGAGAGCAAAATTAGGTCACAGGGGTTCCTCGGACAAAAAGGAATGATGAATCTTTATTAGGTAATTGGACTCAGAGGTAGGAGGAAAAGCTAACTCTTTTCTTCCCCCAACCCCCCTTCAGAGAGATTTTAAGCCTTCAGAGGTAAATCCACATGCAGAACTGAAATGGTCCCAGGGACCCGCTCTACGTGACACAGCGGCTACTCTGCCAAAGGATCCCTGAGCCAGAAACCAGAGGTTCCCCGGGGAAAAACACTCACGCTGATAGGGAAACAAATAGCGTGGAGATCAAAGCAATGCATGTACGATATCCCAACGGCCTCGACGCAAAGCTACAGCTGAATTTGAAAGTAATAAAATAGCAATAATAATTTTTTTTTCACTGAAGACATTTTCCTCTTAAGAGCTCATAACCCATGGTAGCGTATATAAAAGCTGATATGCTATTCACGTGGGAACTTCATTTTAGAAATAGTTGTCACAGAGGCAAAAATCACTGAGTTGCTCTAGTGAGGAAGCTTTTGCTTCAACAACTACATACAAAGTGTGATGAAAATGCTTTTGCATAAACCTCTTAATTCAATTTTGACCTTTTGGCTTGACATGCTGAGTCAAGGCAAAAATATTTTAATTAAGAGAAATGGGTCTTTTAACTGTGTACAGCTTTCTTTCTGTCCCCTTCCTTCTTTGCGTTTTTTTTTTCTAGAATTTTCTTACTCTTATCTTGTGACCTAACCATCACTTCTTGCTTCCCACCAAGAACATGATCCCATAAACTGGCTCTTCCCTGATACCCTTGCATGTCCCGTTGCCCCAGGATCCCGTTCTCCTAAGACTAGTCCAGGGGAGAGCTGCTCAGGTCAACCAGCCTCAGGAAGGAGTTACAGGCTTAGGGATGTACCCCCATCAGATAACAGTTACACTTCAATGGTTGCCTTAGGTACATTTCAATACACAATGTTATTAATGGAGCCAAATAACTATGGAAGAATTTACTGGGCAAAAAATGCAATCACCTTTTATATAACAGAGGAGTAAATCATATTTTAGAACATCCGATTTATGCAAAGTATCCTGCTAACCTTAAAATGACACAGACAAATACAGCACTGAACCAACCCATCTGTAAGGATTTCAGACTTAATGAAGGAAGGAAGTTAAGCAACGGTACTAGGTGGCTGGTGTGTAGCACAAGGCAGGCGCACAGAGACCTGGAGTATAGAAGGGCTCTTCCCCAGGGGAAGGGACGGGGAAAGACACACAAAGCAGTGTGTGTCTATGTTTTCATGAAGGGTCCAAAAGGTGGGTTAGGGAGGATCAGGGCACATAAAAAAAAAGCTTACACAAACATGCGAAGGGTCCTACCAGGAGGCTGTTACCTTAGTCCTCAGTCCTGTCTGAGGACTAAGGTAACACACACAGCCTGAGACAGTCTGCAGTGTAGACAAGGAGAGAGGGCTTCCAACTCATAGCCGCCCTGCCAGCCAGTGTAACCCAGCCTGGGAACCCGACTGCCTCCGAATGGAGGTGATGTCTACAGATAGGTGGGAGCAGAAAGGGCTGGAAAAACGTGGCATTCCGTGTGGCAGGCCCCAAATGCCAAGCCAAGGAGTTTGAACCTAATTCCGAGGGCATCAGGGAGCCTCAGAAAGTACGGAATAACCTTTTCAGACTCACGCATGTGCAAGTGTATGTGACTCTGTGTGTGTGTGTGATGTCCGTGTGCCTAGGTGTGAGTGTGAGGGTCTGTGTGTGAGTGTATACATGGATGTGGATCCCCGTGGGTGTGTGTAAGTGTGCGTGTCTTTGTGTGAGTGCATGTGTGTAGATTTGCGGGTGTGTTTGCGAGCATGCAGGTGTCTGAATATTATGTGTGAGAACTGCGTGCCTGGGTGTGTGTACTTGTACTTGCGTGTGACTGGGGATGTCTCAGTTCGTTCAGGATGCTGTAGCAAAATAGCTGCGACTGGATAATTTTTGACAACAGAAATGTATTGCTCACAGTTCCGAAGGCTGGGAAGTCATTAAGGCACCAGCAGATTCAGTGTCTGGTGACGGCTCGTTCCTCACACATGGCACCTGTGTGTCTCACATGTTAGAGGGGAAGGGGCAACAAGTTCTCTCAGGCCTCTTCTATAGCAAGGGCACTAGTCCCATTCCCATGAGAGCCCTCATGACCTAACCACCTCCCGAAGGCCCACCTCTAACGCCACGGCACTGGGGCTCAGGCATCAACATACGAAGTTGGGGGTCACCCTCAGACCACAGTGCGGGGAGGTGCTGACAGTGACGGGCGAGTCAGGGTGGAGGGAGAGCGGAGCTGCATGCGGTGGAGACTGAAGGTGCTCCGACATCAGACAAGAGTTCACCTGATTCTGGACGTATCGGCCTTGGGAGTGAGGGCTGCCATCCTGAGGGCCTCTGTGCCCAGCCAGGACCCACGCCTGTGGCATTGACCCCATCCATTGACATCTCCTCCTGCCCGTCACTGAGGGATGCTCTTCACCCCTGCTTGCTTCCTCCCCTCGGAAATGCAGGTCTTCCTCCTCTTCCTCGTGTCCTATTTAAAAAAGAATACACACACATGTCTGTGTGTGCATAAGTGTGTGTACATATATGTGTGCGTATATAATTTTGAAAACAGGGAACAGGGAAGAGATATATGATAGGGTTTTATTTGAATCCTGTTCTTCAACCTGTCACTTATTTGCAATGGGACCTTGGACACGTCATGTAACTACTTTCATCGTTCTACAAATGTTGGCTGAAAGCCTAACAGGTGCCGGGCCCTGTGTTGCTTCTTGCTGGGGCTACTCTCAGGAACAAAGCAGAGGGGGAGCCCACCGTCTAGCAGGGAGCTAGATGTGAGGACAGAGCACACAGTGTGGCCGCCACACTGAGGAAGGGGCTGGGAGTCAGAGGTGCGGGGTGCGCTGAGGGAGCGTGTCCGGGGGCCCTGCCTCCCTCGGGGGACTGGAGGAAGTGTCCTTGGCTGTTACGTGGGCGTGTCGGCCCTGGCCTGATGGCGCGCTATGAGGATCACACCTGGTTACGTGAGCCCCAGCGTCCGATTAAACACTGGCGATGACTGTGGTGGCAGCCCAGTCGCCGAGCACCTCAGGAGCATCTCAGACAATCGCTCAGGGGCACAAGCATCCAGGAGCCGGAGCCCAGAACTGGGAGCCAAGCCGGGGGGACCGACTGTGCCCCCAGTGCGGGGAGAACAGGGGCACCGCTGCTGGGCTCCTGCCTTCCTGGCTGGGCCCGACTCTGCCCTCTTTCCCACCAACACGCAGCACCATCTGAGACCGAAAGGCGAAATGTGTGTGACCGAATCAGAGCCACACAGACTTTTCCAAATCTTAAGTGCCTCTCCGGTCGTTCCCCAGATTGAAGTCTCCCTTTCTTCTGAAGTGTTCAAAGTGGTTGAACACAGCTTTTCCATTACCTGGCAATAGACACCCTGTGTTCACCGAACCATTGGCCTATTGAAGAGAATTGTAGTGGCTTTCTTAAAAAATGTGGTCAAATATGCATAAGATAAAATTTACCATTTTAGCCATTTTAAGTGCACAGGGCAGTGGCATTAAATACATTCGCATGTTGCGCAACCATCACCACCAATCCATCTCTAGAGCTCTTTTCATCTCACAAAATGAAACTCTGTCCTCATTAAACAACTCCCTATTCCCCTTCCCCAGCAGCTGGCGGCCGCCATTCTGCTTTCTGTCTCTATGAATTTGACTACTCTAGGGCCCCCATATGGGTGGGATCACATAGTATTGTCCTTTGGTGTCTGGCATCTTTGACTTACCGTAATGTCCTACTGGTTTTTAGAAGTTATTGCAGCTTCCACATCTGTAGGAACCTGGGAGGCAGGTTAAACACACATCTGGCTAGAGAGTTATCACAGCATAGCAAGGCAAGAGTCTTGGTGGAGCCAGGCTACCCAGGGTCGAAGGCTGGGCCCAGCACCATGAGCTGTGTGACGTAGGGTAAGTCACTTAAACTCTCTGTGTCTGGACTTCCTCACATGCAAAATGGACATAATGACAGTACATATTCATGGGGCCTTTTTAAGGATTAAATAAATTAATATATGTAAAACTGTAAAACCTGGCACAAAGTTGACACTGGACAATTATTAATAAAATTTAAAATAAAGGACACACCTGACCATATATCTAAAATATAAAATTATAAAGTTTATATACTCACAAAATACTTAAATATTTTTGAAGCGATTATTATAAAGAAAGCAAAAAACATCTACTCTCAGAAAGAATACTATGCATTCATTTGGAAATTCCACATGAATTTTCTATTGGAAACACAGACATTTTTTGAAAAAATATGACAGCCTTCAGTCTTAAGAAAAGATAAGCTCTAAAGGGATTCTAAAAGGGTTCACAAAAGATATGGCCCAAACCTCCATTTGACAGACTCCACAACAAGAAGGGTGGGCAAAACAGGTCCCATTCTAGAAGAGAAAAGTAAAACATAAAACACAATGTGATTAAGCAAAATATTGCAATGTTGGTAATGTTCAGAGGTTGAAATTTGGAGATACTATGTACGCAATGAACTCTCAAAAAGTAAAACAATTCTCTATTATTGCATATTTATGGAAGAAATTTCCCCATTATTGAACAAAAAAATGGCTGTTTATCTTAGAAAACCCATTTTATGGATTCTAAAAGGTCAACAAGATCATTTTTGAATATAGATTTTGCAAACAGAATTCCTTGTCCACATATTAACTTTCTCCCTCCAGTCTTCTCTTTCTCAGTCAGAGGCCATCACTGCCACATCATGGCTTGACTTTGCAGCTACATCTTCCAAAGACCTGTTGTTATCCCCCACCCCAGCCCCTCAACCCTCCCAAGGACTTCTGCAGTGAAGCTAGGCTGCCTCCAGGTAAGATCTGCATTGTCCCTTCATTGGATCACTGATTGGCTCTCCACCCTTCCCGTTTATGATTTTGGCATGCAGTAAGCTTTGAGTTAGACCAACATTGAAGGAGCCTAGTTTATGCGCCGGGGATCCTTTGTAAGGGTCATTTCCATCAGGGCGTGGGCTTAGGAGTCTTGACAACTTGGATCGAGTCCCTGCTCTTGTCCTAGGTCACAAACCAAGTAGTTCTTCACTTCTAGCAGGACTGTAGGACAAAGAATTCAATTGCTTTGACTCTACAGAGGCTGTTTCAAAAGTACAGCTTTGTTTTTAGAAAGAATAGTCATAATTCTCTCTTATCTTAAGCTTTTACTTGGCTTTTTTTGTGCTGTGCTGGCCTGACTAGAGTCTGTTGTCTTAAAGGGTTTTTCTGAACTGTTTACTCAGGAAGCGCATGGAATGCAATCTCACAAGTAAAGCCTATGTTTCCATTATTTACTGGCATTCTTTGTTTTCGTGTATCAAATATCTCCTGCCTTACCCAAATATTTTATGTGCCAATAAAGACCCAAGACTTTAACCACAGGGAAGGGAAAGGGGAACCAATGGAAATTAGTGAAATCCCAATAAGAAAATATTTCATTAACTTTATCTTTAAAAGTAGGTTTTCAAGGGTACTAGAAAATTCTCCTAACGTTGTTTCATTAGAAAGAAAACACAGTGTATGTCAGAGTATGAAAACAGGAAAAGGTAAGAGAATAGCCGTTGTTTGATCATTTCAATCAAGGGGAAATTTGTCTGAGGTAAACAGTTCTCAGAAATAGCAATCATTTCACGAACTTGATTTTTTCAATGGTTTTGGTATCCTCCAAGTCCACCCTCTTTAGGACTATGAAAGCCAGCGTGAGTCAATAGGTGATCTTAGGACTTGAAAGAAATAACATGAGACCCAAAGTAGTGATAACTTTTCTAACAGGGAGTAACTTAGAGATAATACTGTCTAATGTGTAGGGATTGAAAAATGAAAAAAAAAAACAGAATTAAATGTCTGACAATAACAGCATGTAAATTGATTGAGAGGTAATTGGAAGTAAAGCATAAGGACATATTTAGATTATTCTAAAGGATAAAATATTGATTAACATTTTCTCTTGATTAAAGAGAATCAAGATGCTAAGAGTTCTATCTTTAAAAACACTAATAAATGGATTTCTAGCAAACTCTAGCAAACTTCTAGCAAAACTCATCAAGAAAAAAGAGAGAGGTATAAATAAACAAGATTAGGACTGAGATAAAAAGGTAACAAAACCACGGATGTAGCAGAGATTATAAAGATAAAAAAGAATATTGTAAACAAGTTTATAAAAATAAATTTGAAACATATTAAATGGAAAAATTCTTAGAAAAATACAGATTACAAAAAATGACTCAAGCAATAATAGAAAATATGAATGGCTTGATAAATATTAACAAATTTTAACCAATAGTTTAACATTTTCTTACAATAAACTTACCTAGATGGTTCTACATGTGAGTTCTCTCAAAATTCAGAAACAGATCATTACAATCTTACCAAATTTCTTCCAGAAAGTAGAAAAAGAAGAAACATTACCTTATTTTACAAAATTAGTATAATTTTTCCCAAAACCAGGAAAAAAATTTATGTATGAAAATAGAAGCAAAAACCCCAAACAAGGCCGGGCGCGGTGGCTCACGCCTGTAATCCTAGCACTCTGGGAGGCCGAGGCGGGCGGATTGCTCAAGGTCAGGAGTTCAAAACCAGCCTGAGCGAGACCCCGTCTCTACCATAAAAATAGAAAGAAATTAATTGGCCAACTAATATATATAATATAAAATCAGCCGGGCATGGTGGCTCGTGCCTGTAGTCCCAGCTACTCGGGAGGCTGAGGCAGGAGGATTGCTTGAGCCCAGGAGTCTGAGGTTGCTGTGAGCGAGGCTGACGCCACGGCACTCACTCTAGCCTGGGCAAGAAAGCGAGACTCTGTCTCAAAAAAAAAAAAAAAAAAAAAAAAAAACCCCAAACAAAATATTGAAAAACTGAATTCTGTATAACATAATCTTATATAATACATATCTTACATCATAATCAAGTAAGTCTATTCTAGGAATCTAAAGTGAGTTCAAATGCAGAAAAAAATTAATTAACAATTGATATAATAGATCAACTAGGGGAATCGATCATCTTAACAGAATCAGAAAAAGCATTCAATGAAATTCAAAATGCAATAGACTAAGAATAGAAGAAAATTTCCTTAATGTAAAGGTATCCATAAAAAACAACAGCAAATACCTTATTTAATGATGAAACATTAAAAATTATTCCTTTTGAAATCAGGAACAATTCAAGGGTATTCATTCTCATTTCTATTCAATATTGTTCTGATGGTCCTAGTCGTCCTAAATAAGCAAGAAAAAGAAGTAAAAAATATAAGGATTGGAAAGGAAGAAACAAAATTGTTACTGTATGCGAGTCATGTGATTGTATGCATAGAAAATCTGAAAAAAATTACAAATTGTTAATATTAGAAAGTCTAGCAAGGTTACTAGATATAATCCCAATTTGAAAGAGTCAATTGTATTCTCCAAACTAATAACATTTAGAGTTTTGAATTTTTAAAAAAATGCCATTTATAATATCAAGAAATATATATATAATACTTGGGCATAAATTCAAAAATATGTGCAATGTCTTTCAGCAAAAGTATTCTATCGATATATATTAAAAGGATTTTTAAGAGACTTAAATATGAATAAATGGAGGGACATACTAACTTTATAAAGACCAGAAGGCTCAATTTTGCAAAGATATCAGTTCTTACAAAATTGATTTATAGTGTTAAAAGAAAAACTTTAGACAAATTAAATTCAATACTTTATCTGAGCAAAGAATGATTCATGAATCAGACAGCCCTCAGAACTAGAAGAGGTTCAGAGGGCACCACCCAGGTGCATGAGCAGAGAGCTCTCATAGGCTGAATATGGAAGTAAAGTAGAGAAATCATCTGATTTGCTACAGCTGGGCATTTGCCTTATTTGGGCATGGTCTGATCAGTTGGTGGCCTGTGATTGGCTGCTGAAACTCAGCCATTCGTTACAAAAAAATATATACTGCTAAATTAGGTTTAGGTTTGTTTACATACGAAGTAAGGTTGCAGTTTGTTACGCGGAAACTCAAGGGACAGAGACAACCTCAGGCTAATTGGCCTCCTGCTTTTTAAATTTAACAATAGATTTAAATCCCCAAATGATTTTTCTTGGAAATTTATAAACTAATCGTGAGTTTTATATCAAAGAGCAAAGAGCTTATGGCTGTTAAAATACCCTTGAAGAAGAAAAAGAAGGTAGAAGAGATTTCCCCAATGACATATCAAGGCTTACTACAATGCTATAGTGATTACGAGAGTGTGGTCTATCTTAATAGTATCAACAGACCAACCAATGGGACAAACCGAAGGGCCCAGACTCAGACTCACGCACAAGTGTAAACTTGATATTTATTAGAAGTGACATTGCAGAGGAAAAGTTGGACTATTCAGATAGTGTGAAACTCCCGGATATCTCTGTAAGAAATTATGTTGGCTCTCTATCTCATAACTTACTCAAAAATTAATTCCTGATGGATCAAGGATTTAAA
Source organism: Microcebus murinus (assembly GCF_040939455.1). NCBI lineage: Eukaryota > Metazoa > Chordata > Mammalia > Primates > Cheirogaleidae > Microcebus > Microcebus murinus. The sequence goes on along the minus strand of NC_134108.1, from coordinate 16,158,174 downwards.
TGGGGAAAGCAAAAGTTTTAAACTTTTAGAAGAATATCTCTATTCTTAGGAAATACACACTGAAGTATTTAGGGGTAAAGAGCCATGATTTATTTACCTTACCTTTAAATGTTTCAAAAGAGAAAGAGAGAGAAAAATAGGAGAGAGAATGCAAAAGGAAATGAGGGTAAAATGTAAACAATATGTGAACAATGGAATAGGGTATGCCGGGGTCTTTTGTACTATTTTTATCTTTTCAACTTATCTATTAGCTTGAAGCTATTTCAAAATAGAAAGATGTTTTTATAAAAAACTTTAAGAAAAATAAGAGAACATCTTTTATCACCTCAGGGTATGGAAGCTTTTCTTAAACATAATTCAAAGGGTGACAATCATAAAGAAAATATTGACAAAATAAATTACATTAAAAGAATTTCTGTTCATTAAAAGATACCATAAAGAGAGCGGCAAATACATACCATCAACTGGGAGAAGATATTTGCCACACATAAAACTGACAAAGGATTAGGATCTTGAACATACAAAGAATTCCTATGAATCAAATTCCTATGAATCAATTCCTATGAATCAAATCATATATATATGTGTATATATATATATATATATATATATCTTGCTATGTGCCAAGGTCCATTTAAAAAATAATAAATAACCCAATGGGAAAATGGGCCAAAAACTGAATATTTCACTAAGGAAGAAACCAAATATTAATAAACATTAAGAGATGCTAAGCTTATTTGTAATCAGACAAAATGAAAATTAAAACCTCAATGATACATAATGTCAGCCCCACATGACTGGCAAATAATAAAAATCTTGGCAATATTAAGTATTCATGAAGACGTGGAGAAACAGGCTGTCTGCTATGCTGCCTGCAGTACAAAAGTCAGTACAACCTTCAGCAATGCCTGTTACAGTGGCCCATCAATTCCACTCCTAGAAACTTAGAGACACAAGCAAAATTCTTGTCCATGTAACCAGGAGATGCACATAGAATTATTTATAACAACAGTTGTTCATAATAACTAAAAAGACTGTAAGCAACCTGAAATGTCCATCAACAGTGAAATGAATAAATAACAATGGTATATTCATAGAATAGAATACCAAATATCTACATACAGCAGTATGAACCAGTTTTAATAATGTTGAAAGGGGAAGAAGGAAGACCCCAAAAAACTCAAGCAGTCATGGAAGGGTGAAATTGTAAAACATGAGGAGTTAAGAAGAAGCAAGGTCATTTTAATCGCAGTCAAAGAACAGCATGACCCATTTAGGAACTGCAAATGCATAGCCATCTTCCCCGCCATGGCAGGTTTCCCTCATGTAGAACTCTGGCATACACAAAGTGACTTCTGGACACCTTCGTATGAGCCATGAGAAATTCTGTATAAGTGACTTGCTCATTGAGAATAGTTGCAGAAGGAGAGAAGTGAGGTTAGAAAGCAAATAAAAGAGATAAAGCAGATAGAAAAGGAACAGAGATTTTTACAATGAACTCCTCTCTATTAAAACTGGTTCGTACTGCTGTATGTAGGTATTTGGTGTTCTATTCTATGAATATGCCATTGTTATTTATTCATTTCACTGTTGATGGACATTTCAGGTTGTTTTCAGCCTTTTTACTTATTATGAACTGTTGTTATAAATAATTCTATGTGCATATCCTGGTTACATGGGCAAGAATTTTGCTTGTGTCTCTAAGTTTCTAGGAGTGGAATTGATGGGCCACTCTAACAGGCATTGCTGAAGGTTGTACTGACTTCTGTACCGAAAATGAAATCCTGTGCTCATACCTACTCTCTGGTGGCACTCCAAGGAGAGAAAGAGCAAAGATGACTATAAGGCGTGATGGAACATAATGATTATAAACGCAGAATGAAGTCTATGTTAACTGGATATTGGAGGGGTATTTTAAAAGTTGATGACAACTCATTTAAGGTTGTCCCTGAGCTTTTTCTATCTCAAGCACTTAAGTTACTCTGTGTCTCTGAGATCACAGTGAGAGTTATCAGTTGAGTTTTTACTAATAAAAGTCAGAGAATTTTTGTGTCCAGAAAGAAAAGCTCTTATCTGCTTACCCAATCATTTACTGTAGCGGGGCTTAAAATTAGTATTCAATGTATTAAAGCTATAAATTAAGAATCTCAGTTTTTATGAACATTCACACTCATTTTGCAAATCTTATTTCTTTTTTATTTAGAAATATAGCAGTTGTCCAAAAATAAGAAGAGCTATTTTTACATTCCTTGGTGAATGTTTAAATTAACTCGTAAGTTCTCTCTCAAATACCAAAATTTTCTTAGACATTTCTTACTACAGTTTTGTATTTAATACATCTGAATTGCTCAAGTCTTTCAAATGCCTGTCAAGTAGATTTAACAAATTTAATAATTACATTCTTTCCTAGCATTCAATCTACTATTGTAACTCAGACTTTAAAATATAGGAAAGCCAATTATTTTCACCTCACATCTCTTAAAATCAGATAAAGCATACTCAAGGTAGCATAGTAATGACCGAACTTATTACATTCCTAAGATCCCTACACATACATATCTTACATAACAATATCAACATTACAGTGATCTTTTTATCCTGGATTTACAAACTTGTTCAGTGAATTCCAGCACTAGTGCCTCTGGCTGGCCACAGCAACTGGGGTGAGTCCATTTAGAGATCTTACCCTTGGACTGGCCACTACTGACTCGACAATACTATCCTAGCCATCAGCCAACAAGCTGAGCCCTGGCTTAAACTTAGGCTCTGTCTTCTTATCCAACCATTTACTGAAATACTTTCGTAACATTTTTCTGCATGCCCCCACATCCCTCCAATTCCCTGCCCCAGCCAGATTGCGACATTTTTATGTCTTTTCATTTGTAGCCTTTAATATTTTATTTTTTCATTTGTTTAATTATTTCTACAATCATTTACCTACATAAGACTAACCCAGAGGGAGGAATTAATGCTCTGAAACATAAATTCAGAAAGGCATTGCATGCTTGGCTAGAAGATGAGCCAGAGATAAAAATTGTGTTGTGTCTGACAAGCAAGGGTTGGTAAATAAAACATACTTCAGTGCCCATTATTACTAGCTTAAGATGTGTAAATGTTCCTGTTCATGTCTGTCTATTGCAGACCTTACCAGGGGAGCACACAGTTGCTACTACAGTGACAGCAGCAATCTAAATGTAATTAGTTATTGCCCTTACCTGCTAGTGCAAGACCTTGGGCACCTCTAAATTCCACCCAAATATTTCCCAGGGGTCCCCCACAAACGTGTCACATGTTTTCATAAACAAACTCACTCATGCAGGTGAGGCAACATTAGTTTTCATTTAAGTATTTTTCAGTGACCTGCCTCCAAGGTACTCAAGACCCCTGGGGTGACATGGGTGTCACTCTGCAAGAGGACTCCAAACTAGAATCCTTCTGGGTATAGAGCTTGATGAAATAGTTTGGGGAAATGGTTCTCTCAGCTTTTCTTTTAGCTTTTAGCTTTGAAAGAATCCAGCCAAGATGAGCCCTAAACAGGGAAGGGACCAGGAAGGGAGATATATAAAAGAAAGAAAATGTAAGCGATGATAAGTGCTGGAATGGATGCAACTAGATGACTCCTTATGGTGGAGTGTGGTCATAGGGCTTAAAGAGGAGTGAAAGTTAAATTAGAGTTTCTCAGCCGTTGCCAAGATAGTAAATAACAGAAAGGAAGGAGGAAGGATTATGCCGGAGAAAGATAAGAACTTTCCTCTTAACTTCCTTCAATGTGTTTCAGCATGCCTTTGCCCAAACCTCACCTCAACGTTCTGAGAAGGAAATTTATTTGCGGTTCTTCAGTTGACATTTCTTTTCCCCAGGTTTACCTTGCAAACCTCACAGCCCTAAGATAAAGTCAAAACAATGAAATTCGGTTTATTAGTGCTGCTGCAATTATTAAACTCCATTTTCTCTTTGGGGAAATGTGCATGTCATTAGGATTAGAAGATTGTCCCCAAAAGTGTTTTCACAAGGATGCTGAAGGATACACTCTTCCTAACGGAAACAAAATCCAAACAAATGTCCACCAGTGAGTGAACCAGCTACATTAAGACCCGTATAAAGGAAGTCATTTCGGATGGCCCATTTATTCATGCATTCAACCAGTATTTTTTGAAGAGCGCTGTGTGTCAGGCACTATTCTAGTTTCTTCAGAGTAAAGAAAGCCAGCAGAATGTCCCACCCTCCTTGAGCTCACATGCTAGGAGGCGGGGGAGGGGTGGTGGAGAAACAGTAAACAAAATAAGTAAGGAAAGCATATTGTATGTTAAGATGTTGAGAAACTCTATGGGTAAAAATAAAGCAGTGAAAGGGAGTAGACAGGCCATGAAGGGGGTGCCATTTAGAATGGGGAGACAACTGAAGGGGACATTTGAGTAAGCACTTGGAGGAGGCAAGAGGGGGCCACATGGATATCGAGTTAAACTGCATTCCAGGCTCACGGAACAACAGCTGCAAAGGCTCTGGGGCAGGAGCAAGCCCGATGTGTGCAAGGAACAGAAAGGAAGCTGGTCAGTGGGAGAAGAGAGAATGATGGGGAGAAGAGTAAACCAGAGGGTCGGAGAGGTCAGGTCATGCGGGGCTTATTGTAAAGACTTTGGCTTTCATGCTGAGTGACATGGGAGGTCACTGGAAGGCTCTGAGCAGATGGGAGACGTGATCTGATTTATGTTTTACGAGATGCCTCTGGCTCCTTTGTCAACAACAGATAGGAGTCAGATAAGAGCAGAAGAAGGGAGGCCAGGAAGGAGGCTATTAGAATAACCCAGGTGAGAAATGATGAGTCACAGTGACAACAATGGAGGTGACACTGTGTGACAAAGTTCTACATACATTTTGAAGGTAGGGCACATGAATTTGCTGACACATGGAATGTGAGGTACAAGGGGAAAAAAAGAGAAGAAAAAACAATTCCAAGGTTTTTGGCTTAAGCAACTGGAAAGATGGAACAGCTGTGAACTAAATGGCAATTCTGCCAGAAGAGCAGATTCTACGAGCTTTAACTACAGTGCTGTTTCTGTAGGTTCAAGACATTTGAGTATCAGTCATTTCATATGGTTTAACCTCACATAAATGTATATGCATTGACATAGGAAGATACCATAGAAATATTTTTGAATAGAAAAAGGAGGCTACCGAATTGCAAAAGTCAGATGATTCTATATGTGAAAAAATTGAGAGTATATGTGGGACCCTGAGACTTGGAATGGGAGTATTTGGCTTGATGTACTCAAGAGCCTTAAACTTCCAGAGCCTTTGGGACCCTCTGGGATTGCAGAAGTGGCCTACTGCCCTCTGCTAAGACTAACATTGCTCCCTTGCTTGAGGACATTATAGAATAGTCTAACTTAAAAACAACATGTGAGCATCTCGGGATCTATCCCCGCCTGCCCTTCTGGACATCACACCGATAATTAGGATGAGGTCACACAAGCCAGCATGGAAAGTGGTGAGCCTGCCTAGGCAGCAAAGAGTCTCTAAGCGAAAGCAGCTTCAGGCCCTAGCCACCTTGTGCTAGCAGGAGCTGGGAGGGCACACCTAGGGCTGGATCCTGAGGTCCTGGACCAAGGAAGACTAAATATAAACTTGAATAAGGGAGGGAGCGTTTACTGATATGGAAGCACACTTGTGATTCAAAATTCAGCCCACTTGCCAGGACCCCAGCGGGTGATGCTAACATGCTGCTAGGAGGGCTCTGGGCCTCTTGGAAGACATATTTGCAGTAAGTGCAGGAGAAATGCTAGGACTGCTATGGCAGACAGTGAAGGAAGGAGGCTCTTAGAAGTGAGCATGCCAGAATGGGTCGGCCACACGCAGCTGAAAAGCCTGTTCACCTGAGCAGTGAGGACAGGGCTGGTTAGAAGGGAGTGAGCCTCATCACAGAGCTCCGTGGCAGCTGTCCTCTGTAGGCTGGGGCTGGCAGCAGGAAATGTTGTCACACAAGTGAACTCCTCGTAGCCATGAGGCTAATAGGATACTGAAATAACAGAGGCAAGTTGGTGATGCTTAACCATCAGTAGCAAGCTGGATGCGATTCTTGTGGGTAAGAATCCAGAAGGGCCCGACTAGAAAGAGCTACGTTGACGAGTAGTGGGATGTGGCTGCAAGAGAGATGGTGGCTGATAAGGATATTGCTCAAACTACATAACAAAAATGTATAAAGGATGTATGATCAGGAAGCAGATCATATCCAGGTCTGACCTAGAACCCATTGGCTGGGGGAGAGCCCAGGTGCCCAGAGGGGCTGTGCTTCCACCAGAAAACAAAGTAAGAGTCACAATAAACTTTAAACTGTAGCTTCCACCTACTTACTTCAAGAATCTCATGCCAGGATGTCAGCAGGCAAGGAAAGGGTCACCATCTTGGACATTGCAACTGACCCAGGCACACTAACCCAGATCATCACAGGTGGCACTGAAGTGACACAAGGGGGCAGGAAGGGATATTTTTGGCACCCATGTGATACATTGAGGCATCTCTTTACACTTCCCTGTCTAATTTTGATGGGAAATGGGCAAATGCATCAGTCACCCCCTGAGAAAGGCATGAGGTCAGGTCATCCCACCAAATATGCCACCTAGACCAGGACAAGTGCCAGCCGAGGGTAAAGGGATCAAGAATGGCTGGTGGGGGAGAAAATATGCATAAGTGGAAGCCTCAGGACCAGCTGCTGTGGCAGAGGCTGTAGTTTATCCCAATAATCTACCTTCTGTAGATGTATCCAGGAATCAAGCCTAACCAGAATTCTGCAGGAGCTTCTCACAGTTGGGGTAAACTTACTACATGAAGCAAGTGGACCCAAGCGGTGCAAGGTGCAGACTGTAGTGGCTATTGTGGTGCACTGCCCAGATCCCCCCTGAGGACTGGGGCATCTGCTTCTAGCTGTCAGGAGTATTGGCTGCCAACAGCTCATAGTTGAGACACAGAAAAGCCTCCAACAGAAGGAAGCTGCCTTGTCCAAGGTCATGTCCCCACCCACACGCATACTGACACACACACATAAACACACACAAGAGCAACCCACATCCAATGACAAGTTGCTGATGCAGAGGTATAAAGGTCCATCACCCCTTCCCTCGATTTGAGGTGGCTCCAAAGGGCCGTCCAAGCACCAGAGCCCCGTGGGAGCAGCCGAGGCCACTGTTGCAACCGTACTGCACCTCAACTTCTGCCTTTCCCAATCCTGCTTCGTTTACTCCTTCACTGAGGTTGTTCCCAAGAGCACACCCCCATAAACCTCCCACACACAGATCTCCATCTGGCATGGGTTGGATATGTCCCCAAAGTTCATGCATTGGAGACTTAATCCCCAAAGCAACAGCATCGAGAGGTGGGACGTTTAAGAGGTGAATAGGTCACAAAGGCTCTGCCCTTTGTGGATTAATGCCACTATCACAGTTGTGGGCTCATTATTGCAAGAGTGGTTTTGTTATAGAAGGGAGATCAGCCCTCTCTTCCTTTCTTTATCACATGTGTCCTGCACGTTCTCTTGCCCTTCCGCCCTCCACCATGGGCTGAGGCAGCAAAATGGCCCTCACCAGATGCAGCTCTATCTTAGACTTCCCAGCCTCTGGAACTGTTTGAAATAAGCTCTGTTCTTAATGAACTACCCAGACCTGGGTACTCTGTTGTAGTAGCACAAAACAGACTAAGACACCATCTCTGAGTCTTTTCCCAGAAAACAGTGCCTGCGATACTATTTCAATTTTGTAAGAAGATGGAGAAAGGGAAGCAATGGCTTCTGCTTAGTTCCTTGCCCCGTCTCTTTAGACCTTTCTCCTACAAACACTCACATCTTCTTCTCCTCATCTACATTTTGTTACTCCAAAATAAAAACAAACGTCAAAGACACTCCAGTCTCCCCAGAGTGTTGTCTTATCTCTAGTACGTGCATTATGTAGGTAGCAATGAACAAAAGTGGATCCGAGCTGCCCCATCCCAGGGTGGCTGTAGTCTATGCACAGAGACCTTCTCAGGAAAATGTGAATAAAAGAGAACTTTGCTCTTGCCCTTTCAACTTTGGACTATGTAGCAAATATTTTTTATCCTCCACTAGGTTAAAATCACGCCAATCCAGACAGTGTACAGTTTATTACAACTCTGTTCCCACGGGGGTAGCCAGAACAGCTAATATTATTTTAATATATTGAAGCCAGACTTTTTTGGTTATTATTTGTTAGTACAAGCCAATAAGACCAACTAGCTCCTTTTTTCTTATCCTTCAGAACAATTGGGAGGTGTGTTTGAGTGGTTTGGTTTTTTTTTTTCTTTTTTTCTTTTGGTTTTTTAAAATCTCAAATGACTCATTTGGTGGGAACAAATTCACATGTCAGCATGTGGTCTGACCAACATGCTCTATCCATAGGAAAAAAAAAAAAAGCATAGCATTTTCAAATTAAGGTATATGCAGCAGTTATACATTCTTGTTTTAATTTTTTTCTTATTTTTAAAAATATGTTGACCAGCAGCTAGCCAAATAAGCAAAAACCATGTGCCTGAGATTGCCATAGTGGGAAGACTGGTCATCCCTTTGTTTAAATCTGGATAATTTGGTCGTAAGAAACAGAAAGTCATTTCAGTCAGCTTGAGTAAAAGGGAACTTATTGCAAGGAAAGAGGAGTATTTCGTGAAACTTGAACTGCATACATAAGAAATCCCAGTCTGCTGGCAACCGCATACTTACTTGCTCTGTCTCTTTTTCTCTCCCTTCCCCAGCCCACACCCATGGTCTCTCACCTCTGCTTCCCTCCGTGCCTTTGCCCCCTCCTCTGGCATCTCTTTGCAGACTGGCTCTCCCTGTTTCCTCACCAGTCCTCATGGCCCCAAAAGGCTGCTGCAGCCCCGTCTTCCAGCTGAAGACATCTCCTTGGAATAACATAGTCTTTCTGCCTCTTAAGTCAAATTTTTGTGATTTCTATCTGAGTGCTTTAGGTTGAGTCAGATGTCCCTGATCTACCTGTTATTAAAATATATAAAAACAATTGTCCAACCCCAATCTTTAGCAAAGCGTATGTGAATACTTGTAAGAATGAGGGTTGCCTTTTTCAAGGCACCTCACATGTATTTACCACATTTCTTGAATATGCATTTGGACCTCTTAGTAAATTCCACTCCATTCTCTCTGGCAGTGAGGTGAGAGACAAACTAGCCACCTCAGTGAATCTGTACATCATGTTTGGTTTTATATGGAGGTGCCCAACAGAGATAGGACTAATAATCCCAAGACTCAAGTGTGTATAATGCTTATTAAAAGTAAATGAGAGGCCGGGCGCGGTGGCTCACACCTATAATCCTAGCACTCTGGGAGGCCACGGCGGGAGGATCGCTTGAGATGGGGAGTTTGAGACCAGCCTAAGCAAGAGGGAGACCCCGTCTCTACTAAAAAGAGAAAAATTAGCTGGGTGTGGTGGCGAGAACCTGTAGTCCCAGTTACTTGGGAGGCTGAGGCAGGACGATTGCTTGAGCCCAGGAGTTTGAGGTTGCTGTGAGCTAGGCTGACGCTACCACACTCTACCTGGAGCAACAGAGTGAGACCCTGTCTCAAGAAAAAAAAAGTAAATGGGGACAGAGGGTAATTATTACAGTAGTTTTCAATATATTAGTAGAAGCATCATTTATTTTTATCTATATATACTAATTAAATAAATAAAATAGTAAAATATTAAATAAAATATACTAATTATGATATATAATTAGTATATCACATATAACTAATAAAATATACTAATTAAAACATTTACATAATCTCTTTGACCTAGGAATTCTGCTTCTCAGAATGTATGCTAAGGAAATAATCAAAACAGTGCACAAAACATTTTAGAGAAGTGTTCATTATAGGTATGTATAAATGGAAAAGAGTCACATATGTAAATTCCTATTGAGGAATTTCAATGACAAATTTACATTCTGTGTATGTGGTTGGCTATCATGCAGCCTTTAAAAATTATCTTTTTGAAGACTATTTGTTAGCATGGGAAAATGTTCACAATATGCCAAAGGCAAAAGGTAAAATGCAAAATTATATGGATATCCTTAGTTTCATTTTAAATTACATGCATATAATGCATTTAAAGAAGATAAGAAGGAAATACATTAAAATTTTGTAGGTGATTATTTCTGAATGCTGGAGATATGAGTAATTTTTATTTTTCTTCTTGATTGTTGATTTATTTTCCAAATTATCTAAGATGGATGTATATTGTTTTTATAATATAGAGTATATTTAAAATATATATTCTAATGGGCTTCTTGCCTGAACTTTCTGATTAGTTGCTTCAGCCTTCTACCTCACAACAGTGAGTTTTAGTGTAATTAAATGAACACTAAAGGAGAAGACAGAGAGAAGAGATGACTGAACTCCCATGCAATACAACCAGAGTCTGCTTTGATTTTTCAGCCCATCTTTTGATCTTGGGGCAAGGGCCTCAGAAGCCAGAAGTTTTGGTGGAACTGGTATCTGACAGCAGATGTTTTTTTTTTTTTTCTCAATATGCACTACAAACACCCCTGACCTCGTGTTTGTATTGGTCAGTGGTCCATTGTGAGTTTCTGCTTCTACTGGGGATGGCTACTCGGTTTTATGAAAATGGTCACTTCCATCTTTTTTATTTTTAATGAATGGTTAAGTTTATTATTACAGCAGAGTGTTGACAAGCATGGCAGAGACTAAAAATACAGTTCCTTTTCAAATTAAATATTCAGCATTTTGACTGGCTGGAGATTTATTTGGCAGTAATTTCTTGGTTAAAATTCCCTGAGGTTTGTTTATATGGCTATTTTGGTTCTTTATTTTAAGTACATCAGCATTTTTCCACAGCTTCAAGCTATTCTCATCTCAGCATGCAGAAAGTTAATAAGTAGCACAGAAGCTCGTTAGTTTAATTCCAGTTAAAATATAATTGGCTCAAGAAGCAAAGGTGCTAACACCATCTTTTCTGCCACGCTGAAGGACCAACAAGGACGGCCACAAACTCCAACTCATCACGGTAGTGAGGACCACAGTCCAGGTGACCACAGAGCTCAGCAGCACTTGCTCCCAATAACCTACAAGCACTGCCCGGACTATGGGGTAAGGACCGCTTGGAATTCTGTCTTTTAGGAACAAAACTATGTAACATTTTTTAAAAGATGCATCAAAAGAAGGTAGTTCAATTTAAGGTGGTTGCCCACCTAGATTATACCTTTATTCCAGTTGGTACCACCAGTCCTCCTAACATTTGTGCAGTTCCTGTTTGGGAATTGTTCTCAGATATAGTTTATGAAATGCATCAGAAAATTAGCCTTGTTAGTTTTTAATCACATATGAATGAGATTAAAAAACTAGATTACTCAACTTATTTACCAGACTGGGCTCCAGATGCCTTTTGCATTTTCAAAATAGCAGATCCCCTCACAAAACCAAAGTTTGCCACCAATAAATCCTTCAAAACCACATGCCTTGGTCTAAGACAAGAATTCCAATAAGAGAATTCCAAAAGGGATTAGAATAATGGCAGAATCACTGGAATAAATATATAGCCTTCCAAACTAACAGCTCTGAACTGGGCATTTGGATCTGTAAGATCAAGCACAATTTTAAAACAAAAACCAACATTCTTTCTTTTTTTATTATTTCAGAATATTATGAGGGTATAAATGCTTTGGTTATGTATATTGCCTTTGCCCCACCGGAGTCAGAGCTACAAGCATACCCATCCCCCAGGCAGTGCACACTGCACCTATTAGGTGTGAATTTACTCATCCCCTCCCCCCACCTGGTCGACACCCGATGAGTATTACTTCCACATGTGCACATAAGTGTTGATCAATTAGTAACAATTTGATGGTGAGTACATGTGGTGCTTGTTTTTCTATTCTTGTGATATTAATACTTCATTTGCAAGAATGGGCTCCAGCTCCATCCAGGATAATACAAGAGGTGCTAGTTCATCATTGTTTTTTATGACTGAGTAGTACTCCATGGTATACATATACCACATTTTATTAATCCACTGACATATTGATGGACCCTTGGGTTGTTTCCACATCTTTGCAATTGTGAATTGTGCTGCTATAAACATTCGAGTGCAGATGTCTTTATTATAGAATGTCTTTTTTTCTTTTGGGTAGATGCCCAGTAGTAGGATTGCTAGATCAAATGGTATCTCTACTTTAAGTTCTTTGAGATATCTCCATATTGTTTTCCATAAAGGTTGTAGTAGTTTGCAGACCAACCAGCAATGTACAAGTGTTCTTATCTCTCTGCATCCACACAAACATTTATTATTTTGAGACTTTTTGATAAAGGCCATTCTCACTAAGTTAAGTGATATCTCATTGTGGTTTTGATTTGCATTTCCCTGATGATTAGAGATGTTGAGCATTTTTTCATATGCTTGTTGGCCATTATTCTATCTTCTTTTGAAAAGTTTCTGTTCATGTCCTTTGCCCACTTTTTATTGGAGTTGCATGATTCTTTTTTGCTGATTTTCCTGAGTTCTATATAGATTCTAGTTATCAGCCCTTTATCAGATGTGTAGCATGCAAATATTTTCTCCTATTTTGAAGGTTGTCTATTCACTTTAATGATAGTTTCCTTGGCTGTGCAGAAGCTTTCTAATTTGATCAGGTCCCATTTATTTATTTTTGCTATTGCTTTTGGGGTCTTCTTCACAAATTCTTTGCCTAGGCCAATGTCTATAAGAGTTTTTCCAACATTTTCTTCTTGAATTCTTATGGTTTCATGCCCTAGGTTTAAGTCCAACATCCTTTCATTCAACTACCATTGAGTAAGTGACACGTTCTGTTCCAGAGGCTGCAGCATCAAACATATATTAGACTTAGTCTTTGCTCTATGCCAATACTAATCTTAAGAGAACCAATTTCAAGGAGTGATCTAAAATACTATATTAAAATTATGCTAATTTGAACTATCCCAGTCAGAAAAATACGTATAGAAGAGGGTGCCTCAAAAGCTAGAAAGAAGGGAAATGATTTAAAGTCCTTTTATTTGTTTTACTTTTTTTCCTATGCAAGACTTTGAAGCAAAGCAGGGAAGACTGTTTGCATGCAGCTAAATTTAATTTGAATGCCTAGATAACCTCTGAGAACTTGGGAGACTACCTAGGCTGGAATATGCGACTGTAGCTACCTATTTACCTCACAGTAGTTATTATGAAATAAAGAACTTAAAATCTTAAAATGTTGTTTAATTTAGAGTGTCTTTACTAGCAGCAGTAGCAGCAGCAACATTCATTCACTCGCAAGTTCCATTCCTTTGAGGAAAAGGCAGGAAGCTCAAATTTAAGTTGGTTTCAGTCAACAAATATAATTTGGACACCAGGGCTGATGCCACATACAGAAATGCATGCTTTAGTTAGACTTCTTCAGTTGCAAGGAACTCATCCACGTTACCTCCAGTACTGGGGTCTTACTGTGACCGACTGTAATAGGGATGCACAATCTTCAAGTCCCTACTGGGGAACAGTTCTAGCAGGTCATTCCTCCACTTCCACCTGTCTAGATATCTGAAGGTCCCCTAGGCTTAGTAGCATCTTGGGCTGGGGGAAATAATCTTGCTTATGAGATGACTGTAGTTAGACAGGCAAAATCTAGAAAGACAGGCAGCTTGATGTTGCCATTTAGAAGATGACCAGAATCTTACCAAAACAGAATTGCATTATAGTGGGAATATCTAAATGCCTGCCATACCACAGAGCAGCATCTCATGCTGGGTGGAGCCCTTGGTCACTCCTAGGAATCCAAGGGTTACCACTTAGGGTGCTCCTCCCACTTTTTAAGACACCCCTAAATTTGGGGGTGGGGGAAAGGACAGTCAACTGATCTCTGAACCACGTCCTCTTTTTCCCTGCACCATTTCCCAAGCCCACCCATCTCTCCTATAGGTCCTCAAGGATGTGTTCATATCAAACAACCTTACACAGTCTTTTCATAGATGATGTCCCCTTTACATCTAAGAAATGAAAGCCCCTGCCCTTATTGATTATGATCTTGATTTCATCTACTTCTCTTGGGACCAAATCTTGACCTTCTAAGATGCTGTGGGGCAGGTGTCTATAACTGCACTTCTGCACTGGCCCCCATCCCAAATCTCCGTGATAAGTGAACAGTGCAAATGTTGACACAGAATCTCAACTGATAAGGAAAACTGCTCAGCTAGCCCAGGGATTCTTTATTTGTTAGAAATTATTAACCAATTATTTCCAACTCTCTTAAAAATTATTGGCAAGTTATATCCAATTGTCTGAAGAACCATTTCTAAAATCCTACCAATTAAAATTAATTCCTCCCTACTGGCTTGAAAAATGATGCTTTACCTCTCACTCAAAATACAAGTCCATCTGGATACATAAGCCTATGAAAGTGTCATTAGTATATAAATTCTTCTAAGTTATCACTACATAAATGAGCAGTGAGAGTAGCTGAAATTTAGGGATTATAATTGACATTGTCTATTTTGTTCATTAAATTAATTTGAAATAAGAAACATACATTCTGTAAACTTAAATTACTGGGGTTAATAATTCAAAGTAAGAAATAATACAAATTATTTCCTCTCATACAGCAAAGTTTTGTGAACAAAAAGAAATTGACCAGTGACACTCACTGGCTTTTTGTGAATTTGCTAACATCCCTAACAGCTTTTGGGAATATATTTTTACATAATGCAAATTTCTACAACCTTTGACATTTCAGTTGCCTTAGTGGCCAGGAATTGGGGTAATATATGATTGGAATAGAAACTGCCTTTGATTTGTTTAAATCTAAAGATGATTTTTTTTCCTTTGCTCTCCAGAAAAGAGCCCCTTGCTGTGTCTTGTCTCTAGTATTTTATCACAGGCTGGCTTTGAATCTTTGCATTGGTGAATGATACAGTTATTCTTCCAGAGTATCTTGTAACTGTGTCATCAGAATATAAGTAGACTATAGTCCTTGCTTTATCTCTTTATTCTTTTGACAATATACAGTGCCCAATATATGCCAGGCATTGCATTTGGTTCTGAAAATATAAAGATGAAGACACAAATCTCTACACTCATGGGACTTCAAGTCTACCTGCAAAACTAGATGGATAAGTGACTAATTATGATAGAATGTGGTTAATACATTGATGAGAATGTGTACCAAGTGCTTTGGAGGCATAGAGGAAGTAGTAAATAATATATTCTTGAAAAATTGAGAATTAACCAAAGTTACATCTGCCACCTCTGGACTAGACTGGAATGACAATTGTAAAGTGGATGAATTGTGCTGACCCTGGCCTTGTCTGGTACACTTACTGTTTTTCCTCTTTCCTGCAGACACTTCTGCCTTGTTTGCTGGAGAATATTGTGCAACAGTGGACCTTCATGATTTCCAAGCACTCAGAAAAATGCTGTTTGACCACTGAGCAAATTCTTCTTGATTGCTTTGGATTAAGAATTGCTACTCTGGTGAATTAAGCCAAAGAAGCCTTCAGGAACCAAGATGTTTTGTTTGAACAGAACATAAATCAAAGCTGGAAATGGGGGCTGCCTAGGCACCCTGTTCCAAAGCCCTCTTGAGTCTGTGAATTCCATCACAGAGTCCTTGCTTCCAGACCTCAGGAACATGGCTTCAACAGGTCGGCGTATTCCAAACCCACGCTTCCCATTGTTTTCATTCTGTGGCTTCTAGGTCTGTTTCAGGAATGCAATGCAAAATTATTATTTCATGGAATATTATACAATTTTTTTTTCTAATAGAAGGCCACTAAAATTGTCAAATTTCATTGATTACCAACCCACGTAGATGACTGTTACAATTTGAATGGTCCATACTATGGTTTGAATTTTTGTGTCCCCCTCCCAAATTCCTGTTGAAACTTAATCCCCATTGTGGTGGTATTAAAAGGTGTGGCTTTGGGAGGGGATTAAGTCACGTGTGGCATTAGGACCCTTATAGAAAGGCTCCGGGTTGAAGGGAGCACCCTCTTGCACTCCGTGCCTTCCGTTGTGTGAGGAGGACACAGCACTCCTCCCCTCGGGAGATGCAGCAGTGAGGCGCCATCTTGGAGGCAGAGAGCAGCCCTCACAGGACACCAACCCTGCAGGCTCCTTGATCTTGGTCTCCAGCCTCCCAAGCCCTCAGAAATAAATTTCTGTCCTTTGTCAGGTACCCAGTCTCAGGTACTTTGTAATTACAGCACAAAAATGGACTAAGTCCATAAAAGTAAAAATAAATGAAAGCTATTGATAAACCCTGATAGGGTTTATTCCTCTTGGCACAGGTGGACAAAGAGCTGAGTGATGGCTGAGGAAGGGGATCACGATTACCTACATGACGTGTCTCTGCGATGCAGCGTCTCCCAGAGGTGACGGTGGCAGGCAGGGCTCCCGGCTCCGCTTGCAGCTGTGTTGACTCACTGTGGGAAACCAGTCAAGGTGCTTTTACTTCTCTCTTGCTTAAAGACCCCAGCTATAGACATAAATAAGGAAAACTAGATGTTGAATTTTCCAAGTATCACATGAAAGACGATGTAAGAATACAGAAAACCCCATTTTCATTTCATTGAAATGTAATATTATTTAGAAAACAATTAAAGTGGTACATTAGGTCAGAGATTCCCAAACTTTGATATTAGAAACTTTTTGTTTTGCTTTGTGACATCTTTACATTTCTCTCCTTTTCAAATACATATATAAATTATGTATGGTACATTTTTAATGATAAAAGTGACACACGTTTGTAAGAAAAAATTGAAACAGTACAGAAAGTTGAAAAGTATATGGATTTTTACTATAATAAACAATGTTTCAATAAAAATATTTATCTATTGGATACATTCCTAGAAGTGGACATGATGGATCAAAGAATATGTGCATTTAAAATTTTGATAGATATTTGTCAAATTGTCTCCAAAATTCTTGTACCACTTTGTGCCCCCTCCAACAGGGTTTGTTTCCATGCACCTTCCCCAACACTGGGTATTGTTAAACTTTTAAATTTTACAAATTTTTGAGGTTAAAGAAGATGGCATTTGATAGTGGTTTCAATTTGCATATATTTAACTACAAGACAAACTAAACAAAGTTTACTTTTATTAAGGTCAATTAGAAGACCTTATTTCAGAGGGAATTATATAATACTTATTTAAATAATAATTAATACCCTGAGATCATCTAATAAATTAGGGGCAACCTAACTTATGGTAGAAAAATGAAATTGGACAGTAAAATTTTTAAACAAGCAAAAGAAAAATTTGATATGAACAGTGGAAAGTAGAAAAAGAGAAAAAGAAACAAAAACAAGCCATTAAAAACATGAAATCAGATTGTATAGATATTATACATCCTAAGATAATAATTAATATTATATAACATTGTATCTCATGTTATATATATTGTTATTAAAATGTCAGAGTTAAAACAGATCAGAAGACAGAGACCTTTAGCATTTATTATTATTAATTATTAATACTTAAAAAAATACAGAAGGTTAAAACAAAAGTGATGGAAAAGGATACACCAGTCAAATATGGACCAAGGAAAGATGAGGTAACAGTTTTAATAATTACATGTAATATATTTAATCTAATACTATTATTGGTGAAAACAGAATTTAAGGTAAAATAAATCATAAGTTATATTTCTCATGAAAGATGAATTACTTAGAAATGTGGTTGTCTTATTGCATAAAGAATAATAAATTTGGAGGCCTACATCACACCATTAAAGAATAAATGTAAAAATAAAAAATTAATAGAAGAAAATGTTGAGGGGTTTCTTGCAAAATTCCCCAAAATCATAAACCATAGAAGTAAAAACTAGTGGATTTGATGAAATCAAAGTTAAAGATTTTGGATCAATTAATAAAGCCTAATATTTACAAAGAAAAGTTTTTAATGTGTAGTCATTCTTCTAATCTTTCTAATACCCCTAAGAGGTACGAGCTATCATGACCCTATTTTGTAGGGGAGTCAGGCACAGATTGGTTAGTGACTTGTCCAAGGTCACATGAGGAGTGTAGGAGCCATAGAGAGCTCCTGGGTTTAACCACTACACTACATTGCCTCTGGAAGACAATAGAGACAAACACATGGGTTATAGGCTGGGAGAAAGCATTTTAAATATCTATAGTTTACATAATAGAATATACAAAAAAAAATCCTGCAAATTTGCAATAGAACAAAAAGAAGTGTGCAGAAAAGTGAGCAAAATAGAATATACAAAAAAAAAATCCTGCAAATTTGCAATAGAACAAAAAAGAAGAGTCTGCAGAAAAGTGAGCAAAAGATACAAACAAGCAATTGATTAGAAGAGAAAATCCAAAGTGCTAAGCAGTATGTGAACAAATGTTTGATTCAGCTGGTAACAAAAACACGCATAATTTTTCAAAAAACAGGCTTTACTGGCATTGCCCCAGAACCTCCCAGTCCTTGTCTGAGGAATGAAGTAGTGAACAAGTGAGCAGAAACAGGAGAAGCACACGCTGGCCACTCTGTCTACCTGTACCTTTTCAGTCCCAGGCAAGAGGCATTGCTGAATCTCAGACCCCTTTGGACGTGAGGATCTCCCACCATAACATCCCCAGCTGGATATGATTTTGTTTCCTCCAACTTCTGGAAGTTGTTGCTTATACCTCTCCTGCAGCATTAACCATATGTTGCTTCCCACTGTAGTTCTTTGTACCTATGTCCTACAGCTTGCTCCCCAAAGGCAGGAACTAAGTCTTAGCCATCTAGAATTCTCTGTAGTGCTAGCATAATGTTTTGTACATAACAGGAGCCCAATAAATATTTATGGAGTTGAATTTAGTGGAAGAGCGGTATGTTAAGCTCCCAGCAAGCAGGCAGGAAACCATAGGAGCTTTCAAAATGAAGAAAAATGGGGGGGGGGGTAGAAAAATTTGGTCTAGATCAGCACTTTCTGAAGTGTTCTCTACAGAACACAAATCCTGTAAAATACTACCTGAAGAGAGTCTTGGGTCAAATAATTTTGTGAAGCAACACAGTCCACTCCCGCTCACCCAATCCTTTTGGGAATCAAAAGTGATGGTGTGCGGAAGCCAGCTCGCTCCAGCTTGCAAAAGTCAACTGTTAAATTTTTAGGAATTTTGTAAGCTGATTATGAAATACAGTCATTATTAAAAATTAAATTATATGAACTTACAACTAAATAAATTCTATTAAAAAGGTGATAATTATGGAAAACAAAACTTAATTAATTTACTACATTTTGCTCGTGTGTGTGCCCTTGTTATGTGCATCTGTTTACTTCTCCAGTGGAAGTACTCTGTGATCCTTTACTACTGCAAACCTTTCCCAAACTTCACAATCACTGATGTCATGATGGTAGCTGGCAATTGGCCATGATGGGAGTATTTACACCGTGGTAATCAGCAGCTGTTACAAAGCAGGGCTTTTTCTCCAGAGAATATTGGTTGTTAAGCATTTAACAATACACTCCCAGTCACAAATATATCAGTCTGTTCAAACCCCTGATTGCCCTATGGTAAACACACCCATTTAACTGTGTAAGTCACTGTTCTGAACTTCATTTGCTTGTGAAATTCTTTTAATGCATAACATACATCAGCATCCCAAGACACATACTATGGGAAAAACTGGACTAGCTAATTACTAGGGCCTTTCCTAGTTCTTACAATGTATGTAAATGACAAGCCTTCACATACAAATTTAACATGCCCACTTCTTAGATTTTCAGTGTCTCGGGGAAGTGAATATGGATTAATCAACCTTCTCTTTGAAAGCAAAATCAAAATAATTTCAAAGGATTTCTACTTCCTAGGAACTATGACCTGATTTATTTATGATTCCTCAGTTCCAAGGAATTTGGTTAAGGACAGAATATTGTATAGAAGGACTCTACTTACATCTCATTTTCTTCATCTGTACAATGGGATATATTACAGGCTTTTTGAGAAAGCAGACCAAGAGTATGCTTGAAGAATCACTTGGCTAGCTGTGCAGTTTTTACATATAAAAGGAAATATGATTCGGGTGTTTCTCTCTGAAAGTGGTGTGATAAATATGGTTCATAAACAATCTGTAGCTGAGTTTGCCAGATCTCAGAAGGCTTCTCCCAAATGCCCATAGCAAAGTGGATAAAGCCTTGGCTCAAACTCCAAAGTAACCTAACTATGCTCCATGGTGACAGCTCAAATGTGATTGTTAGGTTGCCTCCTGGCTTCATGGCTCAGCTCACAGGAAACTACAGCTATGTTTTCAAAAGATCTAATCAAAGACAATTGTATCCAGACTGATAATAAATGGGAATGAGGCCGGGTGGTCCCAGAACAGATGGAAATTGTAGTAGAGTGTTTGCAAGAAGTGGTCCTTCTAACTGCAAGCAGTTATGATTCACAGTCCACATGCAATTTGATTTAAGTCCAAGAAAGGTGATTTTATCTCTCAGGTCAAATGAATGTGGCACAAATCCACTTTGGAATAATATTTTCACAAACACAGACGTTTTCATTTTTGCTAAGGGTCTAGAAATGTTAACCTGCCTCTTAAGAGGTCACTTTTCAAAGGTGAGGATGAGGAGAGGGGAGGAGAGGAGGGAGGGAAAACTGCAGCTTGCTCTCTTTCCCTCTTTGATCCTCAAGCACGTAGAAGGATGGCAAAATGCCCAGCACATGCTTCCTGCTTTTACTGGCCCGCACCCAAGGACCTGGGGTCTTCAGCTGAGGGCCGCAGCACAGCCCTTCTTCTGCTCCTGCTTGCAGTGTGACCTCCTGGGTGTTGGACACCTAGAGCAGCACAGGGACTGTCTGACCAGGGTGCACGCCAGCCCCAGGCCTGCGAGCAACACCCTGGAGGCCTGGCCTGGGCCAGGTGTCCCTGCAAAGAAAATCAAGTGCTTGTACTGACAAGGGCCACTGGGCGAGGCTGAGGACAACATCAAATTACCTACCCATCTGGACATAGTTCCATATTTGAACAACAGCCATGAGCATGCCAGAGCGTACTTGCCTGCACCCCTCCTCAAAAGCAAGCCTTGCTAGTGACACACTTGCCAGTTTTTTGGCTCTACCTATGGAGGATAATTCAGGTAGCGGCAGCTATGGGGTCACCAGTGCAGAGAAATAGTGCAATGACCAGCTATGTCTTGCTTAGGAATAAAAAGAGACACTGATATTTACCTGCCACTCATTTATGTGCCAGACATGGTGCTCGGCGTTTTCATAATCATTATCTTATTTAACCCTCTGAACAGCCCTATTAGATAAGTATTGGCACATTTATATTACAGATGGACAAAATGGATACATGTTATCATCCTTATATTACAGAAGGACCCTTGTATCATAGCTGGCCAAGTTACTAACCCAAAATCCCACAACTAATAATTTATAGGCCCAAAGTTCATGCATGGGGTCTGTCTGCCTCCCAAAAAGGGCTTCTTCTACTGTACTAGATAGTGTCGTGGTGGTGCACAGCCTCTGAAGCCACGCCACCTGGATTTGAGCCCTACTCCCTGCCACTTAGCCAGCTGCGTGAGCTTAGATAAGTTATTCATCATGCGTATGCCTCCATCTCCTTATCCTTAGAAATGGAAACAATAGTATTTCCCTCAGAGTTTTGTTGGAGACTGAAATGTCACAAAGTCCTTGGAACCGTCCTGGCACGCAGTAATCATTTACCAAGTGTTAGACTGTCCTTGTCCCTGCCTCTCTCAGGATGGCCACCTGGGTGCAGCCCATTCATGGCCTGGATCTTCTAGGTCAAGGATTTCAAATCTACTTCTTAATTTCACCTACTTTCTGCTCCTAGGCCAAACATTGAATAGCTAAGAAAATAGATTCTTTAGGCTATTTAGCCTTAAATATATAATTTCAGAGACCATATTAGGCTCATTTGCTAACTGGTAACTGCTGGTTACACTTTGATTTTGCTTAATGACTTGTGCACCAGCTAGATGCCATTTGCAGTGAGAGAACTGGCAGCAGGGTGACTTAGGAGCATAGGGACATGATGGGGGTAGGGCACTGGCTTGGGAGGTATTTTTCGACTGAACTCTTCAACGGGTTTGCTTATTGTTTAGGTACAGTAAGGCCAACAGATCAGGAGATGATTGCCATGGAGAAGATAGGTTGATACTCACAATGCCCGAGAAGAGGGCACACCATGCAGGGAAGGGCAGTCAGGAGGCAGAAGGAGCGGGAGGTGTGGGCAGGGCCCTTCATGGTGCTTCCTGCGAGAAGGACTAGGGGTGGCAGCCCAGCTAGTTAGCGTCGGATGGTTTGAACCATTTGAGTGGGTTGTGGGGAAGAGGGGCTGTCCCTAGTTGTCCAGTCCCTGGCCCTGGGGTTGTATGGGCAGATGGATAGTGGCCCAGAGTGTGAGGGCTGGAAAGGAGGCGGTGGGGGGCATGGACTCTGCATTGGTTGGCTTGTATTTGACAATTGTGCCCTTGGGCGAGTTATTTACTATCTCTAGGAACTGGCTGACCTGGAAGAGGCAGTCCCTCCAGGGTCAGTAAGGTCCCACGTGTCAAGGCATCAGAATACAGAAAATGAAAGACTGGTTAATGCATGGAAGGCCAGGTCACTGGGGAGCTGTAGGAGAAGAAGTGAAGAATCCAGAAAGGCACATGGATGCACCCAGCTCGGCGGAAGCACCTGTGCAGGTCGCTCACCTCTGCTCATGTCCTCCTATCCTCCCTCATCACCCCCATCTCCAAGGGCGGCCTCCATGACCTGGCCTTCCCTCCCCTGTGGTCTGTCTCTTGCTCCCCTGCTCCCCTCCTCCCATCTTCTCTGCAAACACCTGACTGTCGAGCCTCTGTGCTCCCCTGGTTGGGCCCTGGAAAACTCTGCTCCTCAATCTTGCTTCCCCAGAACGCTGCAGCTCTGTCACGCGTAAACCCTTTCAATTAGCATATACAAACAGGCCCTTTACAGAGTACCCACTGGCAACAGAGACATATACAGAGCCACAATGGGGTGCATTCAGCAGGCGAACATGAACTTCTGGGCATGGGCTCCCATTTCAATGGGCTTTGTAAAACAGTGATCTGTGGCCTCCTGAAAGGGCAGGGCCAGGACAGAGCTCTGAAGCTGACCAGGCTCAGCTTTCGGGAAATTGCCTACATGCCTTCTGGGCATAGTTGAACCCCACTGAGTCATCTCTGTGCTATACTAGCATGGGCAGAAGTGCCCAGGGACACCAAGAGGGCAGTTACAGCCACTGCAGAGGTGACATTTGTATTCCTTCCTTCTTGTTGTCGGACAGCTGTGTGTGAACTATCTGCAAAGTTACCTGGGAGAAGGACATTGACTTAGGGCTAGGGTCACAGGTGGGTTCTGGGGATCCTGGGGCCTTTATGCATGAGGTCTGTCCACTCGCAGCCAGTTAGACTTGGATGGGTGAGCCCTCACCATGCTTCCCCCGTGGGCCCTTTGCAAACCAACACAAGCCCCAGGTCCACTACCATCTGCTTTCCTAAGTGCAGGTCACATTCTGACCTGCACTTCTGTCGTAGGACCGGGAAGATTTCTGGGAAGTTCCCTCAGCAAGAAGCTTCATTTCTAGTAAAGTGCAGCAGTGAGGCAAACTTGAGCATAATTTTATAATTGCTTTCTCATTGAGAAACCTTCCCATGTGAGATATTTCAAACCACTTTTGACAAGGCAGTCTTTCTTTCTATGTTGTTTTTTTTTTTAAAAAAAAGACCTACTATAAAAAGATCTATCATGGAAATGATACAAGAATTGGCCTTTAAAATTTGTGATGCCTTTTTATAGTTTTTATCACAGTGTAGTTATATACAGTATTTTATTTGAAGTCTTATAATAAAGCATGCATTTAAACACATCTGCGGTAAATAAGCTCAAATAGTCAGCAGTTATTACAAAACCCAGGCTTTTGGAATAGATTTTTTTCCCTCGTTTCTCTCAGGGTATTTGTAAAACATGAAGTCCAAATGTCTGAGCTTTTCCCAACTTCCCCCCACACGGTTTCTGCCTTTCCTGAACACATCCGCTTCCCCTCTGTGCCCTCTGCCCATTGCATTTGGCCTGCCTGGAAGACCCCTTCCCTGCCTCTGCCAACTTCCGACTCACCCCCCACCCCCACCCTCACCTCCCCACCCCCCCCACCCCACCTGTACTCCCCCACCCCTCCCACCCACACCCCCACCGCCCCAACCCCCCACCCCCACCCACTCCCCCCACCCCTCTCACCCCCACCCCCACCCCTCCAACCCCCCACCCCCACCCACTCCCCCCCACCCCTCTCACCCCCACCCCCACCTCTCCAACCCCCCACCCCCACCCACTCCCCCCACCCCTGGGCAAGTCCTACTTCTCTGACCCTCACAGCCTAACGCAGTGTCGCCCCTGCCCCCACACAGAGCAATTACTGCTGACAGATGGCTTTGGCAATTAGCCCAGGATTGCCATGAAATAGCTCTTCCATTGCTCTCTGCTAAAATGTCACTCACACACTTTACTGCTGTTGGGCTTTCCCTGAGTTCCGTCTCATCTCCTCCACTGGACTGGACTATTACCGTGCTATTTTTGTGTCCTTCAGAAAGCACAGCAGAGTCGCCCCAGCATGTGACGTTATTGCTGCAAGGTCTTGTTTTTGCTCTTTCACCCTTTGCTGGCTATTTTCTGGGAGTCCACACACTTTCCCTACATCCCCTGGACTGGACTTCTACCTGGTAATCTGACACTGTCAGTTCTGTTTGCATTGGAACCTAGAACGCATGCAAACCGTGCTGTGAGCAACTTTCTTTAAAATGGGCAGATTAGAAGATTCGAGTAGACAAGTTCTTTCCCATCGATGACTTTTAAAAAAATTATAGAGCTGTGCATTATAGCTTAGTCAACATTCCATCTCGGGTAAGTGTAACTCATACTTCCGCACCCGTCGTAATCAAGATTTCTCATGCAGCCAGCGAAGCCGAAAGGCTTCCATAACTGTGATTAAGTGAAGGCCAGCGGGAGGCTGCTGGCCAGGGGCTGAATTGCCCTATTCATTTCATACCCAGAAGCATTAGAGCACTCAGCTGGCTGCGCTAATTTCAAATATACCAGGGAGACCCAATCTGTGAAATGGTGAGAAAGATTTTTATTTTACTGCCAGACTTGAAACCAGACCTGAGTGGCACTTAAAATTTCAGTTGCACGAGCAGAGGGGTTTCTTCACACTCGAGGACCGGCTCTTACGTCTCTGAGTTGGAATTGGTTCAGCAGAGATCTCTGAGCCATATGTTGGCTGCTTCTACTCACTATGAAGCAATGTGTGTGTGTGTGCTTTGGCGGCTTCAAAACAAATAAACAAACAAGCATAAACCCACTGATCTTCTGGCTTTCACACATGGGGACAGTGCGGCAGTGAGTGTCCTGAGTCTGTTGGGACTCCCGCCCTCCACAAATGCACCAACCCTGCAGCGTCAGAAGACAACAAGCCTCTCTCCTCCGGCACAAAAGTGCCATATAAAATTGCAAGAGGTGCCCGTAAGGGGCTGAGAATTTCTGAGTTTGCACAGTCCCTAACCTGGTAAGAGCTCCATCCCGGAAGAACCAGGGGCAGCCTCTTTGCTGTGTTTGGAGAAGCCTCAGGGAGTCTCAGTGGCCTGCAGTCAAGCTGTAGATGCCCTCATTACAGAGGGGGCCTTTTGGGTCAGAGCCCTGCCTCCTGCTGAAATGCAACACAGTCACAAACGCACGTGCATGCCCAGCCCTGGGACCAGGGAAGATTGACACGCTAAGCCAGCATTGAGGCCTGTCCTGGAGCCTGCCTCCGACAGAGGGCCCAAGCCACTTGGACTCTCTCCATAGGCATGTGTCTTTGTCACTAGGGCTTCTGTAACAAAATACCAGAGACCGATATTTATTTCTCACAATCCGGAGGCTGGAAGTCCAAGCAAGATCAAAGTGTCAGCAGATTCAGTTCTTGGTGAGGGTTCTCTTCTTGGCTTGCAGATGGATGGCTGCTCTCTCACTGTACCCTAACGTGGGGTGGAGAGGGGGAGCGAGAGAGATGAATGCTCTGATCTCTCTGCTGCTTCTTATAACGACAGCGTTAATCGATAATGGGTTCCCATCTCATGACCTCGTCTAAACCTAAAGACTCCACCTCCACGTACCATCAGATCCGGTGTCAGGGCTTCAACATATGAATTTTGGATTCACACATTCAGTCCAGAGCAGCAGGTGAACTTAGAAACAGGAGAAGAATGTATCGGTTCATGGTGGATCACACAGCTGAATGGTCACAAGGAAGAATCAGGCCTGGAAAAGCCAAACCAGAAACGAGCTGCAGTTGGAGCAGGGGTGGGGGATGGGGAGCTGAATCAGAATGGGTGACTAGAGATTGGATGTCACTTTTGCTGTGAGGCAGGGAAAAAAGCAAGACTCGCCATCAGGCTCAGGTGTGTTGATGCCAGAGCAAGAGAATGGATTTCCACATCTCTGGCTGCTCAAGTCCACCGAGCCTCCTAAAACCAGGAGTCTCCTTCCAGCCCTAGGAAGTTCCTGTCCTGGGGTGTTAATGACTTATTTATTTGTAATGTGTATTTCTGCCATAAGTTTCCCTTCCCCTGAATTTGTCTGGGTCAAGACTGACTGAACAGCCCTGGGGCCAAGTCACATCTCCAAGACTGTCCCAGGCTGGGCACGCTGAGAGGGGACCTCTAAGGAAAGAGGCTGGTATGGGTTGAATTGTGTTCCCCCAAAAGTTACGTTGCAGTCTCAACCCTTGGAACCTATGAATGTGACCTCATTTGAAAATGGGGTCTTTGCAGACAACTCTCCATCTGACATTGCCACCCCTCCCCAACCAGTGCTCACTTGAAATCCCAGAATGTTCAGTGAGTGAATATCAGCTATAATCAAAGAAGAAGGAGAAAGAAGGGGAGGAGGAGGAGCAGAGGAGGAGGTGAAAGAGTTTTTGCCCCAAACATGTAAAAAGACTGCTTATAATCATTCATTCAACCAAGATTTAGTGAATGGCTACTATGTGCCGTGTCTTATGCTAAGCACAGAGAACGCGAGGTGGAAAAGACAGAGTCCTTCCCATTAATTGGGTTACCATCTGGGTAAAGAGATGGCTAAGTATGTATTATATTATATACACTATTATCTAATAGAAGTGTATTATAATAGGGCAAATTCAAGTGCTGGTCTTAACAGCCAGAGGGGCTCCCAACCTAATTCCTGGGTGCTAGAGTTTGCAAGGCAGACTCTTTGGAAGGAAAAAAGTAAGTTGGGTCCTGAGGGAGCTATGGAAGTTATCCAGACACATTGCTGGGTGGGAGGTGAGGAAATTGGACCTACCCCATGGAAAGGAAGACAGCCGAGGTTAAAACCCAATGCAAAAGTCTGGAACCTGGTGCAAACAACATCTCAGATTCTGTCTCTGCGCTTCCCCCCTTGCTGAAAGGAACTGATAACCATGCTCTTTGCGTGTTTTGACTCCGTGCAGGACCCCTCTGCAAAGGCCATCCCTCTGATGTTACTAATCAATGAGTTTGTTTTATATTTCATTATTCTGTAGAAAGGAATCTCACTTTTTAATGCTCTTACTAGCCACTTCAATAGTACATACCTAGCTGCCTTTTCCCTGTTTGCAATTTCTTCCTTTCCATGCATGCAGAAATGGAGATCAATCCTGACAGTACTTTGAACTAGTTCTGAGAAATGTTCTCATATAAGAGTTTTCAAACATGAAAAGGCTCTTTAGAGACTGCTCTAAAATAATATTACATCAGAAGCAAGTTCTGCTTTCCAGATTTCTATAGGTCAATTTTTTGAGATGCCAGAAATTTTTGAAGTGTCTTTTGGCAGCAGTGACAAATTTGTACCACCCCATCCCTCTGAATCTCCATCCAGTCACCCAGGCCAGAAGTATCTCTAGCAGTGCCACAAAGGAAGGTCTGAGTGACCCAGCTCTCGTTGACAGTATACATTGACATCTTGTGCCTTACTTATATCCAATTAAGTATATTTATGAATTTCAGTACCTAAGTTCAACTAAACAGGACAACTCAAAATAGACAAGCAACTTGAGAAGACTGAGGACAATGAATAATGCAAAACCAAGTCAATGCCAAAAGGATGGAAGACCTTCCCCTTCCACTCATTGTTTCAACTTTTCATCACCTAAAAACCAATCATCTACAACATGAGAGATAAAAATAATATTTTTGTGGGAGGATTATAATTGAATAAGCTTGGAGTTTTTTCTATAATATTTTAATGTCGAAATAAACTGTATTCATATCAGAATATTTTTGTCAAGCAAATTTAGAGAATTCTCTGCTAAACAAATAGTTCATAGGGTGTGTATTAGTTTCCTATTGCTGCTATCACAAATGACCACAAACTTAGTGGCTTAAAACAATACAAATTTATAATCTTGCTGCTCTGGAAGACAGAAAGCCTAAAATTAAGGTATCAGCAGGGCTGTATTCCTTAAGGTGTTTCTAGGGAAAAATCTGTTTCCTTCCCTTTTCCAGCTTTCAGAGGCCACCTACATTCTCCGGCCTGGGGCCTTTATCTGTATCTCCAAAGCCAGCAGCATAGCGTCTTCAGATCTTGCTCTCTGGCAAAGCCCTGCTTCTGCTGGCACATTTCCTTCTGGGACCCTGACCCTCTGGCCTCCTTCTAATAAGGACTGGGGGTTCCACTGGGCCCACCAGATAGCCCAGGGATAATCTCCCAGTCTCGCAACCCTTAACTTCATCCCATCTGCAGAGTCCTTTGCCATGGAAGGTAGTGTATTCACAGGTGCCTAAACTAGGGTTAGACGTCTTTGGAGGCTATTTTTCAGCCTACCGCAGGTTCCATAAGTAGTACATATTTACACGGATACACAAATGTACCTTTCTCCACTACAATAAAACAAATTGCCTTTCAATTAGAGAGATCATAAAATAGAGCCTACTGTTCATATTTATTCTCCTCATTTCCCCCTTCAATCACTTATGTAATGCCCTGGAAGAAATAATAACCTCAATGATTAAACAACCCCAATCAATCACTTTAACGAATGTTTATTGAGCTAGTATCATGGTTTAGCAAATTTACTTTGCTCCATTTTTCACACAGGAACCTGGGCAAGGCTGTAATCAGTACAACAGTCAGCACTGGCTTCAGTTGGCAGTTTGCACCGCAGTGTTGGGTCACAAAACAAAGGGTCAATTCAGAGGAGAAAAAACATCGGTCCAATCGGTTGTTTGGCTTTCACATAGGCAAAACAACCATTTGACTGATGCACTCTTTCATTTTTCATGCAGTTATTTTAGCACCTTATAACTACAAGCTAAGAGTGCCATTTATATAAACATACAGTAGTCTATTTACAGGGTTATCAAATGTTTTAATTCATCTGTGAAATTGACATTAACCACTCCCAACACTTATATTTACCTATGGCACACCCAACCCTCACCCCCACCCCCACCCCCATCCCCACCGCCTCCTGTTTTTTCCCTTTTCGCCTCAGGCAGAGTTCTCCATCCAATCAAATCATTCTTTTTCTTTTCTTTTTTTTTTTTTTTTTAACTCAACAAGTATTCCATGAATGCCTATTATGTGCCAGGTACTGAGTTGGCCAGAAATGTAGCATGATGTGTAGTGACACTGACAATATTTTTTGACAAGAGGATCGAAGGTTCCCCTAGCAGCGTCAGTGGACTCCACAGGCTGGACAAGCGCTCTGGGAGCTCAAGGAGCAGTCATGGGGTAGTCAGCGTTAGCGTTCTCGGTCAGGCTGCTGTGAGGTGAGGAGGCCCCAGGGCTCTGGAGAGCAGGACTATATCTTACAGCACTTTGTGAAACTGCACTTTACAAAAATGTCTTGGGAATGCAGATCTGTTCACTGAGGATGCAAATGGGCAAATGTGCAAAAGTGTCTCAGGCACCTTTTCCTTTTTGAGGTCTCATTTTTTTTGAAAGTTGTCTAATAAGTTGGCAGGGTCTTAACTGAGGTCTGGTAGAAGAGGAGCCAGAGGGTCCCAAAGGGGATATCACAATGAAGGAATGAAGAGTCTGGACTGATGGCCCAGGCTCAACCTCCAACTGGATGGAAGAAGGAGGTGGAGATGGAGGGGACAGGGGTGACATTCTGGCACAGTGTATGGCAGAGGCTGCAAACCCCTCCAGACACAGCCCTTCTTGCACAGAATTTATGTTCAGGGATCACTTGGTTGGGCATGTGAGCATAAACTTAAAAGAAAATCTGTACCAATGGTACCAAGACCTGGCAGATCTAGATGAGAAAGGGCATCCTCAAAGCATCGAACAAAGACACACTGGACCACACAGGACCATTTTCAACAGCCATGAATCCGTAACCTGGGGCCGACAGGGAGACTAATCAGACTTCTCAGTTCTTTACCTACTGGTCTTTGGGGATGAGACTGACCCTTAGGATTGAAAAAGCCTCCAGGATGCTTAAGTAATTGTGGGAGTGGGATCTGATAGATCAAGAAGGAGAAATATGAGCTTCCTGCTAACAGAGGGAAATGGTGGCTTGACATGTCCCTGGAGAAATGCAATAAAGGATGTGTGACTATATTTGTCCCCCAGATGGTAGCATGAGTAATTCACATTTGGTTGTCAATATTCAAAGCTGCTCAACATACCCCAACAATTACCAGGATGATTGTTGCTACCAGAACGCCTTAGGAGCAGGAGTGAGAGTGCCCTAAGTGTTATCCAGCAAATGGGCTCGCTGTCCGAGGCACATAAAAACCAACACCATGGCACTGGCTTTTGAAAAAAGTACAGATAGTCTCTTATGGGTAATTTACATTTCTGGAGACCTCCAGATAGATAGATAGATAGTCATCTTAAAGTCCCCTACTAGAAAAATCTCCTGAGGTCATTTCCTTTTGGTCCTCAATTTTGTAAAGGATTGTCATACCAAAGTTCTTTTGTAAAAAGATGCAGTAGCACAAATGGTTAATGGTCAGATAAAGTATAGTAATAATGCACTGTATACTTGAAAATTGCTTAGAGAGTAGATCTTAAGTGTTCTTACCATAAAAAAGTACGTGAAATAATGCATATAATAAAATAGCTTGATTTTGTCATTTCACAATGTATACAAAGATCAAAACATCATGTTGTACACTATAAATATATACAATTTTTATTTATCAATCAATAAATAAGTAAATGTAAATTAAAGTAAATCCTCTTAAAGTGGGAACCAAAATTTTACACTAAATATAAAAACATTTTGATAATAACTTTACCTTAAATGATAAAACTGAAACTTATAAAAGATTAATTTATATTATACTTAACAAAATCTAGGGTACATTACAATTGTGCCTTGACTTTAAAAAAGATAAATTGCATGAAGGCATTGTTATTTTTTAAATAAATTGTATCATAGCCTAATAAGACATAGTTTACTTGACATTTATACTTGGCTTTGGCAGGATGGTCATAGGGAAAGTAATTAGAAAAAAAAAAAAAATTCTAGGGTTGCATTAATTTTCCCAGTGTTTTCCTTAATCCTTTGATAGTCAACTCATTTTCTGCCCAGGGGTATAAGCTGCCTTACCTTTACTAAATTTATCTCTATGTTGTTCATCAGGTTAACTCTGCCAGACTCTCATTTGTCAAAACTTGGAGTGTAACTTCAACAATTCTCCAACATGACTTTCATCCATTTTATGAATTCCTGACTCTCTTGTATTTGTATGTTATTGTTGAATTTTCAAGAACATCTGACCATCGCAAGAGAGAAGCCACAAAAGGCCTTGATGTGATTGAGGCCAAGCTGAGAAATACTCCAATGTTAAACTGAAAGGGTTGTTTGTCTAAGGACTAACTTCCCAAGTGGTCAGATCATTAGCGAATATTTTCAGGCCTTGCTGGTTTTTGTTTGCCTCTGACTTTGGCTTCCCTGTGCGTCCCACAACCTCAGAACTGTAGCGACTCCTCTAATGAATATGGGAATAACAAGGACCCCGTAGAGTTTGAAACGCCTATTGTCTCAGAAACTAAGTTCCCCATCCAGCCCAAAAGCCAATTTAGTCTCTAATATATCCGTACTGGAGTAGGATGACTTGTTTGCAGCTGTACCTCACCCTCATTTGTGAATGATGTTTATGAAAAATGCATCCTGGGCTGTGAGCATACCAGGAGCGTACCTTCGCTTCCGGCCAGAAAGCAACAGCTGCAGCAGCGGCTCCCAGGCACCAGCGACTACCTGGGCACCAAAAAATCATTAACTCTTCAATAAATGAATAAGGATGCTGATTATAAAAACCCTTCTAGCTCTATAGGTTTGTGGCAAGGTGACTCTGCATCAGCTGAAGACACCTCTCTAGGTGGGTCTTTCCACATGTTCTAAAGGTGAGGCCGTGAGCAGTGGCAGGAACACCTACAGACCACTTCCTGCCCAGAGACGACTGCAGACTTTGCTGCCTGGATGTTTATCCCTGCTTAGTCTCAGGGCCTGATTTATTTAGCTACATCATGGTTTATTTTTAGGAACTGGGTACGTGAGCAATTACCCATGTTTGGGACATAGTCTACCTTGATCTTTTGGTCAATTCATGTGTGTAGGCCATTTAAAGCAAGCAAACCAGGTATGCAGAAGCAGAAAAGGTAAAACAAACAATAGCAACAACAAAAAAAGCCCAAAAAAACCAGAACAATGCTAAACTAAATTAGTTTCTAATATGTGTACATTTTTATTTCTAATTATGAGTAAAATTTACCCCATATTCTTTCTGTGAGGTTTGGATTGATTATAATATCAGGCAAAATGCTTCTTCCATATTAATGCTGAAACTACTATTCTTCCTATCAAGGTGTGGGGTGTATAGTATCTGAGGATTCTGGTAACCATCAAATCACACCTAAATCGTTGTGTGTTTCAAACCATAAAAAGTTGATGACCTTATTTCTTAAGTGCAACTAAGACCCTGCTTATGGAAATCAAATTCATATCATAACAACAACAACAAAAAATTTGATCCCCAATTGAATTTAAAACCCTAATGATTTTTACTTTAACATATGCTTTAAAAGTAATAATATAAAAGCCACACTGGGAAAATTCTAGAACTACGATCTAATCATAAACAACTAGAAAACTGGACAAAATATAGGAAACAATGATTTTCAGACATTAGACAACAAGCAGCACAGGGCTGTTCTTCCTGAGAAAATAAATGAGGTAAGACCTACCACTGAGAAGGCTTTCTGCCTCGAAGAATGTTCTGGACTTCAGTGCAAGATGGTGGAATGCCAACAGAGCCTAGCAATCTTGTTGAGTGGAGGAGACAAAGATGTAAGTTTGGGGGGTCCAAGTCAACTCCATGGGGTAGTGTCTGAAAGGAAGGAGCCACACAGAGAAAGAGCTCCAGAAATTTATGTAGGAGTCCTTCAGAGTGTGTAACTGGACAACTGAACACCCGTCTGTGCAAGGCAGAAAACACACAAGGCAAGGCAGAAGCAACTTTTGGGAAAAGAACAATCACCAGAGAACTGTACACAGACAATTCCAAGAGTTCACATGGGATTAGTAATAGTTCAGGCTCTTCTAAGGCAAAGTAGAAAGACCTCTTTGAAGATACAGGCACTTAGATATTCCAGGAGGGCCAGGTCTTAGAAATAGGGCTAACTTTGAGTAAGGGCTACTATAGCCCTGTCCCCAAAGAGTTTAAAAATAAAACATAAAAGAATTTAACCAAACTGCAAGTAATTTAGCTGCCTGCCATAAAAAGTCTAACACTCTTTAAAGAAATGTGACAAAATCCAACCCTTAACAATGTAAAAGTCATAATGTATTTGGGCAAGAATTACAAGGGATGCAAAGAAGAAAGAAAATGGTTATGGCAACCCATAACCAGGAAAAACAATCCAGGAAAGAAATCTATAAATGGCAGAAATGGAATTAGGAGTCAACGATTTAAGAATATATAATTACAGTCACAATGTAAGAAAAACATGAACATGATAATGTGAGAGATAGAGGATCAAAAAAGACACAAAGGTAAATTCTAGAGATGAAAAAATATTATATCTAAAATGAAAAAATATACTTGCTGGGATAAAAAGCATACAATACAAAATAGTAATAGAAACTATCCAAAATGAAGAATAGAGAGAAAAGGATTGTTTGGGTTTTGTTTAATGAAACAGAATGATCAGAATGATTGTGACCTGTGGGACAATATACTTGATCTATTTACCTGTTAATCAGGGCCCCAGAAAAGGAAGGGTGGATACAGAAAAAAGTATTTGAAGGAAAAAAATGACTAAAAATTTTTCAAATTTAATAAAAAGTATAAACCACAGATTTAAGAAGCTCAAAGCATCACAAGCACAAGAAACATAAAGAAAACTACACCAACACCATCATAATCAAATTGCTCAAAACCAATCATAAAAAGAACATCTTAAAAGTAACTAGAGAAAAAATATACATTGTGTAGAAGAGCAAGAATTAAAGTGACAGCAGACTTCTTGTCAGAAACAAAATCATAAGAGATAGAACATCTGTAAAGTACTGAAAGAAAAATATATATACAGAATTCTATATCCAGAAAAAAATATGTTTTAAAAATGAGGGCATAATAAAGACTTCTTTAGAAAAACAAAACCGGAGAGATTTTTACTATAAGAGATGTTAAGGAAGTTCTTCAGGGAGGAAAAAAAAATGATACCAGAAGGAAATTTATATCTACACCAAAGAATGAATAATAAGAAATGGTAAATGTGTTATTAAAAATCAGATAACTTTCCTCATTTTTAATATTTAAAAAAGTAAGTCTTCAAAGCAAAAATAATGAAAATGTATTATCAAGAATCATGATGCCAAATTGTTAATAGTGGGGCTAAATTAGCCCTAAGTAAAAACTGTGATGGGCCCACAAAGAAAGGGCTTAAAAGAAAGTCTTAAAAAAATAAAAACTGATTCCAAATAACCTAACTGCTTGCCATGAAAAAATTATATATTTATTACAGAAATACACTAAAATGAGCACTCAACAACATAAAATTCACAATGCCAACATCCCATTGAAAATAACACAGCATGTAATGAAACAAGAAAAAAGGACCTATTAGCAGGAGAAAAACCAGTCAATGAGAACAGACCCAGAAATGACAGAGAAAATGGACTGGTAGACAAGGACCTTAAAAGATTTAAGATTAAAAGATTAAGATTTTAAAATCTTATAAACATGTTCAAACATATAAAAAAGAGCATGAACATAATGATAAAAGAAGCAGGAGGAAAAGATCCAAATGGAACTTGTAGAGATGAAAAAAACATCTAATACGAAAAATGTAGGCCAGGCTCGGTGGCTCACGCCTGTAATCCTAGCACTCTGGGAGGCCGAGGCAGGCTGATTGCTCGAGGTCAGGAGTTTGAAACCAGCCTGAGCAAGAGCGAGACCCCGCCTCTACTATAAATAGAAAGAAATTAATTGGCCAACTAATATATACAGAAAAAATTAGCCAGGCATGGTGGCGCATGCCTGTAGTCCCAGCTACTTGGGAGGCTGAGGCAGGAGGATTGCTTGAGCCCAGGAGTTTGAGGTTGCTGTGAGCTAGGCTGACGCCACAGCACTCACTCTAGCCTGGGCAACAAAACGAGACTCTGTCTCAAAAAAAAAAAAAAAAAAAAAGTAACATGATGAGATTAAGAGCAGATTAGACACTGCAGATACAGTATTGACCACAAAGGGGAATGAGAGCCTTTTGAGGGATGGTGGAAATGTTCTATGTCTTATCTTGATTGTGGCAGTGATTACATGGTTGTATACATTTATCAAGTAAATGAATTCTATAGGGTGCAAAGTCTACCTCAATATAACTATTTTAAAAATATTACAGTAAACATAAGACACTAGACATGAAAGGCTACATAGTATGTGGGTCCACATATATGAAACTTCCATACCTAATTTATAGTGCCAGAAAGCAGATCAGTGGCTGACTGGGAGTGGATGAGGGGAAGGGCAGGAGGCTGGCCCGGGAAGGCAGAGATGGAAGTGTTCTATGTATGCATTATAGTGGTGATTACAAGAGCGTATACATTCATCAAAACTCATTCAACTCTACTCTTAAAATAGATGCATTTTATTTTATGTAAATTATATCCCCAATAAATTTGAGGGAAAAAAAAGCAAAGAAATGTTTATATTTAAGCCTTCCTTTGAGTGTGTGTTATGGGGCAGTGGGATTTTTTTTTTTTTTCAGCAGGTCCAGACTGGTCATAGCATTTGAAAATTCTGCCCAAGAGTATGTGGACTGAAGACCTACTGTTCTATTCTTGGAAAGTTTCCCTGTACCAAGAATAAATATTATTTAATACTCCAAGGCACATCAAAATGAGTTCAATATGAAGGTCACTGGCTTTCAAAAAGCTGCATTATTTATATAATGCTCAATTGTGAAATGCCTTTATAAATCTTTAAAAGGCAAATTTATGTTTGTATGTATGTATGCATGTATTTTTGAAACAGGGTCTTGCTCTGGTGCCCAGGCTGGAGTGCAGTGGTGTCATCATACACAGCTCATTGGAACCTCAAACTCTTCCTGGGCTCAAGTGATCCCCCTGCCTCAACCTCCCTAATAACTGGGACTACAGGTGTGCACCACCAAACCCAACTAATTTTTTCTTTTAGTATTTGTAGAGACAGATACGGCTGTGTTGCCCAGGCTGATCTGGAACTCCTGGTCTCAAATGATCCTCCCACTTTAGCCTCCCAAAGTGCTAGAGTTACAGGTGTGAGCCACCAGGCTTGGCCTGAAAGGTAAATTTAAATAGCAAGTCTTTTAAAGGTAAAAGAAGGAGCAGCTACCTAAGTGTTTTTGACCCACTGGGCCTCTCAGTGTTGCTAGTGTCCTAGCTGGTAATTATTTGAGTATCAAAAAAACCCAAGCAGTACAGTGCAGTAGCTGCTGTGGTGCCTGCCCAGCCCCGTTTCTGGTCCAAGGCACTCAAGCCCCCAGCATGTTGGAGTGTTGATTTCTAAAAGCTGCTAGAATTGCCCTCTGCTGTAGAAAACTGCCTGGCCCAAGGTTACACCCCCTCCTCAAGGGCAGCCCACACCCAGTGAGTGGTTAATGTGGGGGTGAGAAGGCCTGGCTCCCTTGCCTAAATTCAGGACAACTCTGAAGAACCGTCCCAGCTCTGGAGCTCTCTCTGGGAGCACCTGAGGTCGCTGTTGCAGCCTCTCTGTGGTTGCATTTGTCCCTCTCCCAATCCTGCTTCCCTCACCCTTCGCGGATGTTTTCTTGAGGGAACACTCCCATGAGTCTCCTGCAGTAGACTTCCATCTCCGAGTGTGCTTCCCAGGGAATTTGACCTAAGGCAATGAGTACATGAGAGGGGACTCACCTGTGCCTGTGGGACGGTCCTATGCCCAGGTAAAAAATAAATATCCAAAAGTCACTAGCTTTCTTATTTACAATCCATCAGTTATAATATGTAATGAAAAAAAATCACAATCATGATAACAAAAAATATTTAGGGAGAATGCCTAGGAATAACCTTAACAAGACAAGAATACAACATACATTGATAAAACTCTACTAAACATCATTTTAAAAGATGTGGAAAAAAAAAATCAAGGGAAAGTATTTGTTCTTGTGTAAGAAAACTTAATCCTGACAAAAATAATGATTCTCATACGGTCCAAATTTGGAATTTGATTTAAAATAATGCAAAATTCATGTAGAAGAAAAAACATAGAAATACAGGAAAATTTTTTTAAAGAGTAGAAATGGGGAATGGGAGAGTGAGTGAGCCTTGTGCTGTCAAACAGTGAAATATAAAGCTATGGTCACATCTTAAAGGACTTTCCCCTTCCTAGGGCCTTTGCCCTGTGTCTGACCTCTCTATTGTGTTCTCTACCTCCCCTCTTTCCTGCTATATAGCAATTATGTGTTCATTTTGTCTCTCTCATCCTGTATAATCTCCTAATGGGACAATCTGTGCTTTTCAAGGTATGTCTTCAGCATCCAACATAGTGCCTGCACAAAGTGTTGAATGAATGAATAATTAAATGCCTAAATAACTAACTAAAAGGACAATAAAGCCAAGCACAAAAATGGCTACAGTGAAGCTTAGTTCATTTCTTCCTTTGAGATAGCCTGGAGCCACCTGTCATAATTTAAGTTGATACTAATACCTTCAACTAGTAAATACTTATTCCCTGCAGATATGCCTCATTTCCTCACTGTGTAAATTTACATTTAAAATAATACAGGCCAGCCATGGAGGCTCAGACCTATAATTCCAGGACTTTGGGAGGCTGAGGCTGGATGATCCCTTGAGGCCAAGAGTTCAAGACCAGCCTGGGCAACATAGCAAGACGCTTTCTCTGCAAAAAATTTTTAAAAAATTAGCCAGGCCTAGTGGCACATACCTTGCAGTCCCTATGACTCAGGAGGCTGATGTGGGAAGATCACTTGAGCCTAGAATTTGGAGATTACAGTGAGCTATTATCACACCACTGCACTCTAGCTTGGGTGACAGAGCAAGACCCTCTCTAAATAATCAATCAATCAATCCATAAAATTATAAACATGTTCACATATAAATGAATTTTAAAACTACACATCAGACTACATTCTTAAGTCTTCCCACCCACGGAGACCTTTAAAGACCACTGTCTCGGCTTCTTTTATGAGACAAGATAGAG
Organism: Microcebus murinus; assembly: GCF_040939455.1. Lineage (NCBI taxonomy): Eukaryota > Metazoa > Chordata > Mammalia > Primates > Cheirogaleidae > Microcebus > Microcebus murinus. The sequence continues at coordinate 16,119,520 of NC_134108.1, read as the reverse complement.
GCTGTAGATGCCGTCATTGAGAAATGAAAGTCAGTGTCGTGCGCTCTGTTTTTCCCTGGGGAAAGTCAAGGAAGGGCACTGCATTTACACCAGGACGTGCTGACAATGTCTAACTGCACTGAATCTTATCTGCACGAGCAGTAAATCCCCTCGCCCGGGGAGCTGGTGAGAGAGCGGGTTCGCTCCATCACCGCTGCCAGCCAAGGCTTCGGTCCTTCCGTTCCCCAAGAGGTTTCATTTCAGGACTGAGATGATAAAGCACTCAAATGGTACAATCCAAGTCTCAAGGAATTTTAACAGTAACCCCCTTTGCAAAGCAGGGGACAGAATGCACTGTCCTGCCGTAAACTTCCTGGCAATCCTCACAGTAATTTGACCACCTTTGCTCATATCCATGACCAGGAGGCTTGGTTCACCCAGTTCATGGAACGTGAAAACTGGGCTTAAAGTTTTACCAACCTGAAGACACATCTCATTTTGAGTTGTTTAATTCAGTCCCGGTACTAAAACCTACTGGGCAGCTTTTAAATTTCCACTTTTATCAGCATATAGCTCAGAGTTACAGGATGCCAACTAGGCAAATGGTTTAATGAAAGCAGAATGAATGCACAGGCTTGAATACTACTTAGCAATGCGATGGAGATTCGTTTTTTAAGGACGATACATACATCTGATGAATGAAAATGCAGTTGAAGAAAATTGTAATTAAGAGTGCCCCTGAAAATATAATAAAAACTCCTCCTGGGTTAAAGGTGTACACATTTTGGGTCTCTTAACACCACCTAGACTTCAGATCCTTGCAACTTCGGGGCCCATGTATTCCTACTGTACATGTGCCAGGTGATGGATTTTATCCAAATGTTATAATGAAGATTCAGTCCATGGTCCTAGAACTTGGAGCCAGACTCCCCAAAGTCTGGACCTTCCAAAGAAAACAGCCTTGTTGGTGTTTATTTATGTGCTTCCTTTGTTGCTTTGGCTTCAATTGCCTGATAAAAGGGCTTGAAAAACATGCATAAAATATGCATGAAGAGCATGCATAATATTCATAAAAGGCCTCGCAAAATGTCTGCTGAAGAACATATATAGAATTTAAACAATGCCAGTGCTTTTTATCAATCTTCATGGCAACTCTGCAAGGTAGATATTGTTATCACAATAACAATCCCCAAGATTCAAAAAGAAAATACTTGAGGAAAGAGGGTGGCTGAGCTATCCCAGAGAGGGGAAGGGTAAAATTTCTCTGATTTCCCCGGGGATGAAGAAAGACACAGCATCTCCTAGAAATCTCTTTGAGTCTGATATGCCTGGAAATAGCTGTTTCTGGGAAACGCAATCAGGCTGAACCAAGAGTAACATACTAATTCCAAATCCTCACAATTACATGTTGAGAGCCTGCCTAGATATCCTGGGTGCCACCTTGCAATAGGCCAGTTGTGTCGCTGACAGCTCGGTGCCTATCAGGGAAAAGACACACTCTCAGTTGGCGCCTCTTATAGTCACATTAATCCAACTGAAGTGTGGTTCTGGAACACAGCCAGTCTAGCCCACTGAGGCAAGACTTGATGGAGCACAGGCTAGCATGGAGAGAGCTGGACAGCTCAGGGGATGGAGGGTGGAGGGAAGCAGGGCAGTTAAAGTATCTTTATGGTGAGTTTTCAGGCATTATTGATACTGTCAATAAAAAGACACATGGAGCCAACATCCCATAGCATAGATGTGGAAACAAAGGCAGACACCTGACTCAGAAGGGCTGACAGTGATCAGCCCTATTTCAATTGGGCTTATTTTAAATAGAAGCCATGTGGGCTTCAAGATAAAGATGTTAAATTATGAATACAGGAAGATCTTAGCTAATGTAGACTCATCGACCTAAAGACAGTTTTTATACTTCAAGAGTGGTCAAATACTCATAGCTCCTATTCCTCCCAGCCCCAAACAAGACAAGAAAAGTTCAAACATAGACCCTGTCTGGAAAGAAGGATGTCCAGCTAGCAAGGCAAGAGTAGCCCGAACCAAATGAGGAAAAGATATACCATGGGAGGTTGTGTCTAATTTGTACAGCTCAAATAGTAAGTTCTGTAACAGTTCTGAGGATGCAAAAATTCTTAAAAGTGAGCTGGACCTTCCAGAGTAAGTGGTTTAAGTTGGGACACAGGCAAGCATCCTATAACATAAGCAGAGGCATGTAAAAAAAAGAGAGTATTGGACGTTGAAAACATTGAGAAAGCCAAACCATAGGGTAAAAACTAGAGTTCCCAAATGAGATTCACGCTTGATAATCAGACCAGTGATTTTCAAACAATGCAAAACTTTCTCTAAATAGACATTGCAAAGTGTCAAGAGAGAGCCTATAGAACACCTCACTCCCCCTATGCCAACTCCCACTTACCCCCACCCAAGTATGTTTTAATAAGCATATTTAGCTTTGATCTGTTTTACATATTCAGGTTCCATGTAAGATTTTATTTTAGAATAAGTTGTTTTTAAAAAGTTTTAAAACATTATAGGGACCCTAACAATGAGAACAAGAAAGATAATCTGCAAATTCACAGTTTTTAAAAAGCCAAACATTTGCAGAGTAACAAAAGTTGAGTTAATGTATAGCCAGCAGGCTAGCACAGCAAGAAATGCTAAAAGAAGTTTCTCAGGTCCAATGGAATTGATACCAGAAAAAAGCACAGGTCTGCTAGAAACAGTAAAGGGCACCAGAAACACATTTTTAAAAATCAAATGTCTGGGAATAAATCTAAAACAATAAGTGGAAGCCCTCCACACTGAACACTAAAAGAATATTTGCTAAGAAAAATTAAACAAGGCCTAAATAAATGAAGACATATACCATGTTCATGGATTGGTAGGCTAAATAAAGTTGAGCAGTCCATTTGAAGACTTCCACTTCTGGCCAATAGAGAGAAATATAATTTTATCTCCAACTAAAAAACTAGACAAAGTATATAAAACAACAGTTTTCAAGACAGTGGGTATAGAGCAATGAAAAAAATTATTTCTAATAACTGGGGGAAAATTTGAGTCCTATGACTATCCCAGGAGATAGCCTTGTATTTCCAGGCTGAGGCATAGGGAGGAATAATCTAGGTAGAGCCCAGCAGACTTCTTAAACTGAAGAGATGAAGTTGATAATCTGGGGAGATCAAGGTAACTAGAGTTCACAGGACAGAGTATCAGAGAGGAGAGAGCTGCATCGAAAGAGAACTCTAACATCTGAGAAAGTCTCTTTGGAGTACATATAACAAATATTTTTATTTATATTTTTTTATATTTATAAAATTATAAAAATAATATTTAAACAATTTATATAATCAAATATGTCTCTGCTTTCCTTTCTAACATCTGGGTTCACTTCTTGCTTAGGAAAGTCTACTCTACTCTAAGGAATTTATTTTATGAACTTGGCTCAACATTTTAAGGGCATATTCTTCTGGGGGCTTTCAGCGCCAGGCATACCAACCTTAAAGAGAGCAAGAGCAGCAAAAGAATATTTGCAGAAAAGCATGACTGCAAGTGGAGAGCAGTTTAGAGTATAAAGTGGTTAAGAACTCTGGAGTCAGATAGTCCTGCATGTGAGCTCTATTTCCTGGATGAGAGTTCTGGATGAATAACTGTGAGGACTTTAGGCAAGTCACTTAACCTCCTCCTCCATAGAAGAGGGATGTTAATACCTACTTCATATGCTTATTATGTGTATAACAACTGACAATAATGTATGTAAAACATTTAACTGAGGGCTTAGCACACAGCAAATGTTAAGTAGGTAATCACCTTTGTTACTACCATTACTAGCATAGAAAAAGTAGGAAAGAATTTTAGAAAGATAGGCTACGGTTAGAGTTTGGACTTTGATCTCTAGAGGGTGAAAAACAATGGAAGGTTTGGTAGCCAAGGAATAATATAAGAGAAGTGATGTTTAATAAAAAATTCATCTCTCTTTAAGGGTCCATAGTATGCTTTAAAGGCTATATTTATATTTCCCTATGTATTTTCTATCTCAAAATCTTAGAAAAAAAATGACACATCCTAAATACTATCACATTTAAAAACTTCTTGTGATTTGGTCTGACTGTGATCATTTGTTCAATCTACATCTGATCTTAAGTGAATATTCTTGTCTTATAATCAAAAACATATTCTGTCTTAAAACTCTATAACTTAAATTTTCTGTAACCTTATTTGTAGGGAAGTTGATATTGTTAATTCAGCTAAGAACAACTGAGGGTGGTCTCACTGGCTTTCACCTCACTCCTGCAGGCAGATACAATGTCATCTCACAGTAGGATGTGCCTGTCCTCCACATCTGTTACGAACTGAATATTTGTGTACCCCCAAAATTCATATGTTGAAGCCCTAACCCTCAATGTGACTATATTTAGAAATGGTGCCTTTAAGGGTGTAATTAAGGTTAGAGGAGGTCATAAAGGTGGGGCCCTAATCCAATAGGATTAGTGTCCTTATAAAAAGAAACCCCAGTAGGGGCTCGTGCTCTCTCTCTCTCTCTCTCTCTCTCTCTCTCTCTCTCTCTCTCTCTCTCAGCATGCATAGAAGAAAGGCCTTGTGAGCACACAGTGACCACCTACAGGCTAAGAGAAAAGACCTTAGAATGAAACCAAATTTGCTAGCACCTAGATCATGGACTTCCAGCCTCCAGGACTGTGAGAAAATAAATGTCTGTTGTTTAAGCCATCCAATCCATGGCACTTCGTTATGGCAGCCCGAGTACACTAATACAACAACTGATCGAGCACCGACATCCAGAGTCAAACTCTCATTCTAAATTGGAAGCTAGGAGATATTTTAATCTGAATTAAAGTTATTTTTTAGGGTAGGATTTCTGTTTCTCCATTCCTCTCAAGCCAAGGGTCCCTGGAGCCCAACTGCTGGGGAAGGTGAAAGGAACATCCTTTCTTTCCATTCAGTGGAGTGCTGGGTCCCTCCTGCAGAAATCATAGGAGAATGTGGGTCTAGAAGCCACGTGACCCAAATATTCATGAGAGTTATAAAACACAGGAAAATATACGACTCAATTTTAATACATATTCACGAAATCCTAGTTACAGCTTCTTTACAGAGAGACGCCATCGCTTGGCCCATAAGCTGCCTTTCTTACCTGCTAGTTTCTTTGTTTTGAGGTATTGCTGAGAGACTAAATATATAATCAGACAATGGCCAGACCATATGTGAAAACAGAGCTCTAACCCACAACCTGCCCAAGAAACCAACCCCCTTATCTGCAATAAACAACCCAGGAAGCTAGCCTGCTGTAAGTCAGACTTGCAAGAAGCCAGATTGCTATCTCTACTAACAATTCAGGAAGCTAAACAACAACTTCTGTAGCAATCAGCCCCAAATATCCAGGACTCGATTAACAACAGCTTTCCTAATTTTTTTACCTCACTTCCAACTTAGGACCAAAGAGAAAAAGCCAGATATGGGCCCCTCACCAATCACATGGCTGCCCTGCTGCCGGTCAGCCACCTGCAGCTTCCACACGCCAACAGCCTTCCGTCGGGCACGCCTGGACCCTTCTCCTCTTCCCACGGTAAGCTCTCCCACTCCTCTCCCTGCCTTTGAGTCTCTGCCACACGTGGGTCACAGTGGCTGACTCCCTTGCTGTTGCAATGTCTGAATAAATAGCCTCTACATTTCTCATCTGGTTGGTTTTCATTCACTTTTATACTGTCTTTTCATCTATTCCTGAGAAGATCTGAGACATTCTCTTTCTCCCCAGTTGTGTCTTTTGAAACAGTTTTCTCTCATGTTTATAATGAAGATACTGTTTTCTCCTGCAATTACAAATTGTTAAGGGGCAAATCATACAATGTAAATAAAAAATCATGCTACGGGCCGGGCGCTGTGGCTCACGCCTGTAATCCTAGCTCTTGGGAGGCCGAGGCGGGCGGATTGCTCAAGGTCAGGAGTTCGAAACCAGCCTGAGCGAGACCCCGTCTCTACTATAAATAGAAAGAAATTAATTGGCCAACTGATATATATATAAAAAAAAAAATTAGCCGGGCATGGTGGCACATGCCTGTAGTCCCAGCTACCCGGGAGGCTGAGGCAGAAGGATCACTCGAGCCCAGGAGTTTGAGGTTGCTGTGAGCTAGGCTGACGCCACGGCACTCACTCTAGCCTGGACAACAAAGCGAGACTCTGTCTCAAAAAAAAAAAATCATGCTACGTACTTGTGAAAATATAAAGCAATCCTTAGCATGAGGAAGAGGTACACCAGCTCTCCAAAAGAGAAAATTACCCCCATTTTTCTGGCAAACACGAACTTTGAGTATAGCACAGAGGGTGCAGGTCCCCAGGGTTATTGCTTCAGGCCAGTGTTGTGTACACAGGGCCCGAGGCCACCTGTTCTTGTTCTCTCCCAGCCCCGTGTCACTTTTTCAGGAGTATTTATAGTGACTCCCCGAGTGTTCCTGGGTTCCAGGACCTGCCCCCTGGCACCGGAGCTCCCTGTCTCCACTGAGCCATTATTCACTAAGCTGCCCTGGTTGCCTGCCCCCCTCCCCAGGGTGTCCCCCTCCCCACCCAGACTGGGCACACTGTCTAGGTGCTTGTTTGCTCAAGCCAGTGAAAAAGGCATGAGGAACTCTTCAAAAGCAGCTTTCAAACTGCTGATCTTGGCAGCTCTGCTGTTTTGAAAGACAACAGAGCAGTGGGAAGGGGGAAGATTTCATTCCCTTGGAGCTTCTCTGTTCCGCTCTGGAAACAATAGTAACAAAGTGCATTTTGGGAAGAATCATTTGAACCAGGCCTTTATCTGCATCGCTTGGAATAAGGTTTCATAAAAAACAAACCAACAACCAAAAATACCCTCCATTTAATTATTCAGATGAACATTCATTTAGTCTGGTTTGTTTCTCATCAATGAAAATGAATAATTAACTCCCTAAATTTAGATATTGCTAATATGTAGAAATCCATTTCAATGAATTCAGAAGCTGGGGGATTTCTGATTCCCTGTAATCGATCACACTGACAAACTTTAAATGACTTGATGGAAAATGAAAGCCCCATGTTGCCATTTGGTGTTCAAGGGCTTGTTTCTTTTGTTGGTAAGTTGGATGGTGGATTTGTTGGGGCTGACCTCGACTTAACCTGTGCAGACTACAGCACCCACCAAAGGCTCGACAAAGTGTTGTAATGTAATTCATCCGCAATTTTCCAGGAGGACAGTGCCAATGATTAAACAGCTTCAAGTAACAGAGAGTTAGAAAGAGAAGCATGGACACAATCTACCAGTCTACCCTTGTCCGTCTGTAGATAACGGTCAGGTGGCTACTGTGACCTGCAGACATTGGGTCCAGTTGCCAGTGGTCGTGTAGACTGGAAATCACAGCTCCTTCTTCAGATTAACACCCACTGTTGGGTGCTGGGGGCGTTGAATCCTAGGGATGGAAGACAAGAGAAGACATGAGACTTTCTCAGTGGTCTGTCCTCAGAGCCTGGTGTGTGGGATAATCAGATCTCTCCTGTCGCCCAAGTTAACAGTTCTATTGCATCTGCTTTTTTGTTGTTTTTGCTAAAAGAGTGTCTGTCTCTTTAGCAACCCTGGTCTGGCACCCTAAGGAGAAGAAAAGAAGGAAAAACAACCCAAACTCCTCACTGTAATGTTGGAAGAACTCATCCTACAACACTGAAAAAGCCCACTGTGCCACAAAAGAATTACCCTCTACATGGAATTAGAAATAATTAATGTGAGTTGAAACTGCTACAAAGCAAACAACCAAAAGGCTCTGCTGAATTATTGATGCGATGGGAAGAAAAATGGGTTTGGAGTCAGATGGACTTAGATTTAAGGGCTACTTCCCCCTTGCAGCTTGCTGGGACCTTAAGCAAGCAGGTTGACACTGCAGCCCAGTTGCCTTATCTCATGATGTCGGTGAGAGGAATGAATGAGCATCTGACACCATGCTTGGCACAGGGTTATATTTCAAAGGCTCGTTTTTACTCTCTATCCTTCATTCTAAATGAGGGACTATAGTCTCTATGGGGCCCCTTTTGGAGACTAGAAAAATATACAGTTCAAAAAGTGCTTGATTTTTTTTTTTCAATCTTCACTGCTTTTATTTTGTGATTTATCTGCTGGTAATACTATATTTTTTAAAATCACAATTTTTTGTATGTTTGTTAATATTTTATGAGGCAATTATAATTCAGTGTAAAATATAAGGACATTTTAAAACACAATTTTATTTTATCTGATCTTACACGTATTTTTAGACGGAATGAAGTTATTATAGTTCCATATTGAATCAGAGGAAAATAAGTTTAGTAGAATGTAAAGTGTGGTATTAATAAAATAAATGTTTCCATTTAAGCTGCACAATTTTCTTATAGAAATATTTAAACATATGCAAAGGTAGAAAGAATAGTATAATGAACCCTCATGTACCCAGCACCTAGGTTTAGCAATTATATTTTGCCAACATTGTGTTTTCTGCACATCACCCTTCAATTCTCACCATTTTCTCTTACCTGGAGTGTTTTAAAGCAAATGCTCAACATCAAATTTTAGTGTGTATTTCTGATAAGGACTCTTCTTATTTTACATAATCACATTACTGTTAGCATATCTAATAAAATTTAAAAATTATTCCTTATATAATTCTTACGTTTCTCAGTATCTACTCAGTGTTTAAATACTCTGTCTCAAAAATATCTTTCTACAGTTGACTTGCTTGAGTCAGGTCCAGATAAGATCCAAACATTGTATTTGGTTATGTTTAAGTCTCTGTTAATCTACACCATTCCTCCCTCCATGCCTCCCATTCCAATGCCATTTATTTGTTGAAGAAATCAAATCATTTGTTTTATAGAATTTCTCATAATCTAGGTTTGGCTAATTGTATGGTTGTGGTATCATTTAATATAGTCCCTGCCCCTTATATTTCCCATAACTGGTAGTTGAATCCAGAGGCTTGATCAAACTCAGGTTCAATTTTTGGGAGGAGCCAGTGCTGACTACTGGTCATGTCAGGAGGCCCGGTAATATATATAATAAATAATATCTGTCTCTCTTATGGTGAGTTTTCCACTGCTCCGTGAAGACAAAAGGTATTTTGATTCCAATCCAGGCCAACATAACTCTCCATATGTGGTGGAAGGGACATGATCTTTGGAGTCAGCCAAACTTGAGATAAAATACTGAACTGTGTGACCACAGACAAGACATTGTGGATTTTACCTTGTTGGGTGCTGGATATTTTTGGATTCCTGTAAATAATCTTGAGCTTTGTTCTGGGATGCAGTCAAATTACTTGGAAACAGTTTGACCCTTTGGGGCCTTGTTTTTAATACTGTTAGATGGGCCCAAAGTAGCATTCACCTGGGGCTAACTTTGTGCCACTACCGAAGCAAGCTCTCTGAGTTCTCTACCCAATGCCCATGAATTAGGAAGGTCTCCAGTCTGGATGGTGGCCTGCATGAGCACCAGGTACTACTGTTCTCGCTAATCCTTTAGGCTAGTTCTTTCCCCACCCTCAGGTATTCTCCTGACACACATGCACCCATCAGTCCTGTGCCGCATGCAATATTGCAGGCCTTGACGTACAGACGCTGCAGAAGCCAGGCAGTAATTCCCACTCCTGTGAAATACACAGTACTGTAAAGATTACAACTTTCAGATAAAACCAAGCAAATTTTGCCAACTCAAACCTTAGATGTGAGTAGGATCATATTCACCAAACCAAATCCACTCTGCATAGGGCCATGGAAACGAGCAAATATGTGCAAGAGCCCTCTCGGATCACCAAATAGAAGTTCTCGTTGAGTGACTCCTTAAAATAAGTCCCAGCTTTCCCCTTCTCACACCCGCAAAACAACAAACAAATAAATAAAAGCAAAATGCACCTTTACTAAAAGTGTTTCCATTGGAAATCATCTTACTGCCACGGAGAAGGAGAAAAATAATTTAAAACAGATAAAAGAGTGGATCTGGAGAATTCTTCTTTTCTTTTAGAAAAAGAAAAACCATGCACTTTAATACCACGAGCCCATGTAAGAATGCCATTCAAAATAATGGTTTTATATTCTCTAAATCCTTGGCATTAGTCTTTTTGAGGGAATATCATATATCACAAGACTGCTTTTATTTTCTTCCCATCAGACAAGACTATCCCAAGCAATTACTGAATAGCCGATTCAGGGGCCATGATAAGGACGGAACAAGAATTTCAGAAGTTGTGTGTCTCTGTGGCACACTCCCTTTTATGCCTTCGGGGCCCTGTAGCACATAACTAGTGTTAATGGTTTTTCTTCAGCACCAGTGGTCGTGTCTCAGGCAGTTTGTGCCACCTGGGTTTTTGTTTTTGTTGCTGTTACTATTGCTGGTTGTTCTTTTAAGGACTCTTAGAAGTTCTAGAAACACTGGGAATTTGATTAGCTGTGAGAGGCAGAGGATATCATACAACACTGATTATTTATAAGGGACATTAAATGGTACTGTTCTCAAAAACAATGAATTATCATAAATTAATAATATAAATTTTAAGGAAAGACATATCAGTTCTCTTCATAGATAATACTATTATCTGTAAAGTTAAACCCTAAGCATGTCAATTAACAAGTTGTATCAACCAACAAATAGAAGCAGCAAAGCTTGCATCTTCAATCGGTAACAAAAATGTAGTGATTTCTTTTATCCAAAACCTTCTTTTACATTCGATATGCCTAGCATTCATTGTATGTGCTATTGACAGACCCCATTGCCAGACTAGGGGAACGGGAGTACCCTAAACAGTTCATCCACCCACAGAGAGCAGAAGGCTGTGCTTTGGGAGGGCAGACTAAATGCATGTGTTTACTTGCTCTCCCTTGCATTCCTCATGGAATCCACTGTAATGACACGTAAACAAGGCAGAATAAATCCATAACAGTACTAAGTGCAGTGGACCAGAAATCTTGACATGTTTCCAAAAACCAAGTACATGGGATCATATGGATTCAAAATCAGAGCAAGGAGTCACAGCTCTTTTCCCAAGAGAACGTTGTGCACATCTGTGTCAGTGCCCTAAGGCTGCTCTGACAAAGTGCCTGTCCCACAAATCGGGTAGTTTATAACCACACAAATGTATTCTCTTACAGTCCTGGAGGCTAGAAGTCCAAAATCAAGGTATCGGCAAGGTTGGTTCCTTCTAAGGGCTCCGGAGGAAAACCTGTCCTAGGCCTTTCTCCCAGCTTCTGGTGTTGCCAACAACTCTTGGTGTTCCTCACCTTACAGTTGCATCGCTCTGTCTCTGCTTCTGTTGTTACGTGGGTTTCCCCCACTCCCAGTGTGTCTCTCTGTCTCTATCCCTCTTTTCCTCCTCTTATAAAGACACCAGTCCTAAGGGCCCACCCTACTCCAATGTGACCTGCCCTTAATTAATTACGTCTTCAATGACCCCATGTCCAAATAAGTTCACGTTCTGAGGCACCAGATGTTAGAACTTCTACATATCTTTTGGAGGGACACAATTCAACCCCTACCGCCGTCATCCGCCTGCGTGCTTTCAGATCCCTTTCCTCTCTTTCTCTCCTCTTCGTGTCACTCACACTGTTGACCCCCACAATCTACAAATTCCAGACTCCCTCGCCACACCGGCTTCTGGCTGGCATCAACCCACCAGAGACACGGGCAAGGGACAAGCAGATAGGAGACAGCCAGGGCATTTGTCCCCACTTTCTGCCTTGGGCAGCGTCTCCAGCAGTAGCTACATCTGCTCTGTGCTTCTAGCCCCTATGGGAAGGCTGGCTCTAGCTAGGAGGCCGCTCTGGATTCCAGCACCCAGCCGGGGGGCGAGGCGGGGGTTTGGGGGGTAGGAGGGGGCCTGGGCTGCTGAGCTCTGGGAACACCATCCCCTATGCCACCTCTGCTTCTAAAATCTAGGTTGCTTCATCATCTTGTTTGCTCTGTCAGCTCTTCCAAGACCTTTATATAATAATTAATTCCCCTAATTAAACTCCCTCTATTGAACTACCTGGCACAAGTTCTGTTTTCTTGACAGGACCCCTAACTGGCACAAGCTTCAAGAGATGCCAAGCTCTGAGTCACCCAGCAGAGAACAGAAGCAGGCCGGGGGCAGACGCCAGGACAACTATTGAGAGGGACCGCCAGTGGGATGACAGGACAGACATCGGGCCCCATGTCCCCTTCCCTGCCCCCCAGCAAATCAGCACAATAGTCAGGGGGACGACATGGGAGATAGTAGCTGTAAGTGTGTAAAATCTTTCACCTTCCTGAGTATGCAGCAAATAGATACTACCCACTGTTGATAAATCAACAAGAGGAAGCATATACATATTTCTAGTTTAATGCTCGCATCCACTAAAATAATTTAAAACAGCAATAAATAAAAGTCATCTCTCAGGGCTTAGACTTGGGGTGGAGGTAGGAATGGGTTTATTTTGTTTTATTTTATCTCCTTCTGTATTACCTGAATTTTGTAAAGCTTGTGCCTCTGTGACTTCTTTAATTTTTTAAGCAATAGTTTCAAAGATACAAGTTATTTTTTTTTTAACAAGCCTATTTCTGAGCCTCTGGTGAACAGCGCAGAGGGAAGGAAGGGAGGAGAAAAGCGAGGAAAACGTGAAAGCAGGCCCATGAATAAAGAAGCTAATGATCATCGATTAAATAATTGCTTTATGTATTACATTGCAGGTGGGGTAAATCCGCACACAGTATGTTCTAAGTTAGGAAAATGGCCTCCCTTTCTTAATATGGACAGTTCTGAGAATTATTGTTTGTTTTTAGGAGATGAGTGAGTATATTTGACCTATTTTTTTTAAATCCCCACTCCTACTCCTGCTGTTCAAGACCAGGAAGAACAATGAGGCTGATTTTCCCTTCCACATTGGCAGAGACCATGGAAGGGTCCAGAGCTCAAGCTGGCTCTGGACATTTGTAGTAGGAAGCCCAGGCGTGGTTGCACAGGCTGGCTAAGCCATACTGCAGGGATCAGAAAACTTCCCTCTACAATAGTGCTGTAGGATTAAGACTATATATATGTATATATATACATATATATATATATATATATATATATAGAGAGAGAGAGAGAGAGAGAGAGAGGGAGAGAGAGAGAGAGAGAGAGATCTCAATCTCAGCATTGCCATCTGCTACTTATATGACCTTGGGCAATTTACTTAAATTCTCTGAACTTCAATTCCTATTTCTTCCAAATGGGGATAACAACATTTACCCCACATAGTGGTTATAAAAAGTAGGGTAATATATGCAGGGAATCTTATAGATTACTTTGCACGTAGGAGGATCTGAATAACATACATCCATTGTGGATGAGGAAATTGGTCCAATAAGGCTCTGTATGGTAAGACATAGCAAAGAGGTCATTGAGGATGATTCTTAGACATTAGTATATTTTTCAAAGCACGGACTTGTTTATTAATCCCCACTTCTTCTCCACGATGTCAAAGTATATTTTCTGACTGTTGTGCAGAGTGTTCTGAATGAGCTGACAACATCAGAGATGATCCCAAGCACAGCCGGACTGCTCAAACCAGCCGCTGGCTCGCTGTGGTTCTGGGGAGCAGATGCAGATGAGGGCGGGATGGGAAAGACTGGAGTCCTCGAGATGAGACCCCAGAGTCAGGTGTGCAAAGGTCTGAGTCTGGGGCTCCCCATGGGATAGGTAGTAGGAAGATATTGTCCAAACTGTGGCCCAGTGAGGAGACTCAACATCCCTAGACATCTGCTTCCTAATGGTCACCTTGCCCCATCCCTTCTGGAACAGTGCAGGTAAAATGGAAGGCACCTCGCTCAAAGAGAGTGAGTGAAGAAAAATGGTTAAGAATCTCCTGAGCATCTAGCAAACTTCTGACATCAACACTAACACCAAGCTTAGGGAAATGGTAATTATAGGTGTCACAGGGGCTCACCAGTAGCTTCATACATATTGCTATATTCCATGTGTCTGGCGTGAATCTGGGAAACTGGGGAGGTGGACCCCACAGAAGTCTCCTGTGTAAAGTTTATCCTAAGAGTTGAGAGAATGAGAGAGACTGCTTGACTTAGTGGTTGTAGGGGGAGGTGGCTCTGAGCACAGCACGCGGTTCTCACTGGGATTGTCCACTGGCTGTGCCCGGCAACAGCAGAAGCGACGCCCAGCTACAGGTCATCCCCGACAGCCTCCAGGGTGAGCAGGCGGCAATAACTGGCAGAAACAGTAGTACCCAGTTGGGAGGCTGGCGCAAAAGAAGAGAACAAATGGGGCATGCCATTTGATAGCTAGAGACCCTCAGACTTGCTCCTTATTTCATAGGAAGCATCCTGTAGGGACACCCCCTCCCCTCCATAACAGGGTCCGTACCAGTGGGCAGCAAAAACAGACACTATAACACGGGGCTTATTGTGATCACAACTGCCATTTACTCATAGGCCAATGTGGCTTTAGGAAACTCCAGCACCGGAGTAAATTACACATAAATACTCATTCTTCTGACTGCCATCAGGTTGCAGCCTCAAAGAGATACCCTAGGGTCCACAAGAATAGCTAAATGCAAAGGCCTCTGGAAATTTCTGCAGATAGATAGACTATGATGTTAAGGCCAAAGCAGACCTTTGTCTAGACGGCTCCGAGATAGGAAACTCTCCTGCTTCATTTCAACGTCTGCTATCTTGGGGGACTTATGAAAGACCTTGTCTTCCCTGATAAGGCAATATCATTTGATTTGTGTATTAGTTGGGTTAGGATAGCTTTGACAGTAACAATAAGTGCTGGAAATCCCACTGGCTTACCACCGCAAAGGTTCATTTCTTGATCACATAATGCCTGATGAGGATTGGGTGGCCTCGTCCGTCTAAACACACGCCGACCGGAACACAGGGCCTCCATGCTCATCACACCAGGGCAAAGCGGGCCCAGAGAATCCGGGCATGGTTTTAAGACCAGACCTAGCTAGAAATGGCTCAGTCACTTCTGCCCATTTTCCCGTAGGCCAGAATTAGTCCGTGACCCCACCTGGTCCTCGGGGCCCGGGAGAGGTGGAGGAGCACCCTTGGGTCAGGACTAAGAATCTCTGCCACACATTTTCCTTAAACAATTTGTCTCTCTCATTAGTTGCTTTATTTAAATTGCTGTTGTTTAAATGTGTTTACTCGTGTCTCAGGGGTTGAATTAGTCAAGAAAGAGAAATAAATTAACCAAGGTTTTAAAAAAATTAAAAACCAGCACCGGACCCATCATCTTCTGAGCCATCTCGGCGTGATTTATCTACTAATGAGTTAAATGCTTGCTGTGTATTTACCACGCAGAGAGACAGAGCCGCCTTTATGTTCTCAGCAGCAGCTCAGGGAGCTGCCAACATTAGAACCTATTTGTTTTATTGAGAAGAGGGATTCTTGGCTGGAACACAAGGGCTCCCCATTACTCTTTCTGGAAAAAGCAATGGGAACTTCAGTTTTTCTCTGGACAGCTACCAACATCTATCAGAAGAAACAAGAGTTTAACATCTCTTTCTGAAGGGCAGCACTTAGAATGCCTAACAGCTCTCCCAGCCTCTCTTGGTGTCAGTGGTGGATGAAGGTCCAAATCCAAGCTCTTTAATGGAAGTGCTAAAAGCAAATCAACCCTATAAACTGCAAACAACCGACCGGCCTGACCTGGGGTACCTAAATGAAACTGAAGTGTAATGGTTCAGAGCTCAAAATCAAGAGCCAGTCAAGACTAGCCCCCTCCCCCTGCCAACCCCCACCCCCACCAAGGATTAATTCTGAGTTCAGAAAGAGATTCGTCTATCTTGTGACCTCAGGTAGAAGAGTTCATGCCTCTGCACTTCAGCTGACTCAAGGTCAAACTCAAGTCTCTAGGGCAGAGAGGGTTTTCCTTGAGGGACAATTCTCAAGGTCAGGATTAGCAGGAAATGAATATCAAAGTCTTCTGTTACTCAAAGATGAGTTTTCTAAGACTCTCTATTTTTTCAATTCATTGCTTATTTTAATCTTCCACATGGCTTCATTCCGTTTCTGTAGATCATCTGCATTCTCCTAATTCGTGGAGAAAACCGAGGAATAGGCAAGAAATTTCTCAACTCTGTCCGCATTGCCCACGGGTTCTTCTGCCAAGTATTTTCTGCTTCCTGTCCTAACTGTCCAGCCCTCCACTCGCCACTGCCTGGCTCCCACCTTCGCCACCACACCACAGAAGCTGCTCTGGCCACCACGGCTGCTGGTGTCCTCACCCAAAGAGCACTCAGCATTGACCTCCCTGGACATTGAGGACTGCTGGTGACCATTCCCTCTCTGCTCTGCTGGTTCCTGGTTCTTCTGATTTCTGGTTCTCCTGACACCCGCCAAGTCTCTTTAATGCCTATCTCTTAGGAGGTTCCATTTCCCTGGGTACCATGCTTAGTTCTCCAGTAAGTCACCAAACAAGGCTTTCCTGAATGAGGAAGCACTTAATGGGAATGCTAACGCCCATCAGCTCCTCACACTGAAAATGGGCCTTGGAGTCGGCACAGGAAAAACAGGATAGAATAAGACCCACCCCAGCACTCACAGAACTACACGCTGGGTCTCACCGAATGGCACCAACATCTACCCGGCCTCCAGGTTGACAATCTGAGTCAGGGAGCACTCCTCTCTCACGCTCACAGCCAGCGGACCACCAAGTACAGTCAAATCTATCTTTTCACAATCTTCTGAGTCTGTTCCCTCCTCTTCTTCCACATGGTCACCGGCTAGATTCCAGCCTTTGTCATCTCTCACTCGGACTGTTGGCAAGGAACCTTCATTTTCACCCTGATTTCAGCCTCACACCCTGCAGTTTCTTCTGCACGTGGCTTCCACAGTTATCTTTGACAAACTCAGCGTGGTCACATCACTCCGCACTCCGATCCTTTCCCTGGCTGCCCCATCATCGCCTCCAAGCCCTCTCCTGCCCTGCTCTTGCCCGCTTCTCCTCTGCGTCTCCTGCTACTCTCCACACAAGTCTTAGGTTCCAAAATTAATAATCACCTTAGACTTTCCCGGAGTGTTGACACTTTATCAAACATCCAGAGCAATAGCTTAGGAAATCCCTTCCAATCATGTGACTAAGATTCTCCATATGCTACAAACATAGTTCCCATTTAATACTATGGCCTTGCACATAACATCATACTGATATAAATGTCCAACAGACATCTCAGACTTAACACGTCTAACACAGAAAAATCTGCTCTTCCCTGGTCTTCTCTATCTCCGCGGCTCATGCCAAAATCCTAGGAGGGAAACACAATTCTTCTCCCTTTCCAACATGTCCAAATTACCCATCTGTCTTTAGCCTGTCTTGCTCCCGTAGACTCCATCTCCACACTGCAACCAGCCTAATCTTTTAAGAACATAAATCAGATCATGCCACTTCCTGTTTAAGGCCCTCCGATGGCTTTCTTGAAATGTACAGGAAACTTCGAACACTTTCAGAGCCCGGTGTGAATCAGCCGTTTCCTCCCCGACCTCCTGTGTACACCTGTCTCTCCCTCGGCCACTGTGCCCCAGCCACACGGAACTTCTTTCTGTGCCCCAAACACACCAGCCTGTGCCTGCCACAGAGCCTTTGCAGTGGCTGTTCCCTCTCCATGAGATGCCCTTCCTTCTCTCAGAGGCTGGCTCCTTCCTGACATGAGGTCCCCACTTAAATATCATGTCCTCAGAAGAGCCTTCCAGATCACCATGCCATGCACCTCCATCCCATCACCCCGTCCTGCTGGTGTTATGGCCCTTATCATGCCTTCACTGACTAATTGATCTTTTTTTTTTAATTTACTCTCTCCCTTCATGAAAATGTAAGGTGCACAGGGCAGGAACTCGCTTATGCTGCATCTAGTGGTGGCGTCCAAGTTCTTAACAACAGGTATGGCACAGACTCCAGCCCAGCAGGATGGACGCCGTCTTTAACCCTCCCCTGGCCCTACTGAGAAGTAGCGACAGACATCAGCCTTCTTATGCCCAGTGTCCCAGCTGAACATGACTCAGTAAATGTCAGTTGCATGCACGAATGAATGCCTCCTGCTTAATTGCATTGAGCCAGCCTGCACACAGGTCTGCATTACTAAAGAAGGGTTTACAGGGCACCTTCATGTGTCCAGGCCTGATTCGCACCCCTTGGATTTGCTTCTTGGTTTTCCTCCACAGGTTAATTCTCTTCGGGGACCGCCATGGCTTTTTAATCTTATCTGAAGTAGTACCTCTGGAATTTGGGTAGAATCTGTTTCCCTTCAAAGTTCCTAGCATCCACCAGTGTTTACTTCCGTGTGTGCTCTGTGGGCACCACAGCTGAACAGCAGTGAGGGTCACTGAGGCTGATTCCCGAAGACTGAGTTCAAGTTTGGGCGATGACGCAATCCAGCCGTGAGCAGTCGGGTGCTGGGCGAGTACTTAACTTCTCTGGGTCTGCTTATCCATCTGTAAAATAGGCACACGGTAGTGACCCCCTCCTGGGATACTGCAGGACTGTATGAGACACACGTGTCAAAGTATCCAGCCAGTCACACCTAGCATCCGAGATCGATAAACGTTAGTTTCATTTTGCTCACCCCTTCCTTTCAGAGTTTCTATGAAGGTCAAATAAGATAACACACATGCAACTGCACGATTGTTCAGATATTTCATCAATAATACATTATCCCTGATTTGAGAAATCAAGTGGCATTCCAGGAGTCATAAAGGAGCCGGAAAGGAACTCTAGGCCTGTGGCAGCAGAGCCAAGAAGGCTGGTGCTTTGCTTAGCTGGACAGCTCTCCCTGGAGACGGCATCGCTCCAGGGAAATCTGTCTGTATGGCACAGAAGGCTGCTAGATGCGGAAAATAGGCTTGCCAGTTACCTACAGAGAAGGAAGCTTTTCTGCTGCATTCAAGCATGTCCTCAACAGCAAGAGTGGGGGCACTTTCTCCTTTGTCTCTCTCCCCACCCAAATATATCACCCTTGATTTGAAAATAAGGCTCCTCGGGGCTCTCGGCTCCACTAACATTAGTCTGTCTCACCCCTCTCACTCAACCAGGCTTTTCCCAGTTCCTGAAATTCTGTCTTGTTCTGCCTCCACCCACCACTCGGACCACCTCCGACGGAGGTGCAGATGGTGCCCTGTGAGCCCTACGAGCTACATGCTCTCTTCATGGTCATGTGATAGCCAGGGGAGCCCCAACCAGCCTTTTAGTATTAGTACTATTGCTTAGTGCAGGACAAGCGAACTAAGACCCAAGTGTCAAATACAGCCACACACACTCATTTACAGGACGTCTGTGTATGCTTTTGCTACAACAGCAGGGTTGAGTCTAGAAACAGAGACAGCATGGCCACAAAACCTAAAATATTTACTGTCTGGCCCTCTACAGAGAAAGGTTGACAGCCCTTTGTCTAGTCTGTTGCACCTCTCCTCCCCAGCCAGGTGGTGAAGCCAGCATAAAAGCCACTGGTGACAGAGGCTGCTTGTTGCTTCCAATACCTGTTTTTCTCTTCTCCTATCATCATAGAATCCTCTCTCATGTTTAGCCTGCATATGATTGCCTGGAATAAAGACTACATTTCCCAGACGTCCAAGCTACTAGATATAACCATGTGACTGAGTCCTGGCCAATGGGATGTAATTTAAAGTGTTTCATGCAACTGCTGAAAAAAAATTCTTCTGAGATTTCCCTTTGCTCCTTCTTGAAGACTGAAATGCAAGTGTAGGGGCAAAAACTGGAGCTGGAGCAACTGTCTCAGAACATGACATGACCTTGAAAATGGAGGTCATTTACAACAGAGCTACAAGACAAAAGGAGCCTGGGTCCCTGAGCTGCAGAACTGCATACTAATCTCATATGCACCTGGTTTAAGTTACTTCTCCGGGCTTCTCTGCACTTAGTGATGAAACTAGTCCTAACAAATATGCTAGATAAACCTATTCAGAAGAATAGAAAGCTTATCGTTAGTCCTCAGTGGCTCCTGTTTGACATTGCCTTAAAAATTCTTTGCAATATATTTACTACTTGGATAAATTGGTTCTTGACCACACAGAATGACTTATTCTTGCAAGAGGCCAAAATAACATTGCACATGTTTTATGTTTATTCGGGAAAAAAGGATTAATACTCATTCAAGCAAAAAAAGATTTATTACAATGCTTATTCAGGGGGAAAAAAAAGATTCATTTGGAATTAAGGTTTAAAAGAAGATGAAAGAATGAGCAAAAGAAGAGTGGCAGTAAGCCTGAAGCTGGCATCCAAGCCTTGTGGTGACGCTGGTTCAGGTGGGGTCCTAGGCCCATGCTTCCAGAGGGGCTGTCCGCTTGGAAGCAAGCCCTCCGGGTGGGCAGGCTAGGGATGGAAAGATGCTTTCATATTCTCACAGATGAGATGACCGAGGCTCAGTGAACTCCTTCAGGTTCACACAGCAGTGGGACTCTAAACCCTGTCTGATCCGGCACTCTCAACATGATCTCCCGGATCAAGAAGGACTTGAGACTGAGTTGACGTCTGCAGAGCAAATTGACTGAGAACACATGGAAGGCAGAAAATAGTCAGTATTTCTTGAAAAAGGTCTTTCCGTGATTTTGTGTCCTACGCCTGTTTGTTGAATGTCAGTAGAAATGCCTGGGAAATGCACACTAATGAACAGAGAAAGGAAACCTAGTACTTTTCAAAATGCCATTAAAATCCCTGACTGCAAAGGAAAGAGATTGTTAGTATCCTGCCAGCAAAAACCAGATTTAGAAAAGAAAGAGCTGTGTCCAGGAAACTTGTGAACTTTCTTTTTGGTTCGCATATCTCTCCTTCTTTCATTGTTACTTACTCAGTTACTAATTATAATAATAGATGATGGAGCAGGGAGGGTCAGCGACAGCCAGATAATTCATAGTCATACAAAACCCTTCCCAGAATCCAAAGCCCTAGAGTCCAGAAGCTTCACAGAGAAATCTCTGGTCCACATAAAGGAGGGCCACCATTTGCCACAGTTGTGCCAGATCTATTTCCAAAGTTAACTTTTGCTTTTCTGCGTGTTTAATATTTTAGTATTGTTAGTGTGTGCATGCGTGCACACGCTTGTGTGGGTTTAATTAATCTGCTAATGTTTCTTGAGCACTTACAATGTGCCTGGCACTGGGTCAAGTACATAATTATACAATGCCACACTTTATACCTGACAACTCTGTGTATTACCACCCCATTTTATAGATAAGGAAACTAGGATAAGCATTAAGAGACTAAATAATTTGTCCAGATTACACAACTAGTCAAGTGGTCTTGCTGAGATTCCAGTTGAGTTTTTGTTCATTTAAAATCTGCTCTTTAAATCATTTCTCTTTTTTAAAAATGGAGAGCTGGAGAAAGATTTTTAGGACCAATCAAGAGAAGGGGAGCCTATACAGAGTTCTCTTTTGTTTTCAGAGTTACCCACTACTTTATGTTGCCTATATTTTCAATCAGTGGCTCTGATCCACTGCACCTTGTACATTGATGTGGCATCCTAGAAACAGTTTCCTCTTGTTTGAAAGAAACTCTCCCCATCTCCCTACTCCCCAAATTCTTCCATTACTTTTGATCAGGGGTCCTCAAACTACGGCCCGTGGGCCACATGTGGCCGGCCGAGGATATTTATCTCGCCGGCCGGGTATTTTTGCCACCGCTACCTGTCCTGCTTAGCAGCCGACTCCTCCCAGGCCCATAGTGTGCATGTGTGGAATGTGCACCGCACTCTCCAATGGCCCTCCAACGGTCTGATGGACAGTGAACTGGCCCCCTGTTTAAAAAGTTTGAAGACCCCTGCTATTGATAATTTCCAGTGTGTTTCTCATAGACCTGGAAGTCCCAAGGGCCCCTTCCTGTAACCTGTAGACTAGCAGTTCTTAATTTTTTTCAATCTCAGGGACTCTTTATACTCTCAAAAATTATTGGGGACTTCAAAGAGATTTTGTTTATGTGGATCATAGCTATTGATATTTACCATTTTAGAATTTAAAACTGGAAAATTTAGAGACTGTTGATTAATTCATTTAAAAATAATAACCTTATTGCATATTTGCATAAATAACATTTTCACAAACAGTAAGCCATGTTTGTAAAAAATTAGTAAGAGATGTACATTTTTACACATCTCTTTAATAGCTGACTTAAGAAAAGACAATATATGGTTTCTCATATCTTCTTCTGTATTTGATCTGTTGCTTTGGTTGAAATATGAAAAGAAAATCCAGCTCTAAAAAGATAGATATTTGGAAAAAGGAGAAATATTTTTATAATCTTTTCAGATAGTTGTGGATATTCTTTTGTAATACCATACCAAAGCTCAACAAGTGGGAGGTTTTGTTTTTTTTTTTTTTAAAAAAAGGTGAATTACAAATAGAAACTGAATCCATTATCAATAAACTTTTCATACTCTTGTTACTTTAAACTCCATTGGACTGTATTTCACCATGAACATATATGTGATTCTGTGACACCACACACTGGTCATTTGGAAGTTCACTGAGGTATCCAGATCTTCCAAATGTGGCCAAATTTCATTATGTAATATCCTACCCAAATCACATTTGTTAATATCACTACAAATCTCACCGGAAAAGTTCTGGAGGTTAGGGAAGCTGTCAAGCCCACAGTGGACGATTTGAGTTTTTACAACATCTAATTTTCATTTGAAAGGTTGAATTTTATTGTTGGCAACAAATACTGTCAGTTATTTTCCTTGAAATGACAAGCTCGCTTAGTTCATATTCAAGAAAATGTCTGCTGTATATCCAAGTCTGAATCACCGCAACTCTCCTGTCAGTCATTGTTTCCAGTAAAATGGGGCTCCGTGAAAACAGCCAGTGAAGCTCACGACTGAAGGGCTCCACGGCACCGCACCTCAAGTCGGCCACGATTCTCATGCATGCAGTGGAGGTGCTTTATGTGCACTTGCAATTTTGTCAAAATATTCAAGAGACCTGTAACCAAAGATCAAGATCAACACAACTCGTTTTTACTGTTTCATAAGGGCATTCTTAAGGGACACCAGCATATTTTACAAGCAAGAGTGTGCCACACCAAAGAATACAATGACCATTAGCACAGTTTGGTGCCATTGTCTTGACTTGTCCTGGGCACCTCGGATTTTACCCTCCATGGCTACTGCATCATCAATGCAAAAGTCAACCTAGTGAAAAAGGCAACTAGCACCTCAGTGTTTTTACAAAAATAGTTAGCTCCCCGTGAAAGGGCCTGGGGACACCCCAGAGAGCCACTGCTACAACTATCTAAGGGGGAACCCTCAAAGGCCAGACTCTTCCTGTCCCTGCCCCTGCCACAGTGAAACAGTTTGCACATTCTCTAAATGCAGCATTTAACTTACTGGGTAAAAATCTCTCCACATGTTCTAGGAAAATAGGCAGAGTGTGTATGGGTTGAGGTGGCGGTGCATTCTTTATGCAACTCAAGTAGAACAGACTCCGCAGAAGAAAAGTGAGTTTCTGACTCTCTGAGCCCAGGTCCGAGGTTGGGAAATGCCAGTATCCCAGCCCTTTACCAGACCTGGGGAGAGTTACTCACCTCCTCTTGATCACGTGAACGCGCCTGTGATGGTTGATTTTATGTGTAAGGGATGCTCAGGTAAGCTGGTGAAGCATTATTTCTGGATGTGTTTGTGAGGGAATTTCTGGAAGAGAATAGCATTTGCATCAATGGATTGAGTGAAGGCCTCACCAACGTGGGTGGGCCTCATCCAATCTGTTGAGGGCCGAATGGAACACAAAGGCAGAAGAAGGGTGACATCCCTTCTCTCCTGGCCTTGGACGTTGGCACTCCTGGTTCTTCGGCCTTTGGACAATGACTGGGATTTTCACTGTTGGCTTCCTTGGTTCTCAGGCCTTCCAGTTTGGACTGGAACCACACCACTGGCTTGCCTAGGCCTCCAGCTTACAGACAGCAGATTGTGGGATGACTCAGCTTCCATAATCTCATGAGCCAATCTCTCGTAATAAATCTCTTTCTCTATCTCTATGTACATCCCATTGGTCTGTCTGGTGAACTCTGATTTATACAGTTTGTGACGGTTACTCTCTTTGAAAACAGGGAACTCATGGGTGATTCAAAGTTTCACCTATGCTTTTCTTGCCACAGGCAGCCATGCAAGACTGCTTCTCTCTCTTTCACTCTCTCTCTCTCAATCTCTCTGTCAATCTCTCTCTCCTTCATCTCAGGCTTCTATGCAATCAGAAAAGCTATTTTACTATTATAGAATCATTTTTCCTAAATAATCCACACCCATCTGTTAGGAATTGCTAATTAATAAGCCAAATAAACAAGAAAAGCACGAGTATTATAAATCCATCTGCCCACTTCTGACCACTGCCCACTTCTATTCACGACTTCCTGCATCAAACTCATTTTCCAAACCAAGATCAAGTCTAATAAAAAAATTCTTTTTTTGTTGTCTAGCAACAAGCACACAACATGAAATATAAACTCAAAAGACTATCTCATTAAGATCAAAAGGAATATTTCATCACAAAAAACTTTTGGGGTTAGAAAATGAGGATTCATCAACTCTATTTTACTACCAACAACAGAGCCCATTTTATGTTTTTGCTGTGGAATTTGGTTCTCAGAGCTTGTGACCTATCGATGAGGACAACATCTCAACTAATTTTTTCCTGTTTCCACTTGTATTTGTTTTAGTTTGCAGAAGCTGTGCAGCTAAAGAGAAATTAAAACAACTGATCTCTAAGACTCACCCAGCTCTGACTTGGAATGATTCTAGAACCCCCTCGAGTTTCCAAATTGGAGCCTGTCTTTCTTACAGTTCACTGTGTTGCCCTCTGATCGAGTATAATCCAGATTCCCTGCCCCACCCTAATCCACTGGAAAATACTCTCAATTTGTAAATACAAGTCTGGATGTATAGAAATGACAATTCTCTCCACTCAAATCCCCATTATCCAGGTTTCTCTGTGCCTGATACAGACTGATTGCCCGTATCGGGTTAGAGAGTTCTGATGTTGTTTCAGCTGCTTACGTGAAAAAATGTTAAGCTATATTACCATCTGAGCGTTTGATTTAGTGATGTTTTCAATGACTGCTTTCCATTTTCTGGACATTTAGTTCAATTTTTTTTATATACCATTCCTAGTTTAAACCTTCACAGCCATATTTTAAATGTATCAGTAGCTCAGGCTGAATGCAAACATTCCTTTAATCTGGCTGCGACTGCATACCTCCCCCTTTAGAAAAAGGGGGGGAAAAAACTATGGAGACTGTCATAAATAATTTTGCTTAAGTGAATGCTGAAATTAGGCACCACATTGCTTGGCTCCTAGTAACCTATTTGCAGCCAGATACGTTGAGTACCCACTAGCCAAAGCTTTGCCTTTTCAGAAATGGAAAGCAGGAAAAACAATACGATCAGCTTTTGAAGTGGCATGTTGGACCCATCCCCAAAGTTAAATATACTTAGACAGTTCTCAGTGCGGTAACTACATCTGACCTTGGAAGAAAATGATGTTTATAGCAGCCCGTGAGCTGGGAAGGGTGATAATGAATGAGAGGTAATCATGTACTTCTGGCACACAGTGTGAATAGTACAAGGAGCTAATTGCATTTAAGAATTATCTTACAATATGGTGACCCAATCATTTTGGAAGATAACCAAAGTTTCCCCTTTTAGAAGAGATACCCTACTTTTGGCAAAAATTCATTAATTTTGACCTCTGAAACTCCAAAACATTTTTCCTGGATCAAGTCAAACAGCATAGATTTTTTCCTGTAAATCTTCCTATCTGTACTGTCAAATGCTGACATGCATTATCAGTGGCTCCTGGGCTGAACTCTGACATGATGGATCCTGTTTTCCTTTTGCTCCTGATAATCCTCAGTTTAGTGTAACTTGTAGCACCATTTACTGTGGTTCTCACTCAGATGACATGAAGGAAATATTCCTCCTAGAGTCTGCTACCTGTCTAGGGATGTGTGCCAGCCCAGAGTGCCACAAGAGGTAAGAAAGCACACAAATGTCTCAAAGAACAAAAGAGCAACAGGAAGAAACCAGTTCTAAAATGGCAGGTAAGAATGTTCTTTGCTTTGCCTATGATAATTGGAGACAGGTTGATACATAGGTTAATGCTGCCCTACATAACTTTATGTGGGAGTTAAGCAGACTCTTGAAAAAATAAAAGGGGAGCTGACAAAGGAATTAAGGTATTTTCTTCTACATACATATGTTTTTAGAAAGTGTCAGTGTAATTGATAGCACATGCTGCTCTTTGGCCATTTTTCAGTTCTATGTATATAAAGGATGTTGGGGTTAATTGGTCTCTTTCTGGAATTTGTGCTTTGGTCAAGTGCTTAAAATTTCTTTTAATATTTTTCTATTAATACTGATTTGTAAAGCTGGCATTTTCAGCTAAAATATATTTAGAACTGCGATTTGCCACATACATTACAGCCAAATTGAACAACAACAAGAGGAAGATACTAACACTGCTTTCAGTGTTAGCATCTACATGCCAAACAGTGGAAATGGAGAATTTGTAATTATTCCAAGAGCAGGCAATAGGGACACACATCTTTCGAAAAATCAGAAATAGCAACTTCAGAAGTTGCTTCTAGGCCATCAAAGTCCATCTGTGTTTGAAAGCTTTACCATAACTAAATCCAATTTGCACATCAGGAAATTGGAAGGGAAAAGAATATGCATCTATTAATGAAAAGAAGAAGTGAAATTCAATGTCTAAGGACAATTTGTTAGAATCTCCCAGATTCCAAAGGCAGTCCAAAGCTTTTTGACATGGTCCATGGGATACCAGGCAGAACGAGAAACAGGGTAATCATCTTTTGGCTTCTCTCCCTCTGCAGATCAATCGCCCTGTTAGAACACAAATAGGAATTTTATTTGTCCCAGGGTTGATGACAGGGCACACAATTTTTAAACTGGGCAGGCTCCAGATAAACTCCACTTGCTCTTAAAGTCAGACCATTCTTCCCGCTGGAGCCGTGAATGAAGGAATACGTGTTGGTGTTAGATAGTTCCATTGCTTAAGAATTGGGAGAAAATAGACCTCAACATTTCAAGTATTCCGAAAACAAGCAGAATTTGAGAAGCAGAATATTAAGAGCTAAGAATCCAAGATCAAAGCCTTACAAGTTCAAGGAGGGTAAGCAGGGAAAAGAAGCAGGCACTAGGCCCCGAAGGGCTTCGGAAGTGGAAGGGGCTTGAGCCCTGTTGCGGCTTCTCCCCTCTCCAAAGCTCCAAAGCCAAACCAAGGGATCACTCGGCCACAACGCAGCCGACAGACGCACAGAACCAGCAGGAGCGTGAGGGGTTCTAATTAAATCAGGCTTAGAAACAAGCTGGGTGAGAGGCTCCTACCTGCTAGCCAGCCGAGGTTGGCGCTATTGTTTGGTGCTATTGTTTGGTACAGCTGGGGGCCTGGCTTTGGAGCCAGCCGCCCTTTTCACAGGGCGCAGGAAACAGTTCTGGCTCAGGCACAATTACCACACAGGGGGTAAGGGAAGTGTGAGGAGCCATCTGCGTCCATTCTTCAGTGACTCCAGAGAATGTGGTCCTGTTAGTCCTCGGTGTGAGTGCATGTGCGTGTGTGTGTGTGTGTGAGTGCATGTGTGTGTGTGTGTGTGTGTGTGTGTGTGTGTGTGTCCGTGCATGAGCACCGTGATTGGCGTCCGTAATCCCCTTAGATCCCTACTCTGTGGCCAGGCCCCACTGCTCCCATCCCTGCTTTGTGATGCTCACCCGCCTGCTGCCCCTACGTCGTCTGATCATTTGCAATAAGAACCTGCAGTAATATTTGCTGTAGTTCCTGGGTAAAAACTGTTTTATCTTAATTGAGCCTCCTCTGGAACATGTCAGAAATCAGAGAGATAGGAAGATGGGGAGATCTTTGGACAAATCCCTCCGCAGAGCAGTGTCTGTTCACTTAACACTGTTTTTTTGTTTGTTTGTTTGTTTGTTTTTGGTAAGACACTAAGTGCAAAAAACAAATGTAAGACACTTGTGTTTTCCTAACATCAATGTGCTTTTATCCCAGGGTAATCGATTTCCGTTATTAAATTCCATGAGGCCACTGTTTAGAAAAGCAAAATGCCAACTAGACAATGCTGGATGCCCCCAAACCCAAATTTATTAAATGTACAAATTAATGAAGTGTTTAGAGCTCAAAAGGGTTTGATAAATGAATGAATATATGCATGAATGAAGAGGGTGGTTATGCACTTTTTTAAAGAGCTGTTTGCTTCTGGAACAGATTTATTTCAAAACCCCTGTGGGGAACTCCAGATTCAACAGAAATTATCCACACTGACCCACAGAAAAAAACAGTGAAACAGAGTATATACATGGTTTTTCAGGAACATATGCATTATAGAAAGCAAGGCTCACCTCTTATAAGCAACCTTTAATATTAGAATTAAAGGGTTTTTTTCTTGCCTTGGTATCTGACTTACAGAAAGTAGAAATAGTAAACAAATTCTTCAGCCTTTTCCCATAGGTGACTAAGTATTTTGTCCAGGGTCATTGTTTAAGAATTACCCCCTTTTCTTTGCTCCAGTAAACTTCGACCACCCTAACTACAACTTTGATAGTCTACTTTGTGTTGAAAATATGAAAAATGAGTGAAAAAATCTGGCTCCTTGATGCCCCAGCCCTAGGCTGCTCAGAGACGCAAAACACTTGATACAGGCTGCAGGAGAAAGAGCATCACGTTACCATGAACAAGCAGACAAGGCAAATTCCCACGATGCCAGGCCGCTGGTTAGGGGGTGGAGGGGAGAGGAGGCACTTCAGGGCACGCCTTCAAAGGACCGGTTTCCTCTGCGATGCCACTGGAGTGAGGCCAGCGTGCTACCCACTTGCCCCTCCCGTGAAACTACAATTGCCCCCAGCACGTCCCCAGTGGGGAGTCTTTTCCGGACCTTGGGTAAGACATAAGTCATCCTTCCTTAAAAATCAAGAGCTGCTAACATGCTAGATGTTTACAAATGAAATGATTTTTTAAATGTGGAATTTGCTTTAAAGTAATCTAGGGGTTGGGAGTGGACGTCTTGATAACTGTCATTACCGGGTGATGGGTGCAAGAAGGCTCTTTATATACTAGTCTCTTTACTTTTTGTGTGTGTTTGAAGCTCTTCATAATAAGTGTTTTTGTAAGAAATCTGCTAACATAGTTGGGGCAGGGAGCCAGCATAGCCACAGAGAGAGAGAGAACAAATAGAATGTCTATAGTAACCTCATTTCTCAGGACGAAAAAAGCAAATCAGTACGTGTTACTGAGTGAAATGTCCCAACCATAGCACCACCCTATCTGATCAACATTGCCTCAAAGCCATTAAGCCCAGTGCCAAGTCAGATAAAACAGCTGCAAAAATAGAAGCTGCCCCAACCTTGAAACCTGAGGAAAATAATAATTTAGAATTTCTTTTAAAAATCTCTGAAATGAATCCGTTTCCCCCTCATTTACAACAACTTTTCACTTGAATTATGCATCACCACGACTATTTGAATTACAAATGTATGAATTATTCATTATTTGCAATGTGACTAAGTGTTCTGGCTAAGCTTGCCTGGGATGTGGCTGGCGAGGGCAGGGTGGCATCTGGGACCCCTTGGGGGGCAGGAGGCCCTTCAGGACTCTCGGCCTCCAGGGCTTAAGGATGGAAAGATCCGTCATACTGTACAGAGCTCTCAACTCTGACCTCCTCATACCATGAAACGTCCCCACTGTCTCCTGGCTCCCCAGCCTGTGACAGCTGCTACCCACTGGCACCACCTACATTTTAAACCAGCTGGAGACAGAGCTGTACGTGATAAGCCTGTTATATTTGCAGAGTAAGCAGGAACACCTAATGGCTTGGCCCCCTAACGATTCAGGCACCAGCCTCTGACTGGCTATGGCAGTGTGCACTGGCAAAGCAGAGGAAAAAATAATTAAAAGAGCCTTTGTCAAAGCTCCCTCTAAATCAACCTTTTAAATGTGCTCAGTTTAAGAGTCCCAAAGTGCCAATTCAATCACACTGGCCTGTAAGAACCACAGAAACCCCGGGATAGCCATGGCCAATTAGTCAAGCAAGAGGGGCGTGTGTGTGTGTGTGTGCGTGTGTGTGCATGTGTGTGTGCGTGTGTGTGTGTGCACTCGAGTATGTGTTCAGAGAATCAACACAGATGCTGAAAGCGCTCCCTGGAGAGAGGGCGCAGTGACCCCTCAAACAGAACTCTTCTTGTTTGGGAGATTGGAAAAAAGGGAGAAAGAACAATTGGAAAGATGGCACTGAAGGGTAACGCTGTTAGGAAACAGAGGAGAGAACAAAGTGAGCACATACAGGGATCTTTAGAAGAATGAAGCTCAAAAAGTATTCATAACGTAACCCACTCAGAAATAAATCCAGTCAGCCGTCTGAAACCGAAGGGTACGCATTGCGAACGACGGGTTGGGGAGCAGGGAGAGACAGATAAAAAGAAGAAAACGCCAGAGATGCCAAAACCAAGGAGGAAGAAAAAACACACGGTGCCAGAAACCAAACACAAGAATGAGGCTGAACCCGTCAACAGTGCAAAGTAAAACCCTGAACTGGCAACGTGCTTTTGCTAACAAAGAAAACGTGTGCTCCATGCAGGCAGTACCCAGCAAACCTTTAAAGGAAGACATGTGTGTGTGTGTGTGTCCTTTTTTTTAAGGGGGTGGCTGCTAGCAACAATGGGCAGTCTTTGCCGTGATCAGTCGTGGCAAAACGTTCTCTCCTGATACCTGCACACCCACCCTGTGCAGAATGAGGTCCGAAGAGGTTTTGTTTGGTTGCCGGGGACTCCATGAGCCACACCAGTGCTGCATGGGCTTCGTTCCATGAGGGAAACTGGAGACTGCACAGAGTCAGCAGGACATGGAAAGGAAGCCTGGCGATGGGTGGCCACCCAAAGGAGCAGGGATTTGCAGACTGGGTGAGCACCGAGGACAATCGGACTGACCGCAGAGGACTCTCTCCAGCTCTCTCTCCTGCTCAGCAAGACACTGGTCGGAACTCTTGCAACTTCTCATCTTAAGTTTCTTGTTTGCCCCACATAGTGCCTAAAATGTCATCCTTAATGTTAACAGTGCCCTTGTAGTTAAGTTTTCAAGCCATCGAGCAGAGTACTGTCGAGTTGGTTTATTTGTTCTTTGAATGGTCATGGTATTATTTGGGCCCAAGTTTTATATTTCTCCAATTCTAATTGCAGTTGCTCAGGACATGGGCTAGTTTCAAGTTCTGAAAATATATTTGAACACCTCTCCCAGAAGTGGGTAAGAAGTTAGAATAACGGAAAGGCTTGGCTCTGAGTTCAGCTGAATGTCAAAAAGCCCAAGTTTGGCTAAAGGGACTTTGTATAATGAAATCCCAGGTCCTTCTCTGCACTTCCAGTCAGAGCATACACTGAGTGAAACTGATGAAATTAAACAAAGCAAGAGGCTTGTGGTCTGGTGCATTTATTGCAATTATCTATGATAAGTGATAGTGAGTACCTTTTAATTTCATTGTGCATGGACATTTGCAGTCATTCACTAATTCATCTATTTGTGTATTCAACGTGTTGAGCCCCAGGCATGTACTAGTCATGACATGGAAAGTGATGATCCCTTCATCAGAAGTGGTGAACTTCCCTCTGCCCTCATCTTAGGATTCCTGGCCTGTGGACACACCTCAGCAATGCAAGTCTAAGAAGCTCAGCTTTCCTGCCCAGACAGGGAAGTTGTGCTTCTTAGTCTCTCTTCCTCTCCCAGCCATCAGGTAACTTGGCATAAAAAGACTACCTTAAAAGGACTGATAAACCGGTCTGGTCCAATTTAGATCAATAATAGATATTTCTAGGTCAAGTACCTGGGCAAGGATTATAGAGCTTAAAAATAAATATATCAAGTTCTCTAGCCAGGGATCAGAGCAAAGCTCACTGATCCACATGAGGGTTGACTTCATTTCCTTGATGATACGCTCACAGACAGTTCTAGCCAGCATCCTCCACCTGGCATACGGACTCTGCACAGCAAATGGCTCTGATGGAAGCCTCATTGCCCCATGAGGCCATAAGGATGAGCCGCTGTGAACTGGAAGGTCTGTTTTCATCCTGGCTATTGGACCCTACTTTTGACACACTGGCACTGGCAGGAAAAGTTAGGAGACTACATGGAGTGTTTTTCTATGGTCAGGCTGCTATTCTGGCATTTTAGGAGAGCTGAAAACAGGCCACTTAGCTCCCTGGACCTCTTGTGCACTCACAGTCCTTGGTTTTGCTGAGAGAAAAATGCTCTGGGTTGGGAATCGGGCAAGCTCGCTCACTGCACAGGCCGGCTCCAACCCACTGTCGCTCACATAGGAGCCCTGGGAGAGGTAGAGGCTGGCCTCTACCTTCAGAACACTTACCTTCTAGTCTGTCCTGGGTCGCCATGTCAAACATGGGGCCTTAACATGACAATTCGGTTCTTGTACTTCTGAACTTTTACATCAGTACTGGGGGGAACATTGGGAAGGGGAGATGAAATGCAAACAATGATTCCCTTTTATTCCATATGAAAAGAGCAATGGGGCTGATGATTAACTACCACATGCTTTGTGAACTTGACCAGTCACCACTTTAATGCCAAGGAATTTATTTTCTGTTCCACAGAAAATGCTGGAAAAACTAGTAAGAAAACAGGCATGCATTTGTGGTTATATACTTAAATGCAATTAGATGCTTAATTACATTCTGGAAATTGCATGTGTGATGGTAGTAATAGTTTGCTTAATAACCTTTTGTAGTGTTTTCTTCTAATTTTCCTACAAATCAAATTTCAAACTTTATTTGGGGCTGATACTCAGAGTAAATTACATATGCTTTAAATATCTTTTCTATATAATAAGGACAGTCCTAAAAAGGCACTTAATCACTGTATATCATAATATATAAACGAGTCTAATTTCTCTTGAAAGAAGAAATTTAAATAAGCTAAGTTAGAGATCTTAAATTAAGGAAAATATTTTTTTAAATGCTTGTGAAATTCTCTTTTGGGAAGTTGACAATAGGGAAGAAATCTAGAATGATCTCTAGTCCTCGGTAAGAGGAAGCTCAGACATCGGGGGGCAAAGAGGTGTTTATATTTCTTCTTCCAGCTGAAGTTTCACAACTTTGAAAAAGAAAAGAAGAAATGGGGAGGGAACAGCTGGCTCTTACATAGTATCAGACAGCAGGGTTTGGGTTTCCGGACCTGGGCTCACCACACAGGACAATGGGTCACTGGCAAAGGACTTCGGGAGTATCCACAAACGCTACAGAGAGCATGTTCAGCAGGAAACTCGCTGACCTGCTCAGGAGAACTAGAAACAGAAATTTAAGGGGGAGAGGAGAACACTCTCCAAATACAACTGCGAACTTACAGGACAGGGAAAAGACGTGTGCTGGAGAGAGAAGAAGAATGGTTGAGAAGTGGTCATCAAAGTTCAGCAGAAAACAGCAAGGAATTGGGCAGAGCACAGGCCGGCCTCGGAGCAATCAGCCCATGCACGGGCTCAGAAGCAAAGGGAGCTTGCTACTTTCACACAAGGCAGAATTATGATCTCACAGGGTCACAGAGACAGGGAACAAGGCTCATGACAGGAATACAGTCGGACGAGGATATCTAGAAGTGATGGGAGGGTATCACTATATTGGATAATAAACAATTTTAAATTTATTTAGCTCTCACTATTACGAAGCATTGCATTCATTGCCTTCTATTAGTTATTTCTTTTAATCCAACAAAGTTGAATTTCATTTTACAGATGAGGAAACCAAGGCTTGGAGAAGCAGGTTTGCCCAGAATCAGTCAGTTGATGAACTCTGGAACCCTTGCTTTTAGCCTCTACACGAAACTGCCTCCTGAGAATGCATGCCAGATCAGAACAAGCCTCAGAATGCCTGTCACACCCATGGCCCTCCCACGAGATGCTGCTGTACTTCTCTTGCAGAGACCTGTAGGGAGGTCAAAGCCCTAAAGGGAGCCATAGCTGCTATGGGACAGGGAGAACCCGGTCCTGTTTATCCTAACTGATTTCCATTCCTCCTGCAGGAGGGATTTGTTCTATATGGAAATCCACCAACCCAGATGTGGAGTTTGCAGGGAGAGCTCATAGGTAACAATAAATGACGAGAGAAAACAACCAGTGAAGTGGTGGGTGCTGTAGTGACCACCCAGTGAGGGGTGAGCAATGGAGGCTCATCTAGCACAAATTGCAACAGGGGCCACTTAGTGCAGTGATAGAGAATCTCAGTCATCCAGGCGCATCCGTGGTAAGTCCCCTTCCTCGAAGTGTCCCTGCTCTGCTTCCCCGTTGAGACACCCCCACTACCTGTCAAGGAAACCTATCCTGGTAGGTGCCCCTGGAGCGTGGCAAACTAACCCTCCTTCCTACCTTGGCCTAGAGCTGCTCAAGACCCGGCAACCTGCTCCTACCTCTGTATCCAATTTGTCACACATAAATGTCATGGTTGAGCCACTGGTCTGTCCTCTCCATTATATTGTGAGCCTCTTTAAGGCCAAAACCGAATTTTTATTCCTGAATTGCCAACATGAGACTTTGGCTTAACACAAGCACTAAGTAATTGTTTGCCAAATGACCTGTAGATCTGATATTTTCAAGTAAAAATCCCCCCCGGAAAAGGCTTCCTCCAATTGATTAGTTCTGCTTTCTTTTGCACCACCAAATATAGTTGCTTATTAGATTATAATTTTCTCAAGGCCAGAATAACCTTCATCTGCACCAAATGCCTGATCCAGGACAGGCCCTTTATAAATGGTAACATAATTTTTCACCACCCTGGCCCTGCAACTTTCCCCCAAAAGCAAAAGCCAAAAATGCTGTTGAGTTAGATTTCTCAATCCTGTATTTGTGTAATTCACTTTAAAACATTTTAAAATATAAATGTGGCATTTTTACATTTATGACTTATGAAGTCATATGAATGACTTATGAAGTCCTTCGCTTTGGTCACTCTCACACTTTTGTCATTTATATTTTCATCCATCTCTTTTAAGAAATGTATTGAACAAGACACTCATGATTCACCAACAGCTCCTAGTACAAAGCTTTTCACATGGGAAGTTTTTAATAACATTTTGAAGATGAAAGAGAAACCTACTAAAAGCAGACTATCTGATAAAAATCTTGGCTTCCCCTGCTGACTTCTGTAGATTTGAAGACAGAATAAATAGTAAAGGGAACGCTTGCTGCTCTCGATGTGTTAAACTGGGTCGTGAAAGCCATCAGCCCCTATAGGTCACCCCTTTCTTAAGAGGTGCCAGGGGGAGAAGGGGGGCTGGTGAGGGGTTGGCTGAAGGACCCTGGGGCCAGCCAGGAGCCAAGACTGCCCACCGGCCCTCCTGTTAACCCTGAGCTACCCACTGTTCTCTTTATGTATTGGGGCTTTGCCTACTGTCTAGGGGGACTGGTGCCCGTATGGAAAAGAAGATGGAAAATCAACTTCCTCGTTTCACAGATGCCCATCCACCTGCCCAGTATACCTTGTCTATGGCTCTGTCAACCAGATACCCCGCGGTGCCATTCATCATTTTCCTGTGAACAAGATGGAAATATGTAGGGTAGCTGGCTTCTTAGCAGGCAGTCGAGATGATGAATGACTTGATTTCAAACTGGAGGGAGATCTCTGGGGCCGTGTCACAGAACTATGCAGGCCTTTTCTCAATGAATGGCTTGAAGGAAACATCACAGGCATGTCTGCCAAATGAGTCCATGATAAAAAGATGTGAGCAACGACTAAGATTAGAAAGTGTCCAAAAGACATTTTTTTTTTAAAACAGAATTGGCCTAAGAATAGACCAAACACCAAAGGCACACCATTTAACAGGAATAAATGCTAAGTGCCGCTTTAAGATTTTCACAAATAATTGTAAAACTGACAAGATAGGGAGATTTGACTTCAGCACTTCTCATGAAAAAAGCCAAAAGGTTTATTATTAATAATAACTCCAGCTTTTTAAATGCTCACCGTGTGCCGCTCAGTCTGAGGCAAGAGTGGAATGTAAAAATAAAAGCTAAGGCAAGTTCTATTTGCAGTCATATAAATAGAATATTCAGGTCAAGGCAAGGAAACATATGACCATAATCTGAACTAGTCAAAGCACCAAGTGGGGATTATGGTTTCAATCCCAGATGACACACTGTAAGAGGGACCTTGATAAACTGGGCTCTGTGCCAAGGAAAACAGAGTGGTGAAGGCTCCCTAAAGCACAGCGATGAGGAAGTGTTAAAGGAAATGGGATACCCGGTCAAGGAAGAGACATTCTAAGAGGAACATAATAGATGTCTTTAAACATTGCAGAGATCACATTGAAGGGGGATCAGATGTGCTTCGTGTACCAGCAGAGAGCAGAGCGAGGATGTGCAGGGTGGAGTTTGCGGTGGCAGGTAACATCAGCCGGCAATCTTCTGCTGTGAGTACCAAAAATCATCTGACTAGCTTATGCAAAAACATGCATTTTTGTAGGTACACGAGGGCCTTTCCCAGTGCCTAGAAAGGCCGGGGAACCAGAATGGAGACCCACAAGGAAGAGATGGCTCCAGATGGCTTTGGTGTCAGAAACTTCTTGACCTTCTTGCATGGCACTGCTTCCAGAATAAAAGAGTCCCAGCCATGTCCATGGTCCTTGTCACTCTGCTCAACATTAGAGTCCCAGGAGCATGAGTTTTACTGGACGTGCCTAGGTCACATACCTGTCCCTTGACTGTCCCATGGAAATGAGAGCAAGAGTCTGGCAGAAGGAACTCCCAGTGATCTTTTTGACTTCTACAGTGGGGAGGGGGAGGCCGCTAGATGTATTTGTCCAACCCAGGCTGTTCCAATAGAGAGCAGTTTATGCCCCTAAAGAAAATCATGGTCCTCTTAGGAAGGGAGAATGGATTTAAGGTACTCAAGAAGTAAAAAGTGACCACTACACAGAGCTCCAGATAAAGAAACACTTTCCAAACATTAAAGTGATCCAGGAATATAATGTCCGGTGAGGTCACCCTCATTCAAGGTATTCAAGCTATAGTTCACAGGATCAAACAATAAGAAGTATTGTTGGCCAAACTTGGAGATCTCTTAAAGTCTAAGATTCTATATTTCTAAATAAGTAGTTTTCAATGCAGGGATATACCAGAAAGGGGGGAACGGATTTTTCAGATTATTTCTGCCTGATTGTCTTCCCTGTTCCCAAGGATTCCAATGCCCCTTTGCTATCTCTCATTCCCTGAGGCCAACTGAGACCCAGAAACACCACATCTGAGGTTTCTACTGCTCTCCCAGAACCTTATGCTGGTGAAATTAGCCCAGAAAAAGAGACACGATGCTAATCAAGTGAGAAAGTTCTTTTTTCATTTAAAAACTTTTTTAACTAATAGGAATGTCTAACTTGTAGATTTAGGCAGAGTAAGAAATATCTATAAAAAATGAAAAGGAACTTGGTGGAAGAAAATTAATAGTTGGAGTTATCTAACAATGCTGCAAATGTTGGCTTCCCTCTGCTACTGCTATTTTGTTTGGAATGGGTCCAATTTTCCCCTTGCATAAAAGGAGACAAGAGCTGTTTGAAGCCATTAACAGCACCAATAGGAGGGACATTTGAATTAATAACCAGGAGGCTAGTCAGCCAGGAGCAATTTTGAACATAATCTTTTCCTTTGACTTTTGTTGTAAGACTGATATTTTGCTACATTATGCTTGGTCCAACATGCCCCTGCAGAGCCAAATAATTTATCTTCTCAGTTCTCTTTGTTTTTTAAATTGACCTGAGTAAAATATTTTAATTTACTTGAATGAAAACCCCTCTGTGGATTGTGCTAGGTGCTATGAAGTATTATCCCTGAGCATAAAGAATTCCTTGGAATTTCGCAAGAAATAATAACACGTGTAAGGCCTCTTGAAATACTGTGTATAAGCTGCTATTGAAATAATGCTAAGAGAACAGAGTGAGGTACGAGCCATATGTAACACACGATCTTCCTTTTGTTTCTTTGCAAGTAAATTTATAAGAAGATTAATTTTTTTCTTCCTGTACTTCACTCGTCCCTACTTGTTATTGTGTAACTCCACTCTTTGCAAAGTCTTCCTGCAAGAGGTTTCTGGAGGCCCCTGGGGGCCTCGCACTGCACTCAGGAGGGAGTCTTCAAACGTACCACGTGGTCCCTGTTGCTGGTTCCTTCTTCCCCAGCTGCGGCCTCCTCCCTCTGAGAGGCGCTGCCCCTGCCTGCCGGGCACAGCCCTGACAAAGGTGCCAGGGCTGGGGGCCACTCTCCGTGCTGGAGCGGGGAAGCAGCCGGTCCTGCCTTTCTCCCGCGCACAAAGCCTTCCCGAGACCCACACTGTGACGACAGAACCGCCAGCCATCCTCTGGGTGGCCCTGCCTCCGCTGCTAGCAGGGGCTGTTTCCCAGAATTCCCCTCTCCTGGAGCATCTGCGGGTGCTCCTCCCCAAAGGGGCTCCCACAGCGTCTGCCAGGCCCCGTGGGCTCGGGGCGCGGTGCCCCTCCTCCGTGGAGTTTCCCCGCCCACTCCCGATGGCGCAGCGCCTGCGCCCCACACTCAACACACTCAACATCCCCAGGGCACTCCGTTCTCCCTTCTCCCCTTCCTCCCGCCATGCGTTCCTCTCCCTCCTTCACTAGTGCATGCGCTCCTACAGGACAGGGACCTTCTCCGCAGGACTTCGGTATTCCCGACGCCCAGCAGGGCACCTGCCCCCGCAAAGTCTGCACACCCAGCCATCTAACAAAACTGCAACTGAACCGCCAGGAAGCTCCTCATGGAAACTTTGGAATTTCCAAGAACCCCTGGCATCTCTAGATGTCTGTTTCTTTCCTCTTACTCTAGAAGGTACCTGGCTCCTCGCCCCACTGCCCTTCTGCTCCTTTCCTCCCTGCCCATCACCCAGGAAGGCAGTCACAGGGTGTGCTTGGGTCCCAGACCTGGGTACATCTGCACGAGGCACCCCGACTAGGTTCAACTTTACTGTAGGCTAGTGGCAGTGGCTCACACCTGTGATCCTAGTACTCCGGGACACCGAGGTAGAAGGATCACTTGAACTCAGGAGTTTGAGACTAGCCTGAACCAAGAGTGAGACTCCCATCTCTGCAAAAAATTAAGAAATTAGCCTGGCATGGTGGTGCACGCCTATAGTCCCAGCTACTTGGGAGGCTGAGACAGGAGGATCACTTGAGCCCAGGAATTTGAGGTTGCAGTGAGATACGATGAGGCCACTGCACTCTGGCCTGGGAGACAGAGCAAGACTCTGTCTCAAACAAAAACCAAAAACTATTTACTGCAATTGAGAGTGATCCTACGTGTCCCGGCCCAGTGACCCTGTGCTGACTGAGGCTTCCCGGAGTGGCGTGCTGTCGTGGCTCTGAGTCCCTCCAAGGACTACCACCCCACCACGACACCCAGCAGCTCCCACCCAACCCCGTCCAATCAGAGCAACCCTCCCTGTGAGCAGACCTGCACACCTGGACGCTGTCTGAGGCAGAGGGGGTCACACTTTCCCTTTTCAAACACAGGCTTGCCTTTGTCCCTTCTGTCGGCCATGTGAGCACAGCAGGTTTCCTTTTCGAAGGAAGCTTCTCTACTCTTACCCACGGAGGCTGCCACCCCTCCGACGACACAGCCAAGCAAGCCCTCCTTTTCCCTCTTTAATGTTCTTGTTCAACACCTCCCCACTTGACAGAGCCAGGGCTGCGGGAATGTTTCATCTTAGCGGCGAAACTCACATTTATCATGTTCAGATGACCAGTTTGGAAGAGAAGACAGGGCCGTGGAAATATCTCTGGGACCTCTACAGGGATTAACTGGGCTGACTGTGGAATGTCAGTGCCTCCCCCACTGATACCCAGCGGTGATCGAGTTTCTCCGTCTAAAACTCGAGTGACTCTTAGAAAGGGATGTCTGCAGACATCACGCCCCCAGAGCATTTGTGTTTTCAGTGAGGCAAGCATGTCTGACTGTGTTCAACACAATTGTCATATGATCCCCTGATAGACAAGCCCAAGCTAGCACTGGGCCTAGCCTCTTGGTCACCATTACTTTAAACTTCGCCCAGAGTTGCCAGGGCTAGAGCTTACTGGGATTATGCGGCGAGGCCACCTGAGCCAGGAACACGGCTTAGGAAGCAGAGGCTGAGCCATGTGAGGGGCAGGCCTCGGCTCCAGCCACAGCATCGCCGTCAAAACAATGTCATGGATGAGCCTAGAATTTGTGGTGATCAAAGGTGCTCTAAGCATGTTAAGGCCCTGCCAAAATCCCAGTCTATCCGCTAAAATGCATATGTCAATGTTCTGGCTCTGTGTTGGGATATCTCACTTAAATTTAGTGAGCTTACGTGCTGGCAATGAAAATCAGACTGCATTTTATTCAAGCTAGATTTCTTTATTGTTTTCTCTTATTGGTTGGTTTTCAATAGTATTAACAAGGGGTGGCTGATAGCTCCTGAATGTAGCACTTGGTTACCTTCTCGAGGCTCAGAATTATGAACTGTGAGTCTCTGTTCAACAAATACTTCTTGAGCACCTGTTGTTACATGCCAGGCACTGAGCTCACATCTCTAAGGACACATGCTGAGGTGTCTCCTGTCCTCACAGGGCTGATGGCCTAGTGGACAGTACATTCAACAGGTAAACGTGGCCTCTTGGTCAAGTTTTTCTGCACACAGGCAAGGTCAGTCTATTCAAATCCTCAGCCACAGGGCTAGAATTAGCTCCAAAATGAAAATAGGGGCCCTGTGACTAGAGTTGACAGCCCAGCTACAGACAGCCCTGGGATTCAAAGTGGCAGAAAGTAGCAGGAGTGTCAATCCTGGAATGGTGAGACTGCCCCTGCTGATGGTTGTGCCAAACTGCCCTGTTGTGCTACTTGTACTAGTACCATTAATTCTAATAACTACATTTCATTGAGGTTTCTCTAGGGCTACACCCTCAGCTAAGGGCCTTACTCATGTAACCTGGGTGTGATAGGGCCCCTCCTTGTCTGCCTTGCAGGGGTCTTCCTGCCTAGCCCGGGGGAGGGGAAGGGGAATCTGAAAGTTCAATAGACTGTGTGCCAATGAAATCATCCAGCTGGCCACCTCCTGCCAAGGTGGCAGGGTCCTCCAGGCTATGAAACAGTGGGAGAGTCTCTGCACCCACAGAGACACGGGGACACCCCCGTTTGCCCCTCTGTGCTGCAACCCCACCACCTTTCAATGGACAGAGGCCTTCAGGGAGCACTTCTCCGGCTCCAGTGTAAGTAAGGTCAGATAGGCCAAAATGTTACGTAAACTGTAAAGTGTGGAAAAACTAGAGAACATCATCATCATCATCATCATCATCATTTAAGGATAGTGATAGCATCTCAGCCTTGCTGTCTACAGAGGTTTAAATCGAGAACCATTACCTTTCTTTTTCTACTCTTTCCATTATCTTTTAATTCTGTCTTTATTGTGGTATGATTTCGTGCAATACAATGAACAGATTTTAAGCATATTATCCATTGAATTTTGTTCATTATTTTTTACTAATATAAACTCAAGTCATTATATTTTAAAGTATAATAAAGTCAAACAGCTGTATTTTAACTAATTTAGATATTTAGAGCTACAAATTTAATCATGATACATGTTATGGATTGAATGTTTGTGCCCCACACACACACAAACAAAATGCATATGTTGAAGTCCTAACTCCCAACATGACTATATTTGGAGATAAGGCCGTTATGAAGGTTATTAAGGTTAAATGATGTCATAAGGATGGTGCCCTAATTTAATCGTGCTACTCCCCTTATATAATATTAATATTAAGAGGAAGAGGAAGAGGAAGAGGGTGGGGGCCATGGTTCACGCCTATAATCCCAGCATTTTGGGAAGCTGAAGTGGGAAGCTTGCTTGACATCAGGAGTTTGAGACCAGCCTGTGCAACATAGCGAGACCCTGTCTCTACATACATACAGACATACAAACATACATACATAAGAGGAAGAGACACCAGAGCTCTCTCTCCACACAAACATAGGCCACAAAAGAGGTCGTGTGAGGATACAGCAAGAAGGTAGCTGCCTACATGCCAAGAGAAGAAGCCTCAGAATGAAATCTACTTTGCCAGCACCTTGATCTTGAACTTCATACCTCCAGAACTGCGAGAAATAAATGTCTGTTGTTTAAGCCGCACAATCTATGGTATTTTGTTACAGCAGCCCAAGTAGACCAAGACTAAGACTTTAGCTAAGTTTAATGCTTATACTTGATAATACATGTAGGCAAACCACTTTTCCATTTTTTGTTTTCTAATGGTGGCTTTTTATTTGCAACTGGCAGCTTTTTGCCTACACTCTTTTTTTTTTTTTTTTTTTTTTTTTTTTTTTTTTTTTGAGACAGAGTCTCACTTTGTTGTCCAGGCTAGAGTGAGTGCCGTGGCGTCAGCCTAGCTCACAGCAACCTCAAACTCCTGGGCTCGAGCGATCCTTCTGCCTCAGCCTCCCGGGTAGCTGGGACTACAGGCATGCGCCACCATGCCCGGCTAATTTTTTATATATATATCAGTTGGCCAATTAATTTCTTTCTATTTATAGTAGAGACGGGGTCTCGCTCTTGCTCAGGCTGGTTTTGAACTCCTGACCTTGAGCAATCCGCCCGCCTCGGCCTCCCAAGAGCTAGGATTACAGGCGTGAGCCACAGCGCCCGGCCATTGCCTACACTCTTTTTTAATCAATAGGATGTTTACCCTGTGCATTGTAAATGATTTTAATATTTTAAAAGTGCCATTACAAATCATTATAATGTATTTGTTTCTTTCTGTCAGACACCAATCCAATACATGTTTGAAAAGGTTGAATATCTGCAAAGATATTATAGCTTAAACATGGCTTTTTAAAAAATCTTCTTGCAAATAAATTCAATTTGCCAGCCACT
The DNA here is from genome assembly GCF_040939455.1 of Microcebus murinus. Taxonomy (NCBI): domain Eukaryota; kingdom Metazoa; phylum Chordata; class Mammalia; order Primates; family Cheirogaleidae; genus Microcebus; species Microcebus murinus. The sequence goes on along the minus strand of NC_134108.1, from coordinate 16,076,641 downwards.
GTTTCAACATGGTAGAAATAAGACAAAAATGAAATTAAATTGAAAAGGAAGGCCAAAGAAAGGCTGCAAATTTTCAAGACTACATATGACATTCCCAAGCAAATATAATCAGAAATTAATTCCGCACTATGCTATTTGGAGTGGTTCACAAACCAAATTGTGATTTCTATTATAGTTTAAGTTAAAGAATTAGAGTGTGATTGCATGCACACATAGCCAACGAATCGGACTTGTGGGTGGCATCTCAGAACACACGCTCAGGAATGAGAAGCAGGAAGAAGATAAACTAGATCTGAAGACCACTCCCCACTGCCCAGCAAGGCTGCTCCTGGGGGCCCTGAGGTCGTCCTTGGCTACTGTGTTCCCTGCTCCTGTCCCCAGGGGAAGAGCTCCTCCCCTTTCCTCCTTCACCGTCCCCATCAGACCTCATCTGCCTTGTGCCATCCGCTCCACTTTCCGTCAGGAACCTGATCAACTGACCTCTGTATGATGCAGATGTCACCGCTCAGTAAGTCACACTTTCCTGCCCGTTACACACGTTTTTATTTAAAAATGCCCTTGCAGAGATCATGTTTAAATGTAAGCAATCATTTTGATGATTAATCAATTAATCAGAATTAATCAGAAATTAATTAATTAGTCCAGTCTGTGGTCTCTGGCTATATTGGTTTCATGGACCCAACACTCATCTTTACCAAGTTTGATTCATTTTTTTCCCTCCACATACAAAATCACAATGCTTCCTTAAGGTTTGAGATAACTCAAATAATCCCTCTGGGTCACATTCATACTAATTCCAATAGAAAGTAATTTTTAAATATAAATTAAAACCTATTATCATTTTGAAATCTAAATACATCTATTCTTTTTCTATATATGGGTGGTGGGTGTCATTCCAGAATACATGAAGTTGCTTTGGAGTAAAACAGGAATTAAATTTTTCCCAGTGAAAAGGAATTGAAGATTTAATAACTGGCCCACAATGCCCTGAAGGAAGCATTTCCTCAAAAGTTGAGCTGCCAAAACATGGGAGTGTCCCAGAATGTATTAAGACAATTCAATGTGAGACAAAAAACACTTTTCTTGAAAAGCCTGGTGCTCTTCTTGCTTGGCAGTCCAAAGCCCACAAACCCCGAGGCGGCGTCTTGGACTATTTTGCCATGCAAAAAGGATGTGGCATAAGGATGACCCATCTCCTCTCCATGGGCCAATTAGACTCGTGCACAAAGGAGGCCATTGAATGCCCACGGTGCCTGGCCCCAGACAAACCATGCCAGGACAGCGGGCTACGTGCATCTCTTCCTCCCTGGGGACTTATGGCAGGGCCGTGCCAGAAGGTGCCTCATCAGTGCTCACCCCGGCAGCCCAGCCTTTCCAGTACTTTGTTATAAACTGGAATTCCCAGAAATCAGGATCCGAACCTGAAATTCCATTAGAATCTCCACATAGGTTTGAATTCTAGAAAGAGAGAAGTAGCCAGCTATGCCTGCTGTTGGTCTTAGCCTCCGACATAGTTGCCTGCTGATTCATTATGTAAACACAGGGGTTAATTCCCTCCTTTCAGAAATCTGCTCCTGTGCACCCCAAATTATTATTATCTGTGTTCAACCGTGGAGCCTGACAAGCTGAGAGGCTGCCAGCAAAACCCACCGCCTTCCTGATTTAAGAAAACAGACCTGGCTCGGGGCAGGCTCTCCAGCCTGACACACTCTCCAGACGTAAATGTTATTTTATCAAGATATAGGGTGACATAAAAATATTTGTATAATCAATATATCTTGTTCAGCTTCACAATCTCTGACAGGTCTTCAAGTAATCTCATTTCACAGATCCAGTAGACTCGTCAGAAGTAATGACAAATGTCAGAGGAGGCATCATGCTTATTTTTCATAAGAGGCTGATACTACATCTAGTTTCTGTGCGCCAAGAAACAGAAACAGGTTTGTGGGAACCCTTCCCCACGCTCGCAACCTAAAACACAGAAGACACTTGTTACTATACAATGGAATACTTTAACTTCAAACAGGATGTGGACGGGCTGTATTTTCATTTTATTGACTTGACCTTCAGCTTTTTGCTTGTCTGAAAGGACTGCCCCGCTAGCATACAGAGCTGCTCTTCGAAATGGACCTCTTCTTAACACGGGCTCTTGGCAGAGTCCCTTTTAAATATCCTACCTGTCTCAATATTTATAGTTTTCACTGCCATCACAGGGGAGGAGCTGATGAAAAGAAATGAAATTGAAACATGGACCTGGTAGGGGTTGGTTCCTCTTCTCTTATTATATTATGGAATCTGAAAATACCTCTTGAAATTCTGGTCACCATCTGAGCACATCACAGAGGTGGTCACCTCCACAATTCCTCCCACTCCATTTAGCAAAACAAAGAAAAGCTCAGAGACTTCCAGTGGGCAAATGAGAAAGACACCAAAGAAAGTAGATACAGCCCGTGAGCCAAAGGAGTACATAATGTCATCTTGGAACACAGCTGACAGAAAGCTAAATTAGTGCACACCAATGAAGGGTAAGAAGACAAGCACAGATACTGGGGCTTCCCAGTGTATTTGGAAACAGTCTCAATAAGAAGGGGTCTCAGGGATGGATTTGGCTATCTACCCTTCCTTCCATCCTTTCAATTTATTTCTCTTCCTAAAATGCCTCTGTTCTTACTTGTCTGAGATAATACCTTTATCCATGCTCATACAGTTAGATGTTGATGCATATGGGAGAAATTCAGGTGTTTGTCCTGTTGTTTCTTTATGCAAATATGGAAATAGCACACACTTCATTCCACAGCTTACTTTGCTCCTTTAATAACACATCACGGGCAATCCTCCAGCGCCTTCCTTTAAGAATCACACACATTCCACACTGTCACGGTTCCACCATTCCTCTGTAGGTGTGTGGTTTCCAGTTCTCAAGCAAGTCTCTGTCTGGCCATTCCTCCTTCCTCTGCCTTTGGGAAGTGGAAGTAGTGACTAAGCTTTATCAAACAGCCACTCCTACCTTTTAGGGAAATGACTCCCTAGAATTTGCTCCTAAAAGTAAAGGGTCTGTCCAGGCCTGAAATGTCAACTGTGTTCAGTGGCCTCCTTCTTCCAGGACGCCGTGGCCCTCGCAGATTGCATAAAACAATTTCCGGCAAGTGTAAACCTCCATCTTCATGGATGATTTCCTCAACCTACCTACTTTATACCATTGAAACAAAGCTTTTTCTAAAACCACTGAGAGTTCTTATGCTGTTTCTGCTTGACCATGACTTTTTAAAATAGAAGTTGAAATGTCAAAGGAACCCCAAGTCCACGGCAGGTGCTCCCAGACTGGATCATGAAGCGCTAACCGTCAACATGGGATGATGGTCAGAGTGAGTGAGGCGGAGCCCACAGCTGGGGTGGAAGGGCCGGCTCCATTTGGAAGAGCCGGGTGCTCTTTTGATTTCCTTGCTCTGATATTTAGACCTTTTCAGTCTCAAACTGATGCTTGTGGGCAAGGAAGACTGAAACAAATGGAAAGTGCCAGACTTCTGCTTCCTCCGAGCCACTTGCCAAGGTTCTCCCTGCCCAGCGGTCGGGGCCGACTCTCGGTTCCTTCACCTCGGCTCCTGCTGCTCCTCCGCTCTCGCCACCCGCCTGCCAGCCCGTCCATCCTGGTTTAAACACCTGCCGCTCAGGTCGGCCTGCCCTCCCCCCACCCTCCCACAGGTCACCCGCTGTCAGGGTGCCCGTACTGTGCCCCTGTAAGCGTGAGGTCCTGCGGGCGGGACGTCATCTGTGTGACTCACACCACGTCCCCGGTGCCCAGCACAGAGCCTGCTCCACACGTAAGGACACACGTGAAGACACAGATGGCCTGCCAAGGCTCGACACTGTTCTAAGTGTTTCCCGCACGTTATTCTGTTTAATTTTCAAAACAACCCTACGGGGTAGGTGCCACGAGTGTCTCTCTCACAGATTAAGGAAGCTGAGCTATAAGAGCCCATGTTCACAACCACTGAGTTCTCTTGTCACCCAAACAGCTCTCTCGTTCCCTTGATCTTCTCACTTAATATGACCGTAAGAGTCTTCTCTGGGGTCCTCAGCCACGTTCACAACCTGCAGCTCCTTTTAGGTGCGGGCCCCTCTGGCACGGTCCTTACTCAGGCAGTGTGTGCTCCTTACTTGTCTTCGTCTTGACTATACCCTTTTCTCATCAGCTCTGCAAGTGTCCCCTTAGATTTAGAGCCCATCAGAGAGCTCCCGGCGCAGCCACTCTGTGAGGGGTGAGGGGCGAGGGCGGTGCCTCCCTTCTGTTTTCAAGAAGATCAGTTTCACATAATGACACAATCTGAGTCCCAGGGATGAGCTCATGAGGGTCGCCCTCTTCCCAAATCCTGGGCCACAAAATTAGGTCCATCCTGAATTTTAAGAAATCGGCATTCTACAAATTTAGAGTTCGAGAGACAACCGTACAGGTCTGAGTGTCCCTCGCCGGCCACCACACCCCTTCTCCCAAGGTGCCATCAGTAGCACTGTGTGCACTCGAATTCTGCCTCGACCATTAAAATTTACCGAAGGGAGCAGTTTCCCTAGTTGTCTCCGTGCCCTCTGGGAAACGAGCTTTCTGGAGGCCTGCTGTAAAGGGCTCATGTCCAGGTGAGGCTCTGCTTGACCAGCTGCTCGGGCTGCTCCCCCTTGGCCCTGGGCCTGTTTTGTGATCTGTGTCTGGGGCACCGGCTACTTTCTCTGCCTCGTCACAGATGCAGTCGTATCCCCACGCCCAGCCACGACCACTTCCATTCATCTTTTGCCATAGTTCTGCCTCCTTGAGGATATGGGGCAGCCCTCTCCCCCTGCTCACCCCGTCCCCCACACATGTACACACACAGGCCAAATTATGCAGCAGAGGAATGGCGGGGGTGGGCGGGGGCAGGCGGTGCACAACCGTATTTGCAAGATTCCTTCCTCCGTTTTCTCTAATATTCTCATTGCTCACCTAGTTCCAAACTTTGCTGTGCTACAGCCTCTCCTTCCTGCTTCTCGTCCCCTTCACACACACACACGTGCGCATACACGCGCGCACGCACACGCATGCAAACATGTACACTTCTATAGGCACCTACCCTACTAGAAGCAATTCTAGGTCACGCTTCCCCAGAGCTCAGCACAGTGCCAAGGTCATGGCTGTAGTGCTGGGCAGACAGCACTCTGCTCCGACAGCTGGGCTTCACCTCCTAGGTTATTCATTCCCTGGGTGCCCCTCTTCAGCACTGGGCCCTCCAAAACATCCCACCAGGACCTGCACATCTGAGACCTGCCCTTATGGGCAACTCGAACCTAAGACTGACTCTCTCTCTCTCTCTCTCTCTCTCTCTCTCTCTCTCTCTCTCTCTCCTCCCCTACCCTTTGCTCCTCATCCCCGAGTTCACCCAGTGCCCTGGTTTCAGGTTTGTGCTTTCCTGTGTAGATGTGAATCTCCTCCCCTCATTTCTTCCCTCATTTACTGTCAGTCAGTAACTCTCTACTCTGCTGCAGGCCCTTGCTCCACAAACCAATTCCAGAGATGGATAAATAACTAGTAATAATGACCAAATTCTAAGTCCTGCGCTTGGTGTATGAACGATGAGCTCTTTGAGAACAGAGAAGGGAGAAATTATTTCTGCGTGGCCTGTGAGAGAAGGCTATGGTGAAAAGCTAACATGTGAATTGGGTCTTGAAGGATGTGTAGGAGTTCCCTGGCAAAGGGCAGGAAGGGCCTCTGAGGCAGAGGAGACTACATGAGTAAAACTCGATGGGAAGAGCATGATGTGGAGGTAATGAGGGCTACAGTATGGAAGGCGGGGGCAGGCACGGGGCGGGTGTGGGGTGGCTTTTTGTTCCCCAGTATATAAAAATCTTGAACACACAGAGTAGGCCCCCAGTAAATATTTATTTTCGATGGTAAATAAAGCAGGATAAAACCAGATTTTAAAGAGCATTTTATGCTATGCAGGGAACTCTAAACTTTAGTTTATAGACAGGGAGAATTCACCAAACTTTTTTAAATCAGGGAAATGGTATCATTACATCTGTGTTTTAGAAAAGAGATAACTCTTAAAGACTGTGTATAAAACAGATTTTAAAGGGGAAATTTAGGGGGAATTCTTACAAAGCATCACGCTAGCTAACTATTTTTATTGGGTATGTTGATTTTGATTAGGCTTATCCTTTCCTCTGCTGCATTTGCTCCAAATCTTGGTTATGCTTAGGAAATCCTAGTACCACCCTACATTACGAAATTCACTTAATACTGATGCTTAAGATACCGACATAGAGGCCTCTGGAACCATTGGTTTCATTTCTGCCTCTCCTCATAGTTTTCTCCAAAAACATCACTTATTCTCACATTTATTTCCAGGTGGTACTTCCTGTCCCCCAACTATCCAGCTTGCACCAGCTCTTCAAGAATTCATACTCCCTCTTTCTCCGTTTCCATTTTAAATCCCACTGGATGTGCAGCTCTGTCACCGTGAGCCAGTCGCTTGCTCAGGTAACGCTTTCTCTTGGCACATCGGCCTTTTGAGTCGTGCCCCCTGGAGATGCAGCACCTTCCTTGGTGGGGCATCTCAGACTCCTCGTCAGGATATGTTGAGGCGAATAGTTCAGCGAGCGTGGCTCGGTTCTCACCACATGAAAAGATTCCTGTTTCTTCTTGTTTGGGCGCCAGCCTTCACCCTACCCCTCCTTTCACCCTACCCCTCCTTTCACCCTACCCCTCCTTTCACCCTGCCCCTCCTTTCACCCTGCCCCTCCTTTCACCCTACCCCTCCTTTCACCCTCCCCCTCCTTTCACCCTGCCCCTCCTTTCACCCTACCCCTCCTTTCACCCTCCCCCTCCTTTCACCCTACCCCTCCTTTCCATAAGTCTCTGGGAGCAGCCGGATTCTGGGGCAGAATCAGCTAAGGTGGGAAGGTGGCTGTCACCCCATATGACCCACACTATGATTCCCACTGGGACAAATTCAAGAAGAAATAAATTGTAGCTCTAGCATTTCAAGCTAGAGAAGAGATTTGCTTTTTTTTAAATTAAAAAAAAAATGATAGAATTTTGGATCCAATAATGTTTTCCTTCTTGTTTCCTTGAAAATTGTTTCCTGCATAATTCTGTAGCAGCGCACGGACCCATGGCAGCTCCACACACACCGGTCCCGTGAGCCTCAGGAGTCTGTCCTCTCCGCCAACATCTTCAGCGCTGGGATTAGCACCTCACTCACCGAACGAGACGGGAGAAAGGCCTCCCCACACAAACGGACGCTCTCGGATTCCTAGGCCTATCTCATTTATAAAAAGTTAAGCACCCATAGCATAACTTGTGATCGGATCCAAAAAGACTTCAGCTGCACTTTGTCAAAACATGCACTGCATTTAAAATCTAAAAGTATTCTGAATCTCAGTCTCTAGACCTACCTTACTAATTCTAATTCTTATGGAAATTGTGCCAATTCTTACACTAGAAAACAAGAAATGAATTAATGTAAAAGAACCATTGAATGGAACTTTATTTTCTTTTCTTTTGTCTTCTTTTTTTTTTAACCAAAAAAATTTAAGAAATATTTTATTCTTAAGGGTGTTTCCTTGAGATTATTTCTACTCAATTTCTTAGAGACTTCCAGAATAAACAGATACTTGAGGTGCAGACAGACCTAGCAGGAAACAAGCAGCAAAGAAGCACTGTGCTCGGTGGCCTACACTAGATTGAGTTCTTGGCCCTAATTCTTCACCCCTCCCTATCCTGATCCTGTCTTTATTTAAAATGTTGGTATTTTTTTCATCACAAATGTTTCTGCATTAATTGTGATTTTTTTAAAAATATTTTATGAAAATATTATTTATCTTGATTAAGTATCTTGGCTCCCCCTAAAGCTTCTCACTGAAGATAAATGTTCACATCCCTCACCCTAGTCTCAGTACTGCCCACGTCCTTTGCCATGTGATTTTGGCATTACTCCACCAGTCAAAGTGTATTTCTCCTCCTCTTGACTTTGAGGTTAGCCATGTGTCTTACCTTGGCCAATATAATGAGACAGAGGGATGCTGTGTCACTTCCACGCCTAAGCCTTCAGGGGCCCTTGTGTGCTTCCACTTGCCCTCTTTCTCTGCTGCTCTCACCGTGAGAAGAACTTGCCTTTAGTCCCAGGAGGAGAAGCTGCGTGGAGCAGAGGGAGCCTAGCCTAGACCAGAAGACCTCCAGCCAAGACACAGACACATGAGCTACATCGATGCTTATTGTTAGGGTTTTGTGGTTGTTTGTCACCCGGACATGTATTACACATACCAACAATTGCTTCATCCTGGCTGGTTAGTGTGAGTTAATCATGGTCATCCCATTCCCATCCCCCGTGTCAGCAACGGGCTGAGGAATGGAGATGTCTAGGTCCATTGGAGCCGATGAAACATACAAGAAATTGGCTGGAGGCTTCAGGGGAAAGTATTCCTTTCTGTTATGAGATATGCCAAGATATGCTCTCCTGTTCCCTTTCTTATGAATATATATTTGTGTATAAACAGAGCATGTAGCTCTGATGACCAATAGCAGTCACCTATTGGTGGACCTCCAGAAGAATGAGCCCAAGAATGAAATCAGTCCATAGAGGAGTGCCAAGCTGGGACCATCACAGGAAAATAAGGCAGAAGGCTTGGTAGAGCCATGACTGAAGTCTGACCAATCTCTGAACTTTCACTCACATGATTCAGTACATTTTTATTGTTTAAGCCAGTTTAGGTTGGCCTTCTGTTTCTTGCAGCTGAAAGCATTCTCATTAGCTGACTCAGGCCACATAACTATCTCTGAATTCACTTTAGGGCCCTCTTTCCACATTATTCCAGGTTTAATAGGTGAATCTTTGAGTGAGCTGAAACAGAGTTCAGGCACAAAGTTCATGGTCATTACTGGGAGTTCCATATTCCTTCCCCCAGGCCTTGCCCCACAGAGAGTGTCACCCTGCTTCCTGCCTTCTCTCCAAATGATGTCTCTTCCCACCACAGTGTGGCCATAGTTATATGAATAACCTCTCACTTCCCCTATAATATTTCTGCTTTAAAAATGACCAGAGTGTTGACTAATGAAATCAGTTATGATATTTTCATATGATAGAACACCATAAATCCATTAAAAACTATTTATTAACTTAGCAAATGTTTACTCAACACCTACTCTGTTTCAGGGAGTGTACTACCAAGAACGCTTGATGATATGGGAAATGTCAAATATAGACTCTACAACATTCAAGCTATAAAACATAATTGTAATATCTGATTTAGATGATATTTAGGTGGGACTTTGGACTTTAGACTTCAAAATTGATGCTGGAATAAGTCAAGACTTTTGAGGCTGTTGGAATGGAGTGAATGAATGTATTTTGCATGCAAGAAGGACATGAATTTGGGGGGTGGGGAATCCAAGGCAGAATGTTATGGACTAAATGTTTATGTCCCCCTAAAACTCATATATTGAAACCCTCACCCCCAATGTGACGCTATTTGAAGGTGAGGCCTTTGGGAGGTAACTAGGTTTGTATGAGATAATGAGGGTGGAGCTCCCAGATGGGATTATTGCCCTTATGAGAAGAGAAAGAGACACCAAAGCTCTTTCTCTCCACCAGATAAGGACACAGAAAGAAGTCTGCAAGCTAGAAAGAGGGCCCTCACCAGGAACTGAATCTGCCCGCACCTTAATCTTGGACTTCCCAGCCTTCAGAACTGTGAGAAATAAATGTTTATCCTTTGAGAGGGGAAAAAAAACAACATAATTACATATAATAGTGAATATGTGAAAAAGGAATATGCATACATATATACACATACCCCAAAAGAAAATAAGACTAGAAAGCTATTCTAAAAATATTAATAAGGGTCATCTCTGAAGAGCAGATAAAGTGCAATTTGCTTCTTCTCTGTGTGTTTCCATATTTATCACATCTTCTGTGATTACCACATTACTTCTGTAAACATGAAAAGCACCCAAGGAATAAAATTATGCTAGTGTCTTTGATAAATCTCATAAATCCTGAAGTGTTTATATTTCAGCTTCATTGGACATTATAATTATGTAATTTCTTTCTTCTTTCAATGGGCCTTGATGTTTCACGTGTATTTACACAAAGGTGCTGTGTACATGAGCAAGAGACAGAGAGAGCAAAGAAAAGGAATATTTTTAAATAATCAAAAACTCATATTTACATTTAGGATTGCCTCTGTCTTCATGTCAGATTTAAAATTTGGAAAGCGAGAGAAGAACCAGACAGGTACTGCAGACCACATTTATTACTGCAGTCAGACCATGGGTGCACTTCCAAGGGGTGCAGGAAAAAGGAGAGCAAGAGAGAGTGTGTCCTGGGCCCCTGTTCTCTGGGCGCTAACGAGTGAGTGTGGCTAACTCCTTCCACCCCAGCTCTCGGAGAACAGCTCACTGTACCTTTAACTGTCTGACCAACGGGTATCTGAAAGCCCACATTATGCTGAGACTTCCAGACACATGCCGCTTACTACTAAAAAGAAGATTTTAAAAAGAAAAAAGAAGTGGAAAGGAAGATGAAACATCTGTACAGTTTTCATCTCAAAATGATACAAATAATCCATCTCAAAATATAATAGAGACTTCATGTCAAAATAATACAATAATTCTGTTGTACTACTGGAGGGAATTGAAATAAAGGAAATAAATTGGAATTGTAAGGCTGGAATGCTCTACTTGCATCTAGAATTTAATGTTTGCAAACTATATTCAAACCCTGTATTATATTATGATTATAAACTATATTAATTTTGCTCTTACTCTTTGATAAAACTCCCACATCGTTGGTGTGATGGCATGCACCTATAGTCCCAGCTACTCGGGAGGCTGAGGCAGCAGGATCACTTGAGCCCAGGAGTTCAAGGCTGTAGTGAGCTATGATTGCGCCTGTGCATAGCCACTGCACTCCAGCCTGGGCAACACAGCAAGACCCTGTCTCTTAAAACAAACAAACAAACAAAAAAAAAAACCTCCTTTGCGTATCTCACTGCATTTGATTCTCACGAGCTCCTTATGTGGTACTTAAGACAAATATTCCTCCCATTCTTTCTGTGAAGAAGACGAGGCCCATGGAGACAGGGCTAAGCCCAAGCCTTCCAGGTCAGGGTTCTTGTATTGTTTATGCTAATGAGATATAGAAATATTTCATTTCCCTTCTTTTTAATGTTTATTGAACTAGAAAAATTGATTATGCTGGATATAATTTTCCACACACGGAAAAGCACCCACTACAGTACCCGCATTCAGTTGATGTTCCCAAAATATAAGATGACTGACATACACTTGATCTTAATAAAAAACAGGCTCCTTTAGAAAATTATAGCCTTTATATTAGATTTTTCATTACTCTTTCCTTTCCTTGAAACTCGCCTACATGCTACTGAAGGGTTGCAACCCAGGGAATAAAAAAAAAATGTGTCTCAAATATCAGAGGACTTGAGGTCAAAATCTCTTAAAGGTAGCAATTTCTCTCTCTCTTTTTAATCGTCAGTATAAATTAATTTGGACCATAGTTTGAAAGAAAACCAATCTGATCCCAAACATTTCACGTGTAAAATGGAAAAGAGCAAAGCTAGAAACCACACAATCATCTAAAATTTTTCCTGCTATGAAAATTGCCACAGTCAGAGTGGTTTGCTGCTGAAACACAAGTGGGGCTGAGTTTGGTGGAGACTGAATCCTCCTCTCAACAGACACCATCCTGGCTGTGAGATCTACGTCTGCATAACACCCAGTGAGCGCGTCCGTGGGAAGTGAAAAGTTTAATAAATCATTCTGATGGTTTCAAATATTCAGAATATTTGGGCTCATGAAGATCCATTGTTTTGGCAGTTGTGTGAATTTTTCACATTTCCACCCGATAATGTTCTTGGAAAAAAGTGTCCTCCTCTCTGGGAATCTAGGAATGTGGTATCCTGCACCCACCTGTCTGCATAGTAGTCATAAACTTTGTCTGCCAGATGGGAAAAAAGTATGCTAGAGCCTAGGATCCATGCTCCTTTAAAATGACTCTGTTCTTTCCCCACTGACAACCCACAGCACATGGACAGAGTGCTACTGAAGGAGGCCAGCCTGCCAGGCCTTCAAAGGGCTTCCAGAAGCTTCCAGAATGGGCCAGCGTGGTCCCTGAACCTCCAGTCCCAGAATCCTGTCAATAATGCAAATAATTATAATTGTGTCAATAATGCTAGTAACAATAGTACTCATCACTCACGCAGATCCTCGGGGCTCACCCCAGACCTTCTCAGTCAGAATCTCCGGGAGCAGAGCTTGAGGTCTGCATTTCAACAAGCTCCTGTGATGACTCCCCTACACTTTGAGTAGCACTGATCTCCTAGCTGCAGGCGGAGCGGGACGAGCACACAGCCTGTTTTTCAGGAAAGTGGCCAAAAAAAAAAGCAAGAAAAATGTACAAGTAGAAAGCCATAAATGGCCCTAGAAGTGCTGACCACATGTGACCACAGCGCAGACATGGAAAGCCTGTCCCTAGCGCCCCCTTACACACACACACACACACACACACACACACACACACACGCAGCATGGGTGTGGGCTCTTCTAAGCCTAAGGAAGCGGCTCAACTCTCTGAGGAATATGTCACATGTTAGGGGGCTTAAACCTGCCACTCTGTCTCATCTCTCAGAACGTTTCATCTCCACGTTACCTCATTTGAATACGTTAAAACAAGATCCTCAGCATGAAGTTAATAGCTGCACAGTCAGAACCGGCATCTAGCACTGCCCAACCTGGGCGAAGACAGGATATTCAGAAATCTCCAGAAGAATTAGCAGGTCTCACAGATGCTCAATCAAAAAAGGGTGGGGGAGAGGATGGAGATGTAAAATGTACTGTCTTGCATGGTCTGTAATCCGCCGTCTTTACAGCTTCCCCATGTGCCCGGAGGCCCACTGGCCCGGCCGCCACGTTCTGCAGGTGAGGAATGAGAGGGGTTAAGCGCGTGGCCCAAGGCAGCCCTGAAGCTCATCAGCCTCGGGACTGGACTCAGCCCGGCCCTCCTTGCAGCCTCGGTTTCCCCACTACAGCCCAGGACTCAGGTTCTGTGAAAGTACAAAAGGTAACACTTCATTCTACATTCAAGAGTCACAGAACGGATACTCTTTTAAAAATAAGTGTAAATGACATAGGGTTACACGAGCCAGAGAGGGCCTTCCGGGCTCCCCTGACCTTTGCCTCTTTATCTCCCTCTTTCCCAATCACCCACACGTGGAAATGCTGAGACAGCTTCCAAACATGAACGTTGACCAGGCCACACGTGTTCTGGGGAGAGATCACTGGATTTTAAAATGTCAGATGCAGTTCCCCTTTATGACATTTTCGTTTCCACATAAAGGGGGAGGTAACGGGCCCAGGACCCATTCTCCAGGACAGGCCAGCATCACCGCCCTTTCCCGGAGCATTTGGGTCATGGTCCATGAGGCTGGCCAGGTGACAGTCAAATCCAAGCTGTGGGTTTGCAGTGGGAGGAGAGAAGCTGAAATAGAACCTGACCCACCGTGTGCTCCGGCTCAGACTCCTCAGAGCTCTGCTCTGGAACAGGGCTGTGGGCTAGGAGGTCTTACTGGGCACATGCTCCGTTAATGATAAAGTAATGCTGATGTTTGTTTGTTATTGCTCCTTGTGCATATCGCTCCAGAAGGAGAGGTGTTGCAGAAACCTATCTTTCAGAAGACCACAGAGAATAAAAAAAGATTAACTGTTGCTACACACATCATGCACAAATGATCCTACAAACAAGTTCACTGAGAGAAGCCAGACACAAAAGAGCACACGCAGTATGTTTCCATGTCTATGAAGAGCAAGAGCCAGCAAAGCTGAGCTATGGTAATAGACATCAGAATAGCAGTCACCCAGACAAGGCGGGACAGTGCTGTGGCTTTGAGCAAGAAGAGGCATGAGGAAGACTTCCCAAATGTGCTCTATCTCAATCCGACTGGTAGTTACACAGGTGTAGACGTATGAAAGACATTTATTGACCTGCAGTTAAGAGTTACGAACTTTACTATATGCAGGTTATTCCTCAGTTAAAACAAAATCTTTATTTCCCACATGAATGCATAATTTCCAAATAGTTCTGTAAATGGCCATCTATTTCTATTTTTAGAGCTTTGAAATATTAAAATTAGAAATTTAGAAGCTATATTTACTCTTGAACAGGTTGAAAAGTTTTTCATTTAAGTCATGTTTAATCGCAGTTCTGAACTTGAATTTTTTTTCTAATTAGATCAATGGAGAGGCCTCATATCATCCACTTTCTCAAAAGGGGCCTTTTTTAGTTTGAGGAAAGGCAAGGCAAGAATTTAAAAGAGTTACTGCATTTTAGTTCTTCCATATTTCTATCTCATTTTAAATTTTTAAAATTTTTCACAGTGTCCTCTTTGCTGCATGAATGTTTTGTCCTACATCTCTTCTGTATAGAGGAAAATGAAGAGGCATATAAAAGTAGTTTCAGGCCGGGCGCGGTGGCTCACGCCTATAATCCTAGCACTCTGGGAGGCCGAGGCGGGCAGACTGCTCAAGGTCAGGAGTTCGAAACCAGCCTGAGCGAGACTCCATCTCTACTATAAAAAAAAAAAATAGAAAGAAATTAATTGGCCAACTAATATATATAGAAAAAATTAGCCGAGCATGGTGGTGCATGCCTGTAGTCCCAGCTACTCGGGAGGCTGAGGCAGGAGGATTGCTTGAGCCCAGGAGTTTGAGGTTGCTGTGAGCTAGGCTGACGCCACAGCACTCACTCTAGCCTGGGCAACAAAGTGAGACTCTGTCTCAAAAAAAAAAAAAAAAAAAGTAGTTTCTGACAGTTGACGGCGGTATACAAAAAATTTTTAATTATGTTGCGTTTAAAGGAGATGCTATAGAATATGCATTTACTGGTACTGGAACAGATGAAAGCACAGTATTTTCATTTTTAAAGACGAAAGAGCTATTTTAAAAAGCATGTGTTTTTCATAGCATATTTTACTTTATACCAATGATTCTAAGGTTTCTATTAAACAGAAAAACAAATTACAAGTCTGGCAACCACAAAGATGAAAGCAGGCGAAGTCTCCATAAGTGAAAGGGATTTTAACCAATAGTAAAGTGATGACAAAATCCCACGGCGTATTGACAGCATTGTTAAAGCTCCAAATTATACTTTATGATAGCTAACTGAAGTCCGGGGGGACAAGAGCCCATGGATGTCTGACTGTTGATGAAAGAAGGAAAAAGAGAAAGGAGGGATTATGTCTTCCCCAGAGAACGACTAAGTTAAACTGATCTAGCCCAGACACAGTAGCTTCCAGGCTAAAATAACTTCTAATCAACTACATGAATCAAGCTTGGCCCTCTCTTGCGTGCACAGCCCAGGCTACTTTATCAACCCACGGGGAATGAATTTAGCCTCCCTACGGTAGCTCTGCATCCAAATTCCAAATTCCAAAGACCCCAGTTCAAGTCAGGACTCTTGTCTCTGAGCAGGTGGAACTTTGCTTGTCAGAGGCCATTTAAATGTGATCTTAAGTATCAGGATGAAGCCCAGCAAAGTCCCTGTTCCTTGAAGAAATGTCATATTTACCAGGAAATAGGGAGTTAAGGGAACTAGGTCTAGTGAAAGTGTGTGGATAAACCTTTAAAGTGTCTGAACTTGGCCGGGTTTGGTGGCTCACGCCTGTAATCCCAGCACTTTGGGAGGCCAAGGCAGGAGAATCTCTTGAGACCAGCCTGAGCAACATAGTAAGACCGGTCTCTACAAAAAACTTTAAAATTTGCCGGGTGTGGTGGTGTGCACCTATAGTCCCAGCTACCCTAGAGGCTGAGGCAGGCGGATCATTACAGCCCGAAAGTTGGAGGTTGCACTGAGGTACAATGACACCACTGCACCCTAGCTCAGGCTACAGAGTGACACCCTGTCTCCAAGAAAAAGAAGTGTCCAAAGTTATAACAGAGAAGTTTCATATATACATAAGCAAAGAAGATCACAAGGCTCTAAGTCATGGCCACACTTTAATGCCAAGCATCTAAGTCAGCAATTATAAGATATGCTTTTCTGCATAAAAATATCACATGCTAGAGTTGTCACCTGGCAAAATAAATACTAGAGCTAATGGCAAGGACTTTCAGAGTACTATGAACCTTGGCCGAATAAAAATCCTTGCCATTTAGAAAAAACAACAGGACATCAATAAGGAACAAATCCACATCATATCTATCATCTTCAACACAACTGGTAGCCCCCACCATGAACTTGCCCCGTATGTAAAGATTAAATCCAAGAAAAAAAAAAAACCTGAATTTAATGCTCTTTTTAAGAGCTCACGCCTATAATCCTAGCACTCTGGGAGGCCAAGGTGGGCCGATCGCTCAAGGTCAGGAGTTCGAAACCAGCCTAAGCAAGAGTGAGACTCTGTTCCTACTAAAAATAGAAAGAAAATTAATTGGCCAACTAAAATATATAGAAAAAAATTAGCCGGGCATGGTGGTGTATCCCTGTAGTCCCAGCTACTTGGGAGGCTAAGGCAGGAGGATCGCTTGAGACCAGGAGTTTGAGGTTGCTGTGAGCTAGGCTGATGCCAGGCACTCACGTTAGCCTGGGCAACAGAGTGAGACTCTGTCTCAAAAAAAAAAAAAAAAACTGAAATTAAAAAAGAGTTAAATAAACTCTCGTGAAGGAGCATTCAATTGACCAAATTTCAATAATGTGTTTTTTCCTCCAGAATTTAGACAAGCGCACATGCTGAGAAGGTTTGATAATGATGTCTAATTTTCAGAGCTGTTAAAATATTGTTACTTTTTAGGAAAAAGGAATCATTTTAGGAAAAAGGAATCATTTACAGAAAAACAGATATTTTTTAATTAAAAATAAATCAGGTAGCCATATCAAAACAAAAATTTTGCTTAAATGTAGCAAATTCATATTACTATGCAGACACAGAAACCTCAATTTAATTTGGCAGCTATTATGCACAAAATGTTATATTGGTGCTTGTGGAAGCCAAGATTGCCAGTCACCACTTTGCAGTAATTTATGATATGAAAGATGTGTATAGGAGGTAAGCTGGGCAAGAACTGGCAAAGTCTTCAAGAAGAAGTGCCATGTTAAGCAAACCATAAGGGGTTGGTAGGATGTCAACATATGGAGATTGACAGAATATTCCAAAGGAATAGCATGAACAAAGTTTCCCCAAAATGGCAAAAAATAGTCCCTCCTCTGCCCTGAAAATACAGGGTGACTTAATAGGCTTCTTCAATTCTACAACCCAGGCACATAATTTCCCTAAAAGGAATTGCTAAAGGATATTCCGGACCAGGCCAGTGGCGTTGGCACCCGGGAGCTCTCCTGCGCGGTCCGCGGCAGCCAGCCTCTCACAGGGAGCCATCTCTGCGGGCTGTTTGGGAGGCAGGCAGCTCTGGGGCAGCAGAGCTCTTCTTAACTTTGGAAACTGGAGAGTCTGGCAGGGTCGTTTTCTTCTTTCCATGGCATACTCCCAGCCTGCCTCCTGCCAGCTCCAAGGCAGGATCGAGTGAATGTGTCTCCGTTTATACTGAAGGCAATGCCCGTCCTGCACGCCCATCGTGGGCATCCAGAACCGCTACGGCAGGCAGCGGGGCGCGGTGCTGGCCCGAGGACCCAGCGGAACGGAGAGGTAGCCTTGCCTGGTCTGAGTCTCTTGAACGAGAAAGAAGAATGAAGGCCACACTTTGGCCTCCTTGGCAGGGCCTAAAGACCTGGCATTCCCCAGCCTCACAGCACCCATGCTTGGAGCTGGGACTCTACTGTAAAGGGACAATGTCTTCCCATCCCCAGAGGGACATTTGCCAGGGTCCCTGATGGAGGGATTTTATGAAAACCTCCAAGACCAAGTTGAATGAGCGTTCTGACATGGCTGGGGAGGGAGTTCTGATGCCGTCTCAGGGCAGGAGGAAAGTAAGGAATGACGTAAACATCAGTGAGCCTGCAGGGATGGTGACAGGAACCAGATGCCCCATGACATAGCAAGGCAAACCACAGCAGAAAACAGTAGAGGCCAAAAGGAGTGATCAGCAGTGTTGGCTTCAGAGGGGAACTCTAGTGACTAAAGAGAAAGTGTGAGCCATTGCAGGAAAGACACAGTGTGGCCACGTCTCCAGTGATGCTCATGGTAGAGGGGGAGTTTGAAAAACCATTTGGTTATATTTTGTTGTTTTCACCCAAATATTTTGCACACCAGCAAATTAGAGAGGCTTGGAAATTTAGTGTATATATATATATATATATATATATATATATATATATATATATATATACTCATCTTTAGAATTGTATCATTTCGAAATCTGATTTAGACAGATTTAGTCTAAATTTGGAGTTGGAGCCTGAAAAAAAAGAGAGAGGGAGAGTTTTGACTCATTTGAAATGATGCTGGAAAAATGCATTTTAAATGACAAGGGTTCAGAAGCCTTTTTTTTTTTAAAGCACAGCAGTTTCCAAGGTTTACAATTTTGTGGGTCTCTAATGGCGAAGACCCTACAAAGCAAAGCCAGCTTTGCCAGCGTTCTCTTTTAGAATGTTCTTGGAATTCGGTTGAGGTTAAGGATATTTCCATAACGTAAGTCTACACCTTAGCTGTTTTCCAGCATCTGAACATCACTCTTAATGCGACTGCTTCTCTTTTATTTTGCTGTGGACTCTCTCAGCTTCCCACAATTGGGATAGCATTTCAGAGCCACAGGAATGGAAATAATAACCAATAGCTCACTTTCCTCTTCTGTGGTTTATGTTTGTGTTTTTGCTCCTGCTTCCTTAAGCTTCCTCAGCCCCACCAACCCCCAACCACTCACCCCTTCAAGTACTGCTCCACCCAGCATCTTTACTGAAAGCAAAGTTTTACGAAAAGTGAAAAGTAGAATAAAGAGAACATGAGAAGGGCTTTTGCCTAGAGCCTGGTCATCTGTGGAGCACTGAACTTGGAGTCTTAAGGCTGGGGTTCAGTGCTAACGCCCCAAGCCCCACACAGAGGTTTTCCCTGGTTCCCTAATGTCTATATAAGGTACAGACTCCTTGGCCTGGATGCCACGTTTCCCACAATCTGACACTGCCCCGCATCAGTCACCCACCGCAGGTCCCACATAAATTCTCTTCTCCAGCCAACTGGGAGGTCGCCCCTGAGCAAGGAATGTCCGTCTCTGGTCTCTACTTTCCCAGTGTTCCACTTGACTACGATGCCAGCCGCGTCCTTCCCTCAGAGTTCCTGGTGACCTGAAGCCCGTTCCCAGGCGTTACAATGAGTTACCACTCTCAGATTCGGAAATAACATGCTCTCAGCCAAATTAACTAAGTGATATTCATTTCCAGTAAAAGTCACCTTAGAAGATACGTCAAAAGAATGAAAGGAACAGAAAGTATTATCTGGTGTTCACTAAATACAAAAGACAGCGGTAGTCAAATCCATGTACGGACAAGACACGTGAACAAAAAGAAAAGGATTGGCCCATGTGAAACCTAGAAAAAGGAAGCCCAAGGGACCCAGAGATTGTCTGTGTGTCTGTGTCTGTCTAGGGGAGAGGTGTTCACTGGTGAACAGGAGGGTGCTGATCCACTTGACAGACTGTCGCTTAGCAGCGTTGAATATGCTAGAATGCCATAACCTGGTCCCCTCCCTGCTGAGGCCACCCCCTTGCCCTTTGCTCAGATTTCATTCTCGCTGAGGAACCTTTGGTCACATCTGGATCCCTCTGTGGGCTTGCCTAAGGGAGGGAAGGGCTAACAGAGAGCATGGGCATCCCAAACCCACACCATCAAACGAAGCGGTGATCGGGCCACACCTCCCTCCCCGGTCAGGTTGTCTTGCCGTGACCCATGACTGAGAAACTGGCTGTCTCCAGGAACACTGGCCAAACTGAGTTTGGGAGCCTAACAAGCTAAAAGCCAGAGCACATATGTGGTAGTAATGCCCCCTGAAAGCCCCCTTGAGAACCCATCCCGCAACCCCGTGGGCATCACCCTCCTGTCTCCATGCCCGTGACACAATCTCGGCTGGCACGGGTTGGGGTCTGGTTGGAATGAGAAACCACACCAGTCATCTGGATAGAGAGGACTGAATGTAAAGAATTGCTTCTTCCAGGGTACTGAAGAACTGAAAATGCAAAAAAGGAAACTCCAAGGTCTCGTGGATGTGGCAACTGGAGGAAGTAGCTCTCACCCTGAGGGCTGAGGGAGCAAAGGAATGAGGTTGGGAATTATTAAAATTTAGAAGACTGGAGCAGGGAGGTGGGGATTCCTGCAAAGCTGGAGCTAAGACAACCAAGAAGGAGACACCTGGGGCTGGGGCTGGTATTTCCAGAGGAATGCAGTGAAGCTGGCTCTGCAAGGCAAACAGGAAAGAGCATGCATGTCCCTTCCTCCTCTTCCTGCTGTCCAGGTTCCCTCTGGTGCCCCCTATTGGCAGAACCAACAAGGATCCAGGGGGCAAATATTTAGATATTTATTCATTCTCTCTCTCTCTCTCCCCTAGCTCCAAAAGGTTAGAGTTTTTGTTTTGTTCACTGCTAAATCATCAATGTCAAAACAATCTCTGACAAATAGTAAGAACTCAATACAGCTATGCGTAGCTTAACAACAGGGATATGTTCTGAGAATGCGTCACTAGGCAATATTGTTGTCATGCAAACATCAAAGACTCCCTTACACAAATCTAGATGGTATAGCCTACTACACACCTAGGTTATATGGTGTAACCTATTGCTCCTAGGCTACAAACCTGGACAGCATATTACTTTACTGAATACTGTGGGCGATTGTAACACAATGGTGTTTGTGTATTTAAATATTCCTAAACATAGAAACGATACAGTTTCTTACATAATCTTATGAGACCACAACTGTTATTGGCCAAAACATTATTATATACCACATGACTATAAATAAACATCAAATGACTGAATTAATATCATCACCCAAAACAAATGGTGAAACAAAAGCTCCAGCAAAATATACTTTCTGAAATACTCCATAATCAATGTTTTAGTTAGGATTAGGCTTGGCTTTAAGTACTAGAAAAATCAAAATGGTAGTGGCTTCAACAAGAAGGCACTTGCTTGCAAAAAAGAAATTCACAGGTCATCAGTTCAGGGCTGATGTATCCCTCCATCCACCAGTGGTAAGGACCCAGGCTCCTTCTCTGTTACTGTTCTACGATCCTTAGCTCCTCGTCATGGTTCAGGGTGGCTGCTCCAGCTCCAGCCATCATGTTAACATTCCAGCCAGAAAGAATAGGAAAGCCATTTCCCAGAAGTTGTTTACCCTGCCTCTTCTTACATTTAATCATGTGGTCCACATAGAGCTGGGAAAAAATAATGTTCTGGGTGGCCATGAGTACACGTAAAAATCATGTTTTCTATTTATTAACACTACAGAAGAAGGTGAGAATGGATATTGGAGATGACTGATATTCTTTGCCACAATGAGCATTGACAAATTTTCTTCTTCATCAAATAGTAAAACGAAGAAATGATTTTTGATTTGCATAGCAGTGGCTTTCCATGTATGTTAAGACACCCTCACATTTTTATTTTAGAGTACTACAGTGATGTGACCCTAAGTCCAATTGCTCCAGTTGGACTGGAGCATATTTGTCCAATATAGGAAACTGGAATACAAATATAGGAATATTTGTCCACATTTGTCCAGTGTAGGAAACTCACAGTCATTGTAGACGTGTCCTCTTACTTTCACATTCAGTTGTTCTTTGAGTCTCTGTCTTTATCTCCCTCCATAAATGTGGTCCACGGAAAATGGTGAGAGTTAGCACAACCCAGGGTCAAATGCATGGGCTCTGGAGTCAGAGAACCTGGGTTCAAATGTAGAGCCCAGCACTTGCTAACTATATAATCTTGAGCAAATTATTTAACAGCTGTTTCCTCTTGTATAAAATGTGGCTGGTGATGGTGTCTATACCACAGAGCTATGCTGGAAGTGGTTGAGCAGCTGCAAAGTGCTCAATACATGTTCCCTAGTGTTACTATAACTACTCTCTGGTGGTCCTAACCTCCAAATCTCTCAAATGTCCTCTGCCCTCTCTGTTCCTACAGGCACTCTTCATTCAAGCCTTTATCAGTGCTTGGCTAGGTCAGCATTCATGGATCTTTTTTACTGGTCCTTTTGCCTTCATACATCCTCATTCTCCTCCAATATTTCCTCCTCTTACAGCCAGAGAGATATTTACAATGTACGTATCTGACTATGTCATGCAGTTCCTTAAAATTTTTCACATGCCCCTTCATAATCTGACTTTTTTGGCCTCATCTGTTGCCACTTCCCTCCCTGACAAAACTGGTTACAGTCCCAACAAAGCATTTATAGTTCTCAGGGCACACTCTTTCCAGTTTTAGATAAGTTGTTCCTTCTTC
This sequence comes from Microcebus murinus, assembly GCF_040939455.1. NCBI lineage: Eukaryota > Metazoa > Chordata > Mammalia > Primates > Cheirogaleidae > Microcebus > Microcebus murinus. The sequence goes on along the minus strand of NC_134108.1, from coordinate 16,054,227 downwards.
CTGGGATATATTTTCCTCTCCTGAATCTCTGCTAAGTGACTTCTCATCTTTCATGATTCAACTCAAATGTCACTTCCTCCAAGAAGCCTTCCTTGACTTCCTCGGGTGCAAAAATGAGCTCAGAATAGTGCCAGACACAATCACTTACCAATAGATATCAGCTTTCATTATTGTCATCTTACTTTTGTGTTTGCAGAATCTCTTGTATTTTATTGATACTATTAAATTCCTGTAACTATTCTCAAGTGTCTGGGTTTTCCCACTAGGCTTTCTTCTACCATGTGCCAGAAACTTTTTATCTCAAATACTTAGTGCAATATCTGATACACACTAAGCACTGAATGGATGCATGGGTCATGGATAGAAGGATGGGTGCGTGGATGGTGGATGCAGGTTTGGGTGGACAGAAGGATGGACGGGTGGAAGATGACTGGGTGGATGCAAGATGACTCTACTGTAAATGAACCCAACATGAATTTTAGAAGAAGAATGAGGAAAGTAGTAAAAGCTGCCCCCAGGACACACTGATGCTCTGTCACAAGAACAGGAGTTCCAAATGAGTATAGGGGCACTAAGTAAAGTGCCTGTCACTCTATCTGAATACACAGAAAGAAAGCTGTCTGCAAGGATGTTTATCTAATATGGTAGGTACTTTGGGTCACACTTTTTGACCTTCTTCTTTGTTTATTTCTGCATTGTTTGAGTTCTTCACTGTAAGCATGTGATTTTTTCTTTTTTAGAAACTCCTGAAAACAAATAGGGTACCTAGTTAATTCTCAGTGGTGGAAATACGGATGATGGTTAATCTTTCCTTTGTACTTTTTGTGGTTTTTAAATTGTTGGCCTCCACCCCCAGATTTTTTTCTTTAGCTAAGAATTTCTTTAGTATAAGAATTGTATCTCTTCAGAGAGTACCAGTTAAGGTAGCAGGCTCTGGAGTCTGCATGTCTGGGTTCCAATTCTGTCCCTGTAACTCGCTAGCTGTGTGTCCTTGGGCAAGCTACTTAATTTCTCAAAATTCTCAGTGTCATAAGAAAAATATTATCTATTGTTTGTAGATACCTACATACAAGTATAAAAATGTGCATGAAGATAATATGAATTTCTATCAGGATAGCTGTTCCCTCTGAGACAGAAGGGAGAGAGAGGATGAGATGGGAGAGGAGCACTTAGGGAGTTTTAGCTGTATTTTTATTGCTTTATTTATTTAAAAAGATGTGAAGCAAAAAATGGCAAAATGTTATGACATTTTGAAGCAAGGTGGCCGGTTCATGTGTATTTACTATACTATTTTCTATCTTTTCCTGTATGTTTGAAATATTTTGAAACAAAAATGTTAGATAAAAGTGAAAAAAAAATGGCCTCAGCATCTTCATATACAAAACAGATTTGTCCTTCCACATAGCATTGTTATGGTAACTACTTGGCCCAGGGTAAATCTGTTATTATTATTTATTTCCTAGCACTTGGTTCACTGAATCTTGAATAATGTGTTGAATGGAGCCGGGTTTTTGTTTTTTGTTTTTCTCAGGGATGGAGTGCATTTTTCATGGGACTGTCTCCAGGCCTTGTCTGGGCTTCAGCCACAGTTTTGCTTTATCTCCATGAAGACACTGGAAAGCTCCTAGACCGGAAGCCACGTGGCCGCCACTAGCTGAGGAGTGATTCTCAATCTCTGAAAGGCCAAAGGGGAGGCTCTAGTGTGGGAAAAGGAAGAAAACATTCACTTCTCCCCCTCTGAAAAAAGAATTTCCTGGTGCTCTTCTGAATGTAGAAAGGACAATCTCCCACAGTGATTATAAAAACAAATTTTCTCTTCTGCATTTAAAATAAAACATATTGTGCCTGTAGTTCCTTATATCTGGTTATCCATATTTTCTAATTTCTCTATAATGAACATGTATTGCTTGGGTAATAAAAACTTTTTTAAAAAAACACACGCACAGTGCAGTAGTTGTTTCCAATTCTCATGGTTACAGAATGAGTCAATCTTTTTAATGTCAGAATTTTTTTCAGAGAGTGACCTAGTAGACTGAGCATGAGTCTGGGAGCTAGAAACCTCCAAGTCCTTATCAAAGTACAAGAGGCCCTTGCTGTGGAGCCTTTGCAACTCCTTTATCCTCTCTGAATCTTAGATTCCTTGTGCAATACATATGGACAGTCAGGGATATTGAGAAGTTTAATTGATTAGTGTCACTGGGACTAGAAAGTCATAAGATGGTTGGAAATTGAGTCAGAGGCATAATACCTAAATAAAAGCTGTTTCATTAGTCTTTGTGCTGTGAAAAAATGGTTCAACCTTTGAGTAAATTATAAATATCAGAGTTTCAATAAGCCAAAGTCTCACAATTCAGGATCTACTTTGGTTGACACGGAGAAAGAAGTTACACCATACTATTTTCAAGCTGCTGCTACAAACTGTGTATTATATAACAGTTTTAAATTGAATAGTGTTATTAAAAATTCATTTTTAAAATGCATTATTCTTTTTTCCATACTTCTATTAAAGTGTGGTTTACGTATAGTACACTTTACCTTTTTAGTGTACAGTTCTTCAAGTTTTGAAAAATATAGAGTTGTGTAACCACCACCACAATGCAACAGTTAAATAAAACAGTTTCATCACCCTAAAAAATTACTTTCACCTCTTTTCCCATCCTGGCAAGCACTGATGTTTTCTGTCTTCATAGTTCTGTCTTTGCAAGATTATCATATATCATTCATTTCATAAAGTGAAATCATGTAGTATGTGATCTTTGACTTCCTTCACTTAGTACAATGCATTTGAGATTTATCCACATAGTTATATTTATCAATAATTCATTACTTTCATTGCTGAGAGTATTCTACTACATGAATGTATCACATTTGGTCTAACCATTACACAGTGGAGAGACATCTGGTTTGTTTTCAGTTTTTGGTGATCATGAATGAAGTCACTATAAACACCCACATATGTCATGTGAACATAAGTTTTCATTACACCTGAGTAAATACCTTGGAGAGGAATTGCTAGGTCATAAGGTAAGCATATATTTAATTTTACAAGAAGCTCCCAAACAGTTTTCCAAAGGGCTGTGCCCTTTTGCAGTCACATCAATAATAGATGAGCATTCTAATTGCTCTATATTCTAGCTAATGTTTGATAATGTTGATTTTTGTTTGTTTTAACTATTCTAATATGTGTTTGGTGGTATTTGTGTTTTTGATTTGCATTTCTCTAATGATTGGCAATGTTAAATATCCTTTTGTGTGCTTATTTGCCACCCATCTATCTCCTATGATGATGAAACGTCCGTTTAATTCTTTTGCTCATTTTTAAATGGGGTTGTTTGCTTTTCCTACCATTGAGTTTTGAGAGTTCTTCATATATTCTGTATACAAGTCCTTTATCAAATATACGCTTTGCAAATATTATTTCCCAGTCTGTGGTTTTACTTTTCATTTTCTTTATTGCTGTATTTTTTTTTAGTTAGTTCAAGGGATCTACAGTACATCATGGTGACTATAGTTAATAACAATATATCCTATACTTGAAAATTGCTAAAAGAGTAGATTTTAAGTGTTCTTCACACAAAGACAATAAGTATGTGAAATAATGCGTATTGCATATGTTAATTAGCTTGATTCAGCCATTCCACAATGTATACATGTATCAAACATCATGTTGTGTACAGTAAATACATACAATTTTTACTTGTCAATTAAAAAATAAAAATAAATAAATTTTTAAAACAACAGTTCAGGATTCAGACCTTGGAAGCATTCACCACAGACACAGATGGTGCCCGGGGTGCAGGATCCATGCCCACTGCAGAGCTTGAGCAAGCCTCTCCAACGTACGTTTGGTCAACTTGCCCGTCTCTGCTTTTCAGTTCCTTCTCCTTTCTGGATCTAGAGGAGCTCTATCACACTGAAAGAGTGCTATGCACATTGAAACAAAAGTTCTTTTCCAGCCAGGTGATAGGTAGAAATGACATAGAGGAGGTGCTGTTCAAGCCAGGTCTTAAAGAATGAGAAGTATCACTGACCATCTGCTGTTGCAAAGAACTGGGTGGCCAGAGGGTTATGGGCTGGCATGATAATGTGAGCACTGAACTTGAAATGGTCCTGCTGCCCTGCCGCTGTATCTCTCTGCATCTTATTTTTATTTTTTCATTTCAATTTAGCAGAAGATATTGTCAAGGATAACATTAGCATGACAGTGTTTGGGAACCCCTACTCTAAGGAACACAAAGAAAATAGTGCACAGGTTCTCTGCTCTAGGGAAGCAAATAATTATTTGGTGTTCTACTACATGCATAACTTAATCTTACTTAAGGGTGGGGAGGAAACTCTACTCCATGAGGTCATCCAGGGATCCAGGTTCTATCAACCTGTGGCATATTGGCCTCATTTGCTAATTAAAGCTAATTCACTAACTGCATTCCTACCTGAGTGAAATGAGGAAGTAGAGCATAAGCCACTTCCTTTTTAGGACAGGATCTAGAAGTTACTAACATCGTTTTGGCCAGATATTAGTCACTTATCTAACAGCTAGCTGCTAGGAAAGCTTAAAAATGTACTCTTTAGCTGGGCGCCCATGTATCCTGCCCAAAACTCTATTGCTATGGAATAGCACGTATTGGGGAACATGTAGCAGTCCACCACAGATAGGAAATGGAGGTGTTGTAACTAAAATCAGACCTTCTTACTCATACTCATAGACAATCAGAAAGCAGAAGTTGCTTTTTTGCAAGTTCCAAGTTACTTCTGAGATTAACGGAAAGTTGAATAAGATTTTCCTTCTCCCTTAGAATTAGCAAAAGGAACTGGCAAAAGCTGAGGACAAAAAGGAGTTAAGTCACCCCACATTCTGAAGGAAGCTGAGCATCAGTTGTGTCAGACCCCCCCACAAAACCCACAGCCGCCAACCTCCGGCCCCACCCCTCACCTCCCAAAGGCTAGAGTGAGTGGAGAAGTGAGAGGAAGACGTTGAGCAACTGCCCTTGTGAAGAATGTCATTTTCTGTGGTGAGAGGCAATTCCCCACCACCACCCCATCCTAGAAGAAGAGGGGGGGAAAAGGGTATGTCCCTCCCCAAAGCTAAGTGAGCAAGGCTCAATAAAATCACTCCTAAAATTAGAGCAGTGTTACTCATCCAGGAGCTATTTTGCCCCCCAGATAAGATGACCGACAGTTCTGGTTTTGCTTGGGACTGAGGGCATTCCTGGGTGCTTTAATTTCCTTTTGCTGCTGTAACAAATTAGCACAAACATAAGGGTCTTAAACAAGGCAAATGTATTATCTCACAGTTCTGGAGGTCAGAAGTCTCACTAGACTAAAATTAAAGTGTTGACAGGGCTGTGTTCCTTCAGGCTCTAGGGGAGAATCCATTTCTTGCCTTTTCCAACTTCTAAGGACCACCTGCATTCCTAGGCTCGGGCTGCCTTCATCTCCAAACCAGCAATTGTATCACTCTGACCTCTGCTCCTGTTGTCACCTCTCCTTCTTTGATTCTGACACTCCTGCCTTCTTCATATAAGGTCCCTTGTGATCACAAGGGCCCTCCAAACAAGGATATGGAAGGAACAGAAAGGCAGACACGTATCTTCTGTGCTCCACATCCAAATCATCCAGGATAATCTTCACATCTCAAATACTGAATCACATCCACAAAGTCCTTTTTGCCATGTAAGGTAGTATGTTCACGGTTTGGGGGATTTGGTCAGCTTTAGGAAGTCATTATTCTTCATACCTAGTAAGGGCAAGGGACTTTCAGGCCCAACAGCAAAAATGTTGGTCACCCTATTACAACGAGTTAATATCTGAAAACATTTTAGATAGTCACAATTGTCACCCAGTGGGTAGAGGCCAAAGATGCTGCTAAACATCCTATAACACACAGGACAGCCCCTCACAACAAAGAATTAACCATCCCAAAATGTCAACAGTGCCAAGATTGAGACACTCAGGATTAGAGACACCTATAAAAATCAAGAACGGCATCCTTAAATGATGAAATTGATGACTTTCTCACTACCAACCTGAGCAGGAGAAAAGAAAAAAACAGAAGAAAATGGTAGGTCTTACAGAAGGGCAGCAGTGATAGCCATGAGTTTCTATTCTTGGCGTGAAATGGACACGTGGGTTTCCTGTAGTTGAGTGGCTCTCGTGGAAGGCTGCTGGGAGGAAGCCACCCTGCTAGTGCCACCCTCTGAGGATCTGTCCACCAAGTGAGTGAACCCCAGCAGCAAGGGCAGACAGACCAGGGTGGGCGAGAGCCAGACCTTCCAAAAAAGGGAACTGTATAATGAGGAAGCTTCACGCAGCCTCCTGAGAAATTAAATATTCCATGAGAGAGCCAGCCTTCGGATGCCTGCCACAAAGAGAACATTCACGGCCCGTCCGTTTTAGCAAAAGAAGCAGCAACAACCAACATGAGGAGATTGTGATGGTTTCTCCACCTCTCCTCTTTGTCTCTGGACCCTCAAAACAAGAAGATGGAAGGGAATAGAAAGGCAGACACATACCTTCCATGCTCCGTGTCCTTTCAGCCAGAAGTCTCACCCATGATGAGGGAGAGGGGATATTTTAAATGAGGTGTGACAGTAGAGTTAAAACTGGACTAAATTTAAATAAATTGGAAGTGACTAGAAAGAGGTTCAGCCCAAGATGTCTTAAAAATCTGCTGCTACCAAGTGGAGCAAGAAGAACGGAGGATAATCGAAAGCAGTGATTGTATAATAGAAAATAAACTTTACTCTTGCACCTCACCAAGTTAAGTCTCCACAGAGTAATATTTCCATTGACCAATATCATTTTTGGAAACATAAAAGGACCTCAGTCCCAAACTCAAAAGTATGGTGGCATTTTACATCCAAGGCTCAGAACCAACCACTTTCACGTGACATAAACGTGACATGACGTTGCTATGGCTGGGTGGTCTTGCCTTCAGTCACCTAAAGGTCTCTGGGGGCAACTGACCCACGTAAGGGAGCCCATTGCTAAAGTGTGTCAAGGGACCTAGGCATTTGCTCTCAGCAGTGGAATCACAGACTCTACAACCTCAAAGTAGGAAATGCTTCTCTTGTCTCCATAGCTCTTTGAAAGTAGCTTATTGCCTTAGCTTTTCATACCCACATATTGTTTACAGAAGGAACTGTATGGAAATATTAGCTTGGCTTTGTCCTCCCAATCATTTCAAGCAAACCCCATGATAATGGGATGTGTAAGAAGTTATAGAGCGAAAAGCAAAGGTTTCCAGCAAGATAACTCCCTTTCTTTCTTTTTAAAAATCCCAAGTTCTTTAAAGAAGCTGCACTTATTGTCCTGGAGGAAAAGAGCCTTTGAGAAATGGTAAAGAAACAGTGGCGATTCAGACCTTCATTGGACATGGGAAGGAGGTCAAGGTTGCAGAGAAAGTGAGGACCTGGATAATGCCTGTGGAAGGCCCTGGAAGGTGCCAGACATCAGACGGGCTGGCTGAACCCTCTCCCCACCTCAACTGTGCACAAGGTCATGGAGCCTTAGGACCTGAGAGGATCCTGTAGGGTATGACCACAGGTATCTCAACAATAACCAGGCCAGAAAGAAGACAAATTGCTACCGGTATTTGAAAGATGAAGAGATCTCATTCAGTCGAGAAAGATCAGAGAAATTTTTAATGAAAAGGTATCATTTGAGATGGTCCTTGAAAACTGGCTAGGAATCTGTTAAGCCAGAAGAGAGAGAAGGCATTTATGGTCAAAGGAGCATGTAAACCCAATGATGATGCATTTAGGAAATAGCAACATGCACCTTTCTCTCCAGATTACAAAATTCTCCTATCTTAACAGAAAAGAAAAAAGGAAGGAAGGGATGGAGGAAGAAAGGCTGAAAAAAAAGAAGGAAGGAATAAACAAATGAAAGAAGGAATGAATGAGAAAAGAAGAAATAAAGCTTTCCCAGCCCCCACATCCGTTTGTAACTACCATGAACTTCATTCATTCCATTCAGAGCCAAGTTCAAAGAAAAAACAAAGTCCATTCTCATTTCTAATTTCTCATTTTTTGCTCACTCTCCAAGCTACTGCAATCTGGCTCCTGCCCACATCTCCCCACTTAAACTTCTCTCAACAAAGACCCCTACAACCCAATTGCCAAATGTACCAGACACTTCTCAGTCTTTATCTTGCCTGACCTTCCTGTGTCATTTGACTTGTGTACCACACCTTCCTTAAAACTCTCTCCCCATGGTTTCAGTTCCACCAATCTTCTTCCACTCCTGCCTCTCCAGCCAGTCCATTTCTCTGGCTCAAGGTCTCCCTGCCCATCACTTAAATGTAGGTATCCAGTGCTATGCCCTCACGTTCTCTTCTTTCTCTGTACGCTTATACTAGGTAGTTTTTTCCTCTTCTGTGACTTGAAATGCTACCTACATGCCAGTGGTTCTCAACTGACTGGAGGTAGATTTCTTTCCCTCCAGGGACACATGGCAGTGTCTGACAGTTTTGGTTGTTACAGTGGGATTCAGAGGTAGGGCTCCTGACATCTAGTCGGTAGAGACCAAGGATGTTGCCAAACATCCTACAATGCACAGGACAGCTTCTCAACACAAAAATTATCTTCTCCAAAATGTCAACTGTCCCAAGATTGAGAAGTCCCTGCTACTTACTAATGAATCTCAAAGGTAGATATGTATAGTGATTACATATTCAGTCACCTTTTGGACAGCTCTACCTAAATGTCCCCCAAACACTCTAATCTCTGTGTGTCAAAAACTGGACTTGTATTTCTTGTTAAAAACTATTTCCATCTCCTGTGCTCTTTATCTCAGGTGATGGTATCACCAAGTCATCCAAGTTGTCCAAGCCAGAGATCTAGAAATCAGCTTGGTCTCCTGCTCCCATTTCCTTTGCTTATTGCCACACATCCAATCAGCAATTCTTTCCCTTAAAGATCTTTCGAATCCATTTCTCCCTCTTCTTTATCCTTGCACATCTGACCTAATCTATTGCTATACTTCCAAAGTTAACATCTGCTTCTAGTATCTGTCAGTTCATTGTAGTAGTCAGAATACAGGTTCTGAATTCACACTACCTTGAGTTGAAATCTCAGCTTTGGTTTGCACAACTTACTTTCTTCTTTCTTGTGCAAGATGCCTATACTCTCTAAACTTCAGTTTTTCTTCTTTGATGTTATCAGTACCTACTCCATGAGTTGGTTGTGAAGATTAAATGGCTCAATACATGTACACACATGCAGTGTGGGGGAGTACTTAATAAATATAGTCATTACTTTTATCTCATATTCAATTCACATGAAAACTGTCAGAGTACTCTTTCTAAATCAGTCACTTCTCTGGTTAGGAGCCCTTTTATTCCTTTAGAATAACATCCAAACTCCTCTGTATGGTGCTTACCTATCTCTTCCACCTAACTATTCATATTCACACACAGAATAACGTTGAGTTGAAGGATACATTAAGGGTCATCTTGTCCACTTATCAGGTATGAGAAAACAGGCCAAAAATGTTCCAAATTTGATGAGAACTATAAAATATTCAACCATAATTCTATACTCAGCTAAAATATCTTTCAAAAAATGAAATTAAAATAAAGACTTAGTTAGATTTAAAAACCTGAAAGAATTTATCACCAGAAGACCCACACTGCAAGAAATGCGAAAGAAAGTCTTAAGAAAATGATGCCAAATGGAAATACAGTTGACCCTTGAACAACATGAGTTTGAACTTCACGGGTCTACTTATATATGGACTTTTTCCTACTAAATACAGATCGAAAATACAGTATTCACAGGATGCGAAACCCACATAACCAGGGGGCTGACTTTTCATGCATATGGGTTCTACATGGCCAATTGTGGAACTTAAGTATGTTCAGCTTTTGTTATACGTGGAGATCCTAGAACCAACCCCCCATGTATACCAACGGATGTCTGTATAGACCCATACAAAGGAATTAGGGCATTGGGAATGGTAACTATGTAGATAAATATATAAGATTTTTTTTCTTGCTTGTTTGCTTGCTCTTTTTTAGAGACAGGGTCTCATTCTGTCACCCAGGCTGCATCACAACTCACTGCAGCCTCAAACTCCTGGTCTCAAGTGATCCTCCCATCTCAGCCTCTCAAAGTGCTAGGGTTAGTGTGATTAGCACAAAGACAATCAGGGTAGAAATGGAAGTATACCATTGCAAGATTCTTAGACCATATGTAAAATGGTAAAATATCACTTGAATGTAGACTGTGATGAGTCAAAGATATAGGTGATAAACCCTAAAGCAACCATTAAAATACCAAAGAGTTATAACCAACAAAGGAGATAAAATGAAATCATAAAAATACTTGATCAATTTAAAAGAAGACAGAAAAAGAAAAAAGGGGGAAAACAATGAACAGATAGGACAAATAGAAAACAAATAGCAAGATGATCAATTTAAACCTAACCTATCAGTAATCACATTAAATGTAAGTAGGATCTAAAAACCCCAGTTAAAAGGCAAAGATTGTCAGACGGGATAAAACAACAAGACCCAACTACAAAAAAATATGCTTTACAAGTAAAGCACTCTTGAAGTGCATGTTATAATTTAACATTTATCAAGTTAGATTATAATCTAAGCCATAAAACAAATCTCAAAATAAATAAATAAATAAATAACTGAAGGAAGACATGTATGATTAAAAGCATTATTCACTGAATTTTTAGATCATATTTTAGGACAACAGTCAGAACAAATATGAATCCGACAGGAATTTACTCTTTCCACAACAAAGCCTAAGACTGTGATTGAGTCGCGTGAATTAGTCACACACTCAAGGAGTGCTGGTTGCCACTATCCTTGAGAGAGGCAGCTCTTGCCATGTACAGACAGACAGAAAATCTTCCCACCCACCTAAGGCCATAATACATCACAGGAAAGCATTCTTAACTGCTGGGTCATAATGAGTTACAACTGCCTGACTGGCATAGCTTTAGGGATCAGCTAGGGAAAATATTTTTTTTTGGAAACCTTTGTGAAGATTTTATTTCCTACTTTAATTTAAAAAAAAAAGAAAAGAAAAAAGATTGACAAGTGGCTAATTTGAAAGAGTGACTTAACATTTACATGATAAATTAAACATTTCTCCAATAGTAGGTTTGAGGGACTAGAGGGGAGACTCCTTTACCCAGCTCCTCCTCCCACCGTGGTCTGTTGCACTAGTCACCGGAAGCTGAGATCTTAGGTCATGACCTATGCAAATGTGCAGAGAAACCTAAAAAGTGATATAAATATATTGGGAATATGAGAGGATAGGAGGGAGTAAGTTATATCTTCATGTAGTACAACAAGAAGTCAACTGACAATATCTATAATGAATAAATCACAAAGTTGGGACAGAGAATGTCATTTGAAGGTATAAAAGAAACTACAAGAACAACTCAAAGAGAAGTGTTGACTTTTGGAGAACAAGACTAGAGTCCAATGGGAGGCAGTGGAGGACTCTGGCTCATAACTCTGTGTGTGTACTACTTTGGTTTTAAAAAACATTTTTGAAGCACGATAAAAGTCATTAAAATTAATGAGGTGAATAGTTCAAGATTTCAGGACAATGATGACAATCTTGTAAGTGTGTTGTCTCTAGGCTCTACCCACCAATGGTTAACTGTAACAGCCCTCCCTCCCATTTGGTTTCCTCAAACTTCCACTCCTTTCCAGCTCATATACCTAAAATGGAAATTGACCTACATCTCTTCTCTTCTTAGAGCATTTAGTAACCTTGCATGGCCCATAGCACAAAGCCAGCACTCTCAAACACAGGGTTTATAAATATCATACCTCTCCTGTGAGGTTTCTTACCACTCACTGCAACCCCACTAGCTTCCTGCCGTGGCAACACCAAAATATTTTATCTCCCCACATATCCAGCCTGAGTGCCTCTCCCCTCTGGCCTGCATCTATTCTTCAAGACTAAACCAATGGGTCACTTTCACCACCAGGAATCCATCCCAGATTTTACCCAAGCTGTGCTGGGTATCTCTCCTGTCTTCTCCGTAATTCCCTGTGAATATTTCCATCGCTATCCCAACAATGTTTACAGTGTTCTGTCTCTAGAACCCCCACTAGATTGCAAGTTTCTTGAAGTCAGTCTTTGTATCCCCAATGCCTATCAATGCACGCATACAAGGTACTCAATAAGTGCTTCTTGGTTAGTTCTGAGCATTCTCATCAGGACTAAAAGGAAGTCATATCTAACAACAAAATTAGATCTAATTTTCACTACGAGTAAATCCATATTTGCCACAGAATGATCTATTTACACACACACTCTAAAGCATATAAACACTCTAACCTGACTCACCGGCAGGATAGGCAGTTGCCTGAAGGACATGATTTTAAAAGTTGCTGGAAAGTTCCTCTTAGTCAGATATACCTTATCCATCCAGCTTCTATAACGCTAGAAGCTAGAAATGCTTAAATCAACATCTAAAGAACTGCCTCTTCAAGCTTGTCTTTGTAAATGCAAATAACCCTGAGAGTGGTTACTTTGAATTATGGTGTGATTCCCCCCACATCCAACACCCCCATGCCTTCCTCATGCCCAGAGAGCCCGAGCATCCGAGATCCCAGCCTGAATGAGCGGGAGGTGGCTGGAAGGAGCAGGAAGCCACTGTTTGGGAATCTGGGGCACTGTCACACAAAGATGAAATATTTTGAGATCAGACAGCCTGGTTTTAAGTTCAGCCCCTGACTCATGTCTCTATGATGCTGAGCAGGTTATTTTTCCTCTCTGTCTTGTGGGTGGCATTTTGGCATTTTGTTTTGTTGTTGTTGCTTTGAGACCGGGTCTCACCCTATCATCCTGGCTGGAGTACAGTGGCATGATCATAGCTCACTGCAGCCTCAAATTCTTGGGCTCAAGCGATCCTCTCTCCTCAGCCTCCCAAGTAGCTGGGACTACAGGTGTGCACCACCACACCAGGCTATTTTTTGTAAAGATGGGATCTTATTATATTGTTCAGGATGGTCTTGAACTCTGGCCTCAAGCAATCCTCCCACTCTGCCTCCTAAAATGCTGGAACTACAGGCATGAGCCCCTGCACCCCACTAAGTCTTATTTTTAAGAGGCCACATTCTCCTGGTATAGTTGGAAGATTAAATGATCCAACTCCACTGAGATCTTCACAGGCTATGGGGTAGTCTCTCAGAAAATGCTAGTTTTACCCACAGTACCATAAAGGGCAGATCAAAAGCATGGGGCCTCTGGGGGCAAATAGAGAAAGCCAGAGGGCACCAAAGACGGCACTCAAATACTTTTTAATTGTGCCTGGAGCCTAGCACTTCCTTACAGAGGAACAGTCTCCCATGTCTTCCAGAAGTAGTACTAGGGCTATCTTGTACAAAATGATCTACCTCCTTCTCTTGGCTTTTTTTGTGTATGTGTGTGCATTTCCACACATTACCTCTACTAATACCACAAAATTTAGAAGCAGAATAGAATCCTTCTTTCTTACAAGATGAGAAAGAGGAAGATGTTTCTAAGATTTCCATGTTAACAAACTTATATACTCACTTTATCACATATATACTAAGTCCATTGAGTGACTTTTCCAAACATTTGTAGATAAGGAAGATTTGTGAGGCAGAAATACTCCTTATATACCTCTAGCTGGTTGCTATATAGCTTCGGGTGGCGGTGGTTAGGGTAGGTGGACAAACTGATTTGTTTTTAAACCTTAAATCAGTGGTTTTCAAACTTGGGCCTGCATGGGAATCACCTGAAAGACTTATTAAAACATGAATTTCTGGCACCACCCCCAGAGTTTCTGATTTATGAGGTCATAGGACCAGAGAATTTGCATTTCTAGCAAGTTCCTAGATGATGTGGCTACTGCTGGACTGAGAACCCCACTTTGATAACCACTGCTCTCAATAATACACTATGCAAGATGGGCGCTATGGCTCACACCTGTAATCCTAGCACTCTGGGAGGCCAAGGCAGGAGGATCACTTGAGCTCAGAAGTTTGAGACCAGTATGAGCAAAAGTGAGACCCCATCTCTACTAAAAATAGAAAAAATTAGCCGGGCATGGTGGCACACACCTGTAGTCCCAGCTACCCAGGAGGCTGAGGCAGGAGGATTGCTTGTGCCCAGGAATTTGAGGTTGCTGTGAGCTAGGCTAATGCCATAGCACTCTAGCTGGGACAATAGAGCAAGACTCTGTCTCAAAAATAATAATAATAATGATACACTATGCAAATAAAACAATTAAATCTTAGTTTTGTTTTCAGAGAATGAAAGGACCAAAAATGTATTTTGTAAGTTCTTTTAGTATTTCTTTCAAATAATTTATTCTTTTTTTTTAAAAAAAAGGCATATACACTACCAAAGAAATCTCTTCTTAACAATCAAGTAATTCTGATCGAGTCTTTCAAATTTAATTACACCCTACTATTTCATTTTTAATCAATGCCGTGATCTTAAGATCTTAGAGTCTGAAAAAAATCCAGTTGGTATCAACCGACTTCCTTCCATATGTTTTATATGCACAGAACATGAAAAATAATTTTCAAATATTATTTATATAGTATACACCTCTCTACAAATTATTTCTGTAGATCCAAGACAACAATTTTCTTTTTGTGGCAGTTTAGTTTTTCTAGGTTACTGGTAATACTTGATATTACTCTACATTGTTTCTTCAAACAGGATGGGAAAAGCATTTTTAAAATCCCTCTAAAATTAAAACCAGAAAGCCCATCATGCTTTGAAGTCCTTCCACAGGCAAACTGGTTCAACCTTTCTGGAGAGAACTTCGCCAATATAAGTCACAACCCTTGGAAGATTTCAGATCCTTTGGCCCATTAATTACTCTTCCAGAAACCATAAGGGAATAATTTGACAGAAGATTTATATACAAAAATGTTCATCACTGCATTATTTATAATGGCAAAACTTGGAGACTCAATTATCCCAATAGGGGATTAGTTGAGTAATCTATGACATATACATACACTGGCATATTTAGCAGCCCTTAAAAATGAAGAATTTTTAGTAGCATGAGAAAATACTTACGATATAATATTAAGGGGAAAAGGCAGACTAAAAAGTTTTTTATATAAATTTAACTTCAACTATGCAACCATAAAAAGTATGTACTAAAAAAAAGATTGAAAGCAAAACACAAAAATGTTGATGTGAGTTATCAATAGATGAAAGGATTATAGTGAATTTTCTTCTTTATACTTTTCTACACTGAGCATGTATTACTTTTCTAATAGGAAAACAATAAGCACTATTTTTAAAAGCAAGTAAAACTGGAGAAGGTCTTGAAATGTGTAAATTTATGCCCAAACTAGAATGCTCCCAGAAATATTGAATGGGTAGAAATAATAAGTTTCCCTTTCCCATAAAGTTACAAGAAAATACAACAAGCAAACTTTGTTTTCTGGGTTTTTTTAAAGAGAGTATTAGGAAATTGTGACTTTTTAAAATGGTCAATGAATTCTGCTTTTCAAAAGTCGTTGTAAAGGCATTTCTTTCAATGTAAACTGCTGATGTATATATTAACTTCCTAGCCAGCAGATAAAACACGGGTATACTCTCAGCCTGTTATTGAACTTGTTTTCAATGTGGTACTGTGCCTGGTTTTACTTTTTATATGTGTTAAAAATACAGACATTGTGCATGCTTACACTGCCTCATAACACTATTCCCCATAGAGAGAAATTCAGGAAAAGGCAGGTTAATACTGAACATTTTCTTAAGTGGATTAGCAAATGCCTGAGCACTTAGGCATGGGGCGCCTTATCTATAAGAGGTCTTAAGCATTAATCTCAATACAGTAAAGGTCCACTCAATAGTTAATTATCTCCTAAAAATATGAAACATGTTTAAATTCAATCATATATTGTTAAGCAAAGAATAAAATTAAAAGGTTATGATTGGCCGGGCGCTGTGGCTCACGCCTGTAATCCTAGCTCTTGGGAGGCCGAGGCGGGCGGATTGCTCAAGGTCAGGAGTTCGAAACCAGCCTGAGCAAGAGCGAGACCCCGTCTCTACTATAAATAGAAAGAAATTAATTGGCCAACTGATATATATATAAAAAATTAGCCGGGCATGGTGGCACATGCCTGTAGTCCCAGCTACCCGGGAGGCTGAGGCAGAAGGATCGCTTGAGCCCAGGAGTCTGAGGTTGCTGTGAGCTAGGCTGACGCCACGGCACTCACACTAGCCTGGGCAACAAAGCGAGACTCTGTCTCAAAAAAAAAAAAAAAAAAAAAAAAAGGTTATGATTAATTCATTAAATTTTAAACACCTAAGCAATAAAGAAATAGCACGATGACAATATTTTTAAGTCCTTACTAGGTAGCTGGTACTGTGCAAACTACTTTATATGCATTATCTCATTAATCCTTAAATCACCTTGTAAGGTACTATTATGTCCAGATGAGAAACTCAGGCTCAAGTCCTTTAAAAGCTCTACAGGTGATTCCTATGGGCAGCTGTGTGGAGAACCACAGTCCTGCACGATCTGACCTCATTTTCCACCACTCTCCTCCTCACCCAACCCACTCTAGCCACTGGGCCCCTTGCTGGGGCCTGTGCCTGGCAGGTGCCCACCTCACTGCTTTGGTACCTGCAGGCCCCACTCACCTACACTCACAGCTCAGCCCTCGCTCTTGCAGGTCTCTGCTCAAACATCACCTCTGCAGAGCATGCTTACCCAGCCACCCTCTGCACCCCTGACCCCTCATGTTCTCCATGTTCCCCCAGTTGCTTCATTTTTCTCTATAACGATTATCACCATCCAATAGATTAACTAATTTTTAATTATGTTTCCTGCCACTAGGATGGAAACTCCACATGGGAGAAATCCTCATCTGTTTTGCTTTCTTATACATCCCAAGAGTCTAGAAGAGTATACAGTATTTAGTAGGGGCTAAATAACTAGTTGTTGAATGAATGAATGATTTAAAACTTCTTCACCTTCTTTACATTAGTAATTTACTGGGCAAACCCCATTTTCATAGCTAAAACAAAGGTATACTTTAGCCTAGGTACTATGTGACACTTTATCACAAAGTCCAAAATTATGGGACCTAAATTGAAAAGCTTTCCTTCTACTTGGGGTTTTGTTCCATTTTGTTAAAATCAAATACAATCTCTATGCAGAACACCACATTGTAAACTCCTGTTTATTCAGAATGATCGAGGATAGCATACTCTGAGATCTGAAAGTGATGACATACCTTTACCATTCAAGGACTGCCAAATATCAAAAAATTAGAGTACAGCAAGAAACTCCATTTAAATTTTTTTTATTCACTGTCAGTATAAATCTAAAAAAATATTGTCTTCGGTCATTCAGAAAACACTTCAGAATTTTACGGTGACTAAATGTCATTATTAGAAATATTATTTTAAGCCAATTGTGTTGGTGAGTACCTGTAGTCTCAGCTACTCGGGAGGCTGAAGCAGGAGGGTCACTTGAGCCCAGGAGTTTGAGGCTGTAGTGTACCATGATTATACCTGTGAGTAGCCACTGCACTCCAACCTGGACAACATAGTAAGATGCTGTCTCTAAAAAAAAATTTTTACTTTCTAAGTTTTTAAAAAGGAAATATTATTTTAGCTTTCTAGGTAAATGAGTGCTAATCTTAGTGATGTTGCTGATCATACGAACAACAGAGGATATGGTGTCTACCCTTGAGGGTTTACAGTCTAACTATTAACATGAAGATAGATCATTAGAACTAAATAATTAGAAAACAAGTTATGAAGCAACATGCCAACAAATGTTCATTTAAAATTTTATAAATTAAGACCTAAATGAGTAATATAGATGGGTAATCTTAGAAGCCTTCCAGGAGGAAGTGACTGGAGACTAGATTTTGCAGAATATAAGAGTAAGAAAAGAAAGTTAAGCAGATTGGTTCACATGCTTCTGATTAGTACAAAGCTCTATAAAAAGCAAATGTTTCAGTAAATATTTTACAACAGACTGATTAACCTTTTTTTGTTTTGTTTTGTTTTGGTAGAGAGAGGGTCTCACTATGTTGCCCAGGTTAGTCTCAAACTCCTGGCCTCAAATTATCCTCCCACCTCGACCTCCTAAAGTTCTGGGATTACAGGCATGAACCCCCATGTCCAGCCTGATTAAGCTCATTTTCCAGTGTCTTGGATGCCATAGATTGAACTCTGTCAGTGTCAACATCAGAAAACTCATTCATAATCAGGAGTCCATGTGAACCGAACAAGTCAAGATAAAAAGCACAATTTTAGAATGAGTGATTGATGCAATTAAAGTTTGTTAGTAAGTAAGAGATTGGCTACGAAGTAGCAAGTTTAAACAACGATACTATGCCAGGAAGCATTTCTAAAATTTTTGCTTACTCTGAAAAAGAGAACAAAATAAACTAAAAGAAATTTTTTCAAATAGAGGAAGAGCTGGTCACTAAATTTATTTTTGAAACAACACTAAACTATATTGTTAACAGTGTTCCAACAGGTAAACTAAGGAGCATAAAAAATTATATATTAAGAAATTTAGCATTTTTTTGATTTGGAACAAAAGCATCCCTGAAGTTTTCACAAATCAACATACCATATCGTAATTAAGCAACAGTGAGCTTACTCTAGAGTTTTTTCATAGTGAACCATATGATCTATTTCCTTAATGTTCTTAATCTTAATTAAATTCCTTTGTTTCTCATTAATAAAAGTAGCACATAACCCAATCTAACTGTAAAAGTTTTCATTGTTACTGAATGCATAAGGATTGAATTAAAAATTTTTGAACAGATGAATAAGTTAATTTTTCCAGGTACGTAACTTCACTAATTTCCCCCATTTAAATGTTGGCAAGTTGGGAGTTTCCAACTGAGCTCTGCTGCCCATGAAAACAGCCATGTGAACTCCAGAAACTGCCCTCTTAGGCTTCGTGACTCCAGGCCTTCAGTAAAGGGGCCCCATAATGACAATACAACATTAGAAACCTTTTGATTTCTTCCTCTTGGTTTAGAATTGTAGAGAGAGAGAAAGAGAGAGAGATTTGGGATGAAGAATAAATGGAATTGTTTTATCTAGAAAAATCATTGGGACTAAAATGTTCCAAAAATGTTTCTTATATGTGATATAGTATAAATTTGTTTTATATAAATCTACCATCTGATTTGAGATGATTAGTAACCCACCTCTTTTAATCCTCGAGAGAAGGATGGAAACTGCAATTGAAATTTTTTTCTTTTTGAGTCATCTCCAGTAGGCTGTCATTAATTCACTTCTTATGTGTGTTGCTTTTGTTTATTTGCATGGATTTTCTGGTTTCAAAATAAAACTGGTCTCAGATGCAGCTGTCCTGGCTTGTTGTTTGAATCTCTGCACATTCCAACAGTATTTTCCACTGGAATGTTGGATTTAATGAATGAAAGACCAGATGTTCCAGGTACATTCAGCCTGGGTAGAGAGGGCACAAATGACAGTACCCCAGTGCCTTTTCAAATAGTTAAAAAAATCAGTACTCCTGTCAACTCTTCAAAAGTATCAACCCCTAAATGTAAGCTTAACATGTTCTGTTACAGTGGAATTTATATCTTTCAAAATCCTGTTAGATAACTTCACAGACAACATGACTTCATTTACATCACTGGTAATTATAAAAAGTTAAGATAGGAGTGGTTATTCTACTATAACATAATAATTTAATTACTGTAAAACATCATTAATCCAATATAGTGTTATAGAAACAATTATTTCAATGGTAAAAAGGCATATAGAGACTACAAAATGTGAAATACTCAATAGCAAATTTATTTCCCCTGAAAAAAATTAATAAATTTTTTTAAAGTTACAAGTGAAAAGCTGAAAAACCTAAGTATTGCTGTACAAATCCAGCATCTGATTACATCAGGTTTTTGTTCAAGAATAATGGCCTTTATTTTCTTTCGGTTGCTAGTTGCATTCATTTGCTAGGGCTGCCATAACAGTGCCACAGACTAGGGTCCCTTTAACAACAGGAATTTGTTTTCTCACAGTCCTGGAGGCTGGAAGTCTGAGATCAAGGGATCAAGGTGTCAGTAGGGTTGGTTCCTTGCAAGAGCTTTGAAGAAGGGATCTGTTCCACACCTCTCACCTTGGCTTGTGGATGGCTGCCTTCTTCCTGTGTCTCACATGGTCTTTCCACTGTGCCATCTGGGTCCAGATTTCATCTTCTTATAAGGACACGTGTCATGTTGGATTAGGGTACTAATGACCTCATTTTAACTTTACCTCTTTAAAGACCCTTTCTCCAAATACAGTCACATTCTGGAGTGCTAGGAGTTAGGACTTCAACATACGAATTTGAGTGGGAACACAATTCAGCCTGTAACACGAGTACTATCAATCGCTTCTAAGGCCGGGCGCAGTGGCTCATGCCTGTAATCCTAGCACTCTGGGAGGCCGAGGCGGGTGGATTGCTCGAGGTCAGGAGTTTGAAACCAGCCTGAGTGAGACCCTGTTTCTACTAAAAATAGAAAGAAATTAATTGACCAACTAAAAATATATATACAAAAAATTAGCCAGGCATGGTGGCACATGCTTGTAGTCCCAGCTACTCGGGAGGCTGAAGCAGTAAGAGCCCTTGAGCCCAGGAATTCGAGGTTGCTGTGAGCTAGGGTGATGCCATGGCACTCTCTCTAGCCTGGGTAACAAAGTGAGACTCTATCTCAAAAAAAAAAAAATCGCTTCTAACATCCTTTGAGCACCTGCTCTTTTGATAATCAAAGTAAAGCAGCTGCCTAGGTTAAGTTGTAGCTTCTTCTTACTATCTAATTCCAAGGTCACATATAATTTGGTATCACTTCATGACCAATAGCACACCATACAATGTAAGTTATTTTCCTGAATAAATGGATTTCTTTATAAACAATTGGCATTACGATGGATGCCTTAGAAAGATACCTACAAACCAGAAAAGCACAGTAGGCCTGAGTTCTGGTACAAGTTCTCCCACTCATCAGCTTAGTGACTCAACTTCTCTAAACTTTAGTTTCCCCACAGAATTGTGACAATCAAATAAGACTATTATGTAAGAGTGCATTGAAAACCACAAAGCATTATGCAAATAGGTGTTTTTAAAAGCTTTTTAGTGTGAAACATAACACAGATACAGAAAAATACATAACCATATCATCTAAATTACAGTTTTGTTTCTTCCTTTTCAGTCATTATACTTTTATTTTTCCTTCTCACCTTACTGTACTGCCACAACCTCCAGTACAAAGTTGAACAGAGTTTTCATTGTGAGTGGATATCATAGTGGACTCCTAAAATAGACTCGGGTTCTCTGGAAGAATTTATAAACGATTTGATTTATTTCTTATTTCTTTCATAAAAGTTTAGTAGGGCTGCCAGTGAAGCTACCTAAGCTTTTAGTTAGCCCAACTCTCTTTCCTTTGAAAATAATCTTTTTTTTTCTGCGCTTGATTTTATAAGACTTTTTTTTTTGTCATTGGTTTTCTGCTGTTTTACTACAATGGGTCTAAGTGAGGACTGCTTTTTAATTTACCTGAGATTCATTGGGGATCTATAATCTGTAGATTTGTGTCTTTCATCGGTTTTGGAAAATTCTCAGCCACTATCTCTTCAAATATATTATCTTTTCCAGCCACCATGGTGGCTCATGCCTGTAATCCCAACACTTTGGGAGACTGAAGTGGGAGGATCATTTGAGGCCAGGAGTTCCAGACCAACCTGGACAAACATAGTGAGACCCCGTCTCTACAAAGAATTTGAAAATTAGCTGGGCATTGCGGCATGTTCCTGTGGTCCTAGCTACTGGGGAGGCTGAGACAGGAGGATTGCTTGAGCCCCTGGAAGTTGAAGGTTGCAGTGAGCTATGATTGCACCACTACATCGCAGCCTGAGTGGCAAATGAGACCCTGTCTCTAAAAAAAAAAAAAAAAAAAAAAAAAAAAAAACTGCCTTTTCCATTGTCTCTGTCCTCTCCTTCTGGAACTCAAACCAATACAATGTTTCTCCATTTCTCAAAGTATCCTCTATGTTTCTAATCCTCTTTCTTCTTGTTTCTCTCTGTTGTTATTGGGATACTGACCCATTTTCATAGGTCTGACCTACTTTATAGTTCTTCTGACCTACTTCATAGTTAACGAATTCTATCTTTAGTTGCCTCTAATTTAATGTTAAAACCACTCACTAAGTTCAAATGTTTCTGTTATGTATTTATTTACATCTAGTAGTTACATTTGATTGTCTCAAATGTGTCAGAATTACTCTTCCCAGTTGTTTTTGTGCCTGGTTATCTTTGACCATGCACTGCACACTGCATTTGTGAAAGTATTTATAGGAATAATTTGAGGCTAACAGTGAAGGCACTTTGCTCCAGAGAGGATCTCTGCTCTCTTCTGCCAGATGTGGACTTTGGGTTATGTCCTCTAGGTCTGACAGGTCCAGCCTGTCAAAGTGAAAAGATCCTTATTTTTCACAATTATAAAGTGACCTCAAGACAAAATGACTTCTTTCCTGCTTTCCTATCTGGGTTCTCACTTTCCTTCCATGTTTGACCTGAAAATTTCTTACTATCTTCAATGTTTCAAGAGGCTTTTAAAAGTATTATATCCAGCCTTTTTAGTTGTTTTTAGCTGGGGAATGGAGAGGAGAGTTGGTTTGAATAATATAGCTTACCACTACTGTAAACAGGAAGTTCTCACATAAGTTATTATTAAAGAAAATGAGAGTTTAGAGGAAAGGAGAACTAATATGTGTTGAGAATATTGTAGGTCATGCCTTCTCTCACATATTTTCACAGGAATGCTTCAAGGTAAGTAGTATCTTTATTGTAAGGAGGTAGAATTGAATTCCTAAGAAGTTAAGTAGCTAGGCCAAGCTCACCAAGTAATGAGTAGTCTGGAGTTGAACATTGATATTTCGGGTACCAAATGACTGTTTTCATTACAGCATGTTGTCGTGATATCTTCTATTTTCCCCCTTTATTCTTTTTATTTTGACAATATTTAGGCTGTCAGAGAAGTTACAAGAATTATGTGATAAATATCTAGATATTCTTCACTTAGATTCACCAACTGGTAAAATTGCCACAATTGCTTTCTCTCTCTCTCATTGTGCACATGCTCACTCGCTCTCTCATCCCCCTCCTCCTTTTCCTCTTCTCTTCTTCCCTCTCTCCTTCTCTCCTTCTTTCCCTTTTTCCTTCTCTTCCTCTGTCATTTGATGGTTAGGTGCAGAGATCGTGACAGTTCACTTCAACATTTCATCACACATCTCCTAAAAACAAAGACATTCTTCTATATCCACAGCACAATTATCACTCTGGAGAAGGTAAATATTGATATAATATTATTATCAAATGCAGAATCAATTTTAAATTCCCAGTAGTCCCAATAATATCCTTTATAACTGTGTTTTTTTTCTTACCTAGTATCCAATCAAAGATTATGCATTTCATGCATGCAATATCCTGT